>NC_133125.1:188999448-189613360 GCF_048418815.1 Hemitrygon akajei | reverse complement strand
AAGGGTAACTTTGAAAGTATGAGATGTGAGTTAGCTAAGATAGACTGGCAAATGATACTTAAAGGGTTGACGGTGGATATGCAATGGCAAGCATTAAAGATCGCATGGATGAACTACAACAATTGTTCATCCCAGTTTGGCAAAGAATAAACCAGGGAAGGTAGTGCACCCGTGGCTGACAAGGGAAATTAGGGATAGTATCAAGTCCAAAGAAGAAGCATATAAATTAGCAAAAAAAAAGCGGCACACCTGAGGACTGGGAGAAATTCAGATACCAGCAGAGGAGGACAAAGGGCTTAATTAGGAAAGGAAAAAAAAGATTATGAGAGAAAGCTGGCAGGGAACATAAAAACTGACTGTAAAAGCTTTTATAGATATGTGAAAGAAAAAGATTGGTCAAGACAAATGTGGGTCCTTTACAGTCAGAAACAGGTGAATTGATCATAGGGAACAAAGACATGGCAGACCAATTGAATAACTACGTTGGTTCTGTCTTCACTAAGGAGGACATAAATAATCTTCTGGAAATAGTAAGGGACCGAGGGTCTAGTGAGATGGAGGAACTGAGGGAAATACATGTTAGTAGGGAGGTGGTGTTAGGTAAATTGAAGGAATTAAAGGCAGATAAATCCCCAGGGCCAGATGGTCTGCATCCCAGAGTGCTTAAGGAAGTAGCCCAAGAAATAGTGGATGCATTAGTGATAATTTTTCAAACTCCTTAGATTCTGGATTAGTTCCTGAGGATTGGAGGGTGGTTAATGTAACCCCACTTTTTAAAAAAGGAGGGAGAGAGAAACCGGGGAATTATAGACCGGTTAGCCTGACATCGGTGGTGGGGAAAATGCTAGAGTCGGTTATCAAAGATGTGATAACAGCACATTTGGAAAGAGGTGAAATCATCGGACAAAGTCAGCATGGATTTGTGAAAGGAAAACCATGTCTGATGAATTTTATAGAATTTTTTGAGGATGTAACTAGTAGAGTGGATAGGGGAGAACCAGTGGATGTAGTATATTTGGATTTTCAAAAGGCTTTTGACAAGGTCCCACACAGGAGATTAGTGTGCAAACTTAAAGCACACGGTATTGGGGGTATGGTATTGATGTGGATAGAGAATTGGTTGGCAGACAGGAAGCAAAGAGTGGGAGTAAACGGGACCTTTTCAGAATGGCAGGCAGTGACTAGTGGGGTACCGCAAGGCTCAGTGCTGAGACTCCAGTTGTATACAATATATATTAGTGATTTAGATGAGGGAATTAAATGCAGCATCTCCAAGTTTGTGGATGACACGAAGCTGGGTGGCAGTGTTAGCTGTGAGGAAGATGCTAAGAGGATGCAGGGTGACTTGGATACGTTAGGTGAGTGGGCAAATTCATGGCAGATGCAATTTAATGTGGATAAATGTGAGGTTATCCACTTTGGTTGCAAGAACAGGAAAACAGATTATTATCTGAGCGGTGGCCGATTAGGAAAAGGGGAGGTGCAACGAGACCTGGGTGTCATTGAACACCAGTCATTGAAGGTGGGCATGCAGGTACAGCAGGCGGTGAAAAAGGGCAAATGGTATGTTGGCATTCATAGCAGAAGGATTTGAGTACAGGAGCAGGGAGGTTCTACTTGTACAACTGTACAAGGCCTTGGTGAGACCGCACCTAGAATATTGTGTGCAGTTTTGGTCCCCTAATCTGAGGAAAGACATTCTTGCCATAGAGGGAGTACAAAGAAGGTTCACCAGATTGATTCCTGGGATGGCAGGACTTTCATATGAAGAAAGACTGGATCGACTAGGCTTATACTCACTGGAATTTAGAAGATTGAGGGGGAATCTTATTGAAATGTATAAAATTCTAAAGGGATTGGACAGGCTAGATGCAGGAAGATTGTTCCCGATGTTGGGGAAGTCCGGAACGAGGATCACAGTTTAAGGATAAAGGGGAAGCCTTTTAGGACCGAGATGAGGAAAAACTTCTTCACACAGAGAGTGGTGAATCTGTGGAATTCTCTGCCACAGGAAACAGTTGAGGCCGGTTCATTGGCTATATTTAAGAGGAAGTTAGATATGGCTCTTGTGGCTGAAGGGAGAGAAATCAGGTACAGGGTTCTGAGTTGGATGATCAGCCATGATCATACTGAATGGCAGTGCAGGCTCAAAGGGCCAAATGGCCTACTCCTGCACCTATTTTCTATGTTTCTACATGAGTAGACCTGAGTTAGCAATGCGATTGCAGCAGGACTTAGACAAATTGTAATAATGGGCAAAATAGTGGCACATGCAATAAGTGTTAGAAAATGTATAATAATGCATTTTGATAAAAAGGAACCATAAATCAGTCATACGGCCAGATTTGGGAACAGCTTCTTTCCAACTGTGATAAGACTGTTGAACAGATCCTGACCCGGATCTGGGCCTTATCTTCCAAATATCCGGACCTGACTTGCACTACCTTACTTTCCCTTTTCTATTTTCTAAATATGACTTGTAATTTAAATTGTTATTATATTTACTTCGAATTGTACTTCAGGGAGCGCGAAGCGCAGAAAACAAGTATCACTGTGATGATTGTACGCGTTAGTATCAATTGTTTGGTAACTATAAAGTATCATCTAAATGGGGAGAAGGTTCAAACATCAGAGCTCAGAAGGAACTTAGGAGTTCTTGTACAACACTCCGAGAAGGTTAATTCACAGGTTGAGTCTGTGGTGAAGAAGGCAAATGCAATGTTGGCATTTGTTTCAAGGGGAAAAGAGTATAAAAGCAAGGAGATAATGCTGAGTCTTTATAAGACACTAGTCAGGCCACACTTGGAGTATTGTCCAAGACTGCAGACATCCCTCCAGTGCACACTCACTCCCCAGCAGATCCCCTCCCATGTACACTCACTCCACAGCAGATCCCTCCCGTGTATACTCACTCCCCAGCAGATCCCTCCCATGTACACTCACTCCCCAGCAGACATCCCCGCTCCCCAGCAGACATCCCCTCCAGTGCACACTCACTCCCCAGCAGATCCCCTCCCATGTACACTCACTTCACAGCAGATCCCTCCCGTGTACACTCACTCCCCAGCAGATCCCCTCCCATGTACACTCACTCCACAGCAGATCCCTCCCGTGTACACTCACTCCCCAGCAGATCCCTCCCATGTACACTCACTCCCCAGCAGACATCCCCGCTCCCCAGCAGAAATCCCCTCCCATGCATGTCCACTCCCCAGTAGATCCCCTCCCATGTACACTCACTCCCCCAGTAGATCCCCTCCCGTGCACACTCACTCCCCAGCAGACATCCCCTCCCGTGCACACTCACTCCCCAGCAGACATCCCCTCCCGTGGACACTCACTCACCAGCAGACATCCCCTCCCGTGCACACTCACTCCCCAGCAGACATCCCCTCCCGTGTACACTCACTCCCCCAGTAGATCCCCCTCCCGTGCACACTCACTCCCCAGTAGACATCCCCTCCCGTGTACACTCACTCACCAGCAGACATCCCCTCCCGTGTACACTCACTCCCCAGCAGACATCCCCTCCCGTGCACACAGTCCTCAGTAGACATCCCCTCCCGTGTACACTCACTCCCCAGTAGACATCCCCTCCCGTGTACACTCACTCCCCAGCAGACATCCCCTCCCGTGTACACTCACTCCCCAGCAGACATCCCCTCCCGTGCACACTCACTCCCCAGCAGACATCCCCTCCCGTGCACAGTCACTCCCCAGTAGACATCCCCTCCCGTGCACAGTCACTCCCCAGCAGACATCCCCTCCCGTGCACAGTCACTCCTCAGTAGACATCCCCTCCCGTGTACACTCACTCCCCAGCAGACATCCCCTCCCGTGCACACTCACTCCCCAGTAGACATCCCCTCCCGTGTACACTCACTCCCCAGTAGACATCCCCTCCCGTGTACACTCACTCCCCAGCAGACATCCCCTCCCGTGCACACAGTCCTCAGTAGACATCCCCTCCCGTGTACACTCACTCCCCAGCAGACATCCCCTCCCGTGTACACTCACTCCCCAGTAGACATCCCCTCCCGTGCACACTCACTCCCCAGCAGACATCCCCTCCCGTGCACACAGTCCTCAGTAGACAACCCCTCCCGTGTACACTCACTCCCCAGTAGACATCCCCTCCCGTGTACACTCACTCCCCAGTAGACATCCCCTCCCGTGCACACTCACTCCCCAGCAGACATCCCCTCCCGTGCACACAGTCCTCAGTAGACATCCCCTCCCGTGTACACTCACTCCCCAGTAGACATCCCCTCCCGTGTACACTCACTCCCCAGTAGACATCCCCTCCCGTGTACACTCACTCCCCAGTAGACATCCCCTCCCGTGTACACTCACTCCCCAGTAGACATCCCCTCCCGTGTACACTCACTCCCCAGCAGACATCCCCTCCCGTGTACACTCACTCCCCAGCAGACATCCCCTCCCGTGTACACTCACTCCCCAGCAGACATCCCCTCCCGTGTACACTCACTCCCCAGTAGACATCCCCTCCCGTGTACACACACTCCCCAGTAGACATCACCTCCCGTGCACACAGTCCCCAGTAGACATCCTCTCCCGTGTACACTCACTCCCCAGTAGACATCCCCTCCCGTGTACACTCACTCCCCAGTAGACATCCCCTCCCGTGTACACTCACTCCCCAGTAGACATCCCCTCCCGTGTACACTCACTCCCCAGCAGACATCCCCTCCCGTGTACACTCACTCCCCAGCAGACATCCCCTCCCGTGTACACTCACTCCCCAGCAGACATCCCCTCCCGTGTACACTCACTCCCCAGTAGACATCCCCTCCCGTGTACACACACTCCCCAGTAGACATCACCTCCCGTGCACACAGTCCCCAGTAGACATCCCCTCCCGTGTACACTCACTCCCCAGTAGACATCCCCTCCCGTGTACACTCACTCCCCAGTAGACATCCCCTCCCGTGTACACTCACTCCAGAGCAGACATCCCCTCCCGTGTACACTCACTCCCCAGCAGACATCCTCTCCCATGCACACACTCCCCAGCAGACATCCCCTCCCCGTGCACACTCACTCCCCAGCAGACATCCCCTCCCGTGCACACTCACTCCCCAGTAGACATCCACTCCCGTGTACACTCACTCCCCAGTAGACATCCCCTCCCGTGTACACACTCCCCAGCAGACATCCCCTCCCATGTACACTCACTCCCCAGTAGACATCCCCTCCCGGGCACACTCACTCCCCAGCAGACATCCCCTCCCGTGTACACTCACTCCCCAGCAGACATCCCCTCCCGTGTACTCTCACTCCCCAGCAGACATCCCCTCCCGTGTACACTCACTCACCAGCAGACATCCCCTCCCATGTACACTCACTCCCCAGCAGACATCCCCTCCCGTGTACACTCACTCCCCAGTAGACATCCCCTCCCGTGTACACTCACTCCCCAGCAGACATCCCCTCCCGTGCACACTCACTCTCCAGCAGACATCCCCTCCCGTGCACACTCACTCCCCAGCAGACATCCCCTCCCGTGTACACTCACTCCCCAGTAGACATCCCCTCCCGTGTACACTCACTCCCCAGCAGACATCCCCTCCCGTGCACACTCACTCCCCAGCAGACATCCCCTCCCGTGCACACTCACTCCCCAGCAGACATCCCCTCCCGTGTACACTCACTCCCCAGCAGACATCCTCTCCCGTGTACACTCACTCCCAGCAGACATCCCCTCCCGTGCACACTCACTCCCCAGTAGACATCCCCTCCCATGCACACTCACTCCCCAGCAGACATCCCCTCCCATGTACACTCACTCCCCAGCAGACATCCCCTCCCATGCACACTCACTCCCCAGCAGACATCCCCTCCCGTGTACACTCACTCCCCAGCAGACATCCCCTCCCGTGTACACTCACTCCCCAGCAGACATCCCCCCCGTGCACACTCACTCCCCAGCAGACATCCCCTCCCGTGTACACTCACTCCCCAGCAGACATCCCCTCCCGTGTACACTCCACTCCCCAGCAGACATCCCCTCCCGTGTACACTCACTCCCCAGTAGACATCCCCTCCCATGTACACTCACTCCCCAGCAGACATCCCCTCCCGTGTACACACTCCCCAGCAGACATCCCCTCCCGTGTACACACTCCCCAGCAGACATCCCCTCCCGTGTACACTCACTCCCCAGCAGACATCCCCTCCCGTGTACACTCACTCCCCAGTAGACATCCCCTCCCATGCACACTCACTCCCCAGCAGACATCCCCTCCCGTGCACACTCACCTCCCCAGCAGACATCCCCTCCCATGCACACTCACTCCCCCAGCAGACATCCCCTCCCGTGTACACTCACTCCCCAGCAGACATTCCCTCCCGTGTACACTCACTCCCCAGCAGACATCCCCTCCCGTGTACACTCACTCCCCAGCAGACATCCCCTCCCGTGTACACTCACTCCCCAGCAGACATCCCCTCCCGTGTACACTCACTCCCCAGCAGACATCCCCTCCCGTGTACACTCACTCCCCAGCAGACATCCCCTCCGTGTACACTCACTCCAGAGCAGACATCCCCTCCCGTGTACACTCACTCCCCAGCAGACATCCCCTCCCGTGTACACTCACTCACCAGCAGACATCCCTCCCGTGTACACTCACTCCCCAGCAGACATCCCCTCCCGTGTACACTCACTCCCCAGTAGACATCCCCTCCCGTGTACACTCACTCCCCAGCAGACATCCCCTCCCGTGTACACTCACTCCCCAGCAGACATCCCCTCCGTGTACACTCACTCCCCAGCAGACATCCCCTCCCGTGCACACTCACTCCCCAGCAGACATCCCCTCCCATGTACACTCACTCCCCAGCAGACATCCCCTCCCGTGTACACTCACTCCCCAGCAGACATCCCCTCCAGTGTACACTCACTCCCCAGCAGACATCCCCTCCCGTGTACACTCACTCCCCAGCAGACATCCCCTCCCGTGTACACTCACTCCCCAGCAGACATCCCCTCCCGTGTACACTCACTCCCCAGCAGACATCCCCTCCCGTGTACACTCACTCCCCAGCAGACATCCCCTCCCGTGTACACTCACTCCCCAGCAGACATCCCCCCTCCCGTGTACACTCACTCCAGAGCAGACATCCCCTCCCGTGTACACTCACTCCCCAGCAGACATCCCCTCCCGTGTACACTCACTCACCAGCAGACATCCCCTCCCATGTACACTCACTCCCCAGCAGACATCCCCTCCCGTGTACACTCACTCCCCAGTAGACATCCCCTCCCATGTACACTCACTCCCCAGCAGACATCCCCCTCCCGTGTACACTCACTCCCCAGCAGACATCCCCTCCCGTGCACACTCACTCCCCAGCAGACATCCCCTCCCGTGTACACTCACTCCCCAGCAGACATCCCCTCCCGTGTACACTCACTCCCCAGTAGACATCCCCTCCCGTGTACACTCACTCCCCAGCAGACATCCCCTCCCGTGCACACTCACTCCCCAGCAGTCATCCCCTCCCGTGCACACTCACTCCCCAGCAGACATCCCCTCCCGTGTACACTCACTCCCCAGTAGACATCCTCTCCCGTGTACACTCACTCCCCAGCAGACATCCCCTCCCGTGCACACTCACTCCCCAGCAGACATCCCCTCCCATGCACACTCACTCCCCAGCAGACATCCCCTCCCATGCACACTCACTCCCCAGCAGACATCCCCTCCCATGCACACTCACTCCCCAGCAGACATCCCCTCCCGTGTACACTCACTGCCCAGCAGACATCCCCCCCGTGCACACTCACTCCCCAGCAGACATCCCCCTCCCGTGTACACTCACTCCCCAGCAGACATCCCCTCCCGTGTACACTCACTCCCCAGCAGACATCCCCTCCCGTGTACACTCACTCCCCAGTAGACATCCCCACCGTGTACACTCACTCCCCAGCAGACATCCCCTCCCGTGTACACACTCCCCAGCAGACATCCCCTCCCGTGTACACTCACTCCCCAGCAGACATCCCCTCCTGTGTACACTCACTCCCCAGTAGACATCCCCTCCCATGCACACTCACTCCCCAGCAGACATCCCCTCCCGTGCACACTCACTCCCCAGCAGACATCCCCCTCCCGTGCACACTCACTCCCCAGCAGACATCCCTCCCGTGTACACTCACTCCCCAGCAGACATCCCCTCCCGTGTACACTCACTCACCAGCAGACATCCTCTCCCGTGCACACTCACTCCCCAGTAGACATCCTCTCCCGTGCACACTCACTCCCCAGCAGACATCCCCTCCCGTGCACACTCACTCCCCAGCAGACATCCCCTCCCGTGCACACTCACTCCCCAGCAGACATCCCCTCCCGTGTACACACACTCCCCAGCAGACATCCCCTCCCGTGTACACTCACTCCCCAGCAGACATCCCCTCCCGTGCACACTCACTCCCCAGCAGACATCCCCTCCCGTGCACACTCACTCCCCAGCAGACATCCCCTCCCGTGTACACTCACTCCCCAGTAGACATCCTCTCCCGTGCACACTCACTCCCCAGCAGACATCCCCTCCCGTGCACACTCACTCCCCAGCAGACATCCCCTCCCGTGCACACTCACTCCCCAGCAGACATCCCCTCCCGTGTACACACACTCCCCAGCAGACATCCCCTCCCGTGGACACTCACTCACCAGCAGACATCCCCTCCCGTGTACACTCACTCCCCAGCAGACATCCCCTCCCGTGTACACTCACTCCCCAGCAGACATCCCCTCCCGTGTACACTCACTCCCCAGTAGACATCCCCTCCCGTGTACACTCACTCCCCAGCAGACATCCCCTCCCGTGTACACTCACTCCCCAGCAGACATCCCCTCCCGTGCACACTCACTCCCCAGCAGACATCCCCTCCCGTGTACACTCACTCCAGAGCAGACATCCCCTCCCGTGTACACTCACTCCCCAGCAGACATCCCCTCCCGTGTACACTCACTCACCAGCAGACATCCCCTCCGTGTACACTCACTCCCCAGCAGACATCCCCTCCCGTGTACACTCACTCCCAGTAGACATCCCCTCCCGTGTACACTCACTCCCCAGCAGACATCCCCTCCCGTGTACACTCACTCCCCAGCAGACATCCCCTCCCGTGTACACTCACTCCCCAGCAGACATCCCCTCCCGTGCACACTCACTCCCCAGCAGACATCCCCTCCCATGTACACTCACTCCCCAGCAGACATCCCCTCCCGTGTACACTCACTCCCCAGCAGACATCCCCTCCAGTGTACACTCACTCCCCAGCAGACATCCCCTCCCGTGTACACTCACTCCCCAGCAGACATCCCCTCCCGTGTACACTCACTCCCCAGCAGACATCCCCTCCCGTGTACACTCACTCCCCAGCAGACATCCCCTCCCGTGTACACTCACTCCCCAGCAGACATCCCCTCCCGTGTACACTCACTCCCAGCAGACATCCCCTCCCGTGTACACTCACTCCAGAGCAGACATCCCCTCCCGTGTACACTCACTCCCCAGCAGACATCCCCTCCCGTGTACACTCACTCACCAGCAGACATCCCCTCCCATGTACACTCACTCCCCAGCAGACATCCCCTCCCGTGTACACTCACTCCCCAGTAGACATCCCCTCCCATGTACACTCACTCCCCAGCAGACATCCCCTCCCGTGTACACTCACTCCCCAGCAGACATCCCCTCCCGTGCACACTCACTCCCCAGCAGACATCCCCTCCCGTGTACACTCACTCCCCAGCAGACATCCCCTCCCGTGTACACTCACTCCCCAGTAGACATCCCCTCCCGTGTACACTCACTCCCCAGCAGACATCCCCTCCCGTGCACACTCACTCCCCAGCAGTCATCCCCTCCCGTGCACACTCACTCCCCAGCAGACATCCCCTCCCGTGTACACTCACTCCCCAGTAGACATCCTCTCCCGTGTACACTCACTCCCCAGCAGACATCCCCTCCCGTGCACACTCACTCCCCAGCAGACATCCCCTCCCATGCACACTCACTCCCCAGCAGACATCCCCTCCCATGCACACTCACTCCCCAGCAGACATCCCCTCCCATGCACACTCACTCCCCAGCAGACATCCCCTCCCGTGTACACTCACTGCCCAGCAGACATCCCCCCCGTGCACACTCACTCCCCAGCAGACATCCCCTCCCGTGTACACTCACTCCCCAGCAGACATCCCCTCCCGTGTACACTCACTCCCCAGCAGACATCCCCTCCCGTGTACACTCACTCCCCAGTAGACATCCCCACCGTGTACACTCACTCCCCAGCAGACATCCCCTCCCGTGTACACACTCCCCAGCAGACATCCCCTCCCGTGTACACTCACTCCCCAGCAGACATCCCCTCCTGTGTACACTCACTCCCCAGTAGACATCCCCTCCCATGCACACTCACTCCCCAGCAGACATCCCCTCCCGTGCACACTCACTCCCCAGCAGACATCCCCTCCCGTGCACACTCACTCCCCAGCAGACATCCCCTCCCGTGTACACTCACTCCCCAGCAGACATCCCCTCCCGTGTACACTCACTCACCAGCAGACATCCTCTCCCGTGCACACTCACTCCCCAGTAGACATCCTCTCCCGTGCACACTCACTCCCCAGCAGACATCCCCTCCCGTGCACACTCACTCCCCAGCAGACATCCCCTCCCGTGCACACTCACTCCCCAGCAGACATCCCCTCCCGTGTACACACACTCCCCAGCAGACATCCCCTCCCGTGTACACTCACTCCCCAGCAGACATCCCCTCCCGTGCACACTCACTCCCCAGCAGACATCCCCTCCCGTGCACACTCACTCCCCAGCAGACATCCCCTCCCGTGTACACTCACTCCCCCAGTAGACATCTCTCCCGTGCACACTCACTCCCCAGCAGACATCCCCTCCCGTGCACACTCACTCCCCAGCAGACATCCCCTCCCGTGCACACTCACTCCCCAGCAGACATCCCCTCCCGTGTACACACACTCCCCAGCAGACATCCCCTCCCGTGGACACTCACTCCCAGCAGACATCCCCTCCCGTGTACACCTCACTCCCCAGCAGACATCCCCTCCCCGTGTACACTCACTCCCCAGCAGACATCCCCTCCCGTGTACACTCACTCCCCAGTAGACATCCCCTCCCGTGTACACTCACTCCCCAGCAGACATCCCCCTCCCGTGTACACTCACTCCCCAGCAGACATCCCCTCCCGTGCACACTCACTCCCCAGCAGACATCCCCTCCCGTGCACACTCACTCCCCAGCAGACATCCCCCTCCCGTGCACACTCACTCCCCCAGCAGACATCCCCTCCCGTGTACACTCACTCCCCAGTAGACATCCCCTCCCGTGTACACTCACTCCCCAGTAGACATCCCCCTCCCCATGTACACTCACTCCCCAGCAGACATCCCCTCCCGTGTACACTCACTCCCCAGCAGACATCCCCTCCCGTGTACACTCACTCCCCAGCAGACATCCCCTCCCGTGTACACTCACTCCCCAGTAGACATCCCCTCCCGTGTACACTCACTCCCCAGTAGACATCCCCTCCCGTGTACCTCACTCCCAGCAGACATCCCCTCCCGTGTACACTCACTCCCCAGCAGACATCCCCTCCCGTGTACACTCACTCCAGAGCAGACATCCCGTCCCGTGTACACTCACTCCCCAGCAGACATCCTCTCCCGTGTACACTCACTCCAGAGCAGACATCCCGTCCCGTGTACACTCACTCCCCAGTAGACATCCCCTTCCCGTGTACACTCACTCCCCAGCAGACATCCCCTCCCGTGTACACTCACTCCCCAGTAGACATCCCCTCCCGTGTACACTCACTCCCCAGCAGACATCCCCTCCCGTGTACACTCACTCCCCAGCAGACATACCCTCCCGTGTACACTCACTCCCCAGCAGACATCCCCTCCCGTGTACACTCACTCCCCAGCAGACATCCCCTCCCGTGTACACTCACTCCCCAGCAGACATCCCCTCCCCGTGCACACTCACTCCCCAGCAGACATCCCCTCCCGTGTACACTCACTCCCCAGCAGACATCCCCTCCCGTGTACACTCACTCCCCAGCAGACATCCCCTCCAGTGTACACTCACTCCCCAGCAGACATCCCCTCCCGTGTACACTCACTCCCACAGTCCCCTCCCGTGTACACTCACTCCCCAGCAGACATCCCCTCCCGTGTACACTCACTCCCCAGCAGACATCCCCTCCCGTGTACACTCACTCCCCAGCAGACATCCCCTCCCGTGTACACTCACTCCCCAGCAGACATCCCCTCCCGTGTACACTCACTCCCCAGCAGACATCCCCTCTCCGTGTACACTCACTCCCCGAGCAGACATCCCCTCCCGTGTACACTCACTCCCAAGCTAGACATCCCCTCCCGTGTACACTCACTCCCCAGTAGACATCCCCTCCCGTGTACACACACTCCCCAGTCAGACAGCCCCTCCCGTGTACACTCACTCCCCAGCAGACATCCCCTCCCGTGTACACTCACTCCCCAGTAGACATCCTCTCCCGTGTACACTCACTCCCCAGTAGACATCCTCTCCCGTGTACACTCACTCCCCAGCAGGACATCCCCTCCCGTGCACACACTCCCCAGCAGACATCCCCTCCCGTGCACACACTCCCCAGTAGACATCCCCTCCCGTGTACACTCACTCCCCAGCAGACATCCCCTCCGTGTACACTCACTCCCCAGTAGACATCCCCCTCCCGTGTACACTCACTCCCCAGCAGACATCCCCCCCGTGTACACTCACTCCCCAGCAGGACATCCCCCCCGTTTACACTCACTCCCCAGTAGACATCCCCTCCCGTGTACACTCACTCCCCAGCAGACATCCCCCCCCGTGTACACTCACTCCCCAGCAGACATCCCCTCCCATGTACACTCACTCCCCAGCAGACATCCCCTCCCGTGTACACTCACTCCCCAGCCGACATCCCCTCCCGTGTACACACTCCCCAGCCGACATCCCCTCCGATGTATACTCACTCTCCAGCAGACATCCCCTCCCGTGTACACTCACTCCCCAGCAGACATCCCCTCCCATGCCACACTCACTCCCCAGCCGACATCCCCTCCCGTGTACACTCACTCCCCAGCCGACATCCCCTCCGATGTATACTCACTCTCCAGCAGACATCCCCTCCGTGTACACTCACTCCCCAGCAGACATCCCCTCCCATGTACACTCACTCCCCAGCAGACATCCCCTCCCGTGTACACTCACTCCCCAGCAGGACATCCCCTCCCGTGTACACTCACTCCCCAGCCGACATCCCCTCCGATGTATACTCACTCTCCAGCAGACATCCCCTCCCGTGTACACTCACTCCCCAGCAGACATACCCACCCATGCACACTCACTCCCCAGCTGACATCCCCTCCCGTGTACACTCACTCCCCAGTAGACATCCCCTCCCGTGTACACTCAGTCCCAGCAGACATCCCCTCCCGTGTACACTCACTCCCCAGCCGACATCCCCTCCGATGTATACTCACTCTCCAGCAGGACATCCCCTCCCGTGTACACTCACTCCCCAGCAGACATACCCACCCATGCACACTCACTCCCCAGCTGACATCCCCTCCCGTGCACAGTCACTCCCCAGCAGACATCCCCTCCCGTGTACACTCACTCCCACAGCAGACATCCCCTCCGTGTTACACTCACTCCCCAGCCGACATCCCCTCCGATGTATACTCACTCTCCAGCAGACATCCCCTCCCCGTGCACAGTCACTCCCCAGCAGACATCCGCTCCCGTGTACACTCACTCCCCAGCCGACATCCCCTCCGATGTATACTCACTCTCCAGCAGACATCCCCTCCCCGTGCACAGTCACTCCCCAGCAGACATCCCCTCCCGTGTACACTCACTCCCCAGCCGACATCCCCTCCGATGTATACTCACTCTCCAGCAGACATCCCCTCCCGTGTACACTCACTCCCCAGCCGACATCCCCTCCGATGTATACTCCACTCTCCAGCAGACATCCCCTCCCGTGTACACTCACTCCCCAGCCGACATCCCCTCCCGTGTACACTCACTCCCCAGCCGACATCCCTCCGATGTATACTCACTCTCCAGCAGACATCCCCTCCCGTGTACACTCACTCCCCAGCAGACATCCCCTCCCGTGTACACTCACTCCCCAGCAGACACCCCCTCCCCGTGCACAGTCACTCCCCAGCAGACATCCCCTCCCGTGCACACTCACTCCCCGGCAGACATCCCCTCCCCGTGCACAGTCACTCCCCCAGCAGACATCCCCTCCCGTGCACACTCACTCCCCAGCAGACATCCCCTCCCGTGCACACAGTCCTCAGTAGACATCCCCTCCCGTGTACACTCACTCCCCAGTAGACATCCCCTCCCGTGTACACTCATCCCCAGTAGACATCCCTCCCGTGTACACTCACTCCCCAGTAGACATCCCCTCCCGTGTACACTCACTCCCCAGTAGACATCCCCTCCCGTGTACACTCACTCCCCAGCAGACATTCCCTCCCGTGTACACTCACTCCCCCAGCAGACATCCCCTCCCGTGCACACTCACTCCCCAGCAGACATCCCCTCCCGTGTACACTCACTCCCCAGCAGACATCCCCTCCCGTGTACACTCACTCCCCAGTAGACATCCCCTCCCGTGTACACACACTCCCCAGTAGACATCCCCTCCCGTGCACACACTCCCCAGCAGACATCCCCTCCCGTGCACACTCACTCCCCAGCAGACATCCCCCTCCCGTGTACACTCACTCCCCAGCAGACATCCCCTCCCGTGTACACTCACTCCCCAGTAGACATCCCTCCCGTGTACACTCACTCCACAGTAGACCATCCCCTCCCGTGTACACTCACTCCCCAGTAGACATCCCCTCCCGTGTACACTCACTCCCCAGCAGACATCCCCTCCCGTGTACACTCACTCCCCAGCAGACATCCCCTCCAGTGTACACTCACTCCCCAGCAGACATCCCCTCCCGTGTACACTCACTCCCCAGCAGACATCCCCTCCCGTGTACACTCACTCCCCAGCAGACATTCCCTCCGTGTACACTCACCTCCCCAGCAGACATCCCCTCCCGGTACACTCACTCCCCAGCAGACATCCCCTCCCGTGTACACTCACTCCCAGCAGACATCCCTCCCGTGTACACTCACTCCCAGCAGACATCCCCTCCCGTGTACACTCACTCCAGAGCAGACATCCCCTCCCGTGTACACTCACTCCCCAGCAGACATCCCCTCCCGTGTACACTCACTCACCAGCAGACATCCCCTTCCCGTGTACACTCACTCCCAGCAGACATCCCCTCCCGTGTACACTCACTCCCCAGTAGACATCCCCTCCCATGTACACTCACTCCCCAGCAGACATCCCCTACCCGTGTACACTCACTCCCCAGCAGACATCCCCTCCCGTGCACACTCACTCCCCAGCAGACATCCCCTCCCGTGTACACTCACTCCCCAGCAGACATCCCCTCCCGTGTACACTCACTCCCCAGTAGACATCCCCTCCCGTGTACACTCACTCCCCAGCAGACATCCCCTCCCGTGCACACTCACTCCCCAGCAGTCATCCCCTCCCGTGCACACTCACTCCCCAGCAGACATCCCTCCCGTGTACACTCACTCCCCAGTAGACATCCTCTCCCGTGTACACTCACTCCCCAGCAGACATCCCCTCCCGTGCACACTCACTCCCCAGTAGACATCCCCTCCCATGCACACTCACTCCCCAGCAGACATCCCCTCCCATGCACACTCACTCCCCAGCAGACATCCCCTCCCATGCACACTCACTCCCCAGCAGACCATCCCCTCCCGTGTACACTCACTCCCCAGCAGACATCCCCCCCGTGCACACTCACTCCCCAGCAGACATCCCCTCCCGTGTACACTCACTCCCCAGCAGACATCCCCTCCCGTGTACACTCACTCCCCAGCAGACATCCCCTCCCGTGTACACTCACTCCCCATTAGACATCCCCTCCCGTGTACACTCACTCCCCAGCAGACATCCCCTCCCGTGTACACACTCCCCAGCAGACATCCCCTCCCGTGTACACTCACTCCCCAGCAAGACATCCGCTCCCGTGTACACTCACTCCCCAGCCGACATCCCCCTCCGATGTATACTCACTCTCCAGCAGACATCCCCTCCCCGTGCACAGTCACTCCCCAGCAGACATCCCCTCCCGTGTACACTCACTCCCCAGCCGACATCCCCTCCGATGTATACTCACTCTCCAGCAGACATCCCCTCCCGTGTACACTCACTCCCCAGCCGACATCCCCTCCGATGTATACTCACTCTCCAGCAGACATTCCCCTCCCGTGTACACTCACTCCCCAGCCGACATCCCCTCCCGTGTACACTCACTCCCAGCAGACATCCCCTCCCGTGTACACTCACTCCCCAGCAGACATCCCCTCCCCGTGCACAGTCACTCCCCAGCAGACATCCCCTCCCGTGCACACTCACTCCCCGGCAGACATCCCCTCCCCCGTGCACAGTCACTCCCCAGCAGACATCCCCTCCCGTGCACACTCACTCCCCAGCAGACATCCCCTCCCGTGCACACAGTCCTCAGTAGACATCCCCCTCCCGTGTACACTCACTCCCCAGTAGACATACCCCCTCCCGTGTACACTCACTCCCCAGTAGACATCCCCTCCCGTGTACACTCACTCCCCAGTAGACATCCCCTCCCGTGTACACTCACTCCCCAGTAGACATCCCCTCCCGTGTACACCACTCCCCAGCAGACATCCCCTCCCGTGTACACTCACTCCCCAGCAGACATCCCCTCCCGTGTACACTCACTCCCAGTAGACATCCCCTCCCGTGTACACACACTCCCCAGTAGACATCCCCTCCCGTGCACACACTCCCCAGCAGACATCCCCTCCCGTGCACACTCACTCCCCAGCAGACATCCCCTCCCGTGTACACTCACTCCCCAGCAGACATCCCCTCCCGTGTACACTCACTCCCCAGTAGACATCCCCTCCCGTGTACACTCACTCCACAGTAGACATCCCCTCCCGTGTACACTCACTCCCCAGTAGACATCCCCTCCCGTGTACACTCACTCCCCAGCAGACATCCCCTCCCGTGTACACTCAACTCCCCAGCAGACATTCCCCTCCAGTGTACACTCACTCCCCAGCAGACATCCCCTCCCGTGTACACTCACTCCCCAGCAGACATCCCCTCCCGTGTACACTCACTCCCCAGCAGGACATTCCCTCCCGTGTACACTCACTCCCCAGCAGACATCCCCTCCCGTGTACACTCACTCCCCAGCAGACATCCCCTCCCGTGTACACTCACTCCCCCAGCAGACATCCCCTCCCGTGTACACTCACTCCCAGCAGACATCCCCTCCCGTGTACACTCACTCCAGAGCAGACAACCCCTCCCGTTGTTACACTCACTCCCCAGCAGACATCCCCTCCCGTGTACACTCACTCACCAGCAGACATCCCTCCCATGTACACTCACTCCCCAGCAGACATCCCCTCCCGTGTACACTCACTCCCCAGTAGACATCCCTCCCCATGTACACTCACTCCCCAGCAGACATCCCCTCCCGTGTACACTCACTCCCCAGCAGACATCCCCTCCCGTGCACACTCACTCCCCAGCAGACATCCCTCCCGTGTACACTCACTCCCCAGCAGACATCCCCTCCCGTGTACACTCACTCCCCAGTAGACATCCCCTCCCGTGTACACTCACTCCCCAGCAGACATCCCCTCCCGTGCACACTCACTCCCCAGCAGTCATCCCCTCCCGTGCACACTCACTCCCCAGCAGACATCCCCTCCCGTGTACACTCACTCCCCAGTAGACATCCTCTCCCGTGTACACTCACTCCCCAGCAGACATCCCCTCCCGTGCACACTCACTCCCCAGTAGACATCCCCTCCCATGCACACTCACTCCCCAGCAGACATCCCCTCCCATGCACACTCACTCCCCAGCAGACATCCCCTCCCATGCACACTCACTCCCCAGCAGACATCCCCTCCCGTGTACACTCACTCCCCAGCAGACATCCCCCCCGTGCACACTCACTCCCCAGCAGACATCCCCTCCCGTGTACACTCACTCCCCAGCAGACATCCCCTCCCGTGTACACTCACTCCCCAGCAGACATCCCCTCCCGTGTACACTCACTCCCCAGTAGACATCCCATCCCGTGTACACTCACTCCCCAGCAGACATCCCTCCCGTGTACACACTCCCCAGCAGACATCCCCTCCCGTGTACACTCACTCCCCAGCAGACATCCCCTCCCGTGTACACTCACTCCCCCAGTAGACATCCCCTCCCATGCACACTCACTCCCCAGCAGACATCCCCTCCCGTGCACACTCACTCCCAGCAGACATCCCCTCCCGTGTACACTCACTCCCCAGCAGACATCCCCTCCCGTGTACACTCACTCACCACCAGACATCTCTCCCGTGCACACTCACTCCCCAGTAGACATCCTCTCCCGTGCACACTCACTCCCCAGCAGACATCCCCTCCCGTGCACACTCACTCCCCAGCAGACATCCCCTCCCGTGCACACTCACTCCCCAGCAGACATCCCCTCCCGTGTACACACACTGCCCAGCAGACATCCCCTCCCGTGTACACTCACTCCCCAGCAGACATCCCCTCCCGTGCACACTCACTCCCCAGCAGACATCCCCTCCCGTGCACACTCACTCCCCAGCAGACATCCCCTCCCGTGTACACTCACTCCCCAGTAGACATCCTCTCCCGTGCACACTCACTCCCAGCAGACATCCCCTCCCGTGCACACTCACTCCCCAGCAGACATCCCCTCCCGTGCACACTCACTCCCCAGCAGACATCCCCTCCCGGTGTACACACACTCCCCAGCAGACATCCCCTCCCGTGGACACTCACTCACCAGCAGACATCCCCTCCCGTGTACACTCACTCCCCAGCAGACATCCCCTCCCGTGTACACTCACTCCCCAGCAGACATCCCCTCCCGTGTACACTCACTCCCAGTAGACATCCCCTCCCGTGTAACACTCACTCCCCAGCAGACATCCCCTCCCCGTGTACACTCACCTCCCCAGCAGACATCCCCTCCCGTGCACACTCACTCCCCAGCATACATCCCCCCTCCCGTGCACACTCACTCCCCAGCAGACATCCCCTCCCGTGCACACTCACTCCCCAGCAGACATCCCCTCCCGTGTACACTCACTCCCCCCAGTAGACATCCCCTCCCGTGTACACTCACTCCCAGTAGACATCCCCTCCCGTGTACACTCACTCCCCAGCAGACATCCCCTCCCTTGTACACTCACTCCCCAGCAGACATCCCCTCCCGTGTACACTCACTCCCCAGCAGACATCCCCTCCCGTGTACACTCACTCCCCAGTAGACATCCCCTCCCGTGTACACTCACTCCCCAGTAGACATCCCCCTCCCGTGTACACTCACTCCCCAGCAGACATCCCCTCCCGTGTACACTCACTCCCAGCAGACATCCCCTCCCGTGTACACTCACTCCAGAGCAGACATCCCGTCCCGTGTACACTCACTCCCCAGCAGACATCCCCTCCCGTGTACACTCACTCCAGAGCAGACATCCCGTCCCGTGTACACTCACTCCCCAGTAGACATCCCCTCCCGTGTACACTCACTCCCCAGCAGACATCCCCTCCCGTGTACACTCACTCCCCAGTAGACATCCCCTCCCGTGTACACTCACTCCCCAGTAGACATCCCCTCCCGTGTACACTCACTCCCCAGCAGACATCCCCTCCCGTGTACACTCACTCCCCAGCAGACAT
The DNA here is from genome assembly GCF_048418815.1 of Hemitrygon akajei. Taxonomy (NCBI): domain Eukaryota; kingdom Metazoa; phylum Chordata; class Chondrichthyes; order Myliobatiformes; family Dasyatidae; genus Hemitrygon; species Hemitrygon akajei. The sequence continues at coordinate 189,593,439 of NC_133125.1, read as the reverse complement.
CCCCTCCCGTGTACACTCACTCCCCAGCAGACATACCCTCCCGTGTACACTCACTCCCCAGCAGACATCCCCTCCCGTGTACACTCACTCCCCAGCAGACATCCCCTCCCGTGTACACTCACTCCCCAGCAGACATCCCCTCCCGTGCACACTCACTCCCCAGCAGACATCCCCTCCCGTGTACACTCACTCCCCAGCAGACATCCCCTCCCGTGTACACTCACTCCCCAGCAGACATCCCCTCCCGTGTACACTCACTCCCCAGCAGACATCCCCTCCAGTGTACACTCACTCCCCAGCAGACATCCCCTCCCGTGTACACTCACTCCCCAGCAGACATCCCCTCCCGTGTACACTCACTCCCCAGCAGACATTCCCTCCCGTGTACACTCACTCCCCAGCAGACATCCCCTCCCGTGTACACTCACTCCCCAGCAGACATCCCGTCCCGTGTACACTCACTCCCCAGTAGACATCCCCTCCCGTGTACACTCACTCCCCAGCAGACATCCCCTCCCGTGTACACTCACTCCCCAGTAGACATCCCCTCCCGTGTACACTCACTCCCCAGTAGACATCCCCTCCCGTGTACACTCACTCCCCAGCAGACATCCCCTCCCGTGTACACTCACTCCCCAGCAGACATCCCCTCCCGTGTACACTCACTCCCCAGCAGACATACCCTCCCGTGTACACTCACTCCCCAGCAGACATCCCCTCCCGTGTACACTCACTCCCCAGCAGACATCCCCTCCCGTGTACACTCACTCCCCAGCAGACATCCCCTCCCGTGCACACTCACTCCCCAGCAGACATCCCCTCCCGTGTACACTCACTCCCCAGCAGACATCCCCTCCCGTGTACACTCACTCCCCAGCAGACATCCCCTCCCGTGTACACTCACTCCCCAGCAGACATCCCCTCCAGTGTACACTCACTCCCCAGCAGACATCCCCTCCCGTGTACACTCACTCCCCAGCAGACATCCCCTCCCGTGTACACTCACTCCCCAGCAGACATTCCCTCCCGTGTACACTCACTCCCCAGCAGACATCCCCTCCCGTGTACACTCACTCCCCAGCAGACATCCCCTCCCGTGTACACTCACTCCCCAGCACACATCCCCTCCCGTGTACACTCACTCCCCAGCAGACATCCCCTCCCGTGTACACTCACTCCAGAGCAGACCTCCCCTCCCGTGTACACTCACTCCCCAGTAGACATCCCCTCCCGTGTACACTCACTCCCCAGTAGACATCCCCTCCCGTGTACACACACTCCCCAGTAGACAGCCCCTCCCGTGTACACTCACTCCCCAGCAGACATCCCCTCCCGTGTACACTCACTCCCCAGTAGACATCCTCTCCCGTGTACACTCACTCCCCAGCAGACATCCCCTCCCGTGCACACACTCCCCAGCAGACATCCCCTCCCGTGCACACACTCCCCAGTAGACATCCCCTCCCGTGTACACTCACTCCTCAGCAGACATCCCCTCCGTGTACACTCACTCCCCAGTAGACATCCCCTCCCGTGTACACTCACTCCCCAGCAGACATCCCCCCCGTGTACACTCACTCCCCAGCAGACATCCCCCCCCGTGTACACTCACTCCCCAGTAGACATCCCTCCCGTGTACACTCACTCCCCAGCAGACATCCCCCCCGTGTACACTCACTCCCCAGCAGACATCCCCTCCCATGTACACTCACTCCCCAGCAGACATCCCCTCCCGTGTACACTCACTCCCCAGCCGACATCCCCTCCCGTGTACACACTCCCCAGCCGACATCCCCTCCGATGTATACTCACTCTCCAGCAGACATCCCCTCCCGTGTACACTCACTCCCCAGCAGACATCCCCTCCCATGCACACTCACTCCCCAGCCGACATCCCCTCCCGTGTACACTCACTCCCCAGCCGACATCCCCTCCGATGTATACTCACTCTCCAGCAGACATCCCCTCCCGTGTACACTCACTCCCCAGCAGACATCCCCTCCCATGTACACTCACTCCCCAGCAGACATCCCCTCCCGTGTACACTCACTCCCCAGCAGACATCCCCTCCCGTGTACACTCACTCCCCAGCCGACATCCCCTCCGATGTATACTCACTCTCCAGCAGACATCCCCTCCCGTGTACACTCACTCCCCAGCAGACATACCCACCCATGCACACTCACTCCCCAGCTGACATCCCCTCCCGTGTACACTCACTCCCCAGCAGACATCCCCTGCCGTGTACACTCACTCCCCAGCCGACATCCCCTCCGATGTATACTCACTCTCCAGCAGACATCCCCTCCCCGTGCACAGTCACTCCCCAGCAGACATCCCCTCCCGTGTACACTCACTCCCCAGCCGACATCCCCTCCGATGTATACTCACTCTCCAGCAGACATCCCCTCCCGTGTACACTCACTCCCCAGCCGACATCCCCTCCGATGTATACTCACTCTCCAGCAGACATCCCCTCCCGTGTACACTCACTCCCCAGCCGACATCCCCTCCCGTGTACACTCACTCCCCAGCCGACATCCCCTCCGATGTATACTCACTCTCCAGCAGACATCCCCTCCCGTGTACACTCACTCCCCAGCAGACATCCCCTCCCGTGTACACTCACTCCCCAGCAGACATCCCCTCCCCGTGCACAGTCACTCCCCAGCAGACATCCCCTCCCGTGCACACTCACTCCCCGGCAGACATCCCCTCCCCGTGCACACTCACTCCCCAGCAGACATCCCCTCCCGTGCACACTCACTCCCCAGTAGACATCCCCTCCCGTGTACACTCACTCCCCAGTAGACATCCCCTCCCGTGCACACTCACTCCCCAGCAGACATCCCCTCCCGTGCACACAGTCCTCAGTAGACATCCCCTCCCGTGCACACTCACTCCCCAGCAGACATCCCCTCCCGTGCACAGTCACTCCCCAGTAGACATCCCCTCCCGTGCACAGTCACTCCCCAGCAGACATCCCCTCCCGTGCACACAGTCCTCAGTAGACATCCCCTCCCGTGCACACTCACTCCCCAGCAGACATCCCCTCCCGTGTACACTCACTCCCCAGCAGACATCCCCTCCCGTGCACAGTCACTCCTCAGTAGACATCCCCTCCCGTGTACACTCACTCCCCAGCAGACATCCCCTCCCGTGTACACTCACTCCCCAGTAGACATCCCCTCCCGTGTACACTCACTCCCCAGTAGACATCCCCTCCCGTGTACACTCACTCCCCAGTAGACATCCCCTCCCGTGTACACTCACTCCCCAGTAGACATCCCCTCCCGTGTACACTCACTCCCCAGCAGACATCCCCTCCCGTGTACACTCACTCCCCAGCAGACATCCCCTCCCGTGTACACTCACTCCCCAGTAGACATCCCCTCCCGTGTACACACACTCCCCAGTAGACATCCCCTCCCGTGCACACACTCCCCAGCAGACATCCCCTCCCGTGCACACTCACTCCCCAGCAGACATCCCCTCCCGTGTACACTCACTCCCCAGCAGACATCCCCTCCCGTGTACACTCACACCCCAGTAGACATCCCCTCCCGTGTACACTCACTCCCCAGTAGACATCCCCTCCCGTGTACACTCACTCCCCAGTAGACATCCCCTCCCGTGTACACTCACTCCCCAGCAGACATTCCCTCCCGTGTACACTCACTCCCCAGTAGACATCCCCTCCCGTGTACACTCACTCCCCAGCAGACATCCCCTCCCGTGTACACTCACTCCCCAGTAGACATCCCCTCCCGTGTACACTCACTCCCCAGTAGACATCCCCTCCCGTGTACACTCACTCCCCAGTAGACATCCCCTCCCGTGTACACTCACTCCCCAGTAGACATCCCCTCACGTGTACACTCACTCCCCAGTAGACATCCCCTCCCGTGTACACTCACTCCCCAGTAGACATCCCCTCCCGTGTACACTCACTCCCCAGTAGACATCCCCTCCCGTGTACACTCACTCCCCAGCAGACATCCCCTCCCGTGCACACTCACTCCCCAGCAGACATCCCCTCCCGTGTACACTCACTCCCCAGCAGACATCCCCTCCCGTGTACACTCACTCCCCAGCAGACATCCCCTCCCGTGTACACTCACTCCCCAGTAGACATCCTCTCCCGTGTACACTCACTCCCCAGTAGACATCCCCTCCCGTGCACACTCACTCCAGAGCAGACATCCTCTCCCATGTACACTCACTCCCCAGTAGACATCCCCTCCCGTGTACACTCACTCCCCAGTAGACATCCCCTCCCGTGCACACTCACTCCAGAGCAGACATCCTCTCCCATGTACACTCACTCCACAGCAGACATCCTCTCCCATGCACACTCACTCCCCAGCAGACATCCTCTCCCGTGTACACTCACTCCCCAGTAGACATCCTCTCCCGTGTACACTCACTCCCCAGCAGACATCCCCTCCCGTGTACACTCACTCCCCAGCAGACATCCCCTCCCGTGTACACTCACTCCCCAGCAGACATCCTCTCCCGTGCACACTCACTCCAGAGCAGACATCCCCTCCCGTGTACACTCACTCCCCAGCAGACATCCTCTCCCATGCACACACTCCCCAGCAGACATCCCCTCCCCGTGCACACTCACTCCCCAGCAGACATCCCCTCCCGTGCACACTCACTCCCCAGTAGACATCCCCTCCCGTGTACACTCACTCCCCAGTAGACATCCCCTCCCGTGTACACACTCCCCAGCAGACATCCTCTCCCATGTACACTCACTCCCCAGTAGACATCCCCTCCCGGGCACACTCACTCCCCAGCAGACATCCCCTCCCGTGTACACTCACTCCCCAGCAGACATCCCCTCCCGTGTACACTCACTCCCCAGCAGACATCCCCTCCCGTGTACACTCACTCCCCAGCAGACATCCCCTCCCGTGCACACTCACTCCCCAGCAGACATCCCCTCCCGTGCACACTCACTCCCCAGCAGACATCCCCCCCCGTGTACACTCACTCCCCAGTAGACATCCTCTCCCGTGTACACTCACTCCCCAGCAGACATCCCCTCCCGTGCACACTCACTCCCCAGTAGACATCCCCTCCCATGCACACTCACTCCCCAGCAGACATCCCCTCCCATGTACACTCACTCCCCAGCAGACATCCCCTCCCATGTACACTCACTCCCCAGCAGACATCCCCTCCCGTGTACACTCACTCCCCAGTAGACATCCCCTCCCATGTACACTCACTCCCCAGCAGACATCCCCTCCCGTGTACACTCACTCCAGAGCAGACATCCCCTCCCGTGCACACTCACACCCCAGCAGACATCCCCTCCCGTGTACACTCACTCCCCAGCAGACATCCCCTCCCGTGTACACTCACTCCCCAGCAGACATCCCCTCCCGTGTACACTCACTCCCCAGCAGACATCCCCTCCCGTGTACACTCACTCCCCAGCAGACATCCCCTCCCGTGTACACTCACTCCCCAGCAGACATCCCCTCCCGTGTACACTCACTCCCCAGTAGACATCCCCTCCCATGTACACTCACTCCCCAGCAGACATCCCCTCCCGTGTACACACTCCCCAGCAGACATCCGCTCCCGTGTACACTCACTCCCCAGCAGACATCCCCTCCTGTGTACACTCACTCCCCAGTAGACATCCCCTCCCATGCACACTCACTCCCCAGCAGACATCCCCTCCCGTGCACACTCACTCCCCAGCAGACATCCCCTCCCATGCACACTCACTCCCCAGCAGACATCCCCTCCCGTGTACACTCACTCCCCAGCAGACATCCCCTCCCGTGTACACTCACTCACCAGCAGACATCCTCTCCCGTGCACACTCACTCCCCAGTAGACATCCTCTCCCGTGCACACTCACTCCCCAGCAGACATCCCCTCCCGTGCACACTCACTCCCCAGCAGACATCCCCTCCCGTGTACACTCACTCCAGAGCAGACATCCCCTCCCGTGTACACTCACTCCAGAGCAGACATCCCCTCCCGTGTACACTCACTTCCCAGCAGACATCCCCTCCCGTGTACACACACTCCCCAGCAGACATCCCCTCCCGTGGACACTCACTCACCAGCAGACATCCCCTCCCGTGTACACTCACTCCCCAGCAGACATCCCCTCCCGTGTACACTCACTCCCCAGCAGACATCCCCTCCCGTGTACACTCACTCCCCAGTAGACATCCCCTCCCGTGTACACTCACTCCCCAGCAGACATCCCCTCCCGTGTACACTCACTCCCCAGCAGACATCCCCTCCCGTGCACACTCACTCCCCAGCAGACATCCCCTCCCGTGCACACTCACTCCCCAGCAGACATCCCCTCCCGTGCACACTCACTCCCCAGCAGACATCCCCTCCCGTGTACACTCACTCCCCAGTAGACATCCCCTCCCGTGTACACTCACTCCCCAGTAGACATCCCCTCCCGTGTACACTCACTCCCCAGCAGACATCCCCTCCCTTGTACACTCACTCCCCAGCAGACATCCCCTCCCGTGTACACTCACTCCCCAGCAGACATCCCCTCCCGTGTACACTCACTCCCCAGTAGACATCCCCTCCCGTGTACACTCACTCCCCAGTAGACATCCCCTCCCGTGTACACTCACTCCCCAGCAGACATCCCCTCCCGTGTACACTCACTCCCCAGCAGACATCCCCTCCCGTGTACACTCACTCCAGAGCAGACATCCCGTCCCGTGTACACTCACTCCCCAGCAGACATCCCCTCCCGTGTACACTCACTCCAGAGCAGACATCCCGTCCCGTGTACACTCACTCCCCAGTAGACATCCCCTCCCGTGTACACTCACTCCCCAGCAGACATCCCCTCCCGTGTACACTCACTCCCCAGTAGACATCCCCTCCCGTGTACACTCACTCCCCAGTAGACATCCCCTCCCGTGTACACTCACTCCCCAGCAGACATCCCCTCCCGTGTACACTCACTCACCAGCAGACATCCCCTCCCGTGTACACTCACTCCCCAGCAGACATACCCTCCCGTGTACACTCACTCCCCAGCAGACATCCCCTCCCGTGTACACTCACTCCCCAGCAGACATCCCCTCCCGTGTACACTCACTCCCCAGCAGACATCCCCTCCCGTGCACACTCACTCCCCAGCAGACATCCCCTCCCGTGTACACTCACTCCCCAGCAGACATCCCCTCCCGTGTACACTCACTCCCCAGCAGACATCCCCTCCCGTGTACACTCACTCCCCAGCAGACATCCCCTCCAGTGTACACTCACTCCCCAGCAGACATCCCCTCCCGTGTACACTCACTCCCCAGCAGACATCCCCTCCCGTGTACACTCACTCCCCAGCAGACATTCCCTCCCGTGTACACTCACTCCCCAGCAGACATCCCCTCCCGTGTACACTCACTCCCCAGCAGACATCCCCTCCCGTGTACACTCACTCCCCAGCAGACATCCCCTCCCGTGTACACTCACTCCCCAGCAGACATCCCCTCCCGTGTACACTCACTCCAGAGCAGACCTCCCCTCCCGTGTACACTCACTCCCCAGTAGACATCCCCTCCCGTGTACACTCACTCCCCAGTAGACATCCCCTCCCGTGTACACACACTCCCCAGTAGACAGCCCCTCCCGTGTACACTCACTCCCCAGCAGACATCCCCTCCCGTGTACACTCACTCCCCAGTAGACATCCTCTCCCGTGTACACTCACTCCCCAGCAGACATCCCCTCCCGTGCACACACTCCCCAGCAGACATCCCCTCCCGTGCACACACTCCCCAGTAGACATCCCCTCCCGTGTACACTCACTCCCCAGCAGACATCCCCTCCGTGTACACTCACTCCCCAGTAGACATCCCCTCCCGTGTACACTCACTCCCCAGCAGACATCCCCCCCGTGTACACTCACTCCCCAGCAGACATCCCCCCCCGTGTACACTCACTCCCCAGTAGACATCCCCTCCCGTGTACACTCACTCCCCAGCAGACATCCCCCCCGTGTACACTCACTCCCCAGCAGACATCCCCTCCCATGTACACTCACTCCCCAGCAGACATCCCCTCCCGTGTACACTCACTCCCCAGCCGACATCCCCTCCCGTGTACACACTCCCCAGCCGACATCCCCTCCGATGTATACTCACTCTCCAGCAGACATCCCCTCCCGTGTACACTCACTCCCCAGCAGACATCCCCTCCCATGCACACTCACTCCCCAGCCGACATCCCCTCCCGTGTACACTCACTCCCCAGCCGACATCCCCTCCGATGTATACTCACTCTCCAGCAGACATCCCCTCCCGTGTACACTCACTCCCCAGCAGACATCCCCTCCCATGTACACTCACTCCCCAGCAGACATCCCCTCCCGTGTACACTCACTCCCCAGCAGACATCCCCTCCCGTGTACACTCACTCCCCAGCCGACATCCCCTCCGATGTATACTCACTCTCCAGCAGACATCCCCTCCCGTGTACACTCACTCCCCAGCAGACATACCCACCCATGCACACTCACTCCCCAGCTGACATCCCCTCCCGTGTACACTCACTCCCCAGCAGACATCCCCTGCCGTGTACACTCACTCCCCAGCCGACATCCCCTCCCGTGTACACTCACTCCCCAGTAGACATCCCCTCCCGTGTACACTCACTCCCCAGTAGACATCCCCTCCCGTGTACACTCACTCCCCAGCAGACATTCCCTCCCGTGTACACTCACTCCCCAGTAGACATCCCCTCCCGTGTACACTCACTCCCCAGCAGACATCCCCTCCCGTGTACACTCACTCCCCAGTAGACATCCCCTCCCGTGTACACTCACTCCCCAGTAGACATCCCCTCCCGTGTACACTCACTCCCCAGTAGACATCCCCTCCCGTGTACACTCACTCCCCAGTAGACATCCCCTCACGTGTACACTCACTCCCCAGTAGACATCCCCTCCCGTGTACACTCACTCCCCAGTAGACATCCCCTCCCGTGTACACTCACTCCCCAGTAGACATCCCCTCCCGTGTACACTCACTCCCCAGCAGACATCCCCTCCCGTGCACACTCACTCCCCAGCAGACATCCCCTCCCGTGTACACTCACTCCCCAGCAGACATCCCCTCCCGTGTACACTCACTCCCCAGCAGACATCCCCTCCCGTGTACACTCACTCCCCAGTAGACATCCTCTCCCGTGTACACTCACTCCCCAGTAGACATCCCCTCCCGTGCACACTCACTCCAGAGCAGACATCCTCTCCCATGTACACTCACTCCCCAGTAGACATCCCCTCCCGTGTACACTCACTCCCCAGTAGACATCCCCTCCCGTGCACACTCACTCCAGAGCAGACATCCTCTCCCATGTACACTCACTCCACAGCAGACATCCTCTCCCATGCACACTCACTCCCCAGCAGACATCCTCTCCCGTGTACACTCACTCCCCAGTAGACATCCTCTCCCGTGTACACTCACTCCCCAGCAGACATCCCCTCCCGTGTACACTCACTCCCCAGCAGACATCCCCTCCCGTGTACACTCACTCCCCAGCAGACATCCTCTCCCGTGCACACTCACTCCAGAGCAGACATCCCCTCCCGTGTACACTCACTCCCCAGCAGACATCCTCTCCCATGCACACACTCCCCAGCAGACATCCCCTCCCCGTGCACACTCACTCCCCAGCAGACATCCCCTCCCGTGCACACTCACTCCCCAGTAGACATCCCCTCCCGTGTACACTCACTCCCCAGTAGACATCCCCTCCCGTGTACACACTCCCCAGCAGACATCCTCTCCCATGTACACTCACTCCCCAGTAGACATCCCCTCCCGGGCACACTCACTCCCCAGCAGACATCCCCTCCCGTGTACACTCACTCCCCAGCAGACATCCCCTCCCGTGTACACTCACTCCCCAGCAGACATCCCCTCCCGTGTACACTCACTCACCAGCAGACATCCCCTCCCATGTACACTCACTCCCCAGCAGACATCCCCTCCCGTGTACACTCACTCCCCAGTAGACATCCCCTCCCATGTACACTCACTCCCCAGCAGACATCCCCTCCCGTGTACACTCACTCCCCAGCAGACATCCCCTCCCGTGCACACTCACTCCCCAGCAGACATCCCCTCCCGTGTACACTCACTCCCCAGCAGACATCCCCTCCCGTGTACACTCACTCCCCAGTAGACATCCCCTCCCGTGTACACTCACTCCCCAGCAGACATCCCCTCCCGTGCACACTCACTCCCCAGCAGACATCCCCTCCCGTGCACACTCACTCCCCAGCAGACATCCCCCCCCGTGTACACTCACTCCCCAGTAGACATCCTCTCCCGTGTACACTCACTCCCCAGCAGACATCCCCTCCCGTGCACACTCACTCCCCAGTAGACATCCCCTCCCATGCACACTCACTCCCCAGCAGACATCCCCTCCCATGTACACTCACTCCCCAGCAGACATCCCCTCCCATGTACACTCACTCCCCAGCAGACATCCCCTCCCGTGTACACTCACTCCCCAGTAGACATCCCCTCCCATGTACACTCACTCCCCAGCAGACATCCCCTCCCGTGTACACTCACTCCAGAGCAGACATCCCCTCCCGTGCACACTCACACCCCAGCAGACATCCCCTCCCGTGTACACTCACTCCCCAGCAGACATCCCCTCCCGTGTACACTCACTCCCCAGCAGACATCCCCTCCCGTGTACACTCACTCCCCAGCAGACATCCCCTCCCGTGTACACTCACTCCCCAGCAGACATCCCCTCCCGTGTACACTCACTCCCCAGCAGACATCCCCTCCCGTGTACACTCACTCCCCAGTAGACATCCCCTCCCATGTACACTCACTCCCCAGCAGACATCCCCTCCCGTGTACACACTCCCCAGCAGACATCCGCTCCCGTGTACACTCACTCCCCAGCAGACATCCCCTCCTGTGTACACTCACTCCCCAGTAGACATCCCCTCCCATGCACACTCACTCCCCAGCAGACATCCCCTCCCGTGCACACTCACTCCCCAGCAGACATCCCCTCCCATGCACACTCACTCCCCAGCAGACATCCCCTCCCGTGTACACTCACTCCCCAGCAGACATCCCCTCCCGTGTACACTCACTCACCAGCAGACATCCTCTCCCGTGCACACTCACTCCCCAGTAGACATCCTCTCCCGTGCACACTCACTCCCCAGCAGACATCCCCTCCCGTGCACACTCACTCCCCAGCAGACATCCCCTCCCGTGTACACTCACTCCAGAGCAGACATCCCCTCCCGTGTACACTCACTTCCCAGCAGACATCCCCTCCCGTGTACACTCACTCCCCAGCAGACATCCCCTCCCGTGTACACTCACTCCCCAGCAGACATCCCCTCCCGTGTACACTCACTCCCCAGTAGACATCCCCTCCCGTGTACACTCACTCCCCAGCAGACATCCCCTCCCGTGTACACTCACTCCCCAGCAGACATCCCCTCCCGTGCACACTCACTCCCCAGCAGACATCCCCTCCCGTGCACACTCACTCCCCAGCAGACATCCCCTCCCGTGCACACTCACTCCCCAGCAGACATCCCCTCCCGTGTACACTCACTCCCCAGTAGACATCCCCTCCTATGTACACTCACTCCCCAGCAGACATCCCCTCCCATGTACACTCACTCCCCAGCAGACATCCCCTCCCGTGTACACTCACTCCCCAGCAGACATCCCCTCCCGTGTACACTCACTCCCCAGTAGACATCCCCTCCCGTGTACACTCACTCCCCAGTAGACATCCCCTCCCGTGTACACTCACTCCCCAGCAGACATCCCCTCCCGTGTACACTCACTCCCCAGTAGACATCCCCTCCCGTGTACACTCACTCCCCAGTAGACATCCCCTCCCGTGTACACTCACTCCCCAGTAGACATCCCCTCCCGTGTACACTCACTCCCCAGCAGACATCCCCTCCCGTGTACACTCACTCCAGAGCAGACATCCCATCCCGTGTACACTCACTCCCCAGCAGACATCCCCTCCCGTGTACACTCACTCCAGAGCAGACATCCCCTCCCGTGTACACTCACTCCCCAGTAGACATCCCCTCCCGTGTACACTCACTCCCCAGCAGACATCCCCTCCCGTGTACACTCACTCCCCAGCAGACATCCCCTCCCGTGTACACTCACTCCCCAGCAGACATCCCCTCCCGTGTACACTCACTCCCCAGTAGACATCCCCTCCCGTGTACACTCACTCCCCAGTAGACATCCCCTCCCGTGTACACTCACTCCCCAGCAGACATCCCCTCCCGTGTACACTCACTCCCCAGCAGACATCCCCTCCCGTGTACACTCACTCCCCAGCAGACATACCCTCCCGTGTACACTCACTCCCCAGCAGACATCCCCTCCCGTGTACACTCACTCACCAGCAGACATCCCCTCCCGTGTACACTCACTCCCCAGCAGACATCCCCTCCCGTGCACACTCACTCCCCAGCAGACATCCCCTCCCGTGTACACTCACTCCCCAGCAGACATCCCCTCCCGTGTACACTCACTCCCCAGCAGACATCCCCTCCCGTGTACACTCACTCCCCAGCAGACATCCCCTCCCGTGTACACTCACTCCCCAGCAGACATCCCCTCCCGTGTACACTCACTCCCCAGCAGACATTCCCTCCCGTGTACACTCACTCCCCAGCAGACATCCCCTCCCGTGTACACTCACTCCCCAGCAGACATCCCCTCCCGTGTACACTCAGTCCCCAGCAGACATCCCCTCCCGTGTACACTCACTCCCCAGCAGACATCCCCTCCCGTGTACACTCACTCCAGAGCAGACATCCCCTCCCGTGTACACTCACTCCCCAGTAGACATCCCCTCCCGTGTACACTCACTCCCCAGTAGACATCCCCTCCCGTGTACACACACTCCCCAGTAGACAGCCCCTCCCGTGTACACTCACTCCCCAGCAGACATCCCCTCCCGTGTACACTCACTCCCCAGTAGACATCCTCTCCCGTGTACACTCACTCCCCAGTAGACATCCTCTCCCGTGTACACTCACTCCCCAGCAGACATCCCCTCCCGTGCACACACTCCCCAGCAGACATCCCCTCCCGTGCACACACTCCCCAGTAGACATCCCCTCCCGTGTACACTCACTCCCCAGCAGACATCCCCTCCGTGTACACTCACTCCCCAGCAGACATCCCCCCCCGTGTACACTCACTCCCCAGTAGACATCCCCTCCCTTGTACACTCACTCCCCAGCAGACATCCCCCCCCGTGTACACTCACTCCCCAGTAGACATCCCCTCCCGTGTACACTCACTCCCCAGCAGACATCCCCACCCGTGTACACTCACTCCCCAGCAGACATCCCCTCCCCTATACACTCACTCCCCAGCAGACGTCCCCTCCCGTGTACACTCACTCCCCAGCCGACATCCCCTCCCGTGTACACACTCCCCAGCCGACATCCCCTCCCGTGTACACACTCCCCAGCCGACATCCCCTCCGATGTATACTCAGTCTCCAGCAGACATCCCCTCCCGTGTACACTCACTCCCCAGCCGACATCCCCTCCCGTGTACACTCACTCCCCAGCCGACATCCCCTCCGATGTATACTCACTCTCCAGCAGACATCCCCTCCCCGTGCACAGTCACTCCCCAGCAGACATCCCCTCCCGTGTACACTCACTCCCCAGCCGACATCCCCTCCGATGTATACTCACTCTCCAGCAGACATCCCCTCCCCGTGCACAGTCACTCCCCAGCAGACATCCCCTCCCGTGTACACTCACTCCCCAGCCGACATCCCCTCCGATGTATACTCACTCTCCAGCAGACATCCCCTCCCGTGTACACTCACTCCCCAGCCGACATCCCCTCCGATGTATACTCACTCTCCAGCAGACATCCCCTCCCGTGTACACTCACTCCCCAGCCGACATCCCCTCCCGTGTACACTCACTCCCCAGCCGACATCCCCTCCGATGTATACTCACTCTCCAGCAGACATCCCCTCCCGTGTACACTCACTCCCCAGCAGACATCCCCTCCCGTGTACACTCACTCCCCAGCAGACATCCCCTCCCCGTGCACAGTCACTCCCCAGCAGACATCCCCTCCCGTGCACACTCACTCCCCGGCAGACATCCCCTCCCCGTGCACAGTCACTCCCCAGCAGACATCCCCTCCCGTGCACACTCACTCCCCAGCAGACATCCCCTCCCGTGCACACTCACTCCCCAGCAGACATCCCCTCACGTGCACACTCACTCCCCAGCAGACATCCCCTCCCGTGTACACTCACTCCCCAGTAGACATCCCCTCCCGTGTACACTCACTCCCCAGTAGACATCCCCTCCCGTGTACACTCACTCCCCAGCAGACATCCCCTCCCGTGTACACTCACTCCCCAGCAGACATCCCCTCCCGTGTACACTCACTCCCCAGTAGACATCCCCTCCCATGTACACTCACTCCCCAGTAGACATCCCCTCCCGTGTACACTCACTCCCCAGTAGACATCCCCTCCCGTGCACACTCACTCCAGAGCAGACATCCTCTCCCATGTACACTCACTCCCCAGCAGACATCCTCTCCCATGCACACTCACTCCCCAGCAGACATCCTCTCCCGTGTACACTCACTCCCCAGTAGACATCCTCTCCCGTGTACACTCACTCCCCAGCAGACATCCCCTCCCGTGTACACTCACTCCCCAGCAGACATCCCCTCCCGTGTACACTCACTCCCCAGCAGACATCCTCTCCCGTGCACACTCACTCCAGAGCAGACATCCCCTCCCGTGTACACTCACTCCCCAGCAGACATCCTCTCCCATGCACACACTCCCCAGCAGACATCCCCTCCCCGTGCACACTCACTCCCCAGCAGACATCCCCTCCCGTGCACACTCACTCCCCAGTAGACATCCCCTCCCGTGTACACTCACTCCCCAGTAGACATCCCCTCCCGTGTACACACTCCCCAGCAGACATCCTCTCCCATGTACACTCACTCCCCAGTAGACATCCCCTCCCGGGCACACTCACTCCCCAGCAGACATCCCCTCCCGTGTACACTCACTCCCCAGCAGACATCCCCTCCCGTGTACACTCACTCCCCAGCAGACATCCCCTCCCGTGTACACTCACTCACCAGCAGACATCCCCTCCCATGTACACTCACTCCCCAGCAGACATCCCCTCCCGTGTACACTCACTCCCCAGTAGACATCCCCTCCCATGTACACTCACTCCCCAGCAGACATCCCCTCCCGTGTACACTCACTCCCCAGCAGACATCCCCTCCCGTGCACACTCACTCCCCAGCAGACATCCCCTCCCATGTACACTCACTCCCCAGCAGACATCCCCTCCCGTGTACACTCACTCCCCAGTAGACATCCCCTCCCATGTACACTCACTCCCCAGCAGACATCCCCTCCCGTGTACACTCACTCCAGAGCAGACATCCCCTCCCGTGTACACTCACTCCCCAGTAGACATCCCCTCCCGTGCACACTCACACCCCAGCAGACATCCCCTCCCGTGTACACTCACTCCCCAGCAGACATCCGCTCCCGTGTACACTCACTCCCCAGCAGACATCCCCTCCCGTGTACACTCACTCCCCAGCAGACATCCCCTCCCGTGTACACTCACTCCCCAGCAGACATCCCCTCCCGTGTACACTCACTCCCCAGTAGACATCCCCTCCCATGTACACTCACTCCCCAGCAGACATCCCCTCCCGTGTACACACTCCCCAGCAGACATCCCCTCCCGTGTACACTCACTCCCCAGCAGACATCCCCTCCTGTGTACACTCACTCCCCAGTAGACATCCCCTCCCGTGCACACTCACTCCCCAGCAGACATCCCCTCCCATGCACACTCACTCCCCAGCAGACATCCCCTCCCATGCACACTCACTCCCCAGCAGACATCCCCTCCCGTGTACACTCACTCCCCAGCAGACATCCCCTCCCGTGTACACTCACTCACCAGCAGACATCCTCTCCCGTGCACACTCACTCCCCAGTAGACATCCTCTCCCGTGCACACTCACTCCCCAGCAGACATCCCCTCCCGTGCATACTCACTCCCCAGCAGACATCCCCTCCCGTGTACACTCACTCCAGAGCAGACATCCCCTCCCGTGTACACTCACTTCCCAGCAGACATCCCCTCCCGTGTACACTCACTCCCCAGCAGACATCCCCTCCCGTGTACACTCACTCCCCAGCAGACATCCCCTCCCGTGTACACTCACTCCCCAGTAGACATCCCCTCCCGTGTACACTCACTCCCCAGCAGACATCCCCTCCCGTGTACACTCACTCCCCAGCAGACATCCCCTCCCGTGCACACTCACTCCCCAGCAGACATCCCCTCCCGTTCACACTCACTCCCCAGCAGACATCCCCTCCCGTGCACACTCACTCCCCAGCAGACATCCCCTCCCGTGTACACTCACTCCCCAGTAGACATCCCCTCCTATGTACACTCACTCCCCAGCAGACATCCCCTCCCATGTACACTCACTCCCCAGCAGACATCCCCTCCCGTGTACACTCACTCCCCAGCAGACATCCCCTCCCGTGTACACTCACTCCCCAGTAGACATCCCCTCCCGTGTACACTCACTCCCCAGTAGACATCCCCTCCCGTGTACACTCACTCCCCAGCAGACATCCCCTCCCGTGTACACTCACTCCCCAGTAGACATCCCCTCCCGTGTACACTCACTCCCCAGTAGACATCCCCTCCCGTGTACACTCACTCCCCAGTAGACATCCCCTCCCGTGTACACTCACTCCCCAGCAGACATCCCCTCCCGTGTACACTCACTCCAGAGCAGACATCCCGTCCCGTGTACACTCACTCCCCAGCAGACATCCCCTCCCGTGTACACTCACTCCAGAGCAGACATCCCGTCCCGTGTACACTCACTCCCCAGTAGACATCCCCTCCCGTGTACACTCACTCCCCAGCAGACATCCCCTCCCGTGTACACTCACTCCCCAGCAGACATCCCCTCCCGTGTACACTCACTCCCCAGCAGACATCCCCTCCCGTGTACACTCACTCCCCAGTAGACATCCCCTCCCGTGTACACTCACTCCCCAGTAGACATCCCCTCCCGTGTACACTCACTCCCCAGCAGACATCCCCTCCCGTGTACACTCACTCCCCAGCAGACATCCCCTCCCGTGTACACTCACTCCCCAGCAGACATACCCTCCCGTGTACACTCACTCCCCAGCAGACATCCCCTCCCGTGTACACTCACTCCCCAGCAGACATCCCCTCCCGTGTACACTCACTCCCCAGCAGACATCCCCTCCCGTGCACACTCACTCCCCAGCAGACATCCCCTCCCGTGTACACTCACTCCCCAGCAGACATCCCCTCCCGTGTACACTCACTCCCCAGCAGACATCCCCTCCCGTGTACACTCACTCCCCAGCAGACATCCCCTCCCGTGTACACTCACTCCCCAGCAGACATTCCCTGCCGTGTACACTCACTCCCCAGCAGACATCCCCTCCCGTGTACACTCACTCCCCAGCAGACATCCCCTCCCGTGTACACTCACTCCCCAGCAGACATCCCCTCCCGTGTACACTCACTCCCCAGCAGACATCCCCTCCCGTGTACACTCACTCCAGAGCAGACATCCCCTCCCGTGTACACTCACTCCCCAGTAGACATCCCCTCCCGTGTACACTCACTCCCCAGTAGACATCCCCTCCCGTGTACACACACTCCCCAGTAGACAGCCCCTCCCGTGTACACTCACTCCCCAGCAGACATCCCCTCCCGTGTACACTCACTCCCCAGTAGACATCCTCTCCCGTGTACACTCACTCCCCAGTAGACATCCTCTCCCGTGTACACTCACTCCCCAGCAGACATCCCCTCCCGTGCACACACTCCCCAGCAGACATCCCCTCCCGTGCACACACTCCCCAGTAGACATCCCCTCCCGTGTACACTCACTCCCCAGCAGACATCCCCTCCGTGTACACTCACTCCCCAGCAGACATCCCCCCCCGTGTACACTCACTCCCCAGTAGACATCCCCTCCCTTGTACACTCACTCCCCAGCAGACATCCCCCCCCGTGTACACTCACTCCCCAGTAGACATCCCCTCCCGTGTACACTCACTCCCCAGCAGACATCCCCACCCGTGTACACTCACTCCCCAGCAGACATCCCCTCCCATGTACACTCACTCCCCAGCAGACATCCCCTCCCGTGTACACTCACTCCCCAGCCGACATCCCCTCCCGTGTACACACTCCCCAGCCGACATCCCCTCCGATGTATACTCACTCTCCAGCAGACATCCCCTCCCGTGTACACTCACTCCCCAGCCGACATCCCCTCCCGTGTACACTCACTCCCCAGCCGACATCCCCTCCGATGTATACTCACTCTCCAGCAGACATCCCCTCCCGTGTACACTCACTCCCCAGCAGACATACCCACCCATGCACACTCACTCCACAGCAGACATCCCCTCCCGTGCACAGTCACTCCCCAGCAGACATCCCCTCCCGTGTACACTCACTCCCCAGCAGACATCCCCTCCCGTGTACACTCACTCCCCAGCCGACATCCCCTCCGATGTATACTCACTCTCCAGCAGACATCCCCTCCCCGTGCACAGTCACTCCCCAGCAGACATCCCCTCCCGTGTACACTCACTCCCCAGCCGACATCCCCTCCGATGTATACTCACTCTCCAGCAGACATCCCCTCCCCGTGCACAGTCACTCCCCAGCAGACATCCCCTCCCGTGTACACTCTCTCCCCAGCCGACATCCCCTCCGATGTATACTCACTCTCCAGCAGACATCCCCTCCCGTGTACACTCACTCCCCAGCCGACATCCCCTCCGATGTATACTCACTCTCCAGCAGACATCCCCTCCCGTGTACACTCACTCCCCAGCCGACATCCCCTCCCGTGTACACTCACTCCCCAGCCGACATCCCCTCCGATGTATACTCACTCTCCAGCAGACATCCCCTCCCGTGTACACTCACTCCCCAGCAGACATACCCACCCATGCACACTCACTCCCCAGCTGACATCCCCTCCCGTGCACACTCACTCCCCAGCAGACATCCCCTCCCCGTGCACAGTCACTCCCCAGCAGACATCCCCTCCCGTGCACACTCACTCCCCAGTAGACTTCCCCTCCCGTGCATAGTCACTCCCCAGCAGACATCCCCTCCCGTGTACACTCACTCCCCAACAGACATCTCCTCCCGTGCACAGTCACTCCCCAGCAGACATCCCCTCCCGTGCACACTCACTCCCCAGCAGACATCTCCTCCCGTGCACAGTCACTCCCCAGCAGACATCCTCTCCCGTGTACACTCACTCCCAGGCAGACATCCTCTCCCGTGTACACTCACTCCCCAGCAGACATCCCCTCCCGTGCACAGTCACTCCCCAGCAGACATCCCCTCCCGTGCACACTCACTCCCCAGCAGACATCCCCTCCCGTGTACACTCACTCCCCAGCAGACATCCCCTCCCATGCACACTCACTCACCAGCAGACATCCTCTCCCGTGCACACTCACTCCCCAGCAGACATCCCCTCCCGTGCACACTCACTCCCCAGCAGACATCCCCTCCCGTGTACACTCACTCCCCAGCAGACATCCCCTCCCGTGCACACTCACTCCCCAGCAGACATCCCCTCCCGTGCACACTCACTCCCCAGCAGACATCCCCTCCCGTGCATAGTCACTCCCCAGCAGACATCCCCTCCCGTGCACACTCACTCCCCAGCAGACATCACCTCCCGTGCACAGTCACTCCCCAGCAGACATCCCCTCCCGTGCACACTCACTCCCCAGTAGACATCCCCTCCCGTGCATAGTCACTCCCCAGCAGACATCCTCTCCCATGCACACTCACTCCCCAGCAGACATCACCTCCCGTGCACAGTCACTCCCCAGCAGACATCCCCTCCCGTGTACACTCACTCCCCAGCAGACATCCCCTCCCGTGCACACTCACTCCCCAGCAGACATCCCCTCCCGTGCACACTCACTCCCCAGCAGACATCCCCTCCCGTGTACACTCATGTTGATTGTGGGTCTTCAGCCTCCTTCTCCTTGATGGTAGCACTGAGACAAAGAGCTGTCCTGGACAATGGGGTTCCTTAATGAGTGTCAGGGAGCAGAAGTGAGTGATGTTGCCATTACTAAGGAGAAGTTGCCTGGGAAACTGAAAAGTCTGTAGATAGATATATCTCCTGGATCTGATGGTCTCCTCCCAGGGTCAGAGAGAGGTGGCTGAGGAGATTGCTGAGGCATTAGTAATAATCTTAGATTCTAATCACTAGATTCTGGCATGGCTTCGCGGACCAAAAAGTTGAGATTTAAGAAGGGAGGGCGTTGGAAGCTTGACCTCAAGATTGGGAAGATGTTAGATTCAATTGTTGTAATTGTTAATTGTCTTCAGTCGTCGTCTCTCCAAACCTGTGTGGAAAATTGCACTTACCCTATCTATATCCCTCATAGTCCCTATACCTCTATCAAATCTCCCCACATTCCATCTTCCTCGAGGATTCAGGTTTTCAAGTATCACTTACTTGTAAACATCTTGATTGAATTCTTTGATGATGTGACAAAGTATATCGATGAAGGTAGAACAGTAGAAGTGATGTGTATGGATTTGATAAGGACCCTCATACTAGGGCCATTCAGAAAGTTAGAAGGCATGGGATTCAGGGCAACTAGTCTGTGTGGTTACAGAATTGTCTTGTCCACAGACACTCAGCAGAGGGTGGTTGTAGATGGAGGGTATTCTGCCTGGAGCTTGGTGACTTGTGGTGTCTCCAAGGATTGTTTCTGGGACCCCTGCTCTTTGCAATTTTTATAACTGCGGAATACACCCAAAATGCTGGAGGAACTCAGCAGGTCTATGGAGAATGGGACCATTCAGGAGTGATAGTGGAAACGTGTGCACGGAGCCAGGGGAGGTAGCGGAGGTACTGAATGAATACATTGCTTCAGTATTCACCAGGAAAAAAGACCTTAGCAATTATGAGGATGATGTACAGTGGACTGACACATTTGAGTGTGTAGAAAATTAAGAAAGAGGATATGTTGGAGCTTTTGAAAAGTATTAAATTAACTAAGTTGCTTGGACTAGACAAGGTATACCCCAGACTACTGTGGGAAGGCGAGGAAGGAGATTACTGAGCCTCTGGCCAAGATCTTTGCATCATTAATATGGATGGGAAGAGTACCAAAGGATTGGAAGGTTGTGGTTCTTGTTCCCTTGTTCAAGAAAGGGAGTAGAGATAACACAGGAAATTATAGACCAGTGAGACTGACTTCATTGGTGGGCAAGTTGTTGCAGAAGATCCTGAGAAGCAAGATTTATGAGCATTTGGAGAAACATAATCTGATTAGGGATAGTCAGCATGACTTTGTCAAGGGCAGGTTGTGCCTTATGAAACTGATTGAGTTCTTTGAGGATGCAACAAAACACATTGATGAAGGTAGAGTAGTGGATGTAGTGTACGTATATGGATTTCAGTAAGGTATTTGATAAGGTTCCCTATGCAAGGCTCATTCAGAAAGTAATGAGACATGGGATCTTTGCTTTGTGGATCCAGAATTGGCTTTCTCACAGAAGGCAAAGGGTGGTTGTAGATGGGTCATGATCCACAGGGATCTGTTCTGAGACCCCTCCTCTTCGTGATTTTTATAAATGACCTGGATGAGGAAGTGGTCGGATGGGTTAGTAAGTTTGCTGATGACACAAAGGTTGGGAGTGTTGTGAATAGTGTGGAGGGTTGTCAGAGGTTACAACGGGACATTGATAGGATGCAAAACTGGGCTGAGAAGTGGCGGATAGAGTTCAGCCCAGATAAGTGTGAAGTGGTTCATTTCGGTAGATCAAATTTAAAGACAAAATATAATATTAATGGTAAGACTCTTGACAGTATGGAGGATCAGAGAGATCTTGGGGTCCATGTCCATAGAACACTCAAAGCTGCGCAGATTGACAGTGTTGTTAAGAAGGTGAATGCTGTGATGGCCTTCATCAACAGTGGGATTGAGTTTAAGAGCCCTGAGGTAATGTTAAAGCTACACAAGACCTTAGTCAGACCCCACTTGGAGTTCGGTTCTGGTCACCTCACTACAGGGAGGATGTGGATACTATAGAGAGTGCAGAGGAGATTTACAAGGATGTTGCCTGGATCGGAGGGTGTGCCTTATGAGAATAGGTTGACTGAACTTGGCCTTTTCTCCTTGGAGCGACAGAGGATGAGAGGTGACCTGATAGAGGTGTATAAGATAATGAGAGGCATTGATTGTTTGGATAGTCAGAGACTTTTTCCCAGGCATGAAATGGCAAACATGATGGGGGCATAGTTTTAAGGTGTTTGGAAGTAGGTATGGGGGAGATGTCTGAGGTAAGTTTTTCCATACAGTGAGTGGTGGGTGTGTGGAATGGGCTGCCAGCAATGGTGGTGAAGGTGGATACGATAGGGTTTTCTGAGTGACTCTTAGATAGGTACATGGAGCTTAGAAACATAGAGGGCTGTGTGGTAGGGAAATTCTAGGCAGTTTTCTAAAGTAGGTAACATGGTCTGCACATTGTGGATCGAAGGGCCTGTAATGTGCTGTAGATTTCTATGTTCTGTGTTCGGGCTGAGACACTCCTCAGGTTGGAAATGAAGAGGCAGAAGGCAGAATAAGATGCTGAGGCAGGAGGAATATTACAAGCTGGTAGGTGATCAGTGACGAGAAAGCTGAGTGGGTGGGGCGGGGTGACAAAGTAAGAAGCTGGGAGGTGATAGGTGGAAGAGGTAGATGGGCAAAGAAGGTGACAAAGTAAGAAGCTGGGAGGTGATAGGTGGAAGAGGTAGATGGGCAAAGAAGGTGATGAAGTAAGAAGCTGGGAGGTGATAGGTGGAAGAGGTAGATGGGCAAAGAAGGTGACAAAGTAAGAAGCTGGGAGGTGATAGGTGGAAGAGGTAGATGGGCAAAGAAGGTGACGAAGTAAGAAGCTGGGAGGTGATAGGTGATGGGCAAAGAAGGAATCTGATGGGAGAGCAGAGGGGGCCATCAGACGAAGGGAAAGAGGAGGGGAACCGGAGGAAAGCGATGCACAGGAGGTAAGAGGGAAGCCAGCGTAGGGAATGGGAGAAGGGGGCAGGTGACCTTTCTGTAAATTGGAGAAATCATAGTTCTGACATCAGGTTGGATGCAAGCCAGACAGAATACGAGGTGTTGCTTCTTCAGCCCAAGAGTAGCCTCATTGTGGCAGGAGAGGAGGCCAGGGACTGACGTGTTGCAATGGGAATGGAGAGTGGAATTAAAATGAGTGGTCAATGAGATATCCTGTCTTGTGGTGGAGAGAGTAAAAGCACTTAACGAAACGGTTCCCCACTCAGTGTCGGGTCTGGTCACTGCAGTGGAGGCCACACCCAGAACACCACAGCAGACAGATGACACTGACAGTCTCACAGGTGAAGAGTCGCCTCTCGTGATGGACTGGCTGGGGCCTTGGATGTTGGGGAGAGAGGGGTGAATGGGCAGATGTAGCAAATGATGAAATCTGACATAGATTATAAGCAGAGGTTGGACGAACTTGGGTTGATTTCTCTACAGCAGTGGATCCCAAAGGGAGATCTAACAAATGTTTATAATAGACAATTGGTTTGAAATATCTAACACTGGGGTCATGCGTTTGAGCCGAGGGGTTAAATTGAAAGGAGATGTGCAAGGCAAGTGTCTTTGACACATAATGGTGGGTACCTGGAATGCAATTCCAGGGTGGAACTCGAGACAAATACAGCAGAGGGGATCAAGGGGCACTTCAATAAGCAAACGAATGTACGGGGGATGGACAGATGGGGCATTATGTGGGCAGGTGGCACTAGTTCCCTGAGTTATTGAGCTGCCCCTGTGCTGTGCTCTTCGGTGCTGTGCTTTCATCAAAGTGCTGTTCCACCCTTCAGATAATCTGGCTGAATACATCAGTTCTTGTGAAATCTTAATCACCATCCACACCCTGAGGGCAATGAATCAAATTTATAATTCCTTCTTGACACTTATCATCAAAGTGCTTATATGCACCTTGAGATTTAACTGCTTGTAGCTGATTACAGGAAAAGGAAACAACAGAATTTACTACATTCTACACAGAGAAAGTCAGAGAAACAAACAAAGTGCAGGAGAAAACAAATGAAAATAATAGCAGGACAATGGGTCATAGGGTCCTCGATGACGGGACGCAGGGTACTTGAAGACGGGTCACAGGGTCCATGACGACGGGACGCAGGGTCCATGACGATGGCATGCAGGGTCCTTGACAACGGGACGCAGGGTCCTCGACGATGGGTCATAGGGTCCTCGACCACGGTTCGTAGGGTACTGGATGATAGGTTGTCGCGTCCTTGTCGATGGATAGTAGAGTCCTTGACGAAGAGTCGTAGAGTCCATGATGACGGGTCGTAGCATCCCTGATGATGGGTTGTAAAGTCCTTGACGATAGATTGTAGCGTCCTTGTTGATGGATCATAGAGTCCTTGAAGATAGATTGTAGAGTCCATGATGACAGATCATAGAGCCCTTGTCAATGGGTCGTAGGGTCCTTGTCAAACGGTCATCGAGGCTTCGTTGAAAGACCTAGAGTCCATAATAATGGACAATGGGTATTTGACAATGGGTCATAGAGTCCATGACGATGGGTCGTTATGTCCTTGACGATGTGTCATAGAGTCCATGGCAATGGGTCAAGTCAAGTCAAATCACTTTTTATTGTCATTTTGACCATAAATGCTGGTACAGTACATAGTAAAAATGAGACAATGTTTTTCAGGACCATAGTGCTACATTAAACAGTACAAAAACTAGACTGAACTACGTGAAAACACAAAAAAAACTATACTAGACTACAGACCTATCCAGGACTACATAAAGTGCACAAAACAGTGCAGGGATTATAATCAATGATAAACAGGACAATAGGGCAGTAAGGTGTCAGTTCAGGCTCTGGGTATTGAGGAGTCTGATAGCTTGGAGGAAGAAACTGTTACATAGTCTGGTTATGAGAGCCCAAATGCTTTGGTGCCTTTTCCCAGATGGTAGGAGGGAGAAGATTTTATATGAGGGGTGTGTGGGGTCCTTCATAATGCTGTTTGCTTTGCGGATGCAGTGTGTAGTGTAAATGTCTGTAATGGCGGGAAGAGAGACCCCGATGATCTTCTCAGCTGACCTCACTATCCGCTGCAGGGTCTTGCGATCCGAGATGGTGCAATTTCTGAACCAGGCAGTGATGCAGCTGCTCAGGATGCTCTCAATACAACCCCTGTAGAATGTGATGAGGATGGGGGTGGGAGATGGATTTTCCTCAGCCTTCTCAGAAAGTAGAGACACTTCTGGGCACATCATCGGCGAACTTGTTGATGTGGTTCGAGCTGTGTGTTGCAGCACAGTCGTGGGTCAGCAGAGTGAACAGCAGTGGACTGAGCACACAGCCCTGGGAGGCCCCCGTGCTCAGTGTGATGGTGTTGGAGATGCTGCCTCCGATCCGGACTGACTGAGGTCTCCCAGTCAGGAAGTCTAGTACTGTATCCAGTTGCAGAGGGAGGTGTTCAGTCCCAGTAGGCTCGGCTTTCCAATCAGTTTCTGAGGGATGATTGTGTTGAATGCTGAACTGAAGTCTATGAACAGCATTCGAACGTACATGTCTTTTTTGTCCATGTGGGTTAGGGCCAGGTGGAGGGTGATGGCAATGGTGTCATCTGTTGAGTGGCTGGGACGGTACGCGAACTGCAGGGGGTCCAGTGAGGGGGGCAGCAGGGTCTTGATGTACCTCATGACGAGCCTCTCGAAACACTTCATGATGATGGATGTGAGTGCAATGAGATGGTAGTCATTGAGGCAGGACACTGAAGACTTCTTCAGCACAGGGACGATGGTCGTAGTGTCCTCGACGAAGGGTTGTAGCGTCCTTGACAAAAGGTCGTAGGGTCCTGGATGATGGGTCATAGGGTCCTTTACAATAGGTCGTAGTGTCCTTGTTGTTGGATCATAGAGTCCATGACGACAAGTCATAGGGTCCTTGTCAATGGGTCGTAGTGTCCTTGTTGATGGATCATAGAGTCCATGACGACAAGTCATAGGGTCCTTGTCAATGGGTCGTAGTGTCCTTGTTGATGGATCGTAGAGTCCATGACGACAAGTCATAGGGTCCTTGTCAATGGGTCGTAGTGTCCTTGTTGATGGATCATAGAGTCCATGACGACAAGTCATAGGGTCCTTGTCAATGGGTCGTACGGTCCTTGTTGAATGGTCATCGAGTCTTTGTCAAAAGTCCTAGAATCCATGACGATGGGTCGTCGTGTCCTTGACGATGGGTTGTAGAGTCCATGACGATGGGTCGTAGTGTCCTTGACGATGGGTTGTAGAGTCCATGACGATGGGTTGTAGTGTCCTTGACGATGGGTTGTAGAGTCCATGACGATGGGTCGTAGTGTCCTTGACGATGGGTCGTACAGTGCTTGACGATGTGTTGTAGAGTCAATGACAGTGGGTTGTAGCGTCCATGACGATGGGTCGTAGTGTCCTTGACGATGGGTCGTAGTGTCCTTGATGATGGGTTGTAGAGTCCATGACGATGGGTCGTAGAGTCCATGACGATGGGTCGTAGAGTCCATGACGATGGGTCGTAGTGTCCTTGATGATGGGTCGTAGAGTCCATGACGATGGGTCGTAGTGTCCTTGACGATGGGTTGTAGAGTCCTTGACGATGGGTCGTAGTGTCCTTGACGATGGGTCGTAGTGTCCTTGATGATGGGTCGTAGTGTCCTTGACGATGGGTTGTAGAGTCCTTGACGATGGGTTGTAGAATCCTTGACGATGGGTCGTAGTGTCCTTGACGATGGGTTGTAGTGTCCTTGACGATGGGTCGTAGTGTCCTTGATGATGGGTCATAGTGTCCTTGACGATGGGTTGTAGAGTCCTTAACGATGGGTTGTAGAGTCCATGACGATGGGTCGTAGTGTCCTTGACGATGGGTTGTAGAGTCCATGACGATGGGTCGTAGTGTCCTTGACGATGGGTTGTAGAGTCCATGACAATGGGTCGTACAGTGCTTGACGATGTGTTGTAGAGTCAATGACAGTGGGTTGTAGCGTCCATGACGATGGGTCGTAGCGTCCTTGACGATGGGTCATAGTGTCTTTGACGATGGGTTGTAGAGTCCATGACGATGGGTTGTAGTGTCCTTGACGATGGGTCGTAGTGTCCTTGACGATGGGTTGTAGTGTCCTTGACGATCGGTCGTAGTGTCCTTGATGATGGGTTGTAGAGTCCATGACGATGGGTCGTAGTGTCCTTGACGATGTGTTGTAGAGTCAATGACAGTGGGTTGTAGTGTCAATGACAGTGGGTCGTAGTGTCCATGACGATGGGTCGTAGTGTCCATGACGATGGGTCGTAGCGTCCATGACGATGGGTCGTAGTGTCCTTGACAATAGGTTGTAGTGTCCTTAACGATGGGTTGTAGTGTCCATGATGATTAGTTGTTGTGTCCATGACGATGGGTCGTAGAGTCCTTGATGATGGATCATTGTATCCATGATGATGGGTCATAGGGTCATCGATGACAAATCGTAGGGTCCATGTTGATCTCCTGATCATTGAGGCATGCAAAGCTCCAAACTCAACGACATGGATGTGGGGTTCTTATGGTCTAAGTGCAAGTGGATCACTGTCTCAGCAGGAAGGAGCCACTTAAGTACATTATCTATACTTTAGGAAACAGGGAAACAGATTGAATAAAGGAGACCATTCATCCCATTATATCTGTGCTAGCTCTTGAAAGGACTTTTCTAATTAAACTCACTGCATTGCTAGATCTTCCCATGGACTGCTGCTGATGGCCGAGGATTTCCATAAAACCTAGCATCAAAGCAGGTCATTCAGCCCATCAAGTCAACTCTACCATTCCATCATGGCTGATTTATTATCCCTCTCAACCCCAATCTCCTGACTTCTCCTCGTAACCTAGAATCTATCAACCTCTGCTCTAAATATACCCCATGACTTGTCCTTCAGAGCCATCTATGGCAATGAATTCCACAGATTCACTGCACTCTGGTGAAAGAAATTCTTCCTCAGCTCTTTTCTAAAGGGATATGCTTGTATTCTGAGGTTGTACTCTCTGGTCCTAGACTCCCCCACTATAGGAAACATCCTCTCCATATCCACTCTATCTGTGTCCTCTGGTCCTAGGCTCCCCCACTATAGGAAACATCCTCTCCACATCCACTCTCTCTGTGTCTTCTGGTCCGAGACTCCCCCACTATAGGAAACATTCTCTCCACATCCACTCTATCTGTGCCCTCTGGTCCTAGACTCCCCCACTATAGGAAACATTCTCTCCACATCCACTCTATCTGTGTCCTCTGGTCCTAGACTCCCCCACTGTAGGAAACATTCTCTCCACATCCACTCCATCTGTGTCCTCTGGTCCTAGACTCCCCCACTATCGGAAACATCCTCTCCACATCCACTCTATCTGTGTTCTCTGGTCCTAGACTCCCCCACTGTAGGAAACATCCTCTCCACATCCACTCCATCTGTGTCCTCTGCTCCTAGGGTCCAGAGATGAGGTAGGGTCCTTGACGATGGGTCGTGGTCTCCTTGATGCTGGGTCTGGAGCTTGTGCAGTCAGTTGAGAGTTGGTGGCGATCTCGGTTATCCATGCTGGTTCAGGAGCCTGATGGTTCCTGAACCTGGTGGTGTCAGACTGAAAGGCTCCTCTACGTTTCTCTGAGTGGTAGCAGTGAGAAGAGTACATGTCTGGCATGGTGGGGGTCCTTACAATGGAAGCTGCTTTGTGTGGCAGTGGTTCATGTAAACGTATTCAATAGTGGGGAGGGCTATGTCTGCGATGGACCTGGCTGTATCCACCACTTTCTGGAGACTTCCTGTTCGCTAGGTTGTCTGAGCAAATGTGCAAGAATTCATCAAGGAATGCCTGAATTGGGAGCAAATTCAGAAATCATAGGTGCAAAGGGACTTGGGAGTTACTGAAAGGTCTGAAGGTCTAAAATTGAAACTATCACCCCACTCTTCACGGAGGGAAGGCGGGAAGTAGCTTGGGCTCAGTAGTTGGGAAGATATTGGAGTCCATTGTTGAGATTGAGGTTTGAAGGTACTTGGAGGCAGAGGATAACATAGGCCAAATTCAGCATAGTTTCATAATGGAAAATCTTCTCTGACAAATCCCTTGGAAATCTTTGAAGAAATAACAAGCAGATTAGACAAAGGAGAATTAGTGGGCGTTATGTACTTGGGTTTTCAGAAGGAGGTGCCACACATGAGTCTGCCCATGGTATAGGAAAGATACTAGCATGGGTAAAGCTATGGCTGATTGGCTAGAGGCAAACAGCAATGAAGAGGGCCTTTCTGGTTGGCTGCCGGTGACTAGTGGTGTTCCGCAGGGGTCTGTGATGGGACTGATTCTTTTCACATAAAATCTAAATGATTTGGATGACAGGATTGATGACTTTGTGACCAGGCTTGTGGACGATACAAGGATAGGTGGAGAATTACAGTCTATATATATTGAATAGATTTTAAAAAGCATGCAAAAAACAGAAATACTGTATATTAAAAAAGTGAGGTAGTGTCCAAGGGTTCAATTTCCATTCAGGAATCAGATGGCAGAGGGGAAGAATCTGTTCCTGAATTGCTGAGTGTGTGCCTTCAGGCTTCTATACCTCCTACCTTTTAGTTGAAGATCTTCTAACACCAGACCAAGCCAGGCTCAGGCCAGTCCGCTCTTGCTGCAGTCAAGTCCTGAACTTAACCCAATGTATTGAGGATGGCTTTGAAATGCAACAAATTACAGAAGCAGTACTTGTTGACTTAACAGCAGCATATGACACTGTGAATCACAGAGGCCTTCTACTGAAATCATCTAAAATGTTAAAGAACAAAATCACAAAGTAATAAGAAGCCTCCTAGAAAATTGTAGATTTTATGTAGAAATGAATGGAATTAAGAGTAGGTGGCATCCACAAAAGAGTGGACTACCACAGGGATCAGTCCTGGCACCTCTACTATTTAAAATTTACACAAATGACCAACCAACCTTTCCTAACTCACACAGGTTTATCTATGCAGACAACCTACGCACAGCAACACAAGCTAACTCCTTCCAAGAAGTCGAAGTACGACTTACAGCAGTCCTCGGAGCAATGAAGCAGTTTTATGAAAAATGGTCTCTAAGCCCACATCCATCAAAAACTCACGTGTGTGCATTCCACCCGAGGAATCGAGAAGCAGCTCGGAAACTCAAGATCTTCTGGTGTGGGAAGGAGCTCAAACACCACCCAACTCCAATTTACCTGGTGTGACACTGGACAGGACGCTCTCATTTGCCACCCACATCCAAAAACTCTGAGGGAAAGTTGGCTCTCGCAATTCTCTCGTGAAAAAATTAGCAGGCACGAAATGGGGAGCTAATGCTCACACACTTAGATCAACTGCCCTAGCACTCTGCTATGCACCTGCGGAATACTGTGTACCTGTGTGGGGCAGATCAGCCCATGCGAAGAAAATAGACCCGTTGCTTAATGAAGCCTGCCGAATGATCACAGGCACACTGCGCCCCACACCCACTAACATCATTTACAGACTTGCAGGCATTGCTCCCCCAGAGATGCGAAGACACACTACAACAGAAATTGAAAAAGGTAAACAGAACTCAGATCCACGGCACCCACTACATCATCAAGTGCCAGTTTCCAACCGCCTAAAATCGAGAAAAGCAGTGGAGGAACTACCGCATGGAACATCCCCCCCAAACGTACAGGATTGACCTCTGGCAACAAACAGAAGCCAGAACCCCACCGAACAATACAATGCAAGACCCACAGAAACATTGCCAGACGGGGCACTGCTTGACAGACAGAAGGGGTGCACTCTCAACAGAGCGAGAGTGGGAGTTTGCAGGACGGGAGACAATATGGTGAAGTGGGGTTTAAAGACCAGTGAATCCTGTGAGTGTGGCGAAAGGGTGCAGAACATTGAACACGTTCTGCGCAACTGCCCACTCTCACCTGATTTAGCTGACACTGACCTGCTCAACGTCAACCAAACAACACTAGAGTGGCTGGCTGTCTGGTGTGACAAGCTATGATGATGACCTCCTCCCTGACGGTAACAGTGAGAAAAGGGAATGCCCTGTGTGCTGGAGGTCCTTAATAATGGACGCTGCCTTTCTGAGACACCGCTCCCTGAAGATGTCCTGGATACTTTGTAGGCTAGTGCCCAAGATGGAGCTGACTAGATTTACAACCTTCTGCAGCTTTTCTCGGTCTTGTGCAGTAGCCCCTCCATACCAGACAGCGATGCAGCCTATTGGGTTAAAGGGAGGCAAGACTGCACAGGCACATGACGTCAGCCAGTAGAGCGCGAAAGGTTTAAAAAGGCAAGGAATCTTCAACAGCTTTTGATTTGGAGCAAGAAGGCTGCGAGTGAACTGCTGATTTTTTGGAGCAAAGGGAGTTTTTTAACTACTCGGGTTAAAGAGAGGTGAGACTGAGCAGGTGCGTGACGTCAGCCAGTAGAGCGCGAAAGGTTTAAAAAGATGACCGCCATATCCAACGGTCAGCATCGGAGCGGGCAGCGGAGTGAGAGGCAGCAGAGTGGTAGGGCTTCGGCAGATAGACAGGTCCCCGGGGTTCAGGCAGGAAGACAGGTCCCCGGAGTTCAGGCAGATAGACAGGTCCCCGGAGTTCAGGCAGACAGACAGGTCCCCGGGGTTCAGGCAGGTAAACTGGTCCCCGGGGTTCAGGCAGGTAAACTGGTCCCCGGGGTTCAGGCAGGAAGACAGATCACCGGGGTTCAGGCAGGTAGACCGGTCCCCGGGGTTCAGGCAGGTAGACAGGTCCCCGGGGTTCAGGCAGGTAGACCGGTCCCCGGGGTTCAGGCAGGTAAACTGGTCCCCGGGGTTCAGGCAGGAAGACAGATCACCGGGGTTCAGGCAGGTAGACCGGTCCCCGGGGTTCAGGCAGGTAGACCGGTCCCCGGGGTTCAGGCAGGTAAACTGGTCCCCGGGGTTCAGGCAGGAAGACAGATCACCGGGGTTCAGGCAGGTAGACCGGTCCCCGGTGTACAGGCAGGCAGGTAGACAGGTCTCCGGGTTCAGGCAGGTAGACAGGTCACCGGGGTTCAGGCAGGTAGACCGGTCCCCGGGGATCAGGCAGGTAGACAGGTCTCCGGGTTCAGGCAGGTAGACAGGTCTCCGGGTTCAGGCAGGTAGATAGGTCCCCGGGGTTCAGGCAGGTAGACCGGTCCCCGGGGTTCAGGCAGGTAGACCGGTCCCCGGGGTACAGGCAGGCAGGTAGACAGGTCTCCGGGTTCAGGCAGGTAGACAGGTCACCGGGGTTCAGGCAGGTAGACAGGTCCCCGGGGATCAGGCAGGTAGACCGGTCCCCGGGGTTCAGGCAGGTAGACCGGTCCCCGGGGTTCAGGCAGGCAGACAGGTCCCCGGGGTTCAGGCAGGCAGGCAGGTCCCCGGGGTTCAGGCAGACAGGTCCCCGGGGTTCAGGCAGGTAAACTGGTCCCCGGGGTTCAGGCAGGAAGACAGATCACCGGGGTTCAGGCAGGTAGACCGGTCCCCGGGGTTCAGGCAGGTAGACAGGTCCCCGGGGTTCAGGCAGGTAGACCGGTCCCCGGGGTTCAGGCAGGTAAACTGGTCCCCGGGGTTCAGGCAGGAAGACAGATCACCGGGGTTCAGGCAGGTAGACCGGTCCCCGGGGTTCAGGCAGGTAGACAGGTCCCCGGGGTTCAGGCAGGTAGACCGGTCCCCGGGGTTCAGGCAGGTAAACTGGTCCCCGGGGTTCAGGCAGGAAGACAGATCACCGGGGTTCAGGCAGATAGACCGGTCCCCGGTGTACAGGCAGGCAGGTAGACAGGTCTCCGGGTTCAGGCAGGTAGACAGGTCACCGGGGTTCAGGCAGGTAGACCGGTCCCCGGGGATCAGGCAGGTAGACAGGTCTCCGGGTTCAGGCAGGTAGACAGGTCTCCGGGTTCAGGCAGGTAGATAGGTCCCCGGGGTTCAGGCAGGTAGACCGGTCCCCGGGGTTCAGGCAGGTAGACCGGTCCCCGGGGTACAGGCAGGCAGGTAGACAGGTCTCCGGGTTCAGGCAGGTAGACAGGTCACCGGGGTTCAGGCAGGTAGACAGGTCCCCGGGGATCAGGCAGGTAGACCGGTCCCCGGGGTTCAGGCAGGTAGACCGGTCCCCGGGGTTCAGGCAGGCAGACAGGTCCCCGGGGTTCAGGCAG
Organism: Hemitrygon akajei; assembly: GCF_048418815.1. Taxonomy (NCBI): domain Eukaryota; kingdom Metazoa; phylum Chordata; class Chondrichthyes; order Myliobatiformes; family Dasyatidae; genus Hemitrygon; species Hemitrygon akajei. The sequence goes on along the minus strand of NC_133125.1, from coordinate 189,560,058 downwards.
GCAGGCAGGTCCCCGGGGTTCAGGTAGACAGGTCCCCGGGGTTCAGGCAGGCAGGTCCCCGGGGTTCAGGCAGGCAGACAGGTCCCCGGGGTTCAGGCAGGCAGACAGGTCCCCGGGGTTCAGGCAGACAGGTCCCCGGGGTTCAGGCAGGCAGGTCCCCGGGGTTCAGGCAGGCAGACAGGTCCCCGGAGTTCAGGCAGGTAGACAGGTCTCCGGGTTCAGGCAGGTAGACAGGTCCCCGGGGTTCAGGCAGGTAGACAGGTCTCCGGGTTCAGGCAGGCAGACAGGTCCCGGGGGTTCAGGCAGGCAGACAGGTCCCGGGGTTCAGGCAGGCAGACAGGTCCCCGGGGTTCAGGCAGGCAGGTCCCCGGGGTTCAGGCAGGTAGACCGGTCACCGGGGTTCAGGCAGGCAGGACCCCGGGTTTCAGGCAGGTAGACAGGTCCCCGGGGTTCAGGCAGGCAGACAGGTCCCGGGGGTTCAGGTAGACAGGTCCCCGGGGTTCAGGCAGGTAGACAGGTCCCGGGGGTTCAGGTAGACAGGTCCCCGGGGTCCAGGCAGGTAGACAGGTCTCCGGGTTCAGGCAGGTAGACAGGTCCCGGGGGTTCAGGCAGGCAGACAGGTCACCGGGGTTCAGGCAGGCAGACAGGTCCCCGGGGTTCAGGCAGGCAGACAGGTCACCGGGGTTCAGGCAGGTAGACAGGTCCCGGGGGTTCAGGTAGACAGACAGGTCCCCGGGGTTCAGGCAGGCAGACAGGTCACCGGGGTTCAGGCAGGTAGACAGGTCCCGGGGGTTCAGGTAGACAGGTCCCCGGGGTTCAGGCATGCAGACAGATCACCGGGGTTCAGGCAGGTAGACAGGTCCCGGGGGTTCAGGCAGGCAGGTCCCCGGGGTTCAGGCAGGCAGACAGATCACCGGGTTTCAGGCTGGTAGACCGGTCCCCGGGGTTCAGGCAGGTAGACAGGTCCCGGGGGTTCAGGTAGACAGGTCCCCGGGGTTCAGGCAGGTAGACAGGTCCCGGGGGTTCAGGCAGGCAGGTCCCCGGTGTTCAGGCAGGCAGACAGGTCACCGGGGTTCAGGCAGGCAGACAGGTCACCGGGGTTCAGGCAGGTAGACAGGTCCCGGGGGTTCAGGTAGACAGGTCCCCGGGGTTCAGGCATGCAGACAGATCACCGGGGTTCAGGCAGGTGGACAGGTCTCCGGGGTACAGGCAGGCAGGTAGACAGGTCTCCGGGGTGCAGGTAAGCAGACAGGTCTTGCTGGTTCACCGCCTCTCCGGTTCACAGCTTCTCCCTGCCGGTTCTCAGTCTCTCCCTGCCAATTCTCAGTCGCTCCCTGCGGTTTCACAGCCTCTCCCTGCGGGTTCTCAGCCTCTCCCTGTCGGTTCTCAGCCTCTCCCTGCCTGTTCTCAGCCTCTCCCTGCCGGTTCACAGCCTCTCCCTGCCGGTTCACATGCCTCTCCCTGCCGGTTCACAGCCCCTCCCTGCCGGTTCTCAGCCTTTCCCTGCCGGTTCACAGCCCCTCCCTGCCGGTTCACATGCCTCCCTGCCGGTTCACAGCCCCTTCCTGCGGGTTCACAGCCTCTCCCTGCCGGTTCACATGCCTCTCCCTGCCGGTTCACAGCCCCTCCCTGCCGGTTCTCAGCCCCTCCCTGCCGGTTCTCAGCCTCTCCCTGCCGGTTCACAGCCTTTCCCTGCCGGTTCACAGCCCCTCCCTGCCGGTTCTCAGTCTCCCTGCCGGTTCACAGCCTCTCCCTGCCTGTTCTCAGTCTCTCCCTGCCGGTTCTCAGCCCCTCCCTGCCGGTTCACAGCCTCTCCCTGCCTGTTCTCAGTCTCTCCCTGCCGGTTCTCAGCCCCTCCCTGCCGGTTCACAGCCTCTCCCTGCCGGTTCACAGCCCCGCCCTGCCTGTTCACATGCCTCTCCCTGCCGGTTCACAGCCTCTCCCTGCCGGTTCTCAGCCCCTCCCTGCCGGTTCACAGCCCCTCCCTGCCGGTTCACAGCCTCTCCCTGCCGGTTCTCAGCCTCTCCCTGCCGGTTCACAGCCTCTCCCTGCCGATTCTCAGCCCCGCCCTGCCGGTTCTCAGCCTCTCCCTGCCGGTTCTCAGCCTCTCCCTGCCGGTTCTCAGTCTCCCTGCCGGTTCACAGCCTCTCCCTGCCGATTCTCAGCCCCGCCCTGCCGGTTCTCAGCCTCTCCCTGCCGGTTCTCAGCCTCTCCCTGCCGGTTCTCAGTCTCCCTGCCGGTTCACAGCCTCTCCCTGCGGGTTCACAGCCCCTCCCTGCCGGTTCACAGCCTCTCCCTGCCGGTTCACAGCCTCTCCCTGCCGGTTCTCAGCCTCTCCCTGCCGGTTCTCAGCCCCTCCCTGCCGGTTCTCAGCCCCGCCCTGCCGGTTCACAGCCTCTCCCTGCGGGTTCACAGCCCCTCCCTGCCGGTTCACAGCCCCTCCCTGCCGGTTCACAGCCTCTCCCTGCCGGTTCACAGCCTCTCCCTGCCGGTTCTCAGCCCCTCCCTGCCGGTTCTCAGCCTCTCCCTGCCGGTTCTCAGCCCCGCCCTGCCGGTTCACAGCCTCTCCCTGCGGTTTCACAGCCTCTCCCTGCCGGTTCTCAGCCCCTCCCTGCCGGTTCACAGCCTCTCCCTGCCGGTTCACAGCCTCTCCCTGCCGGTTCACATGCCTCTCCCTGACGATTCTCAGCCTCTCCCTGCCGGTTCACAGCCCCTCCCTGCCGGTTCACAGCCTCTCCCTGCCGGTTCACATGCCTCTCCCTGCCGGTTCACAGCCTCTCCCTGCCGGTTCTCAGCCCCTCCCTGCCGGTTCTCAGCCTCTCCCTGTCGGTTCACACTCTCCCTGCCGGTTCTCAGCCTCTCCCTGCCGGTTCTCAGCCTCTCCCTGCCGGTTCACAGTCTCCCTGCCGGTTCACAGCCTCTCCCTGCCGGTTCTCAGCCTCTCCCTGCCGGTTCACAGCCTCTCCCTGCCGGTTCTCAGCCTCTCCCTGCCGGTTCACAGTCTCCCTGCCGGTTCACAGCCTCTCCCTGCCGGTTCACATGCCTCTCCCTGTCGGTTCTCAGCCTCTCCCTGCCGGTTCTCAGCCCCTCCCTGCCGGTTCACAGCCCCGCCCTGCCGGTTCTCAGCCTCTCCCTGCCGGTTCACACTCTCCCTGCCGGTTCACAGCCTCTCCCTGTCGGTTCTCATTCCCTCCCTGCCGGCTCACAGCCTCTCCCTGCCGGCTCACATGCAGTGACTCCTCACTGGTAACTCACAGAAACTGAACACCTTTTGGGCTCAGGCTGAACTGGAGGACGGGGAGGGGGTCTGGCCCCTCCACATGTAGGAGAATCGCTTCAGAATCAGAATCATCAGTATGTGATGTGAAATTTGTTAACTTAGCAGCAGCAGTTTATTTTCCTCTCACCTGGTCTATCACCTGCCAACTTCAACTCCTTGCCCTCCTCCACCTTCTCATTCTCACTTCTGCCCCCTTTCTTTCCAGCCCTGACAAAGGGTCTCAGTCCATAATTTCCACTGTTATTCCGATCCAGGGATACTGTCTCCATTCCTCCAGCAAACTCTGACCAGTACAGCACAGAAACAGGTTTCCATTCTTTACATCTTTACATCAACAATTTAGATGAAGGCATTGGGAATAACATCGGAAGGCAGTGGAGGCCAGTTCTCTGGATGCTTTCAAGAAGGAGCTAGATAGGTATCTTATGGATAGGGGAATCAAGGGATATGGGGACAAGGCAGGAACCGGGTGTTGATAGTAGATGATCAGCCATGATCTCAGAATGGCGGTGCAGGCTCAAAGGGCCGAATGGTCTACTTCTGCACCTATTGTCTATTGTCCATTTCTCTCGTGCCTATCTAAACATCTATTAAAACTCTCTACTGTACCACCAGTCCAGGCAGTGCATTCCTGGCACCCTCTACTCTCTGTGTAAAAAACTTGCCCCCAGAGAAAACAACCCAACTGTGTCAAACCTTTCATCAGAACACACGCCCTCCAAACCAGGCAGCATCCTGGTAAACCTATCAGCACCCTCTCTAAAGCATCAACATCCTCCCTATAATGGTGTGACCAGACCTGCATGCAATACTCCAGATGCAGCCTAATTTGAGCTTTATAAAACCGCAACATACCTCCCTGACTTTGGAACTCAATGCCTATTAAAGGCCACCATTACACCTGCCTTCTAAAACACCCTCTCAAGCTGTGTAGCCACTTTCAGTGAACTGTGAACTTGGACCCCAAGATCCCTCTGCTCATCACCACTCTTAAGGATATTGCTCTTAACAGTGTACTCTCTGCGTTTGAACTACCAAGGTGCAACACTTCACATATGGCTGGGCTAAACCCCATCCATCATTTCTCTGTCCATCTCTGCAACTGATCTATATCCCGCAGTATTTTGTGCTGTGTTACAAGTAGAGCCTTTGGCACATTTGGCTTCATAAGTCAAAGCATTGAGTATGGCAGCCTGACTTGGAGCATTGGCGGATCTTGTCACCTGCCTACAGGGAAGATACCAATAAGCTTGAAAGAGGGCAGAGAAATCGAACCAGAACATTGCCAGGAATTGAGCTATAGTGAAAGGTTGAAGAGGTCAGAACTTTATTCTGTGGAGCACAGGAGAATGAGCAGAGATTTGGTAGAGGTATACAAAATTATGAGGAGTGTACAGGTAGGTGAAAGGTGAAATATTTAAGGGGAACCTGAAGGGGTGTTTCTTCACTCAGAGACAGTTGTTGATGCTTTTGGACCTGTGCCCACTAGAGTTTAGATGAATGAGGGGAATCTCATTGAGAGCTATCAAATATTGCAAATCATAGACAGTATGGATACGCAGAGGCTGATTTATGTAGTGGGAAGTCTAAGACCAGTGGGAACAGCCTCTGCATAGAGGAACATAGCATTATAACAGAGATGAGGAAGAATCTCTTTAGCCCAAATTCATTGCCACAGATGGCTGTGGAGGCAAGTCATAGGATATATTCAAAGTGGAGGTTGATAGGTTCTTGATTAGTCAGAGTGTCAAAGGTTACGGGAAAAAGGTAAGAGAATAGGATTGAGAGAGGTAATAAATCAGTCACCATGGACTGATGGCGAAGATTCAATGGGCCAAATGGCCTAATTCTGCTCTTATGTCTTATGGTCTCACTTCTGCAGTCTGCTACAATATGATTCAAAGGTTTATTTTATGGTCAAAGTACGCATGTACAATACAACTTTGATATTTCTCTTTTCTAGATAGTCATGACATAGAGAAAAACCGTGGATGTTGTTGAAAGAAAAGGAACTAACTGCTGAGATGGTAGTCATTAGAACAGTAGCCCTACAAAATAGAGTGTCTCTGGACTTCATACTAGCTGAGAAAGGTGGACCTTGTGCTATGATAGGACAGGAATGTTGTACCTATATCCCTGATGAGTCTGAGAACATAACCCATCTGGCGGAGCAGGTTCAGAAGAGTGTGAAAAATTTCCACAAGTACAATCCTCCTGGAAGGTGGTGGCCATTTGGAAATCTCATAGGACACTAGTGGACAATGGTAGTGCATTATGGAATAATGCTAGTATTGATCGAAGTGGTAGTAGGGATCTTTAGAATTACATGTGCCCTGGCACCTCAGCACCAGCACGGACCCAAAGATGAAGTTGAAACCATTTGATCCTGAGTATGCTGAATAGGCTTGTTTAGACAGGTAGCTTTTGCCCCCAGCTTACAAAGCCCCTTATACTTGATGAAGATGAGGAGAAATAACGTTGATCTCACAATCAAAGGGGGGGGGGGGGACTGTGAAAGAAAATTAAGCCTGATAATAAAGGGTTAACAAAATCATGTGACTAGCAGGTTGAGTGGCAGATAGACCTGTCTGTCCTCTCATACTAATCAGCAATAAGTACTGTTAGGAAAGAAGAACAGATAACAGACAGATGTGTGTAAGGAGGAAAGGTGTGTAAGGCGGTCAAATGTTGTGCGTAAGGAGGACAGATGTTGTGTGTATGGAGGACAGATGTTGTGTGTAAGGAGGACAGATGTTGTGTGTAAGGAGGACAGATGTTGTGTGTAAGGAGGACAGATGTTGTGTGTAAGGAGGACAGATGTTGTGTGTAAGGAGGACAGATGTTGTGTGTAAGGAGGAAAGATGTGTGTAAGGAGGACAGATGTTGTGTGTAAGGCGGTCAAATGTTGTGTGTAAGGAGGACAGATGTTGTGTGTAAGGAGGACAGATGTTGTGTGTAAGGAGGAAAGATGTGTGTAAGGAGGACAGATGTTGTGTGTAAGGAGGACAGATGTTGTGTGTAAGGAGGTCAGATGTTGTGTGTAAGGAGGACAGATGTTGTGTGTAAGGAGGAAAGATGTGTGTAAGGAGGACAGATGTTGTGTGTAAGGAGGACAGATGTTGTGTGTAAGGAGGAAAGATGTGTGTAAGGAGGACAGATGTTGTGTGTAAGGAGGTCAAATGTTGTGTGTAAGGAGGACAGATGTTGTACATAAGGAGGACAGATGTTGTGTGTAAGGAGGACAGATGTTGTGTGTAAGGAGGACAGATGTTGTGTGTAAGGAGGTCAAATGTTGTGTGTAAGGAGGACAGATGTTGTGTGTAAGGAGGAAAGATGTGTGTAAGGAGGACAGATGTTGTGTGTAAGGAGGACAGATGTTGTGTGTAAGGAGGAAAGATGTTGTGTGTAAGGAGGTCAAATGTTGTGTGTAAGGAGGACAGATGTTGTACATAAGGAGGACAGATGTTGTGTGTAAGGAGGACAGATGTTGTGTGTAAGGAGGTCAAATGTTGTGTGTAAGGAGGACAGATGTTGTACATAAGGAGGACAGATGTTGCGCGTAAGGAGGAAAGATGTAGGTAAGGAGGACAGATGTTGTGTGTAAAGAGGACAGATGTACGTAAGGAGGACAGATGTTGTGTGCTAGGAGGACAGATAAGTGGAAGGAGGACAGATGTTGTGTGCAAGGAGGACAGATGTTGTACGTAAGGAGGAAAGATGTACGTAAGGAGGACAGATGTTGTGTGTAAAGAGGACAGATGTACATAAGGAGGACAGATGTTGCGCGTAAGGAGGAAAGATGTAGGTAAGGAGGACAGATGTTGTGTGTAAAGAGGACAGATGTACGTAAGGAGGACAGATGTTGTGTGTAAAGAGGACAGATGTACATAAGGAGGACAGATGTTGCGCGTAAGGAGGAAAGATGTAGGTAAGGAGGACAGATGTTGTGTGTAAAGAGGACAGATGTACGTAAGGAGGACAGATGTTGTGTGCTAGGACAGATAAGTGGAAGGAGGACAGATGTTGTGTGCAAGGAGGACAGATGTTGTACGTAAGGAGGAAAGATGTACGTAAGGAGGACAGATGTTGTGTGTAAAGAGGACAGATGTACATAAGGAGGACAGATGTTGTGTGCTAGGAGGACAGATGTTGTGTGTAAGGAGGACAGATGTGTGTGTAAGGAGGTCAAATGTTGTGTGTAAGGAGGACAGATGTACATAAGGAGGACAGATGTTGTGTGCAAGGAGGACAGATGTTGTGTGTAAGGAGGATAGATGTGTGTAAAGAGGAAAGATTTTGCATGTAAGGAGGAAAGATGTGTGTAAGGAGGATAGATGTTGTGTGTAAGGAGGACAGATGTTGTGTGTAAGGAGGATAGATGTGTGTATGGAGGACAGATGTTGTGTGTAAGGAGGACAGATGTTGTGTGCAAGGAGGACAGATGTTGTGTGTAAGGAGGATAGATGTGTGTAAAGAGGAAAGATTTTGCATGTAAGGAGGAAAGATGTGTGTAAGGAGGATAGATGTTGTGTGTAAGGAGGACAGATGTTGTGTGTAAGGAGGATAGACGTGTGTATGGAGGACAGATGTTGTGTGTATGGAGGACAGATGTTGTGTGTAAGGAGGTCAAATGTTGTGTGTAAGGAGGACAGATGTTGTGTGTAAGGAGGATAGATGTGTGTAAAGAGGAAAGATTTTGCATGTAAGGAGGATAGATGTTGTGTGTAAGGAGGATAGATGTTGTGTGCAAGGAGGACAGATGTTGTGTGCAAGGAGGACAGATGTTGTGTGTAAGGAGGATAGATGTGTGTATGGAGGACAGATGTTGTGTGTAAGGAGGACAGATGTTGTGTGCAAGGAGGACAGATGTTGTGCGTATGGAGGACAGATGTTGTGTGTAAGGAGGACAGATGTTGTGTGTAAGGAGGTCAAATGTTGTGTGTAAGGAGGACAGATGTTGTACATAAGGAGGACAGATGTTGTGTGTAAGGAGGACAGATGTTGTGTGTAAGGAGGACAGATGTTGTACATAAGGAGGACAGATGTTGCGCGTAAGGAGGAAAGATGTAGGTAAGGAGGACAGATGTTGTGTGTAAAGAGGACAGATGTACGTAAGGAGGACAGATGTTGTGTGCTAGGAGGACAGATAAGTGGAAGGAGGACAGATGTTGTGTGCAAGGAGGACAGATGTTGTACGTAAGGAGGAAAGATGTACGTAAGGAGGACAGATGTTGTGTGTAAAGAGGACAGATGTACATAAGGAGGACAGATGTTGTGTGCTAGGAGGACAGATGTTGTGTGTAAGGAGGACAGATGTGTGTGTAAGGAGGACAGATGTTGTGTGTAAGGAGGACAGATGTACATAAGGAGGACAGATGTTGTGTGCTAGGAGGACAGATGTTGTGTGTAAGGAGGACAGATGTGTGTGTAAGGAGGTCAAATGTTGTGTGTAAGGAGGACAGATGTACATAAGGAGGACAGATGTTGTGTGTAAGGAGGACAGATGTTGTGTGTAAGGAGGATAGATGTGTGTAAAGAGGAAAGATTTTGCATGTAAGGAGGAAAGATGTGTGTAAGGAGGATAGATGTTGTGTGTAAGGAGGACAGATGTTGTGTGTAAGGAGGATAGATGTGTGTATGGAGGACAGATGTTGTGTGTAAGGAGGACAGATGTTGTGTGCAAGGAGGACAGATGTTGTGTGTAAGGAGGATAGATGTGTGTAAAGAGGAAAGATTTTGCATGTAAGGAGGAAAGATGTGTGTAAGGAGGATAGATGTTGTGTGTAAGGAGGACAGATGTTGTGTGTAAGGAGGATAGACGTGTGTATGGAGGACAGATGTTGTGTGTATGGAGGACAGATGTTGTGTGTAAGGAGGTCAAATGTTGTGTGTAAGGAGGACAGATGTTGTGTGTAAGGAGGATAGATGTGTGTAAAGAGGAAAGATTTTGCATGTAAGGAGGATAGATGTTGTGTGTAAGGAGGATAGATGTTGTGTGCAAGGAGGACAGATGTTGTGTGCAAGGAGGACAGATGTTGTGTGTAAGGAGGACAGATGTTGTGTGCAAGGAGGACAGATGTTGTGCATATGGAGGACAGATGTTGTGCGTATGGAGGACAGATGTTGTGTGTAAGGAGGACAGATGTTGTGTGTAAGGAGGACAAATGTGTGTAAGGAGGATAGACGTGCGTAAGGAGGACAGATGTGTGTAAGGAGGAAAGATTTTGTGTGTAAGGAGGACTTGTACAAAAGGGATGGGTTGTACTTAAATCAGAGGGGAATGAATATTCCTGAGGGCAGATTTACTGGAGCTGTTGAGAGTGGTTTAGACTAATATGACAGGGGGAACGGGAGCCAGAATGACAGAGCTGAGGTTGAGCCAGCAGGTTTACAAATAGATGATGGATGCAACATGAATGTAAGGAAGGACAAGCCAGTGATTGGGTACAACCACAGACATATCAATGAGTTAAATTGTACTACAGAAGCAAAATTTAAAAGTGCAAAGAATGCAGGACTCAAGGTGCTGTATTTAAATGTGCATAGCATTTGGAATAAAACATAGAAACTTAAAAAACCTACAGCACAATACAGGCCCTTCAGCCCACAAAGCTGTGCCAAACATGTCCTTACTATTGAAATTGCCTAGGGTTACCCATAGCCCTCTACTTTTGTAAGCTCATGATAAGCTTCTAATAAGGTGGACATACTTGTGTTGCAATTAGAGATTGGTCGGTATAACATTGTGGACTGAAAGAAAGCCATCGTTGGGAGCTTAGCATGAGGATATACTTTGTACCGAAAGGACAGGCATAAGGACATTGGTGGTGCTCTGGCTCAATTGGTAAGAACTCATAAACAAGAGAAAATCTACAGATACAGGAAATCTGAGCAACACACACAAAATGCTGGAGGAACTCAGCCAGGTAGCATCTATGGACGTTTTGGGCCAAAACCCTTCGTCAGACTGGAGAAAGATAAAAGGCTAATCTATTCTTCAGCTTTTTTTCTCCAGTCCTGCTGAAGGGTTTTGGCTCGAAATGTTGACCGTACTTCTTTTCATAGATGCTGCCTGGTCTGCTAAGTTCCTCCACCCCACCAGCCTCCACATCCAGCACATGATTCTCCGTAACTTCCACCATCTCCAGTGGGATCCCACCACCAAGAACTTCTTTCGCTTCCCCCCCCGCCCCCCCCCGCCACTCTCTGTTTTCAGCAAGGTTAGCTTCCTACATGACTCCCTTGTCGATTAATCTCTCTCCACAGATCTCCCTTCTGGCACTTAACCTTGCATGTGAAACAAGTACTACACCTGCTCCTGCACCTCCTCCCTCACTACCACTCAGGGCCCTAAGCAGTCCTTCCAGGTGAGGTGATACTTCACCTGTGAGTCTGTTAGGGTCATCTACTATATCCGGTGCTCCCAGTATGGCCTCCTGTATATCAGGGAGACTAGACGCAGATTGGGAGACCACTTCGCCGAGCACCTATACTCCGTCTGCCAGTAAAAGTGAGATCTCGCAATGGCCACCCATTTTAATTCCACTTCCCATTAGCACTCCAACATGTTGACCTATGGCCCCCTCTACTGTCACAAACAGGACAACTCAGGCTGGAGGAACAACACCTTATATTCTGTCTGGGTAGCCTCCAGGATTTTGTATATTTGGATTTTCAGAAGGCCTTTGACAAGGTGCCACACATGAGGCTGCTTACCAAGTTAAGAGCTCATGGTATTACAGGAAAATTACTAACGTGGTTAGAGCATTGGCTGATTGTTAGGAGGCAGTGAGTGGGAATAAAAGGATCCTTTTCTGGTTGGCTGCCAGTAACTAGTGGTGTTCCGCAGAGGTTGGTGTTGGGACCACTTCTTTTTATGCTGTATATAAATGATTTAGATGATGAAATAGATGGCTTTTTTGCCGAGTTTGCGGATGATACAAAGATTGCTGGAGGGGCAGGTAGTGTTGAGGAAACGAGTTGGCTACTGAAGGAATTAGACAGATTTGAAAAATGGACAAGAAAGTAGCAAATGAAATTCAGTGTTGGAAAGTTCATGGTCATGCACTTTGGTAGTAGAGATAAATGTGCAGACTGTTTTCTAAATGGGGAGAAAATCCAAAAATCTGGGTTGCAAAGGGACTTGGAGTCATTGTGCCGAACACCCTAAGGGTTAACTAGCAGGTCGAGTCAGTGTTGAGGAAGGCAAATGCCATGTCAGCATTTATTTCAAGAGGTCTAGAATACAAGAGCAAGGATTTGATGCTGAGGCTTTATGAGAGACTTTATAAGACTTTATAAGGCCTCCCCTTGCGTATTATGCTCCTCATCTGAGAAAAGATGTGCTGGAATTGGAGACAGTTCAGAGGAGGTTCACAAGGATGATTCTGGGAATGAAAGGGTTATCAGACAAGGAAAATTTGATTGTTCTGAGTCTGTACACACTGGAATTCAGAAGGATGTGGGGTGATCTCATTAAAATCTTTTGAATGTGGAAAGGCCTAGACAGAGTAGATGTTGAAAGGATGTTGCCCATAGTGGGGGAATTTAGGACAAGAGGGCACAGCCACAGGATAGAGGAGTGTCCATTTAAAACAGGGAGGTGGAGAAATTTCTTTAGCCAGAAAATGGTAAATTTGTGGAAATTGTTACCATAGTTGGGTGTACTTAAGGTAGAAATTCATAGGTTCTTGATTGAAAACAGCATCAAAGTCTCCTGGGAGAAGGCCAGGTTGTGAGGCTGAGGAGGGGACAAAATGATTCAGCCATGATTGAAGAGTGGAGCAGACCTGCTTTTGGCCAAACAGCCTAACTCTGCTCCTGTGACTTATGGTCAAATGAATCATTGTGGCTAGAGCTAAGGAACTGCAGGGGTTAAGAGACCCGGATGGGAGTTATATACAGACCCCAAAGGGTACAAAGGATGAGGTCCGGAAATTACAATGGAAGACAGGAACTGCACGTCAAAAGGGCAATGTTACAATAGTCATGGGGAATTTCAGTATGCAGGTAGATAGGGTGGATAGCCAGTACCTGTTTCCCAGGACACGAATAGCAAACACCAGAGGGCATATGTACAAAGTTAAGAGAGGGAAGTTTAGGGGTGACATCAAGGTTAAGTTTTTTACACAGAGGGTTGTGAGTGCCTGGAATGACTTGCCAGGGATGGTGGTGGAAGCTAAAACATTAGGAGTATTTAAGAGCCTCTTGGGCAGGCATATGGATGAAAGAAAAATAGAGGGTTACAGGGTAGTGTGGGTTTAGTACTTTTTTTTTAAGGAATATATGGGTTGGCACAACTTTGAGGGCCTGTATTGTGCTGTAGGTTTCTAGTGTCTAGTGTCTAGTGTCTAGGTAGATTGGGAAAATCAGATTGGTGCTGGATTCCAGGAGCGGGAATTTGTAGAGTGCCTACGAGATGGCCGAAGGGTACGTGGAAGCATTAGTAATGATGCTTTTCAAGAATAACTAGATCCTGGAATGGTTCTGGAAAAATGAAAATATTACTACACACTTCAAGAAGAGAGAGAGAAGCAAAAGAATGGAAGTTATTGGCCAGTTAGTCTGACCTCAGTGATTGGGAAGATGTTGGTGTCGATTGTTCATGAAGTAGTTTTGGGGTACTGTGAGGCAGATAATAAATAGGCCGTAGTCAGCATGGTTTCCTCAAGGGAAAATTTTACCTGACAAATCTGTTGGAATTCTTTGAAGAAATAACAAGCAGGATAGACAAAGCAGAATCGGTTGATGTTGTGTACTTGGATTTTCAGAAGCCTTTTGACCAGGTGCCACACATGAAGCTGCTTTACCAGCTATGAACCCGTGGTATTTCAGGTAAGGTTCTAGCATAGATAAAACAGTGGCTGATAGACAGGAGACAAGAATGGGAATACAGGGAACCTTTTCTGGTTGGCTGCTGTTGACTAGTGGTGTTTTACAGGGACCAATTGTTTTAATGCTATATGTCAATGATTTGGGTGGTGAAATTGATGGATTTGCTTCAAAGTCTGGAGATGATACGAAGACAAGTGGAGGGTAGGTATTTTTGAGTAAATAGAGAGGTTACAGCAGGACAGACAGATTTGGAGAATGAGTAAAGAAGTGGCAGATTGAATACAGTGTTGGGAAGTGTATGGTCACGCACTTTGGTAGAAGATATGAAAGGGCTGACTATTTTCTAAATGGACAGAAAATACAAAAATCTGAGACTGAAAGGGTCTTGGTAACCCTTGTACAGGATTCCCTGAGGGTTAGTTTGCTGATTGAGTCTGTGGTCAGAAAGGCAAATGTGATGTTAGCATTATATTTCAAGAGGATATAGAGGTGAGACTTTATGAAGCACTGGTGAAGCCTCACTTCAAGCATTGTGAGCAGTTTTGGGCCCCTTATCTCAGAAAGGATGTGATGAAGCTGGAGAGGGTTCAAATGTAGTTTATGGAAGTGATTCCAGGATTGAACTGATGGTTGTATGAAGAGTGTATGATGGCTCAGGGCCTATGTTCACTGACATTCAGAAGAATAATGGGCCACGTAATGTTGAAAGGCCTTGATAGAGTGGATGTAGAAAGCACGTTTCCTATGGTGGAAGAATTGAAGACCAGAGGACACATCCTCAGAAGAGAGGGGCTGCCTTTTAGAACTGAGATGATGAGGAATTTCTTTAGCCAGATGGAGGCGAAGCTGTGGAATTTGTTGCCACATGCAGCTGTGGAGGCCGAGTCTTTATGCATATTTAAGCAGAGATTCATAAATACTTGATTGCTCAGGGCATGAAGAGATATGGGGAGAAGGAAGGAGATTGGGGATGAGAGGGAAAATGGATCAGCCATGATGAAAAGACCTAATTCTGCTCCTACACGCATATCTTATGGCCTTATTGCCTCTAGTGGGGCGGTCGGAGGCCAGAGGACACAGCCTCAGATTAGAGAACATTCATTTAGAACAGAGATGAGGAGGAATTTCTTTAGCCAGAGGGTGGTGAACATATGGAATTCATTGCCACAGATGACTGTACAGGTCAAGTCAGTGAGTATATTTAAAGCGCAGGTTGATAGGTTATTGATTAGTCAGGATACAGGAAGAAGGCAGGAGAATGGTGTTGAGAGGATTAATAAATCAGCCCTGATGGAAGAGTGGAGAAGACTTGAATCATTTCCCCTCAGCAGAGCCTGTACTGTATGAGTCTGTAAGGAGGGTTTGTTCCAGTGCCTGGCACCGAGGTGAAATCTTCTTTCCAGTTCTCCCTTGTCCAGCAGTTTGAATTGAATTGACTTTATTTTTTACATCCTTCACATACATGGAGTAAAAATCTTTGCGTTATGTCTCCGTCTAAATGTGCAATGTGCAATCTAAATAATTTATAAGTAGAACAGTCAATGTAATATAGAGTACACTCAAATCAGTGTGAGTTCATCAGTCTGATGGCCTGGTGGAAGAACCTGTTGGTCTTGGCTTTTATGCTGCAATACCATTTCCTGGATGGTAGCAGCTGGAATAGATTGTGGTTGGCGTGACTCGGGTCCCGCAATGATCCTATGGGCCCTTTGCTCACACCTGTCTTTGTAAATGTCCTGAATCATGGGAATTTTACAACTACAGCTGCACTGGGCTGTCCGCACCATTCTCTGCAGAATCCTGCAATTAACGGAGGTACAGTTCCCATACCAGGCAGTGATGCAACCAATCAGTTGTTGATAACATCACAAAACTTTTTGAAAGTTCCTTAAAGTGCTCCTTTAACTTCCCCAGTTTAGTTTCATACAACATTAAACTGCTTAGTTTTGGGTTTTGAATTTTTTCTTAATTTCACAACCGTCTTCTAAAGAGAATAACCAGAAGTGATTGCAAAACTGAGGAGTTACATTAAGTGTGAGCGAAGTGGTCTAGAGTTAGTGCAGGGATTATTTCAAGGGAGTGAGTCAGGAAAGTAGGTGAGGGAAGTTAAGCGTGGAATGGAGAAGTGAAGTGACAATTCAAGGGTCATCATGGGACACTAGCAGGGATGGCGGCTGAACAGTAATGGCTGGAGTTCCTGTGAGCAATTCAGAAGACATAGGATCAGTTCTTCCCTATGAAGGAACATTCTAAAAGGAGCATCAAGCAACTGTGGCTGACAAGGGAAGTCAAAGACAGCAGAAAAGCAAAAGTGAAAGCTTATGGTGTATGATAGCAAAATTATTTGGGAGCTAGAGGATTATCAAATTTAAAAGTAAAACAAAAGAAGGAAATTACTAAAGAAATAAGGAGGGAAAGTTTAAATATGGAACAACGGGATGTTGGGATCCAACACCAGAGATCACTCAAAGTTGCCATGCAAGTTGATAGTGTGTTTAGGAGTCATGTGATGTGCTGACCTTCATTCGTCAGGGAATTGAGTTCAAAAGCTACGAGATAATGTTGCAGCTCTATAAAACCCAGATTAGACCACAGTAGAAATATTGTGTTCAGTCCTGGATGCCTCATTATAGGAAGGATGTGAAAGCTTTAGAGAGGAACTATGGTGAATTATGGTGTTGAATGTTGAACTGGAAGAAGGCAGCATACATGAGATTTAGGAAGCAAGGATCAGATGGGTCTATTGAGGAATATAGGGTAGCAACAAAGGAGCTTAAGAAGGGGCTGAGAAGAGCACGAAGGGGGCATGAGAAGGCCTTGGTGAGTAGGGTAAAGGAAACCCTAAGGCATTCTTCAATTATGTGAAGAACAAAAGGATGACAGGAGTGAAGGTAGAACTGATTAGAGATAAAAGTGGGAAGATGTGCCTGGAGGCTGTGGAAGTGAGCAAGGTCCTCAATGAATACTTCTCTTTGATATTCACCACTGAGAGGGAACTTGATGATGGTGAGGCCAATATGAGTGAGGTTGATGTTCTAGAGCACGTTGATATTAAGGGAGAGGAGGTGTTGGAGTTGTTAAAATACATTAGGATGGATAAGTCCCCAGGGGCTGACGGAATATTCCCCAGGCTGCTCCACGAGGCGAGGGAAGAGATTGCTGAACCTCTGGCTATGATCTTTATGTGCTCATTGTCCATGGGAATGGTACCGGAGGACTGGAGGGAGGCAAATGTTGTCCCCTTGTTCAAAAAAGGTCATAGGGATAGTCCGGGTAATTATAGACCACTGAGCCTTACGTCTGTGGTGGGAAAGCTGTTGGAAAAGATTCTTAGAGATAGGATCTATGGGCATTTAGAGAATCATGGTCTGATCAGGGACAGTCAGCATGGCTTTGTGAAGGACAGATTGTGCCTAACAAGACAGATAGAGTTCTTTGAGGAGGTGACCAGGCATATAGATGAGGGTAGTGCAGTGGATGTGATCTACATGGATTTTAGTAAGGCATTTGACAAGGTTCCACATGGTAGGCTTATTCAGAAAGTCAGGAGGCATGGGATCCAGGGAAGTTTGGCCAGGTGGATTCAGAATTGGCTTGCCTGCAGAAGGCAGAGGGTCGTGGTGGAGGGAGTACATTTAGATTGGAGGGTTGTGACTAGTGGTGTCCCACAAGGATCTGTTCTGGGACCTTTACTTTTCGTGATTTTTATTAACGACCTGGATGTGCGGGTAGAAGGGTGGGTTGGCAAGTTTGCAGATGACACAAAGGTTGACGGTGTTGTAGATAGTGTAGAGGATTGTCGAAGATTGCAGAGAGACATTGATAGGATGCAGAAGTGGGCTGAGAAGTGGCAGATGGAGTTCAACCCAGAGAAGTGTGAGGTGGTACACTTTAGAAGGACAAACTCCAGGGCAGAGTACAAAGACAGGATACTTGGTAGTGTGGAGGAGCAGAGGGATCTGGGGGTACATGTCCACAGATCCCTGTAAGTTAACTCACAGGTAGATAGGGTAGTTAAGAAAGCTTATGGGGTGTTAGATTTCATAAGTAGAGGGATAGAGTTTAAGAGACGCGATGTAATGATGCAGCTCTATAATAGACAATAGACAATAGGTGCAGAAGTAGGCCATTCAGCCCTTCTAGCTAGCACCACCATTCACTGTGATCATGTCTGATCATACACAATCAGTACCCCGTTCCTGCCCTCTCTCCATATCCCTTGACCCCACTATCTATAAGAGCTCTATCTAACTCTCTCTTGAATGCATCCAGAGACTTGGCCTCCACTGCCTTCTGGGGCAGAGCATTCCACATATCCACCACTCTCTGGGTGAAAAAGTTTTTCCACATCTCAGTTCTAAATGGCCTACCCATTATTCTTAAACCGTGGCCTCTAGTTTTGGACTCACCCATCAGCGGGAACATGCTTCCTGCCTCCAACGTGTTCAATCCCTTAATAATCTTATATGTCTCAATCAGATCCCCTCTCATCCTTCTAAATTCCAGTGTATACAAGCCCACTCGCTCCAATCTTTCAACACATGACAGTCCCGCCATTCTGGGAATTAACCTTGTGAACCTACGCTGCACTCCCTCAATAGCAAGAATGTCCTTCCTCAAATTTGGAGACCAAAACTGCACATAATACTCCAGGTGGGGTCTCACCAGGGCCCTGTAAAGTTGCAGAAGGACCTCTTTACTCCTATACTCAATTCCTCTTGTTATAAAGGCCAGCATGCCATTAGCTTTCTTCACTGCCTGCTGTACCTGCATGTTTGCTTTCATTGACTGATGTATAAGAACACCTAGATCTCGTTGTACTTCCCCTTTTCCTAACTTGACTCCATTTAGATAGTAATCTGCCTTCCTGTTCTTGCCACCAAAGTGGATAACCTCACATTCATCCACATTAAACTGCATCTGCCATACATTTGCCCACTCACCCAACCTGTCCAAGTCACCCTGCATTTTCATAACATCTTCCTGACATTTCACACTGCCACCCAGCTTTGTGTCATCAGCAAATTTGCTAACATTACTTTTAATCCCTTCATTTAAATCATTAATGTATATTGTAAACAGCTGCGGTCCCAGCACCGAACCTTGAGGTACCCCACTGGTCACAGCCTGCCATTCCGAAAGGGACCCGTTAATTGCTACTCTTTGTTTCCTGTCAGCCAGCCAATTTTCAACCCATGTCAATACTCTGCCAATACCATGTGCCCTAATTTTGCCCACTAATGTCCTATGTGGGACTTTATCAAAAGCTTTCTGGAAGTCCAGGTACACTACATCCACTGTCTCTCCCTTGTCCATTTTCATAGTTACATCCTCAAAAAACTCCAGAAGATTAGTCAAGCATTATTTTCCCTTCATAAATCCATGCTAACTCAGACTGATCCTTCTACTGCTATCCAAATCTGTCGTAATTTCCTCTTTTATAATTGACTCCAGCATCTTTCCCACCACTGACGTCGGGCTAACCGGTCTATAATTCCCTGTTTTCTCTCTCCCTCCTTTCTTGAAAAGTGGGACAACATTAGCCACCCTCCAGTCAGCAGGAACTGTTCCTGAATCTATAGAACATTGGAAAATGATTACCAATGCGTCCACGATTTCTAGAGCCACCTCTTTAAGTACCCTGGGATGCAGACCATCAGGTCCCGGGGACTTATCAGCCTTCAGACTCAACAGTCTATCCAACACCGTTTCTTGCCTAATATAAATTTCCTTCAGTTCATCCTCTACCCTAGGTCCTTTGACCACTATTACATCTGGGAGATTGTTTGTGTCTTCCCTAGTGAAGACAGATCCAAAGTACTTGTTCAACTCATCTGCCACTTCCTTGTTCCCCATAATAAATTCAACCGTTTCTGTCTCCAATGGTCCAATTTTGGTCTTAACTATTTTTTTGCTATTCACATAACTAAAGAAGCTTTTACTATCCTCCTTTGTATTCTTGGCTAGTTTACCTTCGTACCTCATTTTTTCTTGGCGTATTGTCTTTTTTGTTATCTTCTGTTGCTCTTTAAGAGCTTCCCAATCCTCTGGTTTCCCGCTCATATTTGCTATGTTATACTTCTTCTCTTTTATTTTTATACTGCCCTTTACTTCCCTCGTCAGCCATGGCCGTCCTTTACTCCCCTTAGGATCTTTCTTCCTCTTTGGAATGAACCAATCCTGCACCTTCTGCATTATTCCCAGAAATACCTGCCATTGTTGTTCCACTGTCTTCCCTGCTAGGGTATTGTTCCATTGAACTTAGGCCAGCTCCTCCCTCATAGCTCCATAGTTCCCTTTGTTCAACTGTAATACTGACACATCCGATTTTCCCTTCTCCTTCTCAAATTGTAGGTTAAAAGATATCATGTTATGGTCACTACCTCCTAATGGTTCCTTTACCTCGAGGTCCCTGATCAAATCCAGTTCATTGCACAACACTAAATCTAGAATTGCCTTCTCCCTGGTAGGCTCCAGTACAAGCTGTTCTAAGAATCCATCTCAGAGGCACTCCACAAACTCCCTTTCTTGGGGTCCAGTACCATTCAGATTCTCCCAGTCTACCTGCATGTTGAAATCCCCCATGACAACTGTATCATTACCGTTGCAACATGCCAATTTTAACTCTTCATTCAACTTACACCCTACATCCAGACTGCTGTTTGGGAGCCTGTAGATAACTCCCATTAGGGTCTTTCTACCCTTAGAATTTCTCAGTTCTATCCATACTGACTCTACATCCCCTGATTCTATGTCCCCCCTCGCAAGGGACTGAATATCATTCCTCACCAACAGAGCCACCTCTGCCAGTCTGCCCTCTGTCAGTCAGTCCTTTGCCAGTCAGTCTGCCAGTCTGCCCTCTGCCAGTCAGTCTGTCCTTTCAATAAGATGTATATCCTTGAATATTCATTTCCCAGGCCCTGTCCGCTTGAAGCCATGTCTCTGTTATTCCCACAACATCGTACTTGCCAATTTCCAACTGAGCCTCAAGCTCATCTACTTTATTCCTTATACTTCGTGCATTCATATATAATACTTTTAATTCGTTACTCCCCTCTCCTTTCATACCAATTCCTATTTCACTTGGCCATACTGTATGATCTCTTCTTGAGCTTTCTACTCCATTGATTCTGTTGTCTTTTTTAACTTTTCTTATTTTCACTTTCCCTTTAACTCCATCCTTATATTTCCAGTTCATCCCCTAAAACTCTAGTTAGGCCACACTTGGAGTACTGTGTCCAGTTCTGGTTGCCTCAGTATAGGAAGGATGTGGAAGCATCGGAAAGGGTACAGAGGAGATTTACCAGGATGCTGCCTGGTTTAGAGAGTATGGATTATGATCAGAGATTAAGGGAGCTAGGGCTTTACTCTTTGGAGAGAAGGAGGATGAGAGGAGACATGATAGAGGTGTACAAGATATTAAGAGGAATAGACAGAGTGGACAGCCAGCACCTCTTCCCCAGGGCACCACTGCTCAATACAAGAGGACATGGCTTTAAGGTAAGGGGAGGGAAGTTCAAGGGGGATATTAGAGGAAGGTTTTTTACTCGAGAGTGGTTTGTGCGTGGAATGCACTGCCTGAGTCAGTGGTGGCGGCAGATACACTAGTGAAGTTTAAGAGACTACTAGACAGGTATATTGATGAATTTAAGGTGGGGGGTTATATGGGAGGCATGGTTTGAGGGTCGGCACAACATTGTGGGCCGATGGGCCTGTAATGTGCTGTACTATTCTATGTTCTATCTTCTAGCTGTAGTCCAAGAGCATCATTCTCATATAAGCATGCCCTTCTCCAGATGTGTAAGGATGGTCTGTAGAGCTGTGACTATTGCATCATCTATCAATCAGTTTTGTCAGTAGGCAAGTTGTAGGGGTCCAGTGTGGGTGGAATCTGCACTGCCATTCCATCATGGCTGATTTATTAACCCACTCAAACCCATTCTCCTGTCTTCTTCCCATAACCTTTGATGCACTGACTAATCCGGAATCTATCAACTTCCACTTTAAATACAGCCAGTGATTTGACCTGTATGGTTGACTGCGTCAATTAATTCCACAGAGTCACCACCCTCTGGCTAAAGAAATTCCTTCTCTTCACTGTTCCAAATGGATGTACCTCTATTGTAAAGTTGTGTCTTTTGGTCTTAGACTCTCCCACTATAGGAAACAACTTCACATCCACTCTGTCCAGGCCTTTTAGTATTCAATAAGTTTCAATGAGATCTTCCCCCCTCATTCTTCGAAACTGCAGTGAGTATAGACCCACAGCCATCAAATGCTCTTCATACATTGACCCTTTTATTCTGGGAATATTCTTAGTGAACCCCTCTGGTCCCTCTCCAATGCCAGCACATCTTCTCTTAGATAACGGGCCCAGAACTGCTCAAAATTCTCCAAGTACAGTTTGACGAATGCTTCACATGTTGACAAAGTGTCAACATCACATCTTTGCTCTAACATTCTCGATTTCTGGAAATTAATGCTAATTTGGAAAATGCCTTCCTTACCACCAACTCATCTTGAAAGTTAACCTTTAGGGATTCCTGTACGAGGACTCCCACATCTATATGCACATCTGAAGTTTGAAATTTCCCCCATTTAGAAAATAGTCCATACCTTTATTTCTTCTATGAAAGTGCATGGCAATACACTTCCCTACACTATAATCCATCTGCCACTTCTTTTCTCATTCTGTCTAAATCCTTCTGCAGGCTCCCTGCTTTCCCAATACTACCTGCCGCTCCACATCTTTGCAAATCTGGCCACAGAGTATTCATAGCTGTTATCCAAATCATTGACATATAACGTGAAAAGGAGAGTCCCAACATTGACTCGTCACCAGCAGCCAACCAGAAAAGGCATCTTTAGTCCCACTCTTTGCCTCCTGCCAATCAGCCAATTATCGATGCTGATATCTTGCCTGTAATACCATGGGCTCTTATTCTGTTAAGGAGCCTCGTGTGTGGCACCTTGTCAATGTCTTCTGACAATCCAAGCCCACAACATCTACTGATTTTCCTTTCTCTCTCCTGCTTGTTATTTCTTCAAAAATTTGTCAGGCAAGATTTTCCTCATATTATTTTTGGCCTATTTTATCATGTGCTTCCAAGCTCCTGCAAACCTCATCTTAATAACTGACTCCAATATCTTCCCAACCATCGCTCAGGCTAACTGGCCTATAATTTTCTTTTCTCTGCCTCACTCCCTGCTTAAAGAGTGGGGTGACATTTCCAATTTTCCAGTCCTCTGAAGCCACACTGGACTTTAATGATTCTAGAAATATTCTTGCTCCTGCCTCCACACCTTCTTCAGAACCATGGAGTGCTGTCCATCTGGACCAGGTAACTTTCTACCTTCAAATCTATCAGCTTCCCAAGGGCTTTACACCCATGAGGTTATGCCGATCTTTTAACCTATTCTAAGATAATATAACCCTTCCCTCCTACATAACCTTCCATCTTTCTATCACTGGTGTATCTACCTAAGAGTTTTATAAATGTGCCAAAGTATCTTGTGTCTACCACCACCCATGACAGTGCATTCTAATCATTGTATACTGTCCCAATACTGACCCCTGAGGAACACCACTAGTCACTGGCAGCCAACCAGGAAAGTTCCCCTTTATTCCCACTCACTGCCTCCTGCCTGTCAGCCATTCCTCCATTCATGTCAGTATCTTCTCTGCAACACCATAGGATTTTATCTTGTTAAGCATCTCACGTGTAGCACCTTATAAATCACCTTCTGAAGCAAAGTAACAAACATAGAAACATAGAAAACCTACAGAACAATACAGGCCCTTTGGCCCACAAAGTTGTGCCGTACATGTCCCTACCTTAGAAATTACTAGGCTTACCTATAGTCCTCTATATTTCTAAGCTCCATGTCTCTTAAAAGACCCTATCGTATCCACCTCCACCACTGTTGCCGGCAGCCCATTCCATGCACTCACCACTCTGAGTAAAAAACTTACTCTTGACATCTCCTCTGTACCTACTCCCCAGCACCTTAAACCTGTGTCCTCTTGTGGTAACCATTTCAGCCCTGGGAAAAAGCCTCTGACTATCCACATGATCAATGCCTCTCATTATCTTATACACCTCTATCAGGTCACCCCTCATCCTCCATCACTCCAAGAAGAAGAGGCCAAGTTCACTCAACCTGTTCTCATAAGGCATGCTCCCCAATCCAGGCAACATCCTTGTAAATCTCCTCTGCACTCTCTCTATGGTTTCCACATCCCTCCTGTAGTGAGGCGACCAGGACTGAGCACAGTACTCCAAGTGGGGTCTGACCAGGGTCCCATACAGCTGCAACATTATCTCTCGGCTCCTAAATTCAATTCCACGATTGATGAAGGCCAATACACCATATGCCTTCTTAACCACAGAGTCAACCTGCGTAGCTGCTTTGAGTGTCCTATAGACTTGGATCCTAAGAACCCTCTGATCCTCCACACTGCCAAGAGTCTTACCATTAATACTATATTCTGCCAACATATTTGACCTAACAAAATTAACCACTTCACACTTATCTGGGTTTAACTCCATCTGCCACTTCTCAGCCCAGTTTTGCATCCTATCAATGTCCTGCTGTAACCTCTGACAGCCCTCCACACTATCCACAACACCTCCAACCTTTGTGTCATCAGAAAACTTACTAACCCATCCCTCCACTTCCTCATCCAGGTCTTTTATAAAAATCATGAAGAGTAAGGGTCCCAGAACAGATCCCTGAGGCACTCCACTGGTGACCAACCTCCATGCAGAATATGACCTGTCTTCAAACACTCTTTGCCTTCTGTGGGCAAGCCAGTTCTGGATCCACAAAGCGATGTCCCCTTGGATCCCATACTTCATCACTTTCTCAATAACCCTTCCAAAAGGAATTGGGGGTGTGTGGGAGAAGTGGTCTAGAGCACCTACAGGGATTATTTAGAGTGAGTGAGACAGGACAATAGGTGAGGGAAGTTAAGTGAGGAATGGAGAAATGATGTGACATTTTAGAGGTCATCATGGGACACTGGCAGGGATGATGGCAGAATTGCAACAGTTGGAGTGTCTGTGAGCAATTCCAAAGGCGTAGGATCCCTATGAAGGGGCAATCGAAGGGGAGCAACAGACAACAGTGGCTGAAAAAATGAAGTCAAAGACAACAAAAGCAAAAGGGAGAGCAAAATATAGTAAAATTAGTTGGAAGGTAGAGGGATTTTTAAAGACCAATAGAAGTAAATTAATAAAGCAATAAGGAGAGAAAAGATGAACTATGTAGGGAAGCTAGCCAACAATGTAAAAGCGGATACAAGTAGTTATTTTTTCAGATGTTTAATGAAAGACAATATAATAGGCAGTAGTGACAGGGGACTCTGTAGTTAGGGGATCAGACAGGTGATTCTGTGGATGCAAGAAAGAAACTTGGATGGTAGTTTGTCTCCCAGGTGCCAGGGTCCGGGACGTTTCTGATCGCATCCAAGATATCCTGTGGTGGGAGGGAGAACAGCCAGAGATCATGGAACATATTGATACCAATGACATAGGTAGGGAACAGGAATAGGTCCTGAAAACAGACTACAGGGAGTTAGAAGGAAGTTGAGAAGCAGGACCACAAAAGTAGTAATCTTGGGATTACTGTCTGTGCCATGTGACGGTGAGTATAGGAATAGAATGAGGTGGAGGATAAATGCATGGCTGAGGGATTGGAGCAGGGGACAGGGATTCAATTTTCTGGATCATTTGGATCTCTTTTGGGGCAGGAGTGACCTGTACAGATAGGACGGATTGCACTTGAATCCGAGGGGGACCAATATCCTGGCAGGGAGGTTTGCTAAGGCTACTGGGGAGAGTTTAAACTATAATTGTTGGGGGGTGGGAACCAAACTGAAGAGACTGGGGAAGAGGAGGTTACCTCACAAATAGAGAAAGCTTGTAGACAGTGTGTGAGGGAGGACAGGCAGGTGATGGAGAAGGGACACACTCAGACGGATGGTTTCAGATGTGTCTATTTTAATGCAAGGAGTGTTGTGAACAAAGTGGATGAGCTTAGAGCTCAGGGTGTCTGACACTCTGAGGGAGGAGTTGTGAAGTTTGATGGCCACAGGCAGGAATGACTTCCTATGATGCTCAGTGTTACATCTCGGTGGAATGAGTCTCTGGCTGAATGTACTCCTGTGCCTAACCAGTACATTATGGTGTGGATGGGAGTCATTGTCCAAGATGGATGTACTTACATCATAGTACTTGGAGCTATGATATGGTGGCCATTACAGAGACTTGAATGGCTCAGGGACAGGAATGGTTACTTCAAGTGCCAGGTTTTAGATGTTTCACAAAGGAGAGGGAGGGAGGCAAAAGAGGTGGGGGCATGGCACTGTTGATCAGAGATAGTGTCATGGCTGCTGAAAAGTCATGGACGTCATGTCTACCGAGTCTCTTTGGGTGGAGGTTAGGAACAGGAAGGGGTCAATAACTCTACTGGGTGTTTTCTATAAGTTGCCTAATTGTAACAGGGATATCGAGGAGCAGATAGGGAAACAGATCCTGGAAAGGTGTAATAATAACAGAGTTGTCATGGTAGGAGATTTTAATTTCCTAAATATCGATTGGCATCTCCCTAGAGTGAGGGGTTTAGATGGGATAGAGTTTGTTAGGTGTGTTCAGGAAGGTTTCTTGACACAATACAGACAGACAGACAGACATACTTTATTGATCCCGAGAGAAACTGGGTTTCATTACAGCCGCACCAACCAAGAATAGTGTAGAAATATAGCAATATAAAACCATAAATAATTAAATAATAAGAAGTTAATTATTCCAAGTGGAAATAAGTTCAGAACCAGCCTATTGGCTCAGGGTGTCTGACACTCTGAGGGAGGAGTTGTGAAGTTTGATGGCCACAGGCAGGAATGACTTCCTATGATGCTCAGTGTTACATCTCGGTGGAATGAGTCTCTGGCTGAATGTACTCCTGTGCCTAACCAGTACATTATGGAGTGGATGGGAGTCATTGTCCAAGATGGCATGCAATTTGGACAGCATCCTCTTTTCAGACACCACCGTCAGAGAGTCCAGTTCCACCCCAACAACATCACTGGCCTTACGAATGAGTTTGTTGATTCTGTTGGTGTCTGCTACCCTCAGCCTGCTGCCCCAGCACACAACAACAAACATGATAGCACTGGCCACCACAGCCTCGTAGAACATCCTCAGCATCGTCCGGCATATGTTAAAGGACTTCAGTCTCCTCAGGAAATAGAGACGGCTCTGACCCTTCTTGTAGATGGCCTCAGTGTTCTTTATGTAGATAAGCCTTCAAGAGGAGAGACTGTACTTGATTTGGTATTGGGAAATGAACCTGATCTGGTGTCCGATCTCTCAGTGGGAGAGAATTTTGGAGATAATGATCATAATTCTATCTCCTTTACAATAGCATTGGAGAGAGCTAGGAACAGACAAGTTAGAAAACCCATTTAATTGGAGTAAGGGGAATTATGAGGCTATCAAGCAGGAACATGGAAGTTTAAATTGGGAACAGATGGTCTCAGGGAAAGGTATGGAATAAATGTGCAAATGTTCAGGGGATATTTGTGTGGAGTTCTGCATAGGTACGTTCCAATGAGACAGGGAAGTTATGGTGGGGTACAGGAACCATGGTGTACAAAGGCTGTTGTAAATCTAGTCAAGAAGAAAAGAAAAGCTTACAAAAGGTTCAGAGAGCTAGGTAATGTCAGAGATCTAGAAGATTATAAGGCTACTAGGAAGGAGCTTAAGAAGGAAATTAGGAGAGCCAGAAGGGGCCATGAGAAGGCCTTGGCAGGCAGGGTTAAGGAAAACCACAAGGCATTCTACAAGTATGTTAAGAGCAAGAGGATAAGACGTTAAAGAATAGGACCTTGGGAAAGTGTGTATGGAACTGGAGGAAATAGCAGAGGTACTTAATGAATACTTGACTTCAGTATTCACTATAGAAAAGGATCTTGGTGATTGTAGTGATGACTTGCAGCGGATTGATAAGTGTGAGCATGTAGATATTAAGAAAACTGATGTGCTGGAGCGTTTGGAAAACATCAAATTGGATAAGTGACCGAGACCTGACCAGATGCACCCCAGGGTACTGTGGGAGGCAAGGGAGGAGATTGCTGAGCCTCTGGCAATGATCGTTGCATTATCAATGGGGATGGGAGAGGTTCCAGAGAAATGGAGGGTTGTGGATGTTGTTCCCTTATTCAAGAAAGGGAGTAGAGATAGCCCAGGAAATTATAGACCAGTGAGTCTTACTTCAGAGGTTGGTAAGTTGATGGAGAAGATCCTGAGAGGCAGGATTTATGTACATTTGGAGAGGTATAGTATGATTAGGAATAGTCAGCATGGCTTTGTCAAGGGCAGTTCGTGCTTTACGAGCCTGATTGAATTTTTTGAGGATGTGCTTAAACACATTGATGAAGAAAGAGCAGTAGATGTATTGTATATGGATTTCAGCAATAATTTGATAAGGTACCCCATGCAAGGTGGATTGAGAAAGGAGGCATGGGATCCAAGGGGACATTGCTTTGTGGATCCAGAACTGGCTTGTCCACAGAAGGCAAAAAGTGGTTGTATACAAGTCATATTCTGCATGGAAGTCGGTCACCAGTGGTGTGCCTCAGGGATCTGTTCTGACCCTTACTCTTTGTGATTTATCTCTTTCAATATTTTTATTAATATTATATAGATTGCATGGATATAAATACAAAGTTCATAAAGATACAAGTTATACAAATTACATTACATTTAAATCACAGTAATATGATCATAGTATCCCATATTCCAAATCAATCATGTAGAAAAAAGATTGAATTATGAAATGAAATAAAGTAGAATGATTGTATTTTATTAAAAAGAATCTCCCCCACTACCAAAATGAGCTGGTTGGTGAAAAAAAAAGAGAAAAACTTTACCATATAATATTATAATATTGATGGCTCAGAACCATACTTTGATAACAGTTCAAAGATTATGAAAATAACTCAGAAAGGGTCTTGATGACATTAGAAAATCATGTTTAGAATCAGAAATTGAACAATGAATCTCTCTAGATCAAGGCACAACATAACTTCAGATAGCCATGAGTGGGCAGGACAGCCTCCCTCCACTTGTTTACAATATGATTTAGATGAAGGGATTAAAAGTAACTTTAGCAAATTTCCTGATGACACAAAGCTGGGTGGCAGTGTGAAATGTCAGGAGGATGTTATAAGAATGCAGGGTGACTTGGACAGGTTGGGTGAGTGGGTAAATGTATGGCAGATGTAGTTTAATGTGGATAAATGTGAAGTTATCCACTTTGGTGGCAAGAACAGGAAGGCAGATTACTATCTAAATGGAGTCAAGTTAGGAAAAGGAGAAGTACAACGAGATCTAGGTGTTCTTGTACATCAGTCAATGAAAGCAAGCATGCAGGTACAGCAGGCAGTGAAGAAAGCTAATGGCATGCTGGCCTTTATAACAAGAGGAATTGAGTATAGGAGTAAAGTGTCAGGAATGGGGACAGGATTGGACCCAGATGGAGGACACAGGCACTTAAGTACTAGGGGTAGGACAGGATGAGGATGCCATGGCATGCAAGGGGTACTGCAGGTGGGGCTGGATCCCGGAGGTCAGGCGAGGCGGGAGGATCCCAGAGTTCGTGGCAGACAGGAGGATCCCAGTGTTCAGGCAGGGCAGGAGGATTCCCCATGGCGGGCCGCATGGATCCCTGGCAGGGCTGTCTCCCAGGCAACAACACGGAGGCCTGGGCAAGGTGCGGACACCTGGGCAGGTGCGGGGCATAACCCTTAGGGAACAATGGGTGGAAAGGGCAGAACCCCCGCTGGGCAGCGGCAGTCCGGCCGGATCTGCCCGACGGGGGCAACGGGTAGGGAGGAGCAGAACCCCCGCCAGGCAGCGGCAATCCAGCCGGTCCTGCCCAATGGAGGCAAGGGATCAGAAGGAAGCTGGGTCCAGGGCGAGCAGCAGGACTACCGTGATACTCCGGGTACATTGGTAAAGGCAACCGACAGCGCAACAGTGCGGGCAAGGCGAATAAGGCAGAACAGTGGGACCAGCACACATGAGAGAAGCAGGGGAACAAGGCCAACCAGATAGAACATATACAGAACAGGCCGGCAACCAGGGCAGAACAGGATCCGGAGTGGGCAAAACAGGTACAGCGCAGGATTCAGAGTCAGCAGACCAGGTACAGATAGGATTCAGAGCTGGCGGTTCAGGTACAGAGTGGGTTAAACCAGCTTCGGAGCAGGACAACCCCACAACTAGGCTCAGTCCCCGAGCCCCTTATAAACACCTGCCCCCCTAATAGGTGACAGGTGTACCTCCTTAAACCAAGATAATCCAATGACTCCGGGTGACAGGAGAGCTGGCTGCAAGACCGATTACGTGCTTATAAGGAGAAGGTATAGAAATGCTCTGAAATCATGGAAAACATATCCGGGTGCAGACTGCTACAGGAATCACGTACCAATAATCAGCGTGATGTACCTGAGACTCAGAAAGATTAAAAGACCAAAAGTAGAGCCAAAGCTGAATTTGGGACTTCTGAGAAAAACGGTGATGTGAAAAATGAATTCCAAATAAGAGTGAAGAATAAATTCAAGGCTCTACAAAACATTAGTATTATAGAACAGCAATGGGAAAACCTCAGACAGCATAACACAAGCAGCACAAGAGGTGATTCCCAAACAACAGAAAAAAGCTAAAAAGAAATGGATGACAGAAGAAATTCTGAATCTTATGGAACAAAGGAGAAAATGTAAGGAAAACAAAGAAGCCTACGTATCCTTGCATGCACAGATAACAACCAAGTGCAAGGAAGCAAAAGAAAAGTGGCTTAAGGACAAATGTGAGTTAATAGAACAATTGCAGAAGATCAACAACAGCAAACGTATGCACAACGAGATCAAAGGGGTCACAAATCGGAAGAATCGGGGCAACAACAGGATGAATAAAAGCAAAAGACGGATCTACTATTGTGGAAAAGGGAAAAATAATGCAAAGATGGTCAGAATACATCAAAGACATATACGATGCCAAAGACTGAGAGGACAACGTTGATATTGGCAACAACAACGAGGGCCCAGCAATACTGAAAGAGGAAGTGGAACATGCTATGAAGAAAATGCGAAAGGGGAAGTCGTCAGGGCCAGATAACATTCCAGTTTAACTGTATGAAGCTCTAGAAGATTTTGGTGTAGAGAAATTAACTATCTTATTGAATAGAATATACAACAGTGGCAAAGTACCAGAAGATCTTTTAAAAGCAGTATTCATTGCACTGCCAAAGAAACCAGGTGCAACAGAGTGTGGACAACACAGAACAATTAGTCTAATGAGCCACCTCACAAAAATTCTACTTAGAATCATCATGCTCAGAATAAGAAACAAAGTTAAATCAGAGATCAGTGAAGAACAGTGCGGCTTTGTCGAAGACAAGGGAACATCAAACGGAACTTATATTCTCAGGAATATTATTGAAAGGTCAATAGAAGTACAACAAGGCCTATACCTCTGATTCATTGACTACACAAAAGCCTTTGACACAGTGAAACACCGTCATCATGAAAATGCTTAAAGATATTAATATCGAAAGAAACCATCAAAGAATAATCAGGAATCTGTACTGGCAACAAAGTGCAGCCATACGGATAGACAACGAGATAGGTGAGTATCAGCCAATAAAGTGAGGAGTCAGACAGGGTCGTGTTCTATCACCAGCCCTGTTCTCCCTGTACAGTGAAAACATCATGAGAACTGTACAAGACCTACATGGAATAAGTTTAGGAGGATACAATATCAACAACCTCCACTATGCGGATGATACAGTACTGATAGCAAACAGTGAAGTAAATTTACAGAAACTAGTATCTACCATCAACACAGAGACTGAAAGACTTGCCCTAACCTTAAACAAAAAGAAAACTGAAGTAATGGTAATATCAAAGAAACCTGATATCCCAAACTGTCGGATCGTATTGGGAAACAAAATCCTGAAACAAGCTCACTACTTCAAGTCCCTTGGATCATGGGTAACATATGATGGCAAATGCGAAACAGACATAAAAGCAAGGATAGTAATGGCAAGAACAGCATTTACAGAGATGAGAAACATCCTAATGAATAAGAAAATAGCAATTGACATCCGCCTTAGAACTCTCTGCTGCTACATTCTTCTTAAATTGATACAACACACACAAAATGCTGGTGGAACGCAGCAGGCCAGGCAGCATCTATAGGGAGAAGCATTGTCGACGTTTCTGGCCGAGACCCTTCATCAGGACTAACTGAAAGGAGAGATAGTAAGAGATTTGAAAGTGGGAGGGGGAGGGGAAGCTCCGAAATGATAGGAGAGAACAGGAGGGGGAGGGATAAAGCTAAGAGCTGGAAAGTTGTTTGGCAAAAGGGATACAGAGCTGGAGAAGGGAGAGGATCATGGACTGGAGGCCTAGGAAGAAAGAAAGGGGGAGGGGAGCACCAGAGGGAGATGGAGAATAGGCAAGGAGTGATTGTGAGAGGGACAAAGAGAGAAAAAAAGAGAGAAAAGAAGAAAAAAGGGGAAAATAAATAAACAAACAAACAAATAAATAAGGGAGTGGGTAAGAAGGGGAGGAGGGGCATTAACGGAAGTTAGAGAAATCAATGTTTATGCCATCAGGTTACCCAGACGGAATGTAAACTGTTGTTCCTCCAACCTGAGTGTGGCTTCATCTTGACAGTAGAGGAGGCCATGGATAGACATATCAGAATGGGAATGGGACGTGGAATTAAAATGTGTGGCCACTGGGAGATCCTGCTTTCTCTGGTGGACAAAGCGTAAGTGTTCAGCGAAATGGTCTCCGAGTCTGCGTCGGGTCTCACCAATATATAGAAGTCCACCAGAGAAAGCAGGATCTCCCAGGGGCCACACATTTTAATTCCACGTCCCATTCCCATTCTGATATGTCTATCCACGGCCTCCTCCACTGTCGAGACGAAGCCACACTCAGGTTGGAGGAACAACACCTTATATACCGGCTGGGTAGCCTCCAACCTGATGGTATGAACACTGATTTCTCTAACTTCTGTTAATGCCCCTCCTCCCCTTCTTACCCCATCCCTTATTATTTATTTATTATTTACCCCTCTTTTTTTCTTCTTTTCTCTCTCTTTTTTTCTCTCTCTACCCCTCTCACAATCACTCTTTGCCTGTTCTCCATCTCTCTCTGGTGCTCCCCTCCCCTTTTCTTTCACCCTAGGCCTCCCATCCCATGATCCTCTCCCTTCTCCAGCTGTGTATCCCTTTTGCCAATCAACTTTCCAGCTCTTAGCTTCATCCCTCCCCCTCCTGTCTTCTCCTATCATTTTGGATCTCCCCCTCCCCCTTCCACTTTCAAATAGATAGATAGATAGATAGATAGATAGATACTTTATTCATCCCCATGGGGAAATTCAACTTTTTTTTCCAATGTCCCATACACTTGTTGTAGCAAAACTAATTACATACAATACTTAACTCAGTAAAAAAATATGATATGCATCTAAATCTCTTACTATCTTTTCTTTCGGTTAGTCCTGACGAAGGGTCTCGGCCCAAAACGTCGACACTGCTTCTCCCTATAGATGCTGCCTGGCCTGCTGCATTCCACCAGCATTTTGTGTGTGTTGTTTGAATTTCCAGCTTCTGCAGATTTCCTCGTGTTTGTGTCCTACATTGATGTATGGCTGCGAGTCATGGACCATCACAAATACAAATTCTTTGGACACATCATGCGAAGGGAGACATTGGAACATTTAGTTACAACTGGAAAGCTGGAAGGAAAAAGAAGCAGAGGCCGACAGAGAATGAGAATGAGAGATGGATTAACATCAAGGTTAGAAACGGGGAGGCAACAGCTACAATCCGGAGATTCAGGGAGAGACATGAGCGCCCACTCTGAATGGCAAGGCACCTGAACTGTGGGAGTAGATTCAGAGGAGATGTCAGGGGTCAGTTTTTTATGCAGAGAGTGGTGAGTGCGTGGAATGGGCTGCTGGTGTCTGTGGTGGAGGCGGATACGATAGGGTATTTTAAGAGTCTCCTGGACAGGTATATGGAGCGTAGAAAATTAGAAGGCCATGGGTAACCCTAGTAATTTCTAAGGTAAGGACATGTTCAGCACAACTTTGTGGGCTGAAGGGCCTGTATTGTTTGTAGGTTTTCTATGTTTCTAATGGCAGATGAATTGAATCAGTATTTTGAATTAGGTCACCAAGAGCAGAGTTTTCACTTGAGGGCACTGGATATGTGGAGGAGCTGCGAGATTTAGAGGTGTGTGCTGTTGGACCACTTGGAAAGGATAATAGATAGGAATGGTTTTAAGGACATGGGCCGGATGCAGGCAAATGGGTCTAGTTTAGGTGGGCACCTTTGGTGACATGGATGAGGACCGAAGGGTCAGTTTACAGGCTGTATACCTCCAAGACAAATATCAGTCGCCTGATGACTATCATCTCAGTGGACAACACTCCCTGTGCTGTTTGACCACCTGAGCCTGTCCAGGACTTTATACCACGGGACAAGCTGAGAGACACTTAGAAGGATGAGAGGGGATCTGATTGAAACATATAAGATTATTAAGGGATTGGACACAGGAGAGGCAAGAAACATGTTCCCGATGTTGGGGGAGTCCAGAACCAGAGGCCACAGTTTAAGAATAAGGGCTAATTCAACTGCCATTATGTGTGTGTGCATTATGTATCTGCGGTTGGGAGACTGTAGGTCTGACACGGTGGTCAGCAGCACAGGAGCGCCGCAGGGAACCGTACTCTCTCCGGTCCTGTTCACCCTGTACACATCAGACTTCCAATATAACTCGGAGTCCTGCCATGTGCAGAAGTTCGCTGATGACACGGCCATAGTGGGGTGTGTCAGGAATGGACAGGAGGAGGAGTACAGGAAACTGATACAGGACTTTGTGATATGGTGCAACTCAAACTACCTGCGTCTCAATATCACCAAGACCAAGGAGATGGTGGTGGACTTTAGGAGATCTAGGCCTCATATGGAGCCAGTGATCATTAATGGAGAATGTGTGGAGCAGGTTAAGACCTACAAGTATCTGGGAGTACAGTTAGACGAGAAGCTAGACTGGACTGCCAACACAGATGCCTTGTGCAGGAAGGCACAGAGTCGACTGTACTTCCTTAGAAGGTTGGCGTCATTCAATGTCTGTAGTGAGATGCTGAAGATGTTCTATAGGTCAGTTGTGGAGAGCGCCCTCTTCTTTGTGGTGGCATGTTGGGGAGGAAGCATTAAGAAGAGGGACACCTCACGTCTTAATAAGCTGGTAAGGAAGGCGGGCTCTGTCGTGGGCAAAGTACTGGAGAGTTTAATATCGGTAGCTGAGCGAAGGGCGCTGAGTAGGCTACGGTCAATTATGGATAACTCTGAACATCCTCTACATAGCACCATCCAGAGACAGAGAAGCAGTTTCAGCGACAGGTTACTATCGATGCAATGCTCCTCAGACAGGATGAAGAGGTCAATACTCCCCAATGCCATTAGGCTTTACAATTCTACCGCCAGGACTTAAGAACTTTTTAAAAGCTATTATTAATGCTTTTTGAGATAGTGATTTAGATGCATATAATATTTTTTTTTACTGAGTTAAGTATTGTATGTAATTAGTTATGCTACAACAAGTGTATGGGACATTGGAAAAAAAGTTGAATTTCCCCATGGGGATGAATAAAGTATCTATCTATCTATCTATCTATCTATTTAGAACGGAGTTGAGGAAAATCTTTTTCACCCAGAGAGTTGTGGATCTATGGAATGCCCTGCCTCAGAAGGCAGTGGAGGCCAATTCTCTGGATGCTTTCAAGAAAGAGTTGGATAAAGCTCTTAAAGATAGCGGGGTCAAGGGATATGGGGAGAGGGCAGGAACGGGGTACTGATTGTGGATGATCAGCCATGATCACAGTGAATGGTGGTGCTGGCTCGAAGGGCCGAATGGCCTACTCTATTGACACACTAAAGCTGGGTGCAGCCTCACAGATGATCCACAGACAAAGGCTGCATTTTGTACAGAAATGTACTATGCTGTGTGAGGATATACTGAGGCAGGCATTACCAATTTCATTAGCAATATATACTGTGGAAGGCAAACGTTGGCCCAGTCCTTCCACAGTATAAAGAGTCGTCACTTGATCTGGGTCAGATCAGTATCTTCCCGGTCAGGGTCAAGTGCATTCTCTGTAAAGATTTTAGATTGTCTAACTTCCATTAGAGAATTCTTCAGAGATTCACCATCCTCCCTCAGAAGCAAATCTTATGTGCTTCCCACACAATGAATCTCACAAAGACATTTCCCCATGACAGACTCAATGAGAAAGTCAGTAGGCATGGGATCATGGTAAACATGGCCATATGGAAACAGATTTGGTGTGTCCAAAGGTTGGAGAAGGTGCTTGTAGACAGAAAGTAAACTGTCTGGACCTCTGTGACCATCGGTGTTTGCACAGATCTATTAATTGTGAATTTTATAATTTATAAATTACTTGGATGAAGAAGTGGAAGAGTGGTTATCAAATTTGGAGTGAAGGAGGTTGAGAAGTGTCTTGATAGAAGCATGGAAGATGATAACTGACATGAATGGAATGGATAACCGGAGACTTTTTCCCCAGGTTGGAAATGATGAAAACAAGGGAACTTTTTTTCAGGTGATTGGAGTAGAGTATAGGAGGAAGGTCAGAGGTACAACATAAGAACATAAGAAATAATGGCAGGAACATACTATAAAAGAGAAAATCTACAGATGCTGGAAATGTGAAACACACTAAGTGCTGGAGGAACTCAGCAGGCCAGGCAGCATCTATGGAAAAGTTACAGTCGACGTTTTGGGCCAAAACCCTTCGGCAGGACAGGAGTGGGAGTAGGCCATCTGAACCACTGACCCTGCTCTGCCATTCAATAAGATCATGGCTGATCTGACCATGGACTCGTCTCCACTCACCTGCCTTTTCCCCAGAACCCTTAGATACCCTACTATGCAAAAATCCATCCAACCTTGTCTTAAGTATATTTACTGAGGTAGTCTCCACAGCTTCATTGGGCAGAGAATTCCACAGATTCAGTATTCTCTGGGAAAAGCAGTTCCTCATCATGTGCATTCTAAATTTACTCTAAACTTACATTCTAAATCTTGAGGCTATGTCCCTTAGTTCTAGTCTCACCTACACGTGGAAATAACTTTCCTGCCTCTATCTTATCTATCTCTTTTATAATTTTATGTTTCTATAAGAACTCCTCACATTCTTCTGAATTGAGTACAGTCCCAGGCGATTCAATCTCTCCTCATAGCCTAATCCCCTCATCTCTGGAATCAACCTGCTGAACTTCCTCTGCACAGCCCCCAAAGTCTGTATGTCCTTCCTCAAGTAAGGAGACCAGAACTATACGCAGTACTCCAGATGCAGCCTCACCAGTGCCCTGTACAGTTGCAGCATAGCCTCCCTGCTCTTAAACTCAATCCCTCTAGCAATGAAGGTCAGCATTCCATTTGCCTTGCTGTTCCTGCAAACAAACCTTTTGTGTTTCATGCACAAGCACTCCCAAGTCCCTCTGCACAGCAGCATGCTGCAATCTTTTACCATTGAAGCAATAATCTAATCTTCCATTTTTCCTTTCAAAGTGGATCATGTCAAGTTTACCAGCATTGTACTCCATCTGCCCAATCACGTAGCCTATCGATGTCTCTCTGCAGGCTCAGGTACAGTTAGTTCTTTATACAATGATTGGAATGCCCTGCAGGGGTGGTGGTAGACGCAGATACTTCGGGGCATTTACAAAACTCTCAGATAAACA
Organism: Hemitrygon akajei; assembly: GCF_048418815.1. Taxonomy (NCBI): domain Eukaryota; kingdom Metazoa; phylum Chordata; class Chondrichthyes; order Myliobatiformes; family Dasyatidae; genus Hemitrygon; species Hemitrygon akajei. The sequence continues at coordinate 189,523,094 of NC_133125.1, read as the reverse complement.
CATCAGTGATAGAGAAATGGAAAGTTATGTAGGGGGAAGGGTTATATTGATCTTAGATTAGGTTCAAAGATTGGCATAACCTTGGGAAGCAGAATGGTTTGAAAGTAGATAAGTTACCTGGTCCAGGTGGACTACACCCCAAGGTTCCAGGGTTCTGAAAGAGTTCCGGAGGACTGGAAAATTACAAATCTCATTGCACTCTTCAAGAAGTGAGGAAGGCAGAAGGAAGGAAATTATAGGCCAGTTATTCTGACCTCAACAGGTGGTAAGTTCTAACAGAATTATAGAAAAGTACAGCACAGAAACAGACCCTTCAGCCCATCTAGTCTATGCTGAATCTTTTAAATTGCACACTGCCTTTGACCTGCACAGGGACAATAGTCCTTCATACCCCTACCATCCATGTACCTTTATAAACTTCTCTTAAACGTTGGAATTGAGCTTGCGTTGGCAGCTTGTTCCACACTCTCATATCTGCCCCCTGAGTGAAGAAGTTACCCTCCATGTTCCCCTTAACATTTTCACCTTTCACCCTGACCCCTGACCTCAGGTTTTAGTCACAACCTTTCTCAGTGGACAGAGCCTGTCTGCATTTACCCTATCTATACCCGTCATACTTTTATACACCTCAATCAAATCCACTCTCAATCTTCCATGTTCCAAAGAATAAAGTCCTAATCTATTCATTCTTTCTTTATGACTCAGGTCCTGCAGACACCCTTATAACTTTTCTCTGTACTCTTTCAGCCTTGTTTACATCTTTCCTGTAGGTAGGTGATCAAAACTGCACACAGTATTCTAAATTAGGCCTTCTACAACTTCAACATAACATCCCATCTCCTGTCCTCAGTACTTTGATTTATGAAGGTTAATGTGTCAAAAGGTACTTTACAACCCTAGCAACCTGCGACGTCTCTTTCAATGGATTATGGACCTGTATTCCCATATCTCTTTGGTCTACACACTCTTTAGCGCCCTACAGTTCACTGCGTAAGACCTACCCTGGTTGGTTCTTCCAAGTTGCAACTCCTCGCCCTTGACTGCATTAAATCCCATCTGCCAGTTTTCAGTCTACTTTTCCAGCTAGACCAGAATCAGAATCAGTTTTAATATCACCGGCATATGCTGTGAAGTTTGTAACTTTGTGGCAGCAGTACAATGCAATACATGATGAATATAGAAAAGAACTAATATAGAAACATAGAGAATAGGTGCAGGAGTGGGCCATTTGGCCCTTCGAGCCTGCACCGCCATTCAGTATGATCATGGTTGATCATCCAACTCAGAACCCTGTACCTGCTTTCTCTCCATACCCCCTGATCCCTTTAGCCACAAGGGCCATATCTAACTTCCTCTTAAATATAGCCAATGAACTGGCCTCAACTGTTTCCTGTGGCAGAGAATTCCACAGATTCACCACTCTCTGTGTGAAGAAGTTTTTCCTCATCTCAGTCCTAAAAGGCTTCCCCTTTATCCTTAAACTGTGACCCCTCGTTCTGGACTTCCCCAACATTGGAAACAATCTTCCTGCATCTAGCCTGTCCAATCCCTTTAGAATTTTATATGTTTCAATAAGATCCCCCTTCAATCTTCTAAATTCAAGTGAGTATAAGCCTAGTCGATTCAGTCTTTCTTCATATGAAAGTCCTGCCATCCCAGGAATCAGTCTGGTGAACCTTCTTTGTACTCCCTCTATGGCAAGAATGTCTTTCCTCGGATTTGGGGACCAAACCTGCACACAATACTCTAGGTGCAGTCTCACCAAGGTCTTGTGCAACTGCAGTAGAACCTCCCTGCTCCTGTACTCAAATCCTTTTGCTATGAATGCCAACATACCATTTGCCTTTTTCACCACCTGCTGTACCTGCATGCCCACCTTCAATGACTGGTGTACAATGACACCCAGGTCTCGTAGCACCTCCCCTTTTCCTAATCGGCCACCATTCAGATAATAATCTGTTTTCCTGTTCTTGCAACCAAAGTGGATAACCTCACATTTATCTACATTAAATTGCATCTGCCATAAATTTGCCCAATCACCTAACGTATCCAAGTCATCCTGCATTCTCTTAGCATCCTCCTCACAGCTAACACCGCCACCCAGCTTCATGTCATCCACAAACTTGGGGATGCTGCATTTAATTCCCTCATCTAAATCATTAATATATATTGTAAACAACTGGGGTCCCAACACTGAGCCTTGCGGTACCCCACTAGTCACCGCCTGCCATTCTGAAAAGGTCCTGTTTACTCCCACTCTTTGCTTCCTGTCTGCCAACCAATTCTCTATCCACATCAATACCATACCCCCAATACCATGAGCTTTAAGTTTGCACACTAATCTCCTGTGTGGGACCTTGTCAAAAGCATTTTGAAAATCTAAATATACCACATCCACTGGCTCTCCCCTATCCACTCTACTAGTTACATCCTCAAAAAATTCTATAAGATTTGTCAGACATGATTTTTCTTTCACAAATCCATGCTGACTTTGTCCGATGATTTCACCTCTTTCCAAATGTGTTGTTATCACATCTTTGATAACCGACTCTAGCATTTTCCCCACCACCAACGTCAGACTCACCGGTCTATAATTCCCTGGTTTCTCTCTCCCTCCTTTTTTAAAAAGTGGGATTACATTAGCCACCCTCCAATCCTCAGGAACTAATCCAGAATCTAAGGAGTTTTGAAAAATTATCACTAATGCATCCACTATTTCTTGCGCTACTTCCTTAAGCACTCTGGGATGCAGACCATCTGGCCCTGGGGATTTATCTGCCTTTAATCCCTTCAATTTACCTAACACCACTTCCCTACTAACATGTATTTCCCTCAGTTCCTCCATCTCACTAGACGGTTAAATATAAATGGTTAAATCAAAATGAATAGTGTAAAAGCAGAAATTTAAAAAGAGTAGTGAGGTAGTATTCACGGGTTCGATGTTCATTTAGAAATTGGAAAGAAAGAAGCTGTCCCAGAATTGTTGAGTGTTTACTTTCAGACTTTCTTTACCTCCTTCCCGACGGTGACATGAGAAGAATGCATGTCCTACGCTCATGGGTGTCCTTAATAATGGTCTCTTAGAATACCTTCCAATAACTTTCCCACTACTGATATCAGACTCAACAATCTATAATTCCCTGATTTATTTTCAGAGCCTTTCTTAAACAGTGGATCAACATTGGCTGTCCTCCAATCCTCTGGTACCTCTCCTGTCACTAAGGATGATTTAAGTCTCTCCTCTAGGGCTCCGGCAGTTTCTGCACTTGCCTACTGCAAGGTCCGTGGGAACAACTCGTCAGGCTCTGGTGATTTATCCACCCTCATTTGGCTCAGGACAGGAAACACCTCCTCTTCTACAGTCTGTACAGGGTCCATGAATTTGGTGTGACCTTGCCTCATTTCAATAGGCTCAGTGTCCTTCTCCTGAGCAATTCCAGATGCAAACAATTATTAAATTTCCCTGTCTTCTCCCCCACACATGGATTACCACTCTGATCTTCCAGAGGGCCTTTTTATCCCTTGCAATGCTTCTGCTCTTAACCATATCCGTAGAATCCCTCACAATTCTCCTTTGTTTTGTCTGCTAAAGTACTCTCGTGCCTTCTTTTAGCCCTCATGATTTATTTCTTAAGTGTTCTCATGCATTTCTTATTCTCCAAAACACTTCATTTGTTCCTACTTGACTATACCTGCAATGCACCATTTATCACAACCAGGGCCTCAATATCCCTTGAAAGCCAAGGTACCCTGCACCTGTTATCTTTATCTTGTATTCTGACAGGCACATTCAATCTTTGTACTCTCTGAAGTTCACTTTTGAAGGCCTTCCACTTACCAAGTTCACTTTTGCTAGAAAACAGCCTGTCCTAATCCATGCCTGCCAGCTCCTTTCTGGTACCATCAAAATTGGCCTTTCTCCAATTTACATTCTAAACCTGTGGACCAGACATATCTTTTTGTATATTTACTTTGAAACTAATGGGATTGCGAGCACTAGATACAAAGTATTACCCAACACAAACTTCTGTCATCTGTCCTGTCTCCTTCTCCAGTAGCAGATCAGGTATCGGACATTTTCCCGTTGGGAATTCTGCATACTGATTAAGACTATCAAGTCTGCTGCGCCATTTCATCATGCCTGATCCAATTTTCCTCTCAGCTCTTCTCCCTTGTTTCTCTTCATGCACTGACTAATCAAGAATCTATCAACCTCTCTCTTTAATATACATAAAGACTCGGCCTCCACAGCTGCTGCTGGCAATGAGTTCCACAGATTCACCACTCTCTGGCTCAAGAAATGCCTCCTCATCTCAGTGATAGAAGGATGCCAATCTATTCTGAGCTGTGTCCTCTGGTCTTAGACTCTCCCAACATGGGAAACATCTTCTCCACGTCCACTCTAACAAGGCCTTTTACCATTCAATAAGTTTCAATGATACACCCCTCATTCTTCTGAATACAGGCCCAGAGCCATCAAACACTCTTCATGTGACAACTCATTCGATCCTGGAATAATTTTCACGAATCTCCTTTGAACCCTCTCCAGCTTCAACACATCCTTTCTGAAATAAAGGGTGCATACTGCTCATAATATACCAGTGCTTTATAAACTTTCAAGCCCCAACCTCCTTCATTCTCCCTGTATCCCTTCATGCCATGAATAATCAAGAATTGTCACCCTCTGCATTAAAATATTGCTGGAGAGTTAGTAATGGGGGACAATGAAATGGCAGAAGAACTGAATAAGTGTTTTGTATCAGTCATCACTGTGGAAGACACCAGCAGTATGGTGGAAGTTCCAGGTGTCGGGGCATGAAGTGAAGTTACCATAACTAGAGAGTTGCTTCTTGGGGAACTGAAAGGTCTGAAGATAGACAAGTGAGATGGTGTACACCCCAGAGATCTGAAAGAGGTGGCTGAAGAGATTGTGCAGGAAGCAGTAATGATCTTTCCATAATCGCTAGATTCTAGAATGGTTCCAAAAGACTGGAGAATTGCAAATGCTACTCCGCTCTTCCAGAAGGGAGAGAGGCAGAAGAAAGGAAACTATATGCCAGTTAGTGTGACCTCAGTGGTTGGGAAGATGTTGACGTCGATTATTACAGATACGCTGTCAGGGTACTTGGAAGCACACGATAAAGTAGGCTGTATTCAGCATGGTTCCCTCAAGGGAACATCTTGGCTGAAAAATCTGCAGGGATTCCTTGAAGAAATAACAAGCAGGATAGATGAAGGAGAATCAATGGATGTTGTGTTATTGGATTTTCAGAAGGCCTTTGACAAAGTGCCACACATGAGGCTGCTTAACAAACTATGAGCCCATGGTATTACAGGAAGGTTCTTGCATGGATAAAGCAGTGGCTGATTGGCAGGAGGCAATGAGTAGGAATAATGGGGCCTTTTCTGGTTGGCTGCTGGTGACTAGTGGTGTTCCACAGGGGACTGTGTTGGGACTGATTATTTTTATGTTATATGTCAATGATTTGGATGATGGAATTAATACCAGAGGAAAGTTTCCAGAGGAAATGAAGGCAGTTGGTGCGTGGGGTGGGTGGGCGGTGGTTGGTTTTGAGGAAGTAGAGTTGCTACAGAAGGACTTAGACAGATTAGAAGATAGGAAAGAAATGGCAGATGGAATACAGTGTCAGGAAGTGTATGGTCATGCACTTCAGTAGAAGAAACGAAAGGGTTGACTATTTTCTAAATGGAGAGAAAATACAAAAAACTGAGGTACAAAGGGAAATGGGAGTCTTTGTGCAGAATTCTCTGATGGTTAATTTGCAGGTTGAGTCTGTGGTGAGGAAGGCAAATGCGATGTTAGCATTCATTTCAAGAAGACTAGAATATAAAAATAAGGATGTAATGTTGAGACTGTGAAGCCGCACTTGGAGTATTGTGAGCAGTTCTGGGCCCTTTATCTTAGAAAGGATGCGCTAAAACTGGAGATGGTTAAAAGAAGGTTCACGAAAATGATTCCAGGATTGAATGGCTTGTCATATGAAGAGTGTATTCATTCAACTTCAGAAGAATGATGGGTGACCTCATTGAAACTAATTAAATGATGAAAGGCCTTGATAGAGTGGACAAGGTGGGGATAATTCCTATGGTAAGAGACCCTAAAAGCAAGAGGACACAGCTTCAGAATAGAGGGGCGTCCATTTTGGAACAGGAGGAATTTTTTGCCAAAGGTAACTGTGGTGGCCAAGTCTTTGATATTATTGGCTAACTGAACTTTGCATTCCATCTTTACCTTCTTAATAACTTTTTTAGTTGCCTTCTGTTGGTTTTTAAAAGCTTCCCAATCCTCTAACTTCCCACTGATTTTTGCTCCATTCTATGCCCTCTCTTTGGCTTTTATGTTGGCTTTGACTTCTCTTGTTAGACTTGATTGTGTCATCTTTCCTTTAGAATAATTCTTCCTCTTTGGCATGTATATATGCTCTTCCTCTGAATTGCTTCTCGAAATCCCTGCCATTGCTGCTCTGCTGTCATCTCAGCTCGTGTTCTTTTCTGATCAATTCTGACCAATTCCTCTCTCATGCTTCTGAAATTCCCTTTACTCCACTGTAATACTGATACACCTGACTCAAACTTCCTTATCAAAGTTCAGAGTGAATTCAATCATATCATGGTCACTTCCCTAAGGGTTCTTTTACTTTAAGCTCTCTAATCAATTCTGGTTCATTGCACAACACCCAATCCAGAATAGCTGATCCTCATGTGGGCTCAACTACAAGCTGTTCTAAAAACCCATCTCGTGGGCACTCTAGAAATTCCCCTCCTGTAATCCAACACTAACCTGATTTTCCCAATCTATCTGCACATTTTAAGTCCCCCACTATTGTAACATTGCCCTTCTGGCATGCATTTTCTATCTCCCATTGTAATTTGTATGCCACATCCTTGCTGCTCTTTGACAGTGTGTACACCACTCCTATCAGCATCTTTTGACCTTTCCAGTCCTTTGTTGCTTATCCACAATGATTCAGCACCTACCAGCTATATATCTCCTCTTCCTAATGATTTGATTTCATTTTTTACCAACAGAGCAATGCTGTCCCCTCTGCCTTCCTGACTACCCTTTCAATTCATTGTGTATACCTGGACATGAAGCTCCCAGTTATAATCTTTCAGCCATTATTCAGTGATGCCAACAACATCATTCATACCAATCTGCAACTGTGCTGCAAGTTCATCTACCTTATTCGGTATACTATGTACATTCAAATACAACATCTTCAGTCCTGTTTTCACCCTTTTCAATTTTGTCCACTTTTATGTTGCAACTGATCGTGTTGATTGCCATTTTGCCCTACCAGCAGCCTCTCCTGACTACACACTTCCTCTGTTTGTAAATCAGCTACCTCATCTTTAGCACTCTTATCCCTCTTTTCTATGCATTGAAATAAATGCAGCTCAAGATACCAGTCACATCGGGCTCAATCTTTTAATTCATAAAAGGTCTGGGCTTTTACCAACATCACCTCCACAGCCTCTCCACTAACTGTTCTGGCACTCCGGTTCCCATCCCCTTGCATCTCTAGTTTAAACTCCACTATGCAGCATTAACAAACCTTCCCAATCTGGATATTAGGCTCCCTCCAGTTATGTTGAAAACCGTCCCTCCTGTACAGGTCTCTCATTCCCTGCAAGAGAGCCCAATGATCCACAAATCTTATGCCCAACCCCCCCGCCTACACAAACTCATTAGCCATGTATTAAACTGTATAATCTTCCTATTTCCAACCTCACTGCCGTGTGGTACCGGTGGCAAGCTTGAGATCACAGCTTTGGAGGTCCAGCCCATTAACGGCACCTAACTCCCTGAGCTCACTTTGCAAAGCTTCATCACTCTTCCCACCTCTGTCACTGGTACCTACATGGACCATGATTCCTGGCTGTTCACCCTCCCATTTCAGAATGCTGAGGGCTCGATCTGAGATATCCCAGACCCTAGCACTCCGGAGGCAACACAATGCCAGAAATCTTATTCTTATCCAGAGAACCTCCTTTCTGTTCCCCTAATTAATGAACCTCCTATCACCACAGCTTGCCTCTTCTCCACCAGCCCTACTTCCCTTATGAATCACATCGGTGCCCGAGACCTGAGTGCTGTGACTTTCCTCTGCTAGGTCGTTCCCCCACCCCAACAGTATCCAAAGAATTATACCTGTTGCTGAGGGGAATGACCACAGGGGAGTCTACTGTTTAAGCTCCTTCCCCTTGCTGACTGTCACCCAGTTTCCTGTGTCCTGCACTTTGGTTGTAACTACCTCTTTATACGTCCTATCTATCACTTCTTCAGCCTCCCGAATGATATGGAATTTATCCTGTTCCGGCTCCAGCTCCTTAATGAGGATGGTTAGAAGTTGCAGCTGGATGCACTTTTCACAGGTGTAGTGAGGTCTCCCTGCCTTCCCTCATCCAGCAAGAGGAGCATTTGACTATCCTGCCTGAAATCTCTACTGGCCTAAGTAAACAAATATAAAGAGGGAAGAACAATAAACTGTATGTGGGGGGGAGGGAAATAAATTCTACAGTTGTTTGCCATCTCTGAGTAAAGCCACTCCTCGCTGAAGCCTAGAAGAGCTAAAGCCCCAAAGTCTCCACTCTGACTCTGTCCACTCCAACTATGGCTGCTACTACAATGGCTGCTCCTCTTGTCCCTGCCTCACTTTAATTTGTTCTTGCCAATTCATCCTAAATCATGATTGGCTATTGTTCAAAGTTGTGAGTAGCTGCCTTTTCTACTCATTTGGAAAACCTGAATGAACTACGTCTTCTCAGGTTTCCAATATCTCCAAATGGCCACTGCTCCAAAGGTGGGGTTGATTTTAAGGATGAGGTTTCGGGGTACTTGATAAAATAGGTCAAAGTCAGCATGGTTTCCTTCTAGGAAATTATGCATGACAAATATGTTGGAATTCTTAAAGGAAATAATAAATAGGATCGATGAAGAAGAGGCAATGGATGCCGTCTACTTCAGTTTTCAGAACGTCTTTGACAATGTGCTACACTGGAGGCTGCTTAGCAAGGTAAGTATTACAGGAAAGATGGGTACGGCAGCGGTTGAGCGACAGGATGCACAGAGGGAGAGTAAAGAGAGCCTTATCTGATTGGCTATCGGCGACTAATGTTGTTCCACAGGGGCCTGTGTTTGGACCGCTTCTTTTTAAATGGTATGACAATGATTTGGAAGATGCATGGCTTTCTGGCCAAGTTTATTGATGATACGGAGACAGGTGGAGAGACAGGCAGTGTTGAAGAAGCAGGGACAGGGACTGCAGTGGGACAAGGTAGTGGCAGGTGGAACACAGCACTGGGGATCGTATGGTCATGCACTTTGGTGGTTGGAATAAAAGCAGTACCCCTGGTATCACACTCCTCCCCATCTCTGTGATTACCCCTGGTATCACACTCCTCCCCATCTCTGTGATTACCCCTGGTATCACACTCCTCCTCATCTCAGTGATTACCCCTGGTATCACACTACTCCCCATCTCTGTGAATACCCCTGGTATCACACTCCTCCCCATCTCTGTGAATACCCCTGGTATCACACTCCTCCCCATCTCTGTGATTACCCCTGGTATCACACTCCACCCCATCTCAGTGATTACCCCTGGTATCACACTCCACCCCATCTCAGCGATTACCCCTGGTATCACACTCCTCCCCATCTCTGTGATTACCCCTGGTATCACACTACTCCCCATCTCAGCGATTACCCCTGGTATCAAGCTCCTCCCCATCTCTGTGATTACCCCTGGTATCACACTCCTCCCCATCTCTGTGATTACCCCTGGTATCACACTCCTCCCCATCTCTGTGATTACCCCTGGTATCACACTCCTCCCCATCTCAGCGATTACCCCTGGTATCACACTCCTCCCCATCTCAGCGATTACCCCTGGTATCACACTCCTCCCCATCTCTGTGATTACCCCTGGTATCACACTCCTCCCCATCTCTGTGATTACCCCTGGTATCACACACCTCCCCATCTCTGTGATTACCCCTGGTATCACACACCTCCCCATCTCTGTGATTACCCCTGGTATCACACACCTCCCCATCTCTGTGATTACCCCTGGTATCACACACCTCCCCATCTCTGTGAATACCCCTGGTATCACACTCCTCCCCATCTCTGTGATTACCCCTGGTATCACACTCCTCCCCATCTCTGTGATTACCCCTGGTATCACACACCTCCCCATCTCTGTGATTACCCCTGGTATCACACTCCTCCCCATCTCTGTGATTACCCCTGGTATCACACTCCTCCCCATCTCTGTGATTACCCCTGGTATCACACACCTCCCCATCTCTGTGACTACCCCTGGTATCACACTCCTCCCCATCTCTGTGATTACCCCTGGTATCACACTCCTCCCCATCTCAGTGATTACCCCTGGTATCACACACCTCCCCATCTCTGTGACTACCCCTGGTATCACACTCCTCCCCATCTCTGTGATTACCCCTGGTATCACACTCCTCCCCATCTCAGTGATTACCCCTGGTATCACACTCCTCCCCATCTCTGTGATTACCCCTGGTATCACACTCCTCCCCATCTCTGTGATTACCCCTGGTAATGCACTCCTCCCCATCTCTGTGATTACCCCTGGTATCACACTCTTCCCCATCTCTGTGATTAACACTGGTATCACACTCCTCCCCATCTCTGTGATTACCCCTGGTAATGCACTCCTCCCTGTCTCTGTGATTACCCCTGGCATCAAGTTTGCAGACGACACAAAGGTTGGTGGTGTTGTAGATAGTGTAGAGGATTGTCAAAGATTGCAGAGAGACATTGATAGGATGCAGAAGTGGGCTGAGAAGTGGCAGATGAAGTTCAACACGGAGAAGTGTGAGGTGGTACACTTTAGAAGGACAAACTCCAAGGCAGAGTATAAAGTAAATGGCAGGATACTTGGCAGTGTGGAGGAGCAGAGGGATCTGGGGGTATGTGTCCACAGATCCCTGAAAGTTGCCTCACAGTTAGATAGGGTACTTAAAAAGCTTATGGGGTGTTAGCTTTCATAAGTCGAGGGATAGAGTTTAAGAGCTGTAATGATGTAGCTCTATAAAACTCTAGTTAGGGCACACTTGGAGTACTGTGTCCAGTTCTGGTCGCCTCAGTATAGGAAGGATGTGGAAGCATTGGAAAGGGTACAGCGGAGAGTTACCAGGATGCTGCCTGGTTTAGAGAGTATGGATTATGATCAGAGATTAAGGGAGCTAGGGCTTTACTCTTTGGAGAGAAGGAGGATGAGAGGAGACATGATAGAGGTGTACAAGATATTAAGAGGAATAGACAGAGTGGACAGCCAGCACCTCTTCCCCAGGGCACCAATGCTCAGTACAAGAGAACATGGCTTTAAGGTAAGGGAAGGGAAGTTCAAGGGGGATATTAGAGGAAGGTTTTTCACTCAGAGAGTGGTTGGTGTGTGGAATGCACTGCCCGAGTCAGTGGTGGAGGCAGATACACTAGTGAAGTTTAAGAGACTACTAGACAGGTATATGGAGGAATTTAAGGTGGGGGGTTATATGGGAGGCATGGTTTGAGGGTCGGTACAACATTGTGGCCGAAGGGCCTGTACTGTGCTGTACTATTCTATGTTCTATGTTCTATCACACTCCTGTCCATCTCTGTGATTACCTCTGGTACTACACTCCTCTCCATCTCTGTGATTACCTCTGGTACCACACACCTCCCCATCTCTGTGATTACCTCTGGTACTACACTCCTCCCCTTCTCTGTGATTACCCCTGGTATCACACACCTCCCCATCTCTGTGATTACCTCTGGTACTACACTCCTCCCCTTCTCTGTGATTACCCCTGGTATCACACACCTCCACATCTCTGTGATTACCTCTGGTATCACACACCTCCACATCTCTGCGATCTCCTCTGGTATCACACTCCTCCCCATCTGTGATTACCTCTGGTATCACACACCTCCCCATCTCTGTGATTACCCCTGGTATCACACACCTCCCCAACTCTGTGATTACCCCAGATATCACACACCTCCCCATCTCTGCGATTACCTCTGGTATCACACACCTCCCCATCTCTGTGATTACCTCTGGTATCACACACCACCACATCTCTGTGATTAACCCAGATATCACACACCTCCCCATCTCTGTGATTAACCCAGATATCACACACCTCCCCATCTCTGTGATTACCTCTGGTATCACACACCACACCATCTCTGTGATTAACCCAGATATCACACACCTCCCCATCTCTGCGATTACCTCTGGTGTCTCACACCTCCCCATCTCTGTGATTAACCCAGATATCACACACCTCCCCATCTCTGTGATTAACCCAGATATCACACACCTCCCGATCATTGCGATTACCTCTGGTATCACACATCTCTCCATCTCTGCGATTACCTGTTGTACTACAATCCTCCACATCTTTGTGATTACTTCTGGTACTACACTCCTCCACATTTTTGTGATTACCTGTGGTACTACACTCCTCCCCATCTCTGCGATCTCCTCTGGTATCACACTCCTCCCCATCTGTGATTACCTCTGGTACTACACTCCTCCCCATCTCTGCGATTACCCCTGGTATCACACACCTCCCCATCTCTGTGATTACCCCAGATAACACACTCCTCCCCATCTCTGAGATTACCCCTGGTATCACACACCTCCCCATCTCTGCGATTACCCCAGATATCACACACCTTCCCATCTCTGTGATTACCTCAGGTATCACACACCTCCCCATCTCTGTGATTACCCCTGGTATCACACACCTCCCCATCTCTGTGATTACCCCAGATATCAGACACCTCCACATCTCTGCGATTACCTCTGGTATCACACACCTCCCCATCTCTGTGATTACCTCTGGTATCACACACCACCCCATCTCTGTGATTATCACAGATATCACACACCTCCCCATCTCTGTGATTACCTCTTGTATCACACACCTCCCGATCGCCGCGATTACCTCTGGTATCACACACCTCCCGATCTCTGCGATTACCTCTGGTACTACACTTCTCCACATTTTTGTGATTACTTCTGGTACTACACTCCTACACATTTTTGTGATTACCTCTGGTACTACACTCCTCCCCCTCTCTGCGATCTCATCTGGTATCACACACCTCCCCATCTTTGTGATTACCTCTGATATCACACACCTCCCCATCTTTGTGATTACCTCTGGAATCACACACCTCCCGATATCTGTGATTAACCCAGATATCACACACCTCCCCATCTCTGTGATTACCACTGGTATCACACACCTCCCCTTCTCTGCGATTACCTCTGGTATCACACACGTCCCCATCTTTGTGATTACCACTGGTATCACACACCTCCCCATCTTTGTGATTACCTCTGATATCACACACCTCACCATCTTTGTGATTACCTCTGGAATCACACACCTCCCGATATCTGTGATTAACCCAGATATCACACACCTCCCCATCTCTGTGATTACCACTGGTATCACACACCTCCCCTTCTCTGCGATTACCTCTGGTATCACACACCTCCCCATCTCTGCGATTAGCTCTTGTATCACACACCTCCCCATCTCTCTGATTACCCCAGATATCACACACCTCCCCATCTCTGCGATTACCTCTGGTATCACACACCTCCCCTTCTCTGCGATTACCTCTGGTATCACACACGTCCCCATCTTTGTGATTACGTCTGGTATCACACACCTCCCGATCTCCGCGATTACCTCTGGTATCACACACCTCCCGATCTCTGCGATTACCTCTCGTACCACACTTCTCCACATTTTTGTGATTACTTCTGGTACTACACTCCTCAACATTTTTGTGATTACCTCTGGGAACTACACTCCTCCCCCTCTCTGCGATCTCATCTGGTATCACACACATCCCCATCTTTGTGATTACCTCTGATATCACACACCTCCCCATCTTTGTGATTACCTCTGGTATCACACACCTCCCCATCTCTGTGATTAACCCAGATATCACACACCTCCCGATCTCTGCGATTACCTCTGGTATCAAACATCTCCCCATCTCTGCGATTACCTTTTGTACTACAATCCTCCACATCTTTGTGATTACTTCTGGTACTACACTCCTCCACATTTTTGTGATTACCTGTGGTACTACACTCCTCCCCATCTCTGCGATCTCCTCTGGTATCACACTCCTCCCCATCTGTGATTACCTCTGGTACTACACTGCTCCCCATCTCTGCAATTACCCCTGGTATCACACACCTCCCCATCTCTGTGATTACCCCAGATATCACACACCTCCCCATCTCTGCGATCTCCTCGGGTATCACACACCTCCGCATCTGTGATTACCTCTGGTACTACACTCCTCCCCATCTCTGCGATTACCCCTGGTATCACACACCTCCCCATCTCTGTGATTACCCCAGATATCACACACCTCCCCATCTCTGCGATTACCTCTCATATCACACACCTCCCCATCGCTGCGATAATCTCTGGAATCACACACCTCCCCATCTCTGTGATTAACCCAGAGATCACACACCTCCCCATCTCTGCGATTACCTCTGGTACTACACTCCTCCCCATCTCTGTGATTACCTCTGGTATCACACACCTCCCCATCTCTGCGATTACCTCCGGTTTCACACGCATCCCCATCTCTGCGATTACCTCTGGTACTACAATCCTCCAGATTTCTGTGATTACCTCTGGTACCATACTCCTCCCCATCTCTGCGATCTCCTCTGGTATCACACACCTCCCCAACTTTTTGATTACCTCTGGTATCACACACCTCCCCATCCGTGATCACCTCTGGTACTACACTCCTCCCCATCTCTGCGATGACCCCTGGTATCACACACCTCCCCATCTCTGCGATGACCCCTGGTATCACACACCTCCCCATCTCTGTGATTACCCCAGATATCACACACCTCCCCATCTCTGCGATTACCTCTCATATCACACACCTCCCCATCGCTGCGATTATCTCTGGTATCACACACCTCCCCATCTCTGTGATTAACCCTGATATCACACACCTCCCCATCTCTGCGATTACCTCTGGTACTACACTCCTCCCCATCTTTGTGATTACCTCTGGTATCACACACCTCCCCATCTCTGCGATTACCTCCGGTTTCACACACCTCCCGATCTCTGCGATTACCTCTGGTACTAAAATCCTCCACATTTTTGTGATTACCTCTGGTACTATACTCCTCCCCATCTCTGCGATCTCCTCTGGTATCACACACCTCCCCAACTTTTTGATTACCTCTGGTATCACACACCTCCCCATCTGTGATTACCTCTGGTACTACACTTCTCCCCATCTCTGTGATTACCCCTGGTATCACCCAACTCCCCTTCTCTGTGATTACCCCAGATATCACACACCTCCCCATCTGTGATTACCTCTGGTACTACACTCCGCCCCATCTCTGTGATTACCCCTGGTAATGCACTCCTCCCTGTCTCTGTGATTACCCCTGGCATCAAGTTTGCAGACGACACAAAGTTGGTGGTGTTGTAGATAGTGTAGAGGATTGCCAAAGATTGCAGAGAGACATTGATAGGATGCAGAAGTGGGCTGAGAAGTGGCAGATGAAGTTCAACACGGAGAAGTGTGAGGTGGTACACTTTAGAAGGACAAACTCCAAGGCAGAGTATAAAGTAAATGGCAGGATACTTGGCAGTGTGGAGGAGCAGAGGGATCTGGGGGTATGTGTCCACAGATCCCTGAAAGTTGCCTCACAGTTAGATAGGGTACTTAAAAAGCTTATGGGGTGTTAGCTTTCATAAGTCGAGGGATAGAGTTTAAGAGATGTAATGATGTAGCTCTATAAAACTCTAGTTAGGGCACACTTGGAGTACTGTGTCCAGTTCTGGTCGCCTCAGTATAGGAAGGATGTGGAAGCATTGGAAAGGGTACAGCGGAGAGTTACCAGGATGCTGCCTGGTTTAGAGAGTATGGATTATGATCAGAGATTAAGGGAGCTAGGGCTTTACTCTTTGGAGAGAAGGAGGATGAGAGGAGACATGATAGAGGTGTACAAGATATTAAGAGGAATAGACAGAGTGGACAGCCAGCACCTCTTCCCCAGGGCACCAATGCTCAGTACAAGAGAACATGGCTTTAAGGTAAGGGGAGGGAAGTTCAAGGGGGATATTAGAGGAAGGTTTTTCACTCAGAGAGTGGTTGGTGTGTGGAATGCACTGCCCGAGTCAGTGGTGGAGGCAGATACACTAGTGAAGTTTAAGAGACTACTAGACAGGTATATGGAGGAATTTAAGGTGGGGGGTTATATGGGAGGCATGGTTTGAGGGTCGGTACAACATTGTGGCCGAAGGGCCTGTACTGTGCTGTACTATTCTATGTTCTATGTTCTATCACACTCCTGTCCATCTCTGTGATTACCTCTGGTACTACACTCCTCTCCATCTCTGTGATTACCTCTGGTACTACACTCCTCCCCATCTCTGTGATTACCCCTGGTATCACACACATCCCCATCACTGTGATTACCCCTGGTACCACACACCTCCCCATCTCTGTGATTACCTCTGGTACTACACTCCTCCCCTTCTCTGTGATTACCCCTGGTACCACACACCTCCCCATCTCTGTGATTACCTCTGGTATCACACACCTCCACATCTCTGCGATCTCCTCTGGTATCACACTCCTCCCCATCTGTGATTACCTCTGGTATCACACACCTCCCCATCTCTGTGATTACCCCTGGTATCACACACCTCCCCATCTCTGTGATTACCCCTGGTATCACACACCTCCCCAACTCTGTGATTACCCCAGATATCACACACCTCCCCATCTCTGCGATTACCTCTGGTATCACACACCTCCCCATCTCTGTGATTACCTCTGGTACTACACTTCTCCACATTTTTGTGATTACTTCTGGTACTACACTCCTACACATTTTTGTGATTACCTCTGGTACTACACTCCTCCCCCTCTCTGCGATCTCATCTGGTATCACACACCTCCCCATCTTTGTGATTACCTCTGATATCACACACCTCCCCATCTTTGTGATTACCTCTGGAATCACACACCTCCCGATATCTGTGATTAACCCAGATATCACACACCTCCCCATCTCTGTGATTACCACTGGTATCACACACCTCCCCATCTCTGCGATTAGCTCTTGTATCACACACCTCCCCATCTCTCTGATTACCCCAGATATCACACACCTCCCCATCTCTGCGATTACCTCTGGTATCACACACCTCCCCTTCTCTGCGATTACCTCTGGTATCACACACGTCCCCATCTTTGTGATTACGTCTGGTATCACACACCTCTCGATCTCCGCGATTACCTCTGGTATCACACACCTCCCGATCTCTGCGATTACCTCTCGTACCACACTTCTCCACATTTTTGTGATTACTTCTGGTACTACACTCCTCAACATTTTTGTGATTACCTCTGGGAACTACACTCCTCCCCCTCTCTGCGATCTCATCTGGTATCACACACATCCCCATCTTTGTGATTACCTCTGATATCACACACCTCCCCATCTTTGTGATTACCTCTGGTATCACACACCTCCCCATCTCTGTGATTAACCCAGATATCACACACCTCCCGATCTCTGCGATTACCTCTGGTATCAAACATCTCCCCATCTCTGCGATTACCTTTTGTACTACAATCCTCCACATCTTTGTGATTACTTCTGGTACTACACTCCTCCACATTTTTGTGATTACCTGTGGTACTACACTCCTCCCCATCTCTGCGATCTCCTCTGGTATCACACTCCTCCCCATCTGTGATTACCTCTGGTACTACACTGCTCCCCATCTCTGCGATTACCCCTGGTATCACACACCTCCGCATCTGTGATTACCTCTGGTACTACACTGCTCCCCATCTCTGCAATTACCCCTGGTATCACACACCTCCCCATCTCTGTGATTACCCCAGATATCACACACCTCCCCATCTCTGCGATCTCCTCGGGTATCACACACCTCCGCATCTGTGATTACCTCTGGTACTACACTCCTCCCCATCTCTGCGATTACCCCTGGTATCACACACCTCCCCATCTCTGTGATTACCCCAGATATCACACACCTCCCCATCTCTGCGATTACCTCTCATATCACACACCTCCCCATCGCTGCGATAATCTCTGGAATCACACACCTCCCCATCTCTGTGATTAACCCAGAGATCACACACCTCCCCATCTCTGCGATTACCTCTGGTACTACACTCCTCCCCATCTCTGTGATTACCTCTGGTATCACACACCTCCCCATCTCTGCGATTACCTCCGGTTTCACACACCTCCCGATCTCTGCGATTACCTCTGGTACTAAAATCCTCCACATTTTTGTGATTACCTCTGGTACTATACTCCTCCCCATCTCTGCGATCTCCTCTGGTATCACACACCTCCCCAACTTTTTGATTACCTCTGGTATCACACACCTCCCCATCTGTGATTACCTCTGGTACTACACTCCTCCCCATCTCTGTGATTACCCCTGGTATCACCCAACTCCCCTTCTCTGTGATTACCCCAGATATCACACACCTCCCCATCTGTGATTACCTCTGGTACTACACTCCGCCCCATCTCTGTGATTACCCCTGGTAATGCACTCCTCCCTGTCTCTGTGATTACCCCTGGCATCAAGTTTGCAGACGACACAAAGTTGGTGGTGTTGTAGATAGTGTAGAGGATTGCCAAAGATTGCAGAGAGACATTGATAGGATGCAGAAGTGGGCTGAGAAGTGGCAGATGAAGTTCAACACGGAGAAGTGTGAGGTGGTACACTTTAGAAGGACAAACTCCAAGGCAGAGTATAAAGTAAATGGCAGGATACTTGGCAGTGTGGAGGAGCAGAGGGATCTGGGGGTATGTGTCCACAGATCCCTGAAAGTTGCCTCACAGTTAGATAGGGTACTTAAAAAGCTTATGGGGTGTTAGCTTTCATAAGTCGAGGGATAGAGTTTAAGAGATGTAATGATGTAGCTCTATAAAACTCTAGTTAGGGCACACTTGGAGTACTGTGTCCAGTTCTGGTCGCCTCAGTATAGGAAGGATGTGGAAGCATTGGAAAGGGTACAGCGGAGAGTTACCAGGATGCTGCCTGGTTTAGAGAGTATGGATTATGATCAGAGATTAAGGGAGCTAGGGCTTTACTCTTTGGAGAGAAGGAGGATGAGAGGAGACATGATAGAGGTGTACAAGATATTAAGAGGAATAGACAGAGTGGACAGCCAGCACCTCTTCCCCAGGGCACCAATGCTCAGTACAAGAGAACATGGCTTTAAGGTAAGGGGAGGGAAGTTCAAGGGGGATATTAGAGGAAGGTTTTTCACTCAGAGAGTGGTTGGTGTGTGGAATGCACTGCCCGAGTCAGTGGTGGAGGCAGATACACTAGTGAAGTTTAAGAGACTACTAGACAGGTATATGGAGGAATTTAAGGTGGGGGGTTATATGGGAGGCATGGTTTGAGGGTCGGTACAACATTGTGGCCGAAGGGCCTGTACTG
The DNA here is from genome assembly GCF_048418815.1 of Hemitrygon akajei. Classification (NCBI taxonomy): domain Eukaryota; kingdom Metazoa; phylum Chordata; class Chondrichthyes; order Myliobatiformes; family Dasyatidae; genus Hemitrygon; species Hemitrygon akajei. The sequence continues at coordinate 189,503,522 of NC_133125.1, read as the reverse complement.
TGCTGTACTATTCTATGTTCTATGTTCTATCACACTCCTGTCCATCTCTGTGATTACCTCTGGTACTACACTCCTCTCCATCTCTGTGATTACTTCTGGTACTACACTCCTCCCCATCTCTGTGATTACCCCTGGTATCACACACATCCCCATCACTGTGATTACCCCTGGTACCACACACCTCCCCATCTCTGTGATTACCTCTGGTACTACACTCCTCCCCTTCTCTGTGATTACCCCTGGTATCACACACCTCCACATCTCTGTGATTACCTCTGGTATCACACACCTCCACATCTCTGCGATCTCCTCTGGTATCACACTCCTCCCCATCTGTGATTACCTCTGGTATCACACACCTCCCCATCTCTGTGATTACCCCTGGTATCACACACCTCCCCAACTCTGTGATTACCCCAGATATCACACACCTCCCCATCTCTGCGATTACCTCTGGTATCACACACCTCCCCATCTCTGTGATTACCTCTGGTATCACACACCTCCCCATCTCTGTGATTACCCCTGGTATCACAGAACCGTACTCTCTCCGGTCCTGTTCACCCTGTACACATCTGACTTCCAATATAACTCGGAGTCCTGCCATGTGCAGAAGTTCGCTGATGACACGGCCATAGTGGGGTGTGTCAGGAATGGACAGGAGGAGGAGTATAGGAAACTGATACAGGACTTTGTGATATGGTGCAACTCAAACTACCTGCGTCTCAATGTCACCAAGACCAAGGAGATGGTGGTGGACTTTAGGAGATCTAGGCCTCATATGGAGCCAGTGATCATTAATGGAGAATGTGTGGAGCAGGTTAAGACCTACAAGTATCTGGGAGTACAGTTGGACGAGAAGCTAGACTGGACTGCCAACACAGATGCCTTGTGCAGGAAGGCACAGAGTCGACTGTACTTCCTTAGAAGGTTGGCGTCATTCAATGTCTGCAGTGAGATGCTGAAGATGTTCTATAGGTCAGTTGTTGAGAGCGCCCTCTTCTTTGTGGTGGCGTGTTGGGGAGGAAGCATTAAGAAGAAGGACGCCTCACGTCTTAATAAGCTGATAAGGAAGGCGGGCTCTGTCGTGGGCAAAGTACTGGAGAGTTTAACATCGGTAGCTGAGCGAAGGGCGCTGAGTAGGCTACGGTCAATTATGGAAAACCCTGAACATCCTCTACATAGCACCATCCAGAGACAGAGAAGCAGTTTCAGCGACAGGTTACTGTCGATGCAATGCTCCTCAGACAGGATGAAGAGGTCAATACTCCCCAATGCCATTAGGCTTTACAATTCAACTGCCAGGACTTAAGAACTTTTTTTAAAGCTATTATTAATGCTTTTTGAGTTAGTGATTTAGATGCATATCATATTATTACTGAGTTAAGTATTGTATGTAATGAGTTTTTGCTACAACAAGTGTATGGGACATTGGAAAAAATGTTGAATTTCCCCATGGGGATGAATAAAGTATCTATCTATCTATCTATCTATCTATCACACACCTCCCCAACTCTGTGATTACCCCAGATATCACACACCTCCCCATCTCTGTGATTAACCCAGATATCACACACCTCCCCATCTCTGTGATTACCTCTGGTATCACACACCACACCATCTCTGTGATTAACCCAGATATCACACACCTCCCCATCTCTGCGATTACCTCTGGTATCACACACCTCCCCATCTCTGTGATTAACCCAGATATCACACACCTCCCCATCTCTGTGATTATCTCTGGTATCACACACCACACCATCTCTGTGATTACCCCAGATAACACACACCTCCCCATCTCTGCGATTACCTCTGGTTTCACACACCTCCCCATCTCTGCGATTACCTCTGGTATCACACACCTCCCCATCTGTGATTACCTCTGGTTTCACACACCTCCCCATCTCTGCGATTACCTCTGGTGTCTCACACCTCCCCATCTCTGTGATTAACCCAGATATCACACACCTCCCCATCTCTGTGATTAACCCAGATATCACACACCTCCCGATCATTGCGATTACCTCTGGTATCACACATCTCCCCATCTCTGCGATTACCTGTTGTACTACAATCCTCCACATCGTTGTGATTACTTCTGGTACTACACTCCTCCACATTTTTGTGATTACCTGTGGTACTACACTCCTCCCCATCTCTGCGATCTCCTCTGGTATCACACTCCTCCCCATCTGTGATTACCTCTGGTACTACACTCCTCCCCATCTCTGCGATTACCCCTGGTATCACACACCTCCCCATCTCTGTGATTACCCCAGATATCACACTCCTCCCCATCTCTGAGATTACCCCTGGTATCACACACCTCCCCATCTCTGCGATTACCCCAGATATCACACACCTCCCCATCTCTGTGATTACCTCAGGTATCACACACCTCCCCATCTCTGTGATTACCCCTGGTATCACACACCTCCCCATCTCTGTGATTACCCCAGATATCAGACACCTCCACATCTCTGCGATTACCTCTGGTATCTCACACCTCCCCATCTCTGTGATTACCTCTGGTATCACACACCACCCCATCTCTGTGATTATCCCAGATATCACACACCTCCCCATCTCTGTGATTACCTCTTGTATCACACACCTCCCGATCTCCGCGATTACCTCTGGTATCACACACCTCCCGATCTCTGCGATTACCTCTGGTACTACACTTCTCCACATTTTTGTGATTACTTCTGGTACTACACTCCTACACATTTTTGTGATTACCTCTGGTACTACACTCCTCCCCCTCTCTGCGATCTCATCTGGTATCACACACCTCCCCATCTTTGTGATTACCTCTGGAATCACACACCTCCCGATATCTGTGATTAACCCAGATATCACACACCTCCCCATCTCTGTGATTACCACTGGTATCACACACCTCCCCATCTCTGTGATTACCTCTGGTACTACACTCCTCCCCTTCTCTGTGATTACCCCTGGTATCACACACCTCCACATCTCTGTGATTACCTCTGGTATCACACACCTCCACATCTCTGCGATCTCCTCTGGTATCACACTCCTCCCCATCTGTGATTACCTCTGGTATCACACACCTCCCCATCTCTGTGATTACCCCTGGTATCACACACCTCCCCAACTCTGTGATTACCCCAGATATCACACACCTCCCCATCTCTGCGATTACCTCTGGTATCACACACCTCCCCATCTCTGTGATTACCTCTGGTATCACACACCTCCCCATCTCTGTGATTACCCCTGGTATCACAGAACCGTACTCTCTCCGGTCCTGTTCACCCTGTACACATCTGACTTCCAATATAACTCGGAGTCCTGCCATGTGCAGAAGTTCGCTGATGACACGGCCATAGTGGGGTGTGTCAGGAATGGACAGGAGGAGGAGTATAGGAAACTGATACAGGACTTTGTGATATGGTGCAACTCAAACTACCTGCGTCTCAATGTCACCAAGACCAAGGAGATGGTGGTGGACTTTAGGAGATCTAGGCCTCATATGGAGCCAGTGATCATTAATGGAGAATGTGTGGAGCAGGTTAAGACCTACAAGTATCTGGGAGTACAGTTGGACGAGAAGCTAGACTGGACTGCCAACACAGATGCCTTGTGCAGGAAGGCACAGAGTCGACTGTACTTCCTTAGAAGGTTGGCGTCATTCAATGTCTGCAGTGAGATGCTGAAGATGTTCTATAGGTCAGTTGTTGAGAGCGCCCTCTTCTTTGTGGTGGCGTGTTGGGGAGGAAGCATTAAGAAGAAGGACGCCTCACGTCTTAATAAGCTGATAAGGAAGGCGGGCTCTGTCGTGGGCAAAGTACTGGAGAGTTTAACATCGGTAGCTGAGCGAAGGGCGCTGAGTAGGCTACGGTCAATTATGGAAAACCCTGAACATCCTCTACATAGCACCATCCAGAGACAGAGAAGCAGTTTCAGCGACAGGTTACTGTCGATGCAATGCTCCTCAGACAGGATGAAGAGGTCAATACTCCCCAATGCCATTAGGCTTTACAATTCAACTGCCAGGACTTAAGAACTTTTTTTAAAGCTATTATTAATGCTTTTTGAGTTAGTGATTTAGATGCATATCATATTATTACTGAGTTAAGTATTGTATGTAATGAGTTTTTGCTACAACAAGTGTATGGGACATTGGAAAAAATGTTGAATTTCCCCATGGGGATGAATAAAGTATCTATCTATCTATCTATCTATCTATCACACACCTCCCCAACTCTGTGATTACCCCAGATATCACACACCTCCCCATCTCTGCGATTACCTCTGGTATCACACACCTCCCCATCTCTGTGATTACCTCTGGTATCACACACCACCACATCTCTGTGATTAACCCAGATATCACACACCTCCCCATCTCTGTGATTAACCCAGATATCACACACCTCCCCATCTCTGTGATTACCTCTGGTATCACACACCACACCATCTCTGTGATTAACCCAGATATCACACACCTCCCCATCTCTGCGATTACCTCTGGTATCACACACCTCCCCATCTCTGTGATTAACCCAGATATCACACACCTCCCCATCTCTGTGATTATCTCTGGTATCACACACCACACCATCTCTGTGATTACCCCAGATAACACACACCTCCCCATCTCTGCGATTACCTCTGGTTTCACACACCTCCCCATCTCTGCGATTACCTCTGGTGTCTCACACCTCCCCATCTCTGTGATTAACCCAGATATCACACACCTCCCCATCTCTGTGATTAACCCAGATATCACACACCTCCCGATCATTGCGATTACCTCTGGTATCACACATCTCCCCATCTCTGCGATTACCTGTTGTACTACAATCCTCCACATCGTTGTGATTACTTCTGGTACTACACTCCTCCACATTTTTGTGATTACCTGTGGTACTACACTCCTCCCCATCTCTGCGATCTCCTCTGGTATCACACTCCTCCCCATCTGTGATTACCTCTGGTACTACACTCCTCCCCATCTCTGCGATTACCCCTGGTATCACACACCTCCCCATCTCTGTGATTACCCCAGATATCACACTCCTCCCCATCTCTGAGATTACCCCTGGTATCACACACCTCCCCATCTCTGCGATTACCCCAGATATCACACACCTCCCCATCTCTGTGATTACCTCAGGTATCACACACCTCCCCATCTCTGTGATTACCCCTGGTATCACACACCTCCCCATCTCTGTGATTACCCCAGATATCAGACACCTCCACATCTCTGCGATTACCTCTGGTATCTCACACCTCCCCATCTCTGTGATTACCTCTGGTATCACACACCACCCCATCTCTGTGATTATCCCAGATATCACACACCTCCCCATCTCTGTGATTACCTCTTGTATCACACACCTCCCGATCTCCGCGATTACCTCTGGTATCACACACCTCCCGATCTCTGCGATTACCTCTGGTACTACACTTCTCCACATTTTTGTGATTACTTCTGGTACTACACTCCTACACATTTTTGTGATTACCTCTGGTACTACACTCCTCCCCCTCTCTGCGATCTCATCTGGTATCACACACCTCCCCATCTTTGTGATTACCTCTGGAATCACACACCTCCCGATATCTGTGATTAACCCAGATATCACACACCTCCCCATCTCTGTGATTACCACTGGTATCACACACCTCCCCATCTCTGCGATTAGCTCTTGTATCACACACCTCCCCATCTCTCTGATTACCATAGATATCACACACCTCCCCATCTCTGCGATTACCTCTGGTATCACACACCTCCCCTTCTCTGCGATTACCTCTGGTATCACACACGTCCCCATCTTTGTGATTACGTCTGGTATCACACACCTCCCGATCTCCGCGATTACCTCTGGTATCACACACCTCCCGATCTCTGCGATTACCTCTCGTACCACACTTCTCCACATTTTTGTGATTACTTCTGGTACTACACACCTCAACATTTTTGTGATTACCTCTGGGAACTACACTCCTCCCCCTCTCTGCGATCTCATCTGGTATCACACACATCCCCATCTTTGTGATTACCTCTGATATCACACACCTCCCCATCTTTGTGATTACCTCTGGTATCACACACCTCCCCATCTCTGTGATTAACCCAGATATCACACACCTCCCGATCTCTGCGATTACCTCTGGTATCAAACATCTCCCCATCTCTGCGATTACCTTTTGTACTACAATCCTCCACATCTTTGTGATTACTTCTGGTACTACACTCCTCCACATTTTTGTGATTACCTGTGGTACTACACTCCTCCCCATCTCTGCGATCTCCTCTGGTATCACACTCCTCCCCATCTGTGATTACCTCTGGTACTACACTGCTCCCCATCTCTGCAATTACCCCTGGTATCACACACCTCCCCATCTCTGTGATTACCCCAGATATCACACACCTCCCCATCTCTGCGATCTCCTCGGGTATCACACACCTCCGCATCTGTGATTACCTCTGGTACTACACTCCTCCCCATCTCTGCGATTACCCCGGTATCACACACCTCCCCATCTCTGTGATTACCCCAGATATCACACACCTCCCCATCTCTGCGATTACCTCTCATATCACACACCTCCCCATCGCTGCGATAATCTCTGGAATCACACACCTCCCCATCTCTGTGATTAACCCAGAGATCACACACCTCCCCATCTCTGTGATTACCTCTGGTACTACACTCCTCCCCATCTCTGCGATTACCCCTGGTATCACACACCTCCCCATCTCTGTGATTACCCCAGATATCACACACCTCCCCATCTCTGCGATTACCTCTCATATCACACACCTCCCCATCTCTGTGATTAACCCAGAGATCACACACCTCCCCATCTCTGCGATTACCTCTGGTACTACACTCCTCCCCATCTCTGTGATTACCTCTGGTATCACACACCTCCCCATCTCTGCGATTACCTCCAGTTTCACACGCATCCCCATCTCTGCGATTACCTCTGGTACTACAATCCTCCAGATTTCTGTGATTACCTCTGGTACTATACTCCTCCCCATCTCTGCGATCTCCTCTGGTATCACACACCTCCCCAACTTTTTGATTACCTCTGGTATCACACACCTCCCCATCCGTGATCACCTCTGGTACTACACTCCTCCCCATCTCTGCGATGACCCCTGGTATCACACACCTCCCCATCTCTGCGATGACCCCTGGTATCACACACCTCCCCATCTCTGTGATTACCCCAGATATCACACACCTCCCCATCTCTGCGATTACCTCTCATATCACACACCTCCCCATCGCTGCGATTATCTCTGGTATCACACACCTCCCCATCTCTGTGATTAACCCTGATATCACACACCTCCCCATCTCTGCGATTACCTCTGGTACTACACTCCTCCCCATCTTTGTGATTACCTCTGGTATCACACACCTCCCCATCTCTGCGATTACCTCCGGTTTCACACACCTCCCGATCTCTGCGATTACCTCTGGTACTAAAATCCTCCACATTTTTGTGATTACCTCTGGTACTATACTCCTCCCCATCTCTGCGATCTCCTCTGGTATCACACACCTCCCCAACTTTTTGATTACCTCTGGTATCACACACCTCCCCATCTGTGATTACCTCTGGTACTACACTCCTCCCCATCTCTGTGATTACCCCTGGTATCACCCAACTCCCCTTCTCTGTGATTACCCCAGATATCACACACCTCCCCATCTCTGCGATTACCTCTGGTACTACAATCCTCCACATTTTTGTGATTACCTCTGGTACTACACTCCTCCCCATCTCTGCAATCACATCTGTATCACACACCTCCCCATCTGTGATTATCTCTGGTACTACACTCCTCCCCATCTCTGTGATTACCCCTGGTATCACCCACCTCCCCTTCTCTGTGATTACCCCGATATCCCACACCTCCCAATCTCAGCGATTACCTCTGGTACCACACTTCTCCTCATTTTTGTGATTACTTCTGGTACTACACTCCTCCACATTTTTGTGATTACCTCTGGTACTACACTCCTCCCCATCTCTGCGATCTCCTCTGGTATCACACTCCTCCCCATCTCTGTGATTACCTCTGGTATCACACTCCTCCCCATCTCTGTGATTACCCCTGGTATCACACACCTCCCCATCTCTGTGATTACCTCTGGTACTACACACCTCCCCGTCTCTGTGATTACCTCTGGTACTACACACCTCCCCGTCTCTGTGATTACCTCTGCTGTCACACACCTCCCCATCTGTGATTACCTCTGGTATCACACACCTCCCCGTCTCTGTGATTACCTCTGGTACTACACACCTCCCCGTCTCTGTGATTACCTCTGCTGTCACACTCCTCCCCATCTCTGTGATTACCTCTGGTACTACACTCCTCCCCATTTCTGCGATTACCTCTGGTGTCTCACACCTCCCCATCTCTGTGATTAACCCAGATATCACACACCTCCCCATCTCTGCGATCTCCTCTGGTATCAGACACGTCCCCATCTTTGTGATTACGTCTGGTATCACACACCTCCCGATCACCGCGATTACCTCTGGTATCACACACCTCCCGATCTCTGCGATTACCTCTGGTACCACACTTCTCCACATTTTTGTGATTACCTCTGGTACTACACTCCTCCCCCTCTCTGCGATCTCATCTGGTATCACACACCTCCCCATCTTTGTGATTACCTCTGATATTACACACCTATCCCATCTTTGTGATTACCTCTGGTATCACACACATCCCGATCTCTGTGATTAACCCAGATATCACACACCTCCCCAATAAATCTCCGGGTCCTGACCGGATATTCCCCAGGACCTTGACGGAAGTTTGTGTAGAGATAGCAGGAGCTCTGACGGAGATCTTTCAGATGTCATTAGAAACAGGGATTGTGCCGGAGGATTGGCGTATTGCTCATGTGGTTCCATTGTTTAAAAAGGGTTCTAGAAGTAAGCCTGGCAATTATAGACCTGTCAGTTTGACATCAGTGGTGGGTAAATTAATGGAAAGTATTCTTAGAGATAGTATTTATAATTATCTGGATAGACAGGATCTGATTAGGAGTAGCCAGCATGGATTTGTGCGTGGAAGGTCATGTTTGACAAACCTTATTGAATTTTTTGAAGTAGTTACGAGGAATGTTGACGAGGGTAAGGCAGTGGATGTAGTCTATATGGACTTCAGCAAGGCCTTTGACAAAGTTCCACATGGAAGGTTAGTTAAGAAGGTTCAGTCGTTAGGTATTAATGCTGGAGTAATAAAATGGATTCAACAGTGGCTAGATGGGAGATGCCAGAGAGTAGTGGTGGATAATTGTTTATCGGGATGGAGGCCGGTGACTAGCGGGGTGCCTCAGGGATCTGTTTTGGGCCCAATGTTGTTTGTAATATACATAAATGATCTGGATGATGGGGTCGTAAATTGGATTAGTAAGTATGCTGATGATACTAAGGTAGGAGGTGTTGTGGATAATGAGGAGGGTTTTCAAAGCTTGCAGGGAGATTTATGCCGGTTAGAAGAATGGGCTGAACGTTGGCAGATGGAGTTTAATGCTGAGAAGTGTGAGGTTCTACATTTTGGCAGGAATAATCCAAATAGAACATACATGGTAAATGGTAGGGCATTGAGGAATGCAGTGGAACAGAGAGATCTAGGAATAACAGTGCATAGTTCCCTGAAGGTGGAGTCTCATGTAGATAGGGTGGTGAAGAAGGCTTTTGGAACGCTGGCCTTTATAAATCAGAGCATTGAGTACAGAAGTTGGGATGTAATGTTAAAATTGTACAAGGCATTGGTAAGGCCAAATTTGGAATATTGTGTACAGTTCTGGTCACCGAATTATAGGAAAGATATCAATAAATTAGAGAGAGTGCAGAGACGATTTACTAGGATGTTACCTGGGTTTCAGCACTTAAGTTACAGAGAAAGGTTGAACAAGTTAGGTCTCTATTCATTGGAGCGTAGAAGGTTGAGGGGGGATTTGATCGAGGTATTTAAAATGTTGAGAGGGATAGATAGAGTTGACGTGAATAGGCTGTTTCCATTGAGAGTAGGGGAGATTCAAACGAGAGGACATGATTTGAGATTTAGGGGGCAAAAGTTTAAGGGAAACACGAGGGGGTATTTCTTTACTCAGAGAGTGATAGCTGTGTGGAATGAGCTTCCTGTAGAAGTAGTAGAGGCCAGTTCAGTTGTGTCATTTAAGGTAAAATTGGATAGGTATATGGACAGGAAAGGAGTGGAGGGTTATGGGCTCAGTGTGGGTAGGTGGGACTAGCTGAGATTAAGAGTTCGGCACGGACTAGGAGGGCCGGAATGGCCTGTTTCCATGCTGTGATTGTTATATGGTTATATGGTTATTGCATTCGCCTTCTTCACCACCGACTCAACCTGGAGTTTAACCTTAAGGGTATCCTGCACAGGGACTCCCAAGTCCCATTGCATCTCAGAACTTTGAATTCTCTCCCCATTTAAATAATAGTCTGCCCGTTTATTTCTTCTACAAAAGTGCATGACCGTACACTTTCCGACATTGTAATTCATTTGCCTCTTCTTTGCCCATTCCCCCAATCTATCCAAGTCTCTCTGCAGACTCTGTTTCCTCAGCACTACTGGCCTCTCCACCTATCTTTGTATCATCAGCAAACTTAGCCACAAAGCCATCTATTCCATAATCCAAATCATTGATATACAACGTAAAAAGAAGCGGCCCTAACACGGACCCCTGTGGAACACCACTGGTAACTGGTAGCCATATATAGCTTTAAGAGTCAGTGGGCTTTTAAAAAATATCAGTATATAGACTGTCTCCAGACATAGAGAGATGAAGAAAGGTGAGAGAGGTGTAACAAATGGACCAAGTAAATTTGATAACAGGATGGGATTTGGAGACAAACTTGATGAAGTTGACAAACTCAGCATGGGTGTAGGAAACATCGCCAATGCAGTCATCTATGCAGAGTAGTGAGTCGCAGAGCCATGCTGGTGTTCACTTGGAACACGGACTGTTCCACGCTGCCGACAAATGGCAGGCATTGCTGGCTACACCTTTGGTTTGGGGGAAATGTGAGGAGCTGAAGGAGAAATTGTTGAGGGTGAGGACAAATTCCACCAGATGGCAGAGAGTAGTGGTGGAGGGGAGCTGCTTGATACTGTTGTCCAGAAAGAAGTGGAGAGCTTTAAGGCCCTCCTAATGGGAGATGGAGGTGTATAGGGTCTGGACATCTATAATGAAAATGACAAGATCGAGTCCAGGGAACTTACAGTCATTGAAAAGATTGAGAGTGTGTGAAGAGTCACAGATGTATGGAGGAAGGGACTGAACCGGGGGATAAAACAGAGTTGAGGAAAGCAGACACAAGTTCAGTGGGACAGGAGCATGAAGAAACAATCAGGATTGTGGATTGTCAATAGGAGGTAGGAATGGTAGGTGTGGGGTAAGGGAACTATGAGGTTGCAATACTTCACATTCAGTGCTTTGATTTATGAAAGGCAATGTGTCACAAGCTCTCTTTAGGAGTTTATCTACCTGTGATGCAACTTCAAACCAATTATCATCCAGATTGTTAATATAGATGACAAACAACAACAGACCCAGCTCCAATCCCTGTGGCACTCCATTAATCACAGACTTCCAGCCTCCCGAAGGATAGTCACCCTCAGAGGTGGTAATCTCGGGATTACTGCCTGTGTCATGCAACAGTAAGCACAGGAATAGAATGAGATGGAAGATAAATGCGTGGCTGACGGATTGCAATTGGGAGCAGGGATTCAGATTTTTGGATTATTGGGACCTCTTTTGGGCAGGTGTGACCTGTACAAAAAGGTTAGGTTACACTTGAATCTGAGGGGGACCAATATTCTGGTAGGGAGGTTTGCTAAGGCTATTGGGGAGGGTTTAAACTAGATTTGCAGGTAGGTGGGAACCAAAGTGAAAAGGCAGAAGATGGGCCGATTGGCACACAAATAGAGACAGCCTGTAGGGAGTTTGTGAGGAAGGATAGGCAGACGATAGAGCAAAGATGCACTCAGCCTGCTTTTTGGCAATGTGTCTATTTTAATGCAAGGAGTATCATAAGCAAGGCGGATGAACTTAGAATGTGGATCAATATGTGAATTGTGATATTGAGGCCATTACAGAGACTTGGATGTCTCAGGGGCAGGAATGGCTGCTGAGTGTGCCAGGCTTTAGATGTTTCAAAAAGGACAGGGAGGGGATTAGTAGAGGTGGCAGCGTGGCATTGCTAATCAGGGATCGTGTCATATAACCATATAACCATATAACAATCACAGCACGGAAACAGGCCATTCCGGCCCTGCTAGTCCGTGCCAAACTCTTAATCTCACCTAGTCCCACCTACCCGCACTCAGCCCATAACCCTCCACTCCTTTCCTGTCCATATACCTATCCAATTTTACCTTAAATGACACAACTGAACTGGCCTCTACTACTTCTACAGGAAGCTCATTCCACACAGCTATCACTCTCTGAGTAAAGAAATGCCCCCTCGTGTTTCCCTTAAACTTTTGCCCCCTAACTCTCAAATCATGTCCTCTCGTTTGAATCTCCCCTACTCTCAATGGAAACAGTCTATTCACGTCAACTCTATCTATCCCTCTCAACATTTTAAATACCTCGATCAAATCCCCCCCTCAACCTTCTACGCTCCAATGAATAGAGACCTAACTTGTTCAACCTTTCTCTGTAACTTAAGTGCTGAAACCCAGGTAACATCCTAGTAAATCGTCTCTGCACTCTCTCTAATTTATTGATATCTTTCCTATAATTCGGTGACCAGAACTGTACACAATATTCCAAATTTGGCCTTACCAATGCCTTGTACAATTTTAACATTACATCCCAACTTCTGTACTCAATGCTCTGATTTATAAAGGCCAGCGTTCCAAAAGCCTTCTTCACCACCCTATCTACATGAGACTCCACCTTCAGGGAACTATGCACTGTTATTCCTAGATCTCTCTGTTCCACTGCATTCCTCAATGCCCTACCATTTACCCTGTATGTTCTATTTGGATTATTCCTGCCAAAATGTAGAACCTCACACTTCTCAGCATTAAACTCCATCTGCCAACGTTCAGCCCATTCTTCTAACTGGCATAAATCTCCCTGCAAGCTTTGAAAACCCACCTCATTATCCACAACACCTCCTACCTTAGTATCATCAGCATACTTACTAATCCAATTTACGACCCCATCATCCAGATCATTTATGTATATTACAAACAACATTGGGCCCAAAACAGATCCCTGAGGCACCCCGCTAGTCACCGGCCTCCATCCCGATAAATAATTATCCACCACTACTCTCTGGCATCTCCCATCTAGCCACTGTTGAATCCATTTTATTACTCCAGCGTTAATACCTAACGACTGAACCTTCTTAACTAACCTTCCATGTGGAACTTTGTCAAAGGCCTTGCTGAAGTCCATATAGACTACATCCACTGCCTTACCCTCGTCAACATTCCTCGTAACTACTTCAAACAATTCAATAAGGTTTGTCAAACATGACCTTCCACGCACAAATCCATGCTGGCTACTCCTAATCAGATCCTGTCTATCCAGATAATTATAAATACTATCTCTAAGAATACTTTCCATTAATTTACCCACCACTGATGTCAAACTGACAGGTCTATAATTGCCAGGCTTACTTCTAGAACCCTTTTTAAACAATGGAACCACATGAGCAATACGCCAATCCTCCGGCACAATCCCCGTTTCTAATGACATCTGAAAGATCTCCGTCAGAGCTCCTGCTATCTCTACACAAACTTCCCTCAAGGTCCTGGGGAATATCCAGTCAGGACCCGGAGATTTATCCATTTTTAAATTTCTTAAAAGCGCCAGTACTTCCACCTCTTTAATTGTCATAGGTTCCATAACTTCCTTACTTGTTTCCCACACCTTACACCATTCAATATCCTTCTCCTTAGTGAATACCGAAGAGAAGAAATCGTTCAAAATCTCTCCCATCTCCCTTGGCTCCACACATAGCTGACCACCCTGATTCTCTAAGGGACCAATTTTATCCCTCACTATCCTCTTGCTTTTAATATAACTGTAGAAGCCTTTCGGATTTACTTCCACCTTATTTGCCAAACCAAACTCGTAACTTCTTTTAGCTTTTCTAATCTCTTTCTTAAGTTTCCTTTTACATTCTTTATATTCCTCGAGCAATTCCTTTACTCCATGCTGCCTATATCTATTGTAGACATCCCTCTTTTTTCGAACCAAGTTTCTAATATCCCTTGAAAATCATGGCTAGAGAAAATGAGGAAGTCATGGAGGGATGGTCTACTGAGTCAGTGTGGGTGGAAGACTGAATCAGAAAAGGGTCAATAACTCTACTGGGTGTTTTTCTGTAGACCCCCCCCCCCCCCCGTAGTAATAGGGATATCGAGGAGCAGATAGGGAGGAAGATTCTGGAACAGTGCTATAATGATGGGTGATTTTAACTTTTCTAATATTGATTGGTATCTCCTTAGCACAAGGAGTTTAGATGGGGTAGAGTATGTTAGGAGTGTTCAGGAAGATTTCCTGATGCAAGGTACTGTTAGATCTCTAGAAAACTACAGGGTTGCTAGGAAGGAGCTTAAGAATGGAATTAGGAGAGCCAGAAGGGGCCATGAGAAGGCTTTGGTGAGTAGGATTAAGGAAAACCCCAAGGCATTCTACAAGTATGTGACGAGCAAGAGGATAAGGTGTGAGAGAATAAGACAAATCAAGTGTGACAGTGGAAAAGTGTGCATGGAGTCAAAGGAGGTAGCAGAGGTACTTAATGAATACTTTGCTTTAACATTCACCAGGTAAGAAGACCTCTGCAATTGTGGGGATGACTTACAGCGAACTGAAATGCTTGAGCATATGGACATTAAGAAAGAGGATGTGCTGAAGCTTTTGAAAGGTATTGTTAGATAAGTCACCAGGACTGCATGAGATATACCCCAGGCTACTGTGAGAAATGAGGGAGGATATTGCTGAGCCTCTGGCGATGAGTTTTGCATCAATAGGTATGGGAGAAGTACCCGAGGATTGGAGGGTTGCAAGTGTTGTTTCCTTGTTCAAAAAAGGGATTAGAGATAACCCAGGAAATTATAGACAAGTGAGTCTGACTTCAGTGGTGGGAAAGCTGATGGAGAAGATCCTGAGAGGCAGCATTTATGAGCATTTGGAGAGGTATAATATGATTAAGGATAGTCAGCATGGCTTTGTCAAGGGCAGGTCATGCCTTACGAACCTGATTGAATTCTTTGAGGATGTAACAAAACACATTGATGAAGGTAGAGCAGTGGATGGATGCTGTGTATATGGATTTCAGTAAGGCATTTGATAAGGTTCCCAATACAAGGCTCATTCAGAAAGTAATGAGGCATGGGATACAAAGAGACCTTGCTTTGTGGATCCAGAATTGGCTTGCCCACAGAAGGCAAAGGGTGGTTGTATAAGGGTCATATCCTGCATGGAAGATGGTGAGCAGTGGTGTGCCTCAGGGATCTGTACTGGGACCCTCTCCTCTTTGTGATTTTTAGTCAGGAGAGGCTGCTGGTAGGGCAAAATGGCAATCAACACAATCAGTTGCAACATAAAAGTGGACAAAATTGAAAAGGGTGAAAACAGGACTGAAGGTGTTGTATTTGAATGTACATAGTATACCGAATAAGGTAGATGAACTTGCAGCACAGTTGCAGATTGGCATGAATGATGTTGTTGGCATCACTGAATCATGGCTGAAAGATTATAACTGGGAGCTTCATGTCCAGGTATACACAATGAATTGAAAGGGTAGTCAGGAAGGCAGAGGGGACAGCATTGTTCTGTTGGTAAAAAATGAAATCAAATCATTAGGAAGAGGAGATATATAGCTGGTAGGTGCTGAATCATTGTGGATAAGCAACAAAGGACTGGAAAGGTCAAAAGATGCTGATAGGAGTGGTGTACACACTGTCAAAGAGCAGCAAGGATGTGGCATACAAATTACAATGGGAGATAGAAAATGCATGCCAGAAGGGCAATGTTACAATAGTGGGGGACTTAAAATGTGCAGATAGATTGGGAAAATCAGGTTAGTGTTGGATTACAGGAGGGGAATTTCTAGAGTGCCCACAAGATGGGTTTTTAGAACAGCTTGTAGTTGAGCCCACATGAGGATCAGCTATTCTGGATTGGGTGTTGTGCAATGAACCAGAATTGATTAGAGAGCTTAAAGTAAAAGAACCCTTAGGGATTGAATTCACTCTGAACTTTGATAAGGAAGTTTGAGTCAGGTGTATCAGTATTACAGTGGAGTAAAGGGAATTTCAGAAGCATGAGAGAGGAATTGGTCAGAATTGATCAGAAAAGAACACGAGCTGAGATGACAGCAGAGCAGCAATGGCAGGGATTTCGAGAAGCAATTCAGAGGAAGAGCATATATACATGCCAAAGAGGAAGAATTATTCTAAAGGAAAGATGACACAATCAAGACTAACAAGAGAAGTCAAAGCCAACATAAAAGCCAAAGAGAGGGCATAGAATGGAGCAAAAATTAGTGGAAAGTTAGAAGATTGGGGAGCTTTGAAAAACCAACAGAAGGCAACTAACAAGTCATTAAGAATGAAAAGATGGAATATAAAAATCAGCTAGCCAATAATATTAAAGAGGATACCAAAAGTTTCTTCAGATTCATGAAGTGTAAAAGAGAGAGGAGACTGGATTTCAGACTGCTTGAAAATATTGCTGGAGAGTTAGTAATGGGGGACAATGAAATGGCAGAAGAACTGAATAAGTGTTTTGTATCAGTTATCACTGTGGAAGACACCAGCAGTATGGTGGAAGTTCCAGGTGTTGGGGCATGAAGTGAAGTTACCATAACTAGAGAGTTGCTTCTTGGGGAACTGAAAGGACTGAAGATAGACAAGTGAGATGGTGTACACCCCAGAGATCTGAAAGAGGTGGCTGAAGAGATTGTGCAGGAAGCAGTAATGATCTTTCCATAATCGCTAGATTCTGGAGTAGTTCCAAAAGACTGGAGAATTGCAAATGCTACTCCACTTTTCCAGAAGGGAGAGAGGCAGAAGAAAGGAAACTATATGCCAGTTAGTGTGACCTCAGTGGTTGGGAAGATGTTGACGTCGATTATTACAGATATGCTGTCAGGGTACTTGGAAGCACACGATAAAGTAAGCTGTGTTCAGCATGGTTCCCTCAAGGGAAAATCTTGCCTGACAAATCTATTGGAATTCCTTGAATTGAGAGTTAAGGGGCAAAAGTTTAGTGGTATAACGATGGGGAATTTCTTTACTCAGAGTGGTAGATGTGTGGAACGAGCTTTCAGTAGAAGAGATAGCGGCAGGTTCGATTTTGTCATTTTAAAAAAAATGCGTGGATTAGCTTCCCCTATTGTATTGTTGCAAAGCTTTTTCCCTCTAATTGCATCGTTTGGAGTAGTTTCCCGTCGCGGCTCTAACGCTGCCTGCTTGTGGCAAATAATGATTGGATGTTCCTGTTTGACAACATCTCCCTGAGTCAGAGATAAATTGTGCTGCCTTCCAGGAAACCCACAAGGGTCTCCATTGCTTGAGAGATCTTGTGAAACACACGCACCTCTCTATCAAGATGAGTAAAATTATTCTGTACGATGAACTCGATTTTAACGGCTCACACAAAGAATTTGCGGACAATATATCCGACCTTGCCGATGAGATCTTCAGTGATGCTGCCCGCTCGCTCAAAGTTCATGGCCAGCACTGGGTGGCGTATACGGAGGCAAAATTCCGAGGGAAGTTCAAAGTGTTTGGACAAGGAGACCACGAATCTCTGGGCGAGCTGGATCAGAAGATTCGCTCCTTGCGGCTGGTGAAGGAGGATTTGAAGAACCCGGAGATCATTCTGTACGAGCATGTCGATTACCAGGGCAGCTCCCGCAGCATTGAGGAAACGGTGAACGATCTGACAAGAGCCGGGTTCAACGATCTCGTCTCTTCCCACAAGGTGAAGCAGGGCGTGTGGATCCTGTATCAGGACATGAACCTGACCGGTGAGAGACTTATCACCTTCAAGGGCGACCAATGGCCTAACTATGTCCCTCTCGGCTGGAATGACAAGCTGTCTTCACTCAAGCCCCTGCTGAACAGCGACTTCGAGGTGTGAGCTCGCCCGGAATCGAGTCCCTTTCATCCGCAGCTCCCTAACCCCAATTGCCGGGTTCGCTCAAATAAACAATAAAATGCTCCGTAAATGCTAAGAACCTTCTGTTGGTCTCATTGTCCAATTCTTTCTTCGGTTAGACTGTAGACATGTCACTGGGGAATGGGATCGGTGTATCAGCGAGGGTGGTTTCTTGGGGCGCGGGTAGCTTTCCGAGTCGGTGGCGCTGATGATGAACACCCATTTCCCCACAGACTTGGCCGAACCCTCTGCTTCTTTTCAGATTTCCCGTATCCGAGCATTTCTACTTTTTAAAGGCAATGGTCGAGGGTGGGTGGGGTAGATGAGTTTCTGAGATTCGGGGGAGCTGGGAATCACTGAATTATGGCCTTTTTAGTCATTTTAGAAATGGAAACCGGAGCACCCAGAGGAAACCCCGGGGGCCGGAGCTGAAATAGCGCGACGCTACCGTGCTGCCCGATCGTCGAGTAGTGCTACCTCTCCTGTGCCCACCGACTATAAACTCATTCAATCCAAGACTGTTATCTCCCTTCATACAGTAATCTCGTAAATGTCTCTTAAGTACTGTAATTGGCTAGTATCCACCACTTCTACAGGCAGTTCTTTCCACACCCTCACCACACTCTGAATGAAGAAGGTCTTCCTCCGGCCCCTTGAAGTATTTCACATCTCTCCCTTAACCCATGACCTTTAATTCACATCAATGGAAATACCCTGCTTGAACTTAATTGTATCTATGTGCCTCTCTCGAATCTCCCCTCATTCTTCTGCACTCCAGGGTATAAAAAGTCTTAACATATTCAGCCTTTCCCTGTAACTCGGGTCCTCATGTCCCAGCTACATCTTGTAAACTGACTCTGCGCTCACTCAACCTCATTGGTATCTTTCATGTAGGTGACCAGAACAGCAGACAGTACTCTGAATTAGGCCTCACTAACACCCTGGCCAATTTAATATAACATCACAATTTCTGAATTCAGCGAATCACACACAAAGTGCTGTGAGAACTCAGCAGGCCAGGCAGCATCTATGGAAAAGAGTCAACAGTCGACATTCTTGGGCCAAGACTTTTCATTAGGCCTGGAAAGAAAGGGGGAAGGACTCAGACTACGAAAGTGGGTGAGGAAAGGAAGAGTATAAGGTGGCAGATGATCAGTGAAACTGGGAGAGGATGTAAAGCAATGAGCTGGGAAGTTGATTGGTGGAACAGATAAAGGGCTGGAGAAGGAAGAATCTGATAGGAGAGGACAGGAGACCGTAGAAGGGGGAGGAGCACCAGAGGGAGATGATGGACAGGTAAGAAGAGAAGGTGTGAAAGAGAAACAGGATTGGAGATGGGTGAAGGGGGAGGGGAATTACCAGAAGTTTGAGAAATCGTTGATCATGTCATCAGGTTGGAGGCTACCAGATGAAATATAACATGTTGCTCCTCCAATCTGAGTGTGGCCTCAACATTGCATAGGGGAGGCCACAGACTCATCCTGAGAGCAGATGCAGCAGAGACAGAGGAACTGAGAGAAGAGATCAGCATTTTTTCATTTCATTTCATTTTTCAATCTTTTTATTGATTTTTAAATAAAGAATATACAGATCAGAGGAGGAGTTTAGCAAACAGATAATATAAAAGACATACAAACAGCAATAATAAAAACAGAAAGTATATAATGTCAAAATCAAATAGGTAAAATATTACGCTTTTATATATACAATGGTTAAAAAAACTACGACTCCTCATAGCAATCATAAAAAAAATTTGAAATTTTATTTGATAAAGCAAAAAAACACTAACTAAACTGAAACAAAAAAAGAGAAAGAAAAAAAGAAAGAAAAAGAAAGATTGGGCAGTCTGATTGAGGATAAAATTTTAAAAAAGAGAGAAAAAAAACATCCTTCCAGTCATCTCCGAACCTTCACGGATAAGGATTTTCCCCAAAGAGAATAAAGAAAAAGTAATTAATTAATTAATTAAATCAGGTGAAAATATTGAATAAAGGGTCGCCAGACTTGTTCAAAATTAAAAGATGTATCAAATATCCGGCTTCTAATTTTCTCCAAGCTTAGACATGACATAATGGAGGAGAGGAATAAAAAAACAGTAGGTGGGTTAGATTCTTTCTAGTGTAGCAAAATAGCTCTCCTAGCCAGTAAAGTTGAAAAAGCTATCACATGTTGTGCGGAAGCAGACATTTTGCTTGCTTCCTCTAGAATAATCCCAAAAATTGCTGTAAGTGAATTAAGTGGAAAATCCACATCTACAACTTTAGATAATATTCCAAACACATCCCTCCAAAAATTGTTTAAACTTACACATGACCAAAACATATGAGTTAGAGTAGCCACTTCTGCATTATATCAGTCACAAATAGGGCTTATATTAGGAAAAATATGCTCCAATTTATGGCGTGCGCAGATAGATGAATTATTGACTAAATAATAAATTTTACTCCATTGATTGTCTGAAAGTGAATGTTGAAGTTCTACTTCCCAGATGTGTTGAACCCTATCATTAGGCAACATGCGAGCATTCATTAACTGTTTATAAATGATAGCTATTAATCATTTTTGAAAAGGTTTAAACTGAAAAATAGCAGAAGCCAAATTTAAAGAGCAGGCCGAGGGGTAATTCGGTAAAAAAATCACGTAAAAAATTCCTAACCTGTAAATATCCGAAAAAATGTGTATTAGAGATATCATATTAATCCATTAACTGTGAAAAGGACATTAAACAGTCTTGTAAAAACAAATCTAAAAAAGTTTTTATTCCCTTAATTTTCCATGTTAAAAAAGTTTATCCAAAGTTGATGGTTTAAAAAAAAATTAGAATAAATATTACTAGAAAGTAGAAAATCATTTAATTCAAAAAATCTACAAAACTGAAACCAAATTTTCAAAGTATGTTTAACAATAGGGTTGAGAACTTGTCTACCTATTCTGGAGAGCGAAAACGGAAGGGGAGCTCCTAATAAAGAAGCTAACAAAAACCCCATTACTGAATTTTCCTCCAGCTGTAACCATGAAGGGTGAACTCGGTTGTCTATATCATAAATCCAAAAAGTAATATAACAAATATTAATTGCCCAATAATAAAATCTAACATTTCGTAAAGCCAGTCCTCCATCTTTTTTTTGATTTTTGCAATAAAAGTTTATTCACTCTAGCATTTTTACAAGTGACAGTGTGGAAAGAGGTACAGACCAGATAGATTTAAGAGTCAGCGGGTTTTAAAAAACTATCAGTATATAGACTGTCTCCAGAGATAGAGAGATCAAGAAAGGTGAGAGAGGTGTAACAAATGGACTAAGTAAATTTGATAACAGGATGGGATTTGGAGACAAAGTTGATGAAGTTGACAAACTCAGCATGGGTGTAGGAAACATCGCCAATGCAGTCATCTATGCAGAGTAGTGAGTCGCAGAGCCATGCTGGTGTTTACTTAGAACACGGACTGTTCCACGCTGCCGACAAATGGCAGGCATTGCTGGCTACACCTTTGGTTTGGGCGAAGTGTGAGGAGCTGAAGGAGAAATTGTTGAGGGTGAGGACAAATTCCACCAGATGGCAGGGAGTAGTGGTGGAGGGGAGCTGCTTGATACTGTTGTCCAGAAAGAAGTGGAGAACTTTAAGGCCCTCCTAATGGGAGATGAAGGTGTATAGGGTCTGGACATCTATAATGAAAATGACAAGATCAAGTCCAGGGAACTTACAGTCATTGAAAAGATTGAGAGTGTGTGAAGAGTCACGGATGTATGGAGGAAGGGACTGAACCGGGGGATAAAACAGAGTTGAGGAAAGCAGTCACAAGTTCAGTGGGACAGGAGCATGAAGAAACAATCAGGATTGTGGATTGTCAGTAGGAGGTAGGAATGGTAGGTGTTGGGTAAGGGACTATGAGGCTGCAATACTTCACATTCAGTGCTTTGATTTATGAAAGGCAATGTGTCACAAGCTCTCTTTAGGAGTTTATCTACCTGTGATGCAACTTCAAACCAATTATCATCCAGATTGTTAATATAGATGACAAACAACAACAGACCCAGCTCCGATCCCAGTGGTACTTCATTAATCACAGACTTCCAGTGATTAGTGATCAGATTTCCAGTGACTTCCCACAAAGCCAATTTTAAATCAAATTTACCACCTTATCTCAAATTCCGAGCAAGTGAACCATCTTGACCAACCCCACATGTGGTCAAGGCCTTGCTAAAATCCATTTAGACTAAATACACTGCCTTGTCTTCATCGGCTTTCCTGGTACTGTAGCCTCTATTAGATTGGTTAGACACAACATTTTAACAGGGATCTGAGGAACATGCAGAGGGTGCTGAAGACTGTATATGTAATGAGTTGTCAGAGGAAGTGCTTGAGGCAGCTGCAATAGTGTCATTTCAGCAACATTTCGATAAGAACGTGGAGAAGTTCACCTCAGTGAGATATGGGCCAAACACAGGACTTTCTGGGTTGGCATGGACTTGTTACTCTGAATGACCCAAATCTATAACCATGCTATCAAGATTGTCATTCAACTCAGTCATATAGATGGGAAACAACAGTGGACCGAGTATCAAACCCTTTGTCACATCACTTCCAGTCTGAAAAGCAACCCTCTTCTACCACTCTGTGACTCTAACCACCAAACCAATGTTGTCAATGGCCAACTCAATCAGCAGAGAGCTGAGCCCTTTGATGAAGTCAATCCCAGGTTGGATAGCTTGTGGAAAAGGACAGCTTTTCAGGCAATCTGATACTCAGAGGCCCAATCAGCGTAGGGAGCAGAGCACTGAGAATTAAATAAAACTACGGAAGGGACATGTGAGGTGGCCATAGTCAGGGTATCCATTGTTGGGAGTAGGCTAGTGGTGAGAGTAGGATTGTGAGGCTTTGACTCAAGAGGCTTCGATGAGAAGAAACTGAGGGAAAAGGTTAGAAGGGTTAGTTTTTCCTTTTGTTATTGCTGATGTGGTCTTGGTTTCCCATTGTACAGTGCAGGCAGAATGGCAAATATGGCAGTGAAATGCTCATCTTGTAGGACGTGGGAATTCATGGATCCCGATAGTGTCCCTGTCATCTACACCTGTCGGAAGTGCAGCCAACTCCAGCTCATGAAAGATCGCATTAAGGAACGAGAGCTGGATTTGTGTGAACTAAGGACCATTTGAGAGGCAGAGCAATTGATAGATAAGACTTTTGAGCAGGTGGTTACACCCAGGGTGCAGAATTCAGTGTGAAGATGGGTGAACACTGAGAGAGGTAAAGGGAGAAGGAAGTCAGTGCAGGGTCCCCCAGTGGCCATTGCCCTCAGCAACAGGTCTACCCCTTTGGATACTGCTGAGGGGGTGACCTATCTGGGCAAGGCAGCAGAAGCCAGACCAATGGCACTGTAGTCGGCTCTGAGCCTCAGAAGGATAAGGTGAAGTCAAATGGAGATATAGTCATAGAGGACTTGATAGTTACAGGGACAGATAGGAGATTCTGGGGCAGCAAAAGAGACAGCAGGATAGTGTGTTGTATCCTGCATGCTAGGGCCCAGGATGTCTCTGAGTGGTGGCAGAATATTCTTGAAGGGGAGGGTGTGTAGCCGGAGGTCATAGTACTTGCTAGTAGCAATGAAGAGGGGTCGAGGTTCTGTCCAGTAAGTTAAGAGACAGGAAAGAAGCTGAAGTGCGGGACACTGAGGTGGTAATCTCCAGATTACTCTGATGATAGAGCAAGGACACACTCAGCCAGATGGTTTGAGATGTGTCCATTTTAATGGAAGCAGGATCATGAGCAAGGCAGATGAACTTAGGGTGTGGATCAATACACCCTAATACATCAATACTATGATGTTGTGGCCATTACAGAGACCTGCATGTCAGGGGCAGGAATGGTTGCTGAGTGTGCCAGGCTTTAGATGTGTCAAAAAGGACAGGGAGGAGGGTAAAGAGGTGGGGGCATGGCATTGCTAATCAGGTTTAGTGTCATGACTGCAGAAAATGAGGGAGTCATGGGGGGATTGTCTACTGAGTCATTGTGGATGCAAGTCAGAAACAGGAAGGGGGCAATAATTCTACTGGGTGTTTTTATAGATTCCACAATAGTAACAGAGACATTGAGGAGCATATAGGAAAGGAAATTCTGGAACGGTGCAACAATAATCGGGTTGTGATGGATGATTTTAACTTTACTAATATTGGCTGGCATCTCCCTAGAGGAAGGGGTTTATAAGAAACATAGAAAACCTGGAGCACAATACAGGCCCACAATGCTGTGCCGAACATGTACTTACTTTAGAAATTAACCAGGATTACCCATAGACCTCTATTTTTCTTGTTTGCAATTTATTTTTTTATTGAAGTTCATCATCAAACAAACATTTCCATAAGATGTATTTCAGACATTATACGTATATATCATATAATCATATATATCACAAATCTCCACAAAGTACTTATCTGAGGTATACACTTATAGAAAAGAGTGGAAAGAAAAAACAAGCAAAATGAAAGAACTATGTACAAGTAGGGAGTGATCTTTTTTTTTACACCAGATTCATTGATTTGTGAGAATAAAATCAGGCCTATGAGGCATTATGTAGTTAAACCATTTTTCCCAGTATGAATCAAATTGTTCCAGCTTATGATTAACAGATGCTGTTATCTTCTCCATTTTGTAAATGTCCATTGTAATTTCCATCCATGTATTTAAAGTTGGGCTCTCCTGTGATAACCATTTCCTAGGAAGAGTCTTTTTACCAGCCACCAACAGTATATTCATTAAATATTTATCTCTTTTCAACCATTCTTGAGGTAGATATCCAAAATATATGGTCTTACTCTCTAAGGGTATTTCATATTTAAAGGGCATTGTGTATCCCCCTCCAATAGCTTTTGATAACAGGGCAGTCCCAAAAAATATGATAATGATTTGCATTTTGATTTCCACAATTTCTCCAGCAAACAGGGAGGTTACTATCATAATGGGATTTCTGAGAGGGTGTAATAAAATATCTTATCAAGTTTTTCCATCCAAACTCCCTCCATTTCTGTAAGCTGGTACACTTCCATTGATACCTCCATATTATTCTCCATTCTTCCTCAGATATAATTATCCCTCCTTCCTTCTCCCATTTTGTTTTAATGTATGAAGTTGAATGTGTTTTAAGATTTGACAATCCCTTATACATGCTTGAAATGATTCTACCACCATTATCTGAATTATATGCTTTTCCAAAGAGCTCTATCAAGCATGTACTTGCCTTGATTACATTTTTAAGCGCATTATTAACATATTGTCGCATCCGTAAGTACCGATAAAAATCTTGTTTTTCTCATAAGTGCTTCTCTTTAAGCATTTCAAAACTGAACAGCGTTCCTTCTTTCATTATATTGCAAAGAACTGTTATTCCTTTAGCTGCCCAGTCCTTAAATCTAGCGTCCAATTTATTTATTGTAAAATCCGAGTCATATGCACACCATTTAAGAATTACAATATCTCCCTCTAGATTATATTCTTTTATAGTAGTTTTCCATATTTTAAAAGTCAATTTCACCCATGGGTTATCAATAGTATTTATGTACCGTTACAGGTTGTTATCAGCCAAAATTCCTTGTATGGGGAGGGGAAGTACCCGCTCCTCAATGTTTCTCCATTGAGCGTCATATGATGGGTTGCACCAACATATCACAGCTCTCAACTGTGCTGCAAAATAATAATCTCTAAGAGAAGGTAGGCCCCATTCCCCCCTTTTCCTTTGCTATTTGCAAAGTTTTGAAATGAACTCTAGGCCTTTTCCCCTGCCAAATATTCCTTGATAGCATCTCGTTCCATTTATTGAATTGATTTTGATTAATTTCTATTGGTAGGGTCTGAAAGAGATATAACAGTCTGGGCAGTATATTCATTTTAATAGACTCAATCCTTGAACTGAGACTGAAAAAAGGAATCAGGTTCCATGTTGCCACATCTTCCTTAATTTTTTATATAAAGGCTGATAATTACATGCTGATAATTTTGCCAAATCTTTTGGCATAATGATGCCCAAATATTTGAAAGACTCTGTGTGCCATGCCCTGGGGTATCGACTTTCAATTTCTCTTGGTGGGTTATAGTAATATGAAAGTAATTGGGTTTTATCCATGTTGATATTGTATCCTGATAATTGACCATATTGTTCAAAGGATTGCATCAATTTAGGTAAGGAGTATGTTGGTTGCCCTAGATAGATCAAAATGTCATCCGCATAACAAGCCAATTTATGCTCTCTCCCTTTAATAGTAATTCCCCTGATAACTTCATTTTGTCTGATGTATTGAGCTAATGGTTCCAGATATAACGCAAAGAGTAGTGGTGACCATGCACAACCCTGTCTCGTGCCCCTTTCTAGGGTAAGACTATTTGATAAATATCCATTAATTTTAATCCTAGCAGTAGGATTGTCATATAGTGTGTGTATAGTTTTAATAATTGTGTCTTGGAAACCAAATCTATGTAAAACTCTGTAAAGAAAATTCCAATTAACGGAATCAAATGCTTTTTCAGCATCCACGTTTATCACTATTGCTTCGATTTTATGTTTTTGTATATGATCCATAATGTGAAGTGTCCTTCGTATATTGTCTTGTGTTTGGCATTGTCGTATAAAACCTGTCTGATTGTTATGTATCAGTATGGGTAGAAACTCCTCTAATCGTTTGGCCGTGATGGAGGTAAATAATCTATAATCTACATTAAGAATGGATATTGGTCTAAATGACCCGCATTCCATTTTATCCTTGCCTTCTTTCGGTATAGCTGAGATTATTGCTTCCTTCCAGCTGGGTGGCATTTGTGCCTTTTTTAGAGCCCAGTTCAGTGTGGGGAGTAAAACAGGAATTAACTCATTTTTAAATTCTTTGTACCACTCTGCCATATACCCATCTGATCCTGGTGACTTGCTTAATATAAGCCTACTAATTGCAGCTTTTAATTCAACTTCAGTTATGTCAGCAGTCATCGTTCTATTTTGTTCTTCACTTAAAGTGGGTAACTCTAAAGAATTCAAGAAGGTGTCAATTTGGGTTATGCTTCCCCCTGGAACTTTGGAATATAGAGTTTTGTAAAACACTTCAAAAGCTTCTTGAATTTCACTTAGCTTATTTTTTTTATCATTTTCGTTCTATGAATTGTATTTTCTGCTATCTTTGTTTTCAGTTTCCAAGCCAGTATTTTCATAGATTTCGATCCACTTTCATAATGTCTCTGCTTCAGAAACATTAAGTTTTTCCTGATTTCTTGCTTAGCCAAACTATTTATTTCATTCCTAATTCTTTTAATCTCCCCTAATGTATCCGGTGCCAAATTCAATTTGTGTTTTTTCTCTAGTTCTTTCAGCCTATTTTATAATTCCTCTAATGTTTTATTCCTTATTTTTTTCTTATATGAAGATATCGGTATAATTTTCCCTCTTAACACCGCCTTCAGGGTATCCCATAAAATGGGAGGTGAAACCTCTCCATTATCATTAAATTCTAAGTAGAGACCAATTTCTTTTTTAATTTTTTCCTTAAAGTACGGATCATTGAGTAGACTTGAATTTAGTTTCCATATAGTATTCTTTGGTTGTAGGTCAAAATCAACAGATAAACATATAGGTGCATGGTCACTGACATCTATTGTCTCAATTCCACAGGTGTTTATTTTGTCTTTGTCTATTCCAAATTTAATGAAGTAGTCTATTCTTGCATATACAGAATGGGGAGCAGAATAATGAGTTAGGGAAAAGGTCCCCCATATATCAATTAAACCAACATCCTCAAAAAGTGTATTAACTTTCTTATGTAAAGATTTTGTTTCTTCTATTGGAAGAGTCTAAGTTTGGTTGTAATTGTAAATTTATGTCTCCCCCACATATCAGAAGACACTCTGTTTCCGTTACCATAATATCAGTAATTTTCTGAAAGAAACCAATATCACTTCCCGGGGGTGCATATATATTCAATAGAGTAACTGAATTTCCATCTATATTCCCCCTTACCCGAATATATCTGCCCTCTTTATCTCCCATTTTGAATAGCAACTCCTCTCCTATGTCCTGATTTATATGAGGAGAAAAACAGATTAGTGAAGCCCATTCTCTTTAGTTTTTTATGCTCATTATCACATAAATGAGTTTCCTGCAAATACACTACATGGGCTTGTTTTTTCATTTTGTATAAAATTCTCTTATGTTTGATTGGATTTAATAGCCCATTGACATTAAAAGAAATGAATTTTACCTTGTCCTTAGCCATCTGTATTTATCTGTCAATGTATCATTGAAATTAGAATAAAACTTAATCGATCTACTCCCTGAACAAATAAGAACCAAGAAACGCAAATCATATCAAAAATGGCAACGAACTTGTGATTCCAAGGCTGAGGTCTCTAGGAGATGACCCTGTGTTGAGTGAGAGGAAATGTCTAGCTGTGGGGGATAACCCCTCCTACTTGTGAGCTGAGGGCCCCCATTGCAGTATTCATAAAAGTCAGTGAACAAATCCATTACACAAAAAAGATTTCCCTGTGTACTCCTCCTATGTATATATGTATGTATGTATATATATATATATATATATATATATATATATATATACACACACACACATACATACACACACACACACACACACATATATATATATTCTCATTTTGGTGGGGAAAAAGGAGTAAGTGAGCGAGTAAAGAATAACAACTAAGTAATATAAAATCCACATTATAATAAGTATTTCTCGAGATAAGTATATCACCGTGTACTTTTGCTTCCGTTTAGCTTCTCAACATTTTTAAGGTTAGCCAAACCTTATGGCTCTTCTGAAGGGGGTGAGGACTGTGTTTGAGAAACTCCCGGTTTCTTCCTGATATATTTCTCTCGGCCTCCTCCCGTCTCCTGCCTTCTCGATTCTCGCACTATTTCCCAAGCGGAGCGGGATAATTCCTCAGCCAGGCTTTCCCTCGGTTTGATCACGCTGACGGGCAACCCCCTGGCCTTCGTGTCTGTAGTTGCCTCTAACACTGTTTGGTACAACAGAGTCCCGTTGTCGCAAAACACTCGAAGTTTAGCAGGATACGGAGTTTGAAATCTAATCTTGTTTTGCTTTAGTACTCGCTTTACTTCAGAGTATTCTTTGCGTTTCTGGAGGACCGCGGGGGGTAATCTTGGTCGAAATATATTAATTTACTGTCGAAAACCACTTTCTTCTTACCCCAGGCCCTTCGTAGAATCTCCGCCTTGGTGCTGTACCGAAGGTATTTAATTATTACTGAGCGTGGCTTTCTATCCTGGGTAGGTTTCAGGACTAGCGCACGATGGGCTCTTTCGACTTCCAGCTCCATAGCCGGGGGAAGATCCAACACGTCCCGCAGTAACTTTCCGACAAACTCCGTCATAGACGGGCCCTCCGCTCCTTCGGGAACGTTGTAGATTCTGATATTTTTCTGCCGTGATCTTCCCTCCAGGTCAAACAGTTTTCCTTCTTGGTGATGTATTATTTTTATTGTCTTACTCAGTATCTGTTCCACGTTTTGAACGCAATCTTCCACCTTCTCAATTCGAGTCTCTGCCACCGCTATTTTTTGATTAACGCTGGCGAGCTCTGACTTAATATCACGGAACAGCTGCTCTATTTCTTTCTGGAACTCCCTTATTTCTTGCAGCATTTTGAACATATTCGTCGCTTCGACTGAACGAGGCCCGGCGGCCGCCTCTCTAGCACATGGTCGGGTCGGAGAGCCACTCGCTGCACTCCTCTCGGCCGCAGGCTCCGCAGTGTCGCTTTTTTTATTTCCATTCCTTTTCCCCATTCTTGCCCCTCTTTTCAGTTTAAATATTTTTCAAAAAAATTATATTTGATGGGTTAATACGCGTTTTTCCGGAGGAGCTAGTGACTTAAGCTGCCATTCTCGACGATGACGTCACTGGAACCAACCTCTATTTTTCTAAGCTCCATGTACCTATCTAAGAGTCTCTTAAAAGACCCCATTGTTTCCACCTCCACCACTGCCGCCAGCAGCCCATTCCATGCACTCACCACTGTCTGCATAAATACCTTCTTTCTTAACATCTATATGCTCAGTCTTTTCAATCCGCTGCAAGTTATGAGCATTTGGAGAGACATAATCTGATTAGGGACAGGTCATGCCTTACAAACCTGATTGAATTCCTTGAGTAGATAAGAAAACACTTTGATGAAGGTGGATCAGTGGATGTAGTGTTACGTACCCCGTAACTGGGTGTCTAACCAGCAGAGAAAGAAGTGTCCATTGGAGTCTGGTACTATTTTCAAACAGTGTTTATTAGTAAAATATACAAATCAATATCAACAATGCAGATATACAGATAATACACGTTAGCAATACTAAACCTAAAAAGTGTGGGTATAATAATAATCAATAATAAACAAGCTCTATTGTTGTCTAGGGGATAATGAATTGTCATATGTGAATATAAAGTTCAGTTCAGTTCATACGTGCTGAGGTAGTTGTTGGTTCTTGTGTTTTAATCGTTGGAGAGAGAGAGACAGAGAGAGCAAACAGTGACAGCTATTGTCAGGCATACTTTCCTTTACGTTGTTGATCCGTCAAGTTGTTGTGGCCATTCAGGTATGACCCCTCTGTCCTTCAGCTAGACCATTCTTCCGTGGTGGACTCGTCACCCAGGCAAGGGTGGACACACACACAAGCCCCCACTGGCCTCGCTAAAAACACTGTGAGTTAAACTGACCGATCCTTTGTTCGGTCTCCGATGCCCCACACCTTCACGTGGGTTCCAACACTCAAGCAGTGCTCAATAGTGTGTCTCCTGGTGTGTCTGAGGGGTGTCTCCCCAGACCTCACTTTTATCCCCACTCACGGGGTCTCAGGTGTCAATCAGTTTTGAATGGCTTAGTCCATCAAACCAGCCCACTCCGGATGTCCACTGAGGAATTTTAATGAACAGAATGGTACCAAGTAAACAGCCCTCTCCGTAGCCATAAGTCTTTCAGGAGTCATAATATGGTGGGTCAACAAGTCTCTCACCCCCGGTGATATCTCTCCCTTATCTGAAGCAGATGTTCCAGTCCTAGTATGTTTTCCCTTTGCCTCTCTTTCTCTCTCATTAGCAGCGTGATAACAGTAACAGTTTGTGATTCTCCTGGGGGGGGGGGGGGGAACATGGGCAACTCTGTACCCTTCTGCCCATCAAAGTTGTTCATCCTTCATAACAGTAGTGTATATGGATTTTAGTAAGTTATTTGATAAGGTTCCCCATGCAAGGCTCCTTCAGAAAGTAATGAGGCATAGGATCCAAGGAAACCATGCTTTGTGGATTAGAACTGGCTTGCCCACAGAAGGCAAAGGGTGATTGAAAATGGTTCGTATTCTGCATGGAGGTTGGTGACCAGTGGTGTTCTGTAGGGATCTGTTCTGGGACCCTTCTTTGTGATTTGTATAAATGACTTGCATGAAGAAGTAAAACAGTGGGTTACTAAGCTTGCTCATGACAAAAAAATTGGGGGTGTTGTGGATACTGTCAGAGGTTACAGTGGGACATCGATAGGATCCAGAACCAGGCTGCGAAACGGTATTTGGAGTTCAACCCAGATAGGTGTGATATGTTTCATTTTGGTTTGGCAAATTTGAAGACAGAATATTATATTAATGGTTAGACCCTTGGCACTGTGGGGTCCAGTGGGATCTTGGAGTCCATGTCCATAAGACACCCAAATCTGTTGTGCAGGTTGACAGTGTTATTAAGAAGGCCTGTAGTGTGTTGGCATTCATCAACTGTGGGATTGAATTCAAGAGCCAACAGCTGTATAGAACCTTAGTTAGACCCCACTTAGTGTACTGTGTTCACTTCTGGTCACCTCACTACAGGAAGAATGTGGAAACTATAGAGAGAGTTCAGAGGACATTTAAAAGGATATTGCCTGGATTGGAGAGCATATGAGAATAAGTTGAGTGAACTTGGCTTTTTCTTTTTGGAGCCCCGGAGGATGAGATGTGACCTAATGGAGGTGTATAAGATGATGAGAGGCATTAATCGTGTGGATAGTCAGAGGTTTTTTCCAAAGGCTGAAATGGCTAGCACAAGGGGACATAGTTTTAAGGTGCTTGGAAGTAGGTTCAAGGGGGATTTCAGAGGTAAGTTTTTTCACAGAGAGTGGTGAGTGTGTAGAATGCACTGCCAGTGATGGTGGTAGAGGTGGATGCAATAGGATCTTATAGGAGATTCTTAGATAGGTACATGGAGCTTAGAAAAATAGAGGACTATGCAGTATGGAATTTCGAGGGAGTTTCTACAGTAGGTTACATGGTCAACACAACATTGTGGGCTGAAGATGCTGTAGATTTCAATGTTCTATGTTCTATATAAGCTGATCAAATA
The DNA here is from genome assembly GCF_048418815.1 of Hemitrygon akajei. Lineage (NCBI taxonomy): Eukaryota > Metazoa > Chordata > Chondrichthyes > Myliobatiformes > Dasyatidae > Hemitrygon > Hemitrygon akajei. The sequence goes on along the minus strand of NC_133125.1, from coordinate 189,470,978 downwards.
TATTAAAGAGGATACCAAAGTGTCTTCAGATACATAATTAGATAATGTGGAAAAGGGATACCAAACTGCTGGATAACAATGCTGGAGAGGTGGTCATAGAAGACTAAATAGGCATTTTGCAATCAGTCTTCACTGTAAAGGATATTAGCAGTATGGTAGAAGTTCTAGGTTTCACGAGTAACAAAGTGTATTTAGTTACCATCACTAGAGAGAAGGTTATTGGGAAACTGAAAGGTCTGAAGGTAGATAAATCACCTGGGCCAGATGGTGTACACCCCAGGGTCCAGAAAGAGGTGACTGAAGAGATTATTGAGACATGAGTAATGATCTTTCAGGAATCACTAGATGGTGGAATGGTTCCGGAAGACTGGAAAATTGCAAGTGTCACCCGACTCTTCAAGAAGGGAGAGAGGCAGAAGGAAGGAAACTATAGGCCAATTAGTTGGACCACCATCCGAATCATTGACATATAACTTTAAAACAATCAGTCACTGTGGAACACCACTGGTCACCGGCTGCCAACCAGATGAGGTTCCCCTTATACCCGTTCTTTGTCTCCTGCCAGTTGTTGCAAAGTCTGCAGATGGTACAAAGACAAGTGGAGGGCAGGTATTTTTGAGTAAATAGGCAGGACTTAGACAGATTAGGAGAATATGCAAAGAAGTGGCAGATGGAATACAGTGTTGGGAAGAGTATGGTCATGCACACTGGTAGAAGACATGAAAGGCTTGACTATTTTCTAAATTGAGAGGAAATAGCAAAACTGAGCTGCAAAGAGTCTCGGGAGTCCTCGTGCAGGGTTCCCAAAAAGTTAATTTACAGGTTGACTCTGTGGTGAGGAAGGCAAATGCCATGTTAGCATTCATTTCAAGAAAACTGGATGTGTCGCCTCAACTGGAAAGACTGTTTAGGGCTCTAGATGGTAGTGAGGGAGGAGGTGTAGAGGCAGGTGTAGCACTTGTTCTGCTTGCAAGGATAAGTGACAAGAGAAGGATCAGTGGGGAAGGATGAATGGATAAGGGAGTCATGCAGGAAGCGATTTCCATGGAAAGCAGAACTTGGTGGGGGAGTGAAAGATGTGCATAGTGGTGGGATCCTGTTAGAGGTGGCAGAAGTTTCAGAGAGTTCTGTGCTTCCAATATAACTCGGAGTCCTGCCATGTGCAGAAGTTCGCTGATGACACGGCCATAGTGGGGTGTGTCAGGAATGGACAGGAGGAGGAGTATAGGAAACTGATACAGGACTTTGTGATATGGTGCAACTCAAACTACCTGCGTCTCAATGTCACCAAGACCAAGGAGATGGTGGTGGACTTTAGGAGATCTAGGCCTCATATGGAGCCAGTGATCATTAATGGAGAATGTGTGGAGCAGGTTAAGACCTACAAGTATCTGGGAGTACAGTTGGACGAGAAGCTAGAATGGACTGCCAACACAGATGCCTTGTGCAGGAAGGCACAGAGTCGACTGTACTTCCTTAGAAGGTTGGCGTCATTCAATGTCTGCAGTGAGATGCTGAAGATGTTCTATAGGTCAGTTGTTGAGAGCGCCCTCTTCTTTGTGGTGGCGTGTTGGGGAGGAAGCATTAAGAAGAAGGACGCCTCACGTCTTAATAAGCTGATAAGGAAGGCGGGCTCTGTCGTGGGCAAAGTACTGGAGAATTTAACATCGGTAGCTGAGCGAAGGGCGCTGAGTAGGCTACGGTCAATTATGGAAAACCCTGAACATCCTCTACATAGCACCATCCAGAGACAGAGAAGCAGTTTCAGCGACAGGTTACTGTCGATGCAATGCTCCTCAGACAGGATGAAGAGGTCAATACTCCCCAATGCCATTAGGCTTTACAATTCAACTGCCAGGACTTAAGAACTTTTTTTTAAAGCTATTATTAATGCTTTTTGAGTTAGTGATTTAGATGCATATCATATTATTACTGAGTTAAGTATTGTATGTAATGAGTTTTTGCTACAACAAGTGTATGGGACATTGGAAAAAATGTTGAATTTCCCCATGGGGATGAATAAAGTATCTATCTATCTATCTATCTATCTATCTATCTATCTAGTGGTGGGATCACCAATTCTTTAGCCAAATGGAGGTAAATCTGTAGAATTCGTTGTCACAGGCAGCTGTGGAGGTCAAGTCTTTATGTATATTTAAGCAGAGATTGATAGATTCTTGATTGGTCAGGTTATGAAGGGATACAGGAAGAATGAGGGTGTTTGGGACTGGGAGGGAAAATGGATCAGCCATGATGAAATGGCCTAAGTCTGCTCCTACACGCATATCTTATGGCCTTATTATCTCTAGTGGGGCGGTCGGAGGCCAGAGGACGCAGCCTCAGATTAGAGGACATTCACTTAGAATGGAGATGAGGAGGAATTTCTTTCGTCAGAGGGTGGTGAACATGTGGAAATTATTGCCACACTTGACTGGACAGGTCAAGTCAGTGAGTATATTTAAAGCGCAGGTTGATAGGTTCCTGATTAGTCAGGATACAGGAAGAAGGCAGGAGAATGGTGTTGAGAGGATTAATAAATCAGCCCTGATGGAAGAGTGGAGAAGACTTGAATCATTTCCCCTCAGCAGAGCCTGTACTGTATGAGTCTGTAAGGAGGGTTTGTTCCAGTGCCTGGCACCGAGGTGAAATCTTCTCTCCAGTTCTCCCTTGTCCAGCATTTGCTGACAGCATCACAAAACTTTTTGAAAGTTCCTTAAACTGCTCCTTTAACTTCCCCAGATTAGTTTCAAACAATGAACTGCATAGTTTTGATTTTTTTCTTAATTTCACAACAGTCTTCTGTTACAACTATAGAGTTACAATAAGTGTGGGAGAATTGGTCTACAGCCAGTTCAGGGATTATTTCGAGTGAGTGAGTCAGGAAAGTAGGTGAGGGAAGTTAATTGTGGAATGGAGAAGTGAAGTGACAATTCAGGGGTCATCATGGGACACTAGCAGGGATGGCGGCTGATCAGTAATGGCTGGAGTTCCTGTGAGCAATTCAGAAGACATAGGATCAGTTCTTCCCTATGAAGGAACATTCTAAAAGGAGCATCAAGCAACTGTGGCTGACAAGGGAAGTCAAAGACAGCAGAAAAGCAAAAGTGAAAGCTTATGGTGTATGATAGCAAAATTAGTTGGGAGCTAGAGGATTAGCAAATTTTAAAAAAAGAAGGAAACTACTAAAGAAATAAGGAGAGAAAGGTTTAAATATGGAACAACGGGATGTTGGGATGCAACACCAGAGATCCTCAAAGTTGCCATGCAAGTTGATAGTGTGTTTAGGAATCATGTGATGTGCTGACCTTCATTCGTCAGGTAATTAAGTTCAAAAGCTACGAGATAATGTTGCAGCTCTGAAAAACCCAGTTTAGACCACAGTAGAAATATTGTGTTCGGTCCTGGATGCCTCATCATAGGACGGATGTGAAAGCTTTAGAGAGGATGTTGAGGAGATTTATTAGGATGCTCCCCAGGTAAGAGTGCATGTCTTTATGAACATGGGTTGAGCAAACTAGGGATTGTCTCTTTGGAGTGAAGGAGGCTGAGAAGTGTCTTGATAGAAGTGTGCAAGATGATAAGTGACATGAATCGAGTGGATAACCGGAGACTTTTTCCCCAGGTTGGAAATGGCGAAAACAAGGGAACTTAATTTTCAGGTGATTAGAGTAGAGTATAGGAGGAAGGTCAGAAGTACAGTCCACAATGATTGGAATGCACAGTCTTGGGTGGTGGTAGACGCAGATACTTAGGGGCATTTAGGTACACACATCAGTGATAGAAAAATAATAGGTTATTTAGGAGTGAAGGGTTATATTAATCTTAGAATAGGTTAAAAGATTGGCACATCACTGTGGGTCAAAGAGCACTTGGGAAGCTGAAAGGTTAACTTGCAGGATGAGTCAGTGGTGAGAAAGGCAAATACCACGTTAGCATTTATTTCAAGAGGTCTAGAATACAAGAGTAAGGATGTGATGCTGAGACTTTCGAAGGCACTGGTGAGGCCTCACCCTAGTGTTGTGAATGGTTTTAGGCCTCTAATCTTAGAAAAGATGTGCTGGCATTGGAGAGCATTCAAAGGAGTTTCATAAATATGATTCTAGGAATGAAAGGGTGATCATTTGTGGAAGGTTTGATGGCTCTGGGTCTGTACTCACTGGAATTTGAAGGATAAGGGGGAATCTCTTTGAAACCTTTTGAATGCTGAAAGACCTGGACTTAGTAGATGTGGAAAGGATGTTTCCCATGATGGGAGAGTGTAGGAGAAGAGGGCACAGCCTCAAGATTGGGGAGAACCCTTTCAAAACAGTGATGCGAAGAAATTACTTTAACCAAAGGGTGGTGGATTTGTGGAATTTGTTGCCACATGCAGCTGTGGAGGCCAGGAATTCAACACAGAGATTGATAGGTTCTTGATTGGACATGGCATCAAAGTTTATGGGGAGAAGGCCAGGAACTGTGGTTGAGAATGAGAAAAGTAAAGGATCAGCCATGAGTGAATGGCGAGAAGACTGGATGGGCCAGATGGCCGAATTCTGCTCCTATGTCTTATGGAAAGGTTTGAAGGTAGAAAGTTACCTGGTCCAGATGGACAGCACTCCAGGGTTCTGAAAAAGGTGTGGGGCCAGGAGTAAGGATCTTTCTAGAATCACTCGAGTCCAGTGTGGCTTCAGAGGACTGGAAAATTGCAGATGTCACCCCACTGTTTAGGGGGAGAGTGAGGCAGGGAAAAGAAAATTATAGACCAGTTAGCCTGAGTGTTGGTTGGGAAGATATTAGAGTCAGTTATTAAGATGAGGTTTGCAGGAGCTTGGAATCACATGATAAAATAGGCCAAAAACAACATGAAGAAAATCTTGCCTGACAAATTTTTGAAGAAATAACAAGTAGGATAGAGAAAGGAAAATCAGTAAATGTTGTGGGCTTGGATTGTCAGAAGACATTGACGAGGTGCCGCACACGAGGCTCCTTAACAGAAAAAGAGCCCATGGTATTACAGGCAAGATATCAGCATCGATAAGGTGTTGGAACCACCCTCGAGTGTAACTCATGGAGCACAGACCCTACTGAGCGGAAGGATTACTCACTGACTGCTCTATCAGGGATTCTCACGGTCTTGCACACTTTTATTAACACTTCGCCACAGCCTTTCCATTTAGAAAACAATCTCAGCCTGTCCAATCTCTCAGATCTGAAATAGCCACCTTATAACAAAACACATAGGGTACCCCTGCTTAGCCAATGTTTGAGATCATTGTTCCATAAGCTCTTAATAGAATGCGAAGACATGGAAGCAGAATTAGGCCATTCAGCCCATCAAATCGGCTCTGCCATTCCATCATGGCTGATTTATTATCCCTCTCAACCCCATTCTCCTGTCTTCTTCCCATAACCTTTGATGCCCTGACTAATCCGGAATCTATCAACTTCCACTTTAAATATACCCAGTGACTTGACCTGTACACTCGACTGCGTCAATGAATTCCACAGAGTCACCACCCTCTGGCTAAAGAAATTCCTTCTCTTCACTGTTCCAAATGGATGTCACTCTATTCTAAAGTTGTGTCTTTTGGTCTTAGACTCCCCCACTATAGGAAACAACTTCACATCCACTCTGTCCAGGCCTTTTAGTATTCAATAAGTTTCAATGAGATCTTCCCCCCTCATTCTTCGAAACTGCAGTGAGTATAAACCCACAGCCATCAAATGCTCTTCATACATTGACCCTTTTATTCTGGGAATATTCTTAGTGAACCCCTCTGGTCCCTCTCCAATGCCAGCACATCTTCTCATTTGTCCAGCAGTTGCTGACAGCATCATAAAGTGTTTTTTAAATGACCTAAAGTGCTCCCTTAACTTCCCCAGTTTAGTTTCATACATTAAGCTGCTTTATGTTTCAATTATTTTCTAAATTTCGGAACCGTGTTGTAAAGACTATAACCAAAGTAATTTTGAAACTGTTGAGCTAAGACCTTATGACATGGGAGCAGAACTAGGCCATTCAGCCCATCAAGTCTGCTACACCATTCCATCATGGCTGATCCCAGATCCCATTCAACTCCATACACCTGCCTTCTCGCCACACATACTTTGATGCCCTGACCAATCAGGAAACTATCAAATTCTACCTTAAGTATACCAATGGACTTGGCCTCCACCGTTGTTTGTGGCAGAGCATTCCACAGATTCACTACTCCCTGGCTTAAAAAAAAATCCCTCCTTACCCCCTTACCTGTGTTCTAAAAGATCACCTTGAATTTTGAGGCTGTACCCTCTAGTTCTGGATACCCGCACCACACCCTGCTCTTAAACTCAATCCCTCTAGCAATGAAGGTCAGCATTCCATTTGCCTTCCTGATAACCTGCTGCACCTGAAAACCAAACTTTTGTGATTCATGCACAAACATTCTCAAGTCCCTCTGCACAGAAGCATGATGCAATCTTTCACCATTTAAGCAATAATCTGATCTTTCATTTTTCCTTCCAAAGTGGATCACGTCATGTTTATCAACATTGTACTCCATCTGCCAGACACTTGCCCAATCACGTAACCTATCGATGTCTCTCTGCAGGCTCAGGTACAGTTAGTTCTTTACACAATGATTGGAATGCCCTGCAGGGGTGGTGGCAGACGCAGATACATAGGGGAATTTACAAAACTCTCAGATAAACACATCAGTGATAGAAAAATGGAAGGTTATGTAGGGGGAAGGATTATATTGACCTTAGAATAGGTTCAAAGATTGGCATAGCCTCATGGGTGTAAGAGCCCTTGGGAAGCAGAATGGTTTGAAAGTAGATAAGTTACCTGGTCCAGGTGGACTACACCCCAAGGTTCCAGGGTTCTGAAAGAGTTCCGGAGGACTGGAAAATTACAAATCTCATTGCACTCTTCAAGAAGTGAGGAAGGCAGAAGGAAGGAAATTATAGGCCAGTTATTCTGACCTCAACAGGTGGTAAGTTCTAACAGAATTATAGAAAAGTACAGCACAGAAACAGACCCTTCAGCCCATCTAGTCTATGCTGAATCTTTTAAATTGCACACTGCCTTTGACCTGCACAGGGACAATAGTCCTTCATACCCCTACCATCCATGTACCTTTATAAACTTCTCTTAAACGTTGGAATTGAGCTTGCGTTGGCAGCTTGTTCCACACTCTCATATCTGCCCCCTGAGTGAAGAAGTTACCCTCCATGTTCCCCTTAACATTTTCACCTTTCACCCTGACCCCTGACCTCAGGTTTTAGTCACAACCTTTCTCAGTGGACAGAGCCTGTCTGCATTTACCCTATCTATACCCGTCATACTTTTATACACTTCAATCAAATCCACTCTCAATCTTCCATGTTCCAAAGAATAAAGTCCTAATCTATTCATTCTTTCTTTATGACTCAGGTCCTGCAGACACCCTTATAACTTTTCTCTGTACTCTTTCAGCCTTGTTTACATCTTTCCTATAGGTAGGTGTCCAAAACTGCACACAGTATTCTAAATTAGGCCTTCTACAACTTCAACATAACATCCCATCTCCTGTCCTCAGTACTTTGATTTATGAAGGTTAATGTGTCAAAAGGTACTTTACAACCCTAGCAACCTGTGACGTCTCTTTCAATCAACTACACCATCAAACATGACCTACCTCCGATTTACATTCTAAACCTGAGGACCAGACTGATCTATTTGTATATTTACTTTGAAACTAATGACATTCTGGTCACCAGATGTAAAGTATTCCCCAACACAAACTTCTGTCTCCTTCTCTAGTAGCAGATCAAGTATCTGACGCTTTCTCATTGGGAATTCAGCATACTGATTAAGACCATGAGACCATCGAGTCTGCTGTGCCATTTCCTCTCAGCTCTTCCTCCCATATCCCTTCATGCCTGACCAATCAAGAATCTATAAACCTCTCCCTTAAAGACATGGCCTCCACAGCTGCCTTTGGCAATGAACTGCACAGATTCACCACTCTCTGGCTCAAGAAATGCCTCCTCATCTCAGTGATAGAAGGGTGCCAATCTATTCTGAGGCTGTGTCCTTTGGACTAAGACTTTCCTAACACGGGAAACATCTTCTCCATATCCACTTTAACAAGGCCTTTCACCATTCAATAAGTTTCAATGATACACCCCTCATTCTTCTCATTTCTAGTGCCTTTGTGAATAAAGGCCCAGGACCATCAAACGCTTTTCATGTAACAAGCCATTCAATCCCAGAATCATTTTCATGAGGCTCGTTTGAATCATCTCCAGCTTCAGCACATCCTTTCTAAGATAAGGGGCCCTAAACATGAACACTCAAAGCTGCTGTGCAGGTTGACTCTGTGGTTAAGAAAGCATTCGGTACATTGGCCTTCATCAATTGTGGGATTGAGTTTAGGAGCCGAGAGATAATGTTGCAGCTATATAGGACCCTGGTCAGACCCCACTTAGAGTACTGTGCTCAGTTCTGGTTGCCTCACTACAGGAAGAATGTGGAAACCATAGAAAGGGTGCAGAGGAGATTTACAAGGATGTTGCCTGGATTGGGGAGCATGCCTTATGATGAGAACAGGTTGAGTGAACTCTGCTTTTTTTCCTTGGAACAACGGAGGGTGAGAGGTGACCTGATAGAGGTGTATAAGATGATGAGAGGCATTGATCATTGGGATAGTCAGAGGCTTTTTCCCAGTGCTGAAATGGCTAACATGAGAGGGCACAGGTTTAAGCACTTGGAAGTAGATACAGAGGAGATATCAGGCATAAGTTTTTTACACAGAGAGTGGTGAGTGTGTGGAATGGGCTGCTGGCAATGGTGGTGGAGACAGATACGATAGGGTCTTTTAAGAAACTACCGGATAGGTACATGGAGCTCAGTAAAATAGAGGGCTATGCGTAACCCTAGATAATTTCTCAGGTAAGGACATGTTCGGCACAGCTTTGTGGGCCAAAGGGCCTGTATTGTGCTGTAGGTTTTCTATGTTTCTAAACAGCTCACAATACTCCAAGTGAGGCTTCATGGTCTCAACATTACATCCTTATTTTTATATTCTAGTCTTCTTGAAATAAATGCTAACATCGCATTTGCCTTCCTCATCACAGACTCAACCTGCAAGTTAACCATCAGAGAATTCTGCACAAGGACTCCCAATTCCCTTTGTACCTCAGTTTTTTGTATTTTCTCTCCATTTGGAAAACAGTCAACCCTTTCGTTTCTTCTACTGAAGTGCATGACCATACACTTCCTGACACTATATTCCATCTGCTATTTCTTTCTCATACTCTTAATCTGTCTAAGTCCTTCTGTAGCAACTCTTCTTCGTCAAAACTACCTCCATCTCACCTAACTTCATTTTCTCTGCAAACTTTTCAACTAAGCCATTAATTCCATCATCCAAATCATTGATGTATAATTTAAAAAGAATCAGCCCCAACACAGTCCCCATGGAACACCACTAGTCACCAGCAGCCAACCAGAAAAGGCCTATTATTCCCACTCATTGCCTCCTGCCAATCAGCCTCTGCTTTATCTATGCAAGAATCTTCCCGTAATACCATGGGCTCATAGTTTGTTAAGTCACCTCATGTGTGGCACCTTGTCAAAGGCCTTCTGAAAATCCCAGTATACAAAATCAACTGATTCTCTTTTGTCTATCCTGCTGGTCATTTCTTCAAGGAATTCCAACAGATTTGTCAGCCAAGATGTTCCCTTGAGGGAACCATGCTGAATACAGCCTACTTTATCATGTGCTTCCAAGTACCCTGACAGCATATCTGTAATAATCGATGTCAACATCTTCCCAACCACTGAGGTCACACTAACTGGCATATAGTTTCCTTTCTTCTGCCTCTCTCCCTTCTGGAAGAGTGGAGAATTGCATTTGCAATTCTCCAGTCTTTTGGAACCATTCTAGAATCTGGCGATTATGGAAAGATCATTACTGATTCCTGCACAATCTCTTCAGCCACCTCTTTCAGATCTCTGGGGTGTACACCATCTCACTTGTCTATCTTCAGACCTTTCAGTTTCCCAAGAAGCAACTCTCTAGTTATGGTAACTTCACTTCATGCCCCAACACCTGGAACTTCCACCATACTGCTGGTGTCTTCCACAGTGATGACTGATACAAAACACTTATTCAGTTCTTCTGCCATTTCATTGTCCCCCATTACTAACTCTCCAGCAATATTTTCAAGCAGTCTGAAATCCAGTCTCTTCTCTCTTTTACACTTCATGAATCTGAAGAAACTTTTGGTATCCTCTTTAATATTATTGGCTAGCTGATTTTTATATTCCATCTTTTCATTCTTAATGACTTGTTAGTTGCCTTCTGTTGGTTTTTCAAAGCTCCCCAATCTTCTAACTTTCCACTAATTTTTGCTCCATTCTATGCCCTCTCTTTGGCTTTTATGTTGGCTTTGACTTCGCTTGTTAGCTATGATTGTGTCATCTTTCCTTTTGAATAATTCTTCCTATTTGGGATGTATATATCCTGTGCCTCTAGAAATTGCTTCTAGAAATTTCTGCCATTGCTGCTCTGCTGTCATCTCAGATAATGTTCTTTTCCGATCGATTCTGCATTGCCTTTGCATTGAAATAAATGCAGCTCAAGACAGCAAATGATTCTGGGATTGAAAGGGTTACCATATGAACATCATTTGACGGCATTGGGCTTGTACTCACTGGAATTCATGTCCTGGCCCTACACCCACTCCACATCTCTGTAAATCTTCAGCCTCTACACATATTCCCACTTCTGCAACCTCCCTCCCTCTCTGCTACCCTCTCCATGTCTGTGACAACCCCTCCCACCACCCGCCTGACTCCCCTCCCCATCTCTGTAAACCTTTAGCCACTGCACATTGGCAGCACGGTAACCTTGTGGTTAGCACAACACTTTACAGAATAACAAAGTGGGTTCAATTCCTGTCACTGCCTGCAAGGAGACCCTGCGTTCTTCCCCACGACTGCTTGGATTTCCAGGTGATCTAGTTTCCTCCCACAGTCCAAAACTGTACCACTCGATCATTGTAAATTATCCTGTGATTGGAGTCAAGGGTTGTTGTGCAGAGCAGCTTGAAGGGCAGAAGGGCCTATTCTGCTCTGCATCTCCAGAAATAAATCAATCTCCTCGACTCAGCAAATCCCCACCCTCTCTCTTACACTCCTCCCCATCTCAGTGAATACCTCTGGTATCACACTCCTCCCCATCTCAGTGAATACCTCTGGTACTACACTCTTCCCCATCTCTGCGATTACCCCTGGTATCACACTCCTCCCCATCTCTGTGATTACCCCTGGAATCACATTCCTCCCCATCTCTGTGATTACCCCTGGTATCACACACCTCCCCATCTCTGTGATTACCCCTGGTATCACACACCTCCCCATCTCTGTGATTACCCCTGGTATCACACACCTCCCCATCTCTGTGATTACCCCTGGTATCACACACCTCCCCATCTCTGTGATTACCCCTGGTATCACACACCTCCCCATCTCTGTGATTACCCCTGGTATCACACTCTTCCCCATCTCTGTGATTACCTCTGGTACTACACTCCTGTCCATCTCAGTGAATACCCCTGGTATCCACACCTCCCCATCTCTGTGATTACCCCTGGTACTACACTCCTCCCCATCTCTGTGATTACCTCTGTTATCACACACCTCCCCATCTCTGTGATTACCCCTGGTATCACACACCTCCCCATCTCTGTGATTACCCCTGGTATCACACTCCTCCCCATCTCTGTGATTACCCCTGGTATCACACTCCTCCCCATCTCTGTGATTGCCCCTGGTATCACACTCCTCCTCATCTCTGTGATTACCCCTGGTATCACACACCTCCCCATCTCTGTGATTACCTCTGGTATCACACACCTCCCCATCTCAGCGATTACCCCTGGTATCACACACCTCCCCATCTCTGTGATTACCCCTGGTATCACACTCCTCCCCATCTCTGTGAATACCCCAGATATCACACACCTCCCCATCTCTGCGATTACCTCTGGTTTCACACACCTCCCCATCTATGTGATTATCCCTGGTATCACACTCCTCCCCATCTCTGTGATTACCCCTGGTATCACACACCTCCCCATCTCTGTGATTACCCCAGATATCACACTCCTCCCCATCTCAGTGATTACCCCTGGTATCACACACCTCCCCATCTCTGTGATTACCCCTGGTATCACACACCTCCCCATCTCTGTGATTAACCCAGATATCACACACCTCCCCATCTCTGCGATTACCTCTGGTATCACACACCTCCCCATCTCTGTGATTACCCCTGGTATCACACACCTCCCCATCTCTGCGATTACCCCTGGTATCACACTCCTCCCCATCTCTGTGATTATCCCTGGTATCACACACCTCCCCATCTCTGCGATTACCCCTGGTATCACACTCCTCCCCATCTCTGTGATTATCCCTGGTATCACACACCTCCCCATCTCTGTGATTATCCCTGGTACTACACTCCTCCCCATCTCTGTGATTATCCCTGGTATCACACACCTCCCCATCTCTGCGATTACCCCTGGTATCACACTCCTCCCCATCTCTGTGATTATCCCTGGTATCACACACCTCCCCATCTCTGCGATTACCCCTGGTATCACACTCCTCCCCATCTCTGTGATTACCCCTGGTATCACACTCCTCTCCATCTCTGTGATTACCCCTGGTATCACACTCCTCCCCATCTCAGTGATTACCCCTGGTATCACACTCCTCCCCATCTCTGTGATTACCCCTGGTATCACACACCTCCCCATCTCTGCGATTACCCCTGGTATCACACTCCTCCCCATCTCTGTGATTATCCCTGGTATCACACACCTCCCCATCTCTGTGATTACCCCTGGTATCACACACCTCCCCATCTCTGTGATTACCCCTGGTATCACACTCCTCCCCATCTCTGCGATTACCCCTGGTATCACACTCCTCCCCATCTCTGTGATTACCCCTGGTATCACACTCCTCCCCATCTCTGTGATTACCCCAGATAACACACTCCTCCCCATCTCTGAGATTACCCCTGGTATCACACTCCTCCCCATCTCTGTGATTACCCCTGGTATCACACTCCTCCCCATCTCTGTGATTATCCCTGGTATCACACTCCTCCCCATCTCTGTGATTACCCCTGGTATCACACTCCTCCCCATCTCAGTGATTACCCCTGGTATCACACTCCTCCCCATCTCTGTGATTACCCCTGGTATCACACACCTCCCCATCTCTGTGATTACCCCTGGTATCACACACCTCCCCATCTCTGTGATTATCCCTGGTATCACACTCCTCCCCATCTCTGTGATTACCCCTGGTATCACACTCCTCCCCATCTCAGTGATTATCCCTGGTATCACACTCCTCCCCATCTCAGTGATTACCCCTGGTATCACACTCCTCCCCATCTCTGTGATTACCCCTGGTATCACACACCTCCCCATCTCTGTGATTATCCCTGGTATCACACTCCTCCCCATCTCAGTGATTACCCCTGGTATCACACTCCTCCCCATCTCTGTGATTACCCCTGGTATCACACTCCTCCCCATCTCAGTGATTACCCCTGGTATCACACTCCTCCTCATCTCTGTGATTACCCCAGATAACACACTCCTCCCCATCTCTGAGATTACCCCTGGTATCACACTCCTCCCCATCTCTGTGATTACCCCTGGTATCACACTCTTCCCCATCTCTGTGATTATCCCTGGTATCACACTCCTCCCCATCTCTGTGATTACCCCTGGTATCACACTCCTCCCCATCTCAGCGATTACCCCTGGTATCACACTCCTCCCCATCTCTGTGATTACCCCTGGTATCACACTCCTCCCCATCTCTGTGATTAACACTGGTATCACACTCCTCCCCATCTCTGTGATTACCCCTGGTATCACACACCTCCCCATCTCAGTGATTACCCCTGGTATCACACTCCTCCCCATCTCAGTGATTACCCCTGGTATCACACTCCTCCTCATCTCTGTGATTACCCCAGATAACACACTCCTCCCCATCTCTGTGATTACCCCTGGTATCACACACCTCCCCATCTCAGTGATTACCCCTGGTATCACACTCCTCCCCATCTCTGTGATTACCCCTGGTATCACACACCTCCCCATCTCAGTGATTACCCCTGGTATCACACTCCTCCCCATCTCAGTGATTACCCCTGGTATCACACTCCTCCTCATCTCTGTGATTATCCCTGGTATCACACTCCTCCCCATCTCAGCGATTACCCCTGGTATCACACTCCTCCCCATCTCTGTGATTACCCCTGGTATCACACTCCTCCCCATCTCTGTGATTATCCCTGGTATCACACTCCTCCCCATCTCTGTGATTAACACTGGTATCACACTCCTCCCCATCTCTGTGATTACCCCTGGTATCACACTCCTCCCCATCTCAGCGATTACCCCTGGTATCACACTCCTCCCCATCTCTGTGATTACCCCTGGTATCACACTCCTCCCCATCTCTGTGATTAACACTGGTATCACACTCCTCCCCATCTCTGTGATTACCCCTGGTATCACACACCTCCCCATCTCAGTGATTACCCCTGGTATCACACTCCTCCCCATCTCAGTGATTACCCCTGGTATCACACTCCTCCTCATCTCTGTGATTACCCCAGATAACACACTCCTCCCCATCTCTGTGATTACCCCTGGTATCACACACCTCCCCATCTCAGTGATTACCCCTGGTATCACACTCCTCCCCATCTCTGTGATTACCCCTGGTATCACACACCTCCCCATCTCAGTGATTACCCCTGGTATCACACTCCTCCCCATCTCAGTGATTACCCCTGGTATCACACTCCTCCTCATCTCTGTGATTACCCCAGATAACACACTCCTCCCCATCTCTGTGATTACCCCTGGTATCACACACCTCCCCATCTCAGTGATTACCCCTGGTATCACACACCTCCCCATCTCAGTGATTACCCCTGGTATCACACACCTCCCCATCTCAGTGATTACCCCTGGTATCACACACCTCCCCATCTCAGTGATTACCCCTGGTATCACACTCCTCCCCATCTCAGTGATTACCCCTGATATCACACTCCTCCCCATCTCTGCGATGACCTGTGTTCTCAAACGCCTCCCCATCTCAGTGATTACCCCTGGTATCACACTCCTCCTCATCTCTGTGATTACCCCAGATAACACACTCCTCCCCATCTCTGAGATTACCCCTGGTATCACACACCTCCCCATCTCAGTGATTACCCCTGGTATCACACTCCTCCTCATCTCTGTGATTACCCCAGATAACACACTCCTCCCCATCTCTGAGATTACCCCTGGTACTACACTCCTCCCCATCTCTGTGATTACCCCTGGTATCACACACCTCCCCATCTCAGTGATTATCCCTGGTATCACACTCCTCCCCATCTCAGTGATTACCCCTGGTATCACACTCCTCCCCATCTCTGTGATTACCCCTGGTATCACACACCTCCCCATCTCTGTGATTATCCCTGGTATCACACTCCTCCCCATCTCTGTGATTACCCCTGGTATCACACACCTCCCCATCTCTGCGATTACCCCTGGTATCACACTCCTCCCCATCTCTGTGATTACCCCTGGTATCACACTCCTCCCCATCTCTGTGATTATCCCTGGTATCACACACCTCCCCATCTCTGCGATTACCCCTGGTATCACACTCCTCCCCATCTCTGTGATTATCCCTGGTATCACACACCTCCCCATCTCTGTGATTATCCCTGGTATCACACACCTCCCCATCTCTGCGATTACCCCTGGTATCACACACCTCCCCATCTCTGCGATTACCCCTGGTATCACACACCTCCCCATCTCTGCGATTACCCCTGGTATCACACTCCTCCCCATCTCTGTGATTATCCCTGGTATCACACACCTCCCCATCTATGTGATTATCCCTGGTATCACACACCTCCCCATCTATGTGATTATCCCTGGTATCACACACCTCCCCATCTCTGTGATTACCCCTGGTATCACACTCCTCCCCATCTCTGTGATTAACACTGGTATCAAACTCCTCCCCATCTCTGTGATTATCCCTGGTATCACACACCTCCCCATCTCTGTGATTATCCCTGGTATCACACTCCTCCCCATCTCTGTGATTACCCCTGGTATCACACACCTCCCCATCTCTGTGATTACCCCTGGTATCAAACTCCTCCCCATCTCTGTGATTATCCCTGGTATCACACACCTCCCCATCTCTGTGATTATCCCTGGTATCACACTCCTCCCCATCTCTGTGATTACCCCTGGTATCAAACTCCTCCCCATCTCTGTGATTATCCCTGGTATCACACACCTCCCCATCTATGTGATTATCCCTGGTATCACACACCTCCCCATCTCTGTGATTACCCCTGGTATCACACTCCTCCCCATCTCTGCGATTACCCCTGGTATCACACACCTCCCCATCTATGTGATTATCCCTGGTATCACACACCTCCCCATCTCTGTGATTACCCCAGATATCACACACCTCCCCATCTCTGTGATTACCCCTGGTATCACACACCTCCCCATCTCTGTGATTACCCCAGATATCACACACCTCCCCATCTCTGTGATTACCCCAGATATCACACACCTCCCCATCTCTGTGATTATCCCTGGTATCACACACCTCCCCATCTCTGCGATTACCCCTGGTATCACACACCTCCCCATCTATGTGATTATCCCTGGTATCACACACCTCCCCATCTCTGCGATTACCCCTGGTATCACACACCTCCCCATCTATGTGATTATCCCTGGTATCACACTCCTCCCCATCTCTGCGATTACCCCTGGTATCACACACCTCCCCATCTATGTGATTATCCCTGGTATCACACACCTCCCCATCTCTGTGATTACCCCAGATATCACACACCTCCCCATCTCTGTGATTACCCCTGGTATCACACACCTCCCCATCTCTGTGATTACCCCAGATATCACACACCTCCCCATCTCTGTGATTACCCCAGATATCACACACCTCCCCATCTCTGTGATTATCCCTGGTATCACACTCCTCCCCATCTCTGTGATTATCCCTGGTATCACACACCTCCCCATCTCTGTGATTACCCCTGGTATCACACACCTCCCCATCTATGTGATTATCCCTGGTATCACACACCTCCCCATCTCTGTGATTACCCCTGGTATCACACTCCTCCCCATCTCTGTGAATACCCCTGGTATCACACTCCTCCCCATCTCTGTGATTACCTCTGGTTTCACACACCTCCCCATCTATGTGATTATCCCTGGTATCACACACCTCCCCATCTCTGTGATTACCCCTGGTATCACACACCTCCCCATCTCTGTGATTACCCCAGATATCACACACCTCCCCATCTCTGCGATTACCTCTGGTTTCACACACCTCCCCATCTATGTGATTACCCCTGGTATCACACACCTCCCCATCTCTGTGATTACCTCTGGTACTACACTCCTCTCCATCTCTGAGAATACCCCTGGTATCCACACCTCCCCATCTCTGTGATTACCCCTGGTACTACACTCCTCCCCATCTCTGTGATTACCTCTGTTATCACACACCTCCCCATCTCTGTGATTACCCCTGGTATCACACACCTCCCCATCTCTGTGATTACCCCTGGTATCACACACCTCCCCATCTCTGTGATTACCCCTGGTATCACACTCCTCCCCATCTCTGTGATTACCCCTGGTATCACACTCCTCCCCATCTCTGTGATTACCCCTGGTATCACACACCTCCCCATCTCTGTGAATACCTCTGGTATCACACTCCTCCCCATCTCTGTGATTACCTCTGGTACTACACTCCTCTCCATCTCTGAGAATACCCCTGGTATCCACACCTCCCCATCTCTGTGATTACCCCTGGTACTACACTCCTCCCCATCTCTGTGATTACCCCTGGTATCACACACCTCCCCATCTCTGTGATTACCCCTGGTATCACACACCTCCCCATCTCTGTGATTACCTCTGGTATCACACACCTCCCCATCTCTGTGATTACCTCTGGTATCACACACCACCCCATCTCTGTGATTACCCCTGGTATCACACACCTCCCCATCTCTGTGATTACCCCTGGTATCACACTCCTCCCCATCTCTGTGATTACCCCTGGTATCACACACCTCCCCATCTCTGTGAATACCTCTGGTATCACACTCCTCCCCATCTCTGTGATTACCTCTGGTACTACACTCCTCTCCATCTCTGAGAATACCCCTGGTATCACACTCCTCCCCATCTCTGTGATTACCCCTGGTATCACACACCTCCCCATCTCTGTGATTACCCCTGGTATCACACACCTCCCCATCTCTGCGATTACCCCTGGTACTACACTCCTCCCCATCTCTGTAAATACCCCTGGTATCACACACCTCCCCATCTCTGTGATTACCCCTGGTATCACACACCTCCCCATCTCTGTGTATACCTCTGGTACTACACTCCTCCCCTTCTCTGTGATTACCCCTGGTATCACACACCTCCACATCTCTGTGATTACCTCTGTTATCACACACCTCCCCATCTCTGTGATTACCCCTGGTATCACACACCTCCCCATCTCTGTGATTACCCCTGGTATCACACACCTCCCCATCTCTGCGATTACCCCTGGTACTACACTCCTCCCCATCTCTGTAAATACCCCTGGTATCACACACCTCCCCATCTCTGTGATTACCTCTGTTATCACACACCTCCCCATCTCTGTGATTACCCCTGGTATCACACACCTCCCCATCTCTGTGTATACCTCTGGTACTACACTCCTCCCCATCTCCATGAATACCCCTGGTATCACACTCCTCCCCATCTCCGTGATTACCCCTGGTATCACACTCCTCCCCATCTCTGTGATTACCCCTGGTATCACACTCCTCCCCATCTCTGTGATTACCCCTGGTATCACACTCCTCCCCATCTCTGTGATTACCCCTGGTATCACACACCTCCCCATCTCTGTGATTACCCCTGGTATCACACACCTCCCCATCTTTGTGATTACCCCTGGTATCACACACCTCCCCATCTCTGTGATTACCCCTGGTATCACACACCTCCCCATCTTTGTGATTACCCCTGGTATCACACACCTCCCCATCTCTGTGATTACCCCTGGTATCACACACCTCCCCATCTCTGTGATTACCCCTGGTATCACACACCTCCCCATCTCTGCGATTACCCCTGGTACTACACTCCTCCCCATCTCTGTAAATACCCCTGGTATCACACACCTCCCCATCTCTGTGATTACCTCTGTTATCACACACCTCCCCATCTCTGTGATTACCCCTGGTATCACACACCTCCCCATCTCTGTGTATACCTCTGGTACTACACTCCTCCCCATCTCCATGAATACCCCTGGTATCACACTCCTCCCCATCTCCGTGATTACCCCTGGTATCACACTCCTCCCCATCTCTGTGATTACCCCTGGTACTACACTCCTCCCCATCTCTGTGTATACCTCTGGTACTACACTCCTCCCCATCTCTGTGATTACCTCTGTTATCACACTCCTCCCCATCTCTGTGATTACCCCTGGTATCACACACCTCCCCATCTCTGTGATTACCCCTGGTATCACACACCTCCCCATCTTTGTGATTACCCCTGGTATCACACACCTCCCCATCTCTGTGATTACCCCTGGTATCACACACCTCCCCATCTTTGTGATTACCCCTGGTATCACACACCTCCCCATCTTTGTGATTACCCCTGGTATCACACACCTCCCCATCTTTGTGATTACCCCTGGTATCACACACCTCCCCATCTCTGTGATTACCCCTGGTATCACACACCTCCCCATCTCTGTGTATACCTCTGGTACTACACTCCTCCCCATCTCCATGAATACCCCTGGTATCACACACCTCCCCATCTCTGCGATTACCTCTCATATCACACACCTCCCCATCTTTGTGATTACCCCTGGTATCACACACCTCCCCATCTCTGTGATTACCCCTGGTATCACACACCTCCCCATCTCTGTGATTACCCCTGGTATCACACTCCTCCCCATCTCTGTGTATACCTCTGGTACTACACTCCTCCCCATCTCCATGAATACCCCTGGTATCACACACCTCCCCATCTCTGTGATTACCCCTGGTATCACACTCCTCCCCATCTCTGTGATTACCCCTGGTATCACACACCTCCCCATCTCTGTGATTACCCCTGGTATCACACACCTCCCCATCTCTGTGATTACCCCTGGTACTACACTCCTCCCCATCTCTGTGATTACCTCTGGTACTACACTCCTCCCCATCTCCATGAATACCCCTGGTATCACACACCTCCCCATCTCTGTGATTACCCCTGGTACTACACTCCTCCCCATCTCTGTGATTCCCCCTGGTATCACACTCTTCCCCATCTCTGTGATTACCCCTGGTATCACACTCTTCCCCATCTCTGTGATTACCCCTGGTATCACACACCTCCCCATCTCCATGAATACCCCTGGTATCACACACCTCCCCATCTCCATGAATACCCCTGGTATCACACTCCTCCCCATCTCTGCGATTACCTCTGTTATCACACGCCTCCCCATCTCTGCAATTACCTCTGTTATCACACGCCTCCCCATCTCTGTGAATACCCCTGGTATCACACACCTCCCCATCTATGCGATTACCTCTGTTATCACACTCCTCCCCATCTCTGTGATTACCCCTGGTACTACACTCCTCCCCATCTCTGTGATTACCCCTGGTACTACACTCCTCCCCATCTCCATGAATACCCCTGGTACTACACTCCTCCCCATCTCTGCGATTACCTCTGTTATCACACACCTACCCATCTCTGTGAATACCCCTGGTATCACATGCCTCCCCATCTCTGTGAATACCCCTGGTATCACATTCCTCCCCATCTCTGCGATTACCTCTGTTATCACACACCTCCCCATCTCTGTGATTACCCCTGGTATCACACTCCTCCCCATCTCTGCGATTACCTCTGTTATCACACTTCTCCCCATCTCTGCGATTACCTCTGTT
Source organism: Hemitrygon akajei (assembly GCF_048418815.1). Classification (NCBI taxonomy): domain Eukaryota; kingdom Metazoa; phylum Chordata; class Chondrichthyes; order Myliobatiformes; family Dasyatidae; genus Hemitrygon; species Hemitrygon akajei. The sequence continues at coordinate 189,449,871 of NC_133125.1, read as the reverse complement.
ATCACACTCCTCCCCATCTCTGCGATTACCTCTGTTATCACACTTCTCCCCATCTCTGCGATTACCTCTGTTATCACACGCCTCTCCACCACTGTGAATACCCCTGGTATCACACTCCTCCCCATCTCTGTGAATACCCCTGGTATCACACTCCTCCCTAGCTCTGCGATTACCCCTGTTATCACACGCCTCTCCATCTCTGTGATTACCCCTGGTATCACACACCTCCCCATCTCTGTGAATACCCCTGGTATCACACTCCTCCCTAGCTCTGCGATTACCCCTGTTATCACACACCTCTCCATCTCTGCAATTACCCCTGTTATCACACGCCTCTCCATCTCTGTGGTTACCCATGGTATCACACTCCTGCCCATCTCTGTGATTACCCCTGGTATCACACGCCTCTCCACCACTGTGAATACCCCTGGTATCACATTCCTCCCCATCTCTGCGATTACCTCTGTTATCACACACCTCCCCATCTCTGTGAATACCCCTGGTATCACATTCCTCCCCATCTCTGCGATTACCCCAGATATCACACACCTCCCCATCTCTGCGATTACCTCTGTTATCACACACCTCCCCATCTCTGCGATTACCCCTGGTATCACATTCCTCCCCATCTCTGCGATTACCTCTGTTATCACACACCTCCCCATCTCTGTGATTACCCCTGGTATCACACACCTCCCCATCTCTGTGATTACCCCTGGTATCACACTCCTCCCCATCTCTGTGATTACCCCTGGTATCACACACCTCCCCATCTCTGTGATTACCCCTGGTATCACACACCTCCCCATCTCTGTGATTACCCCTGGTATCACACACCTCCCCATCTCTGTGATTACCCCTGGTATCACACTCCTCCCCATCTCTGTGATTACCCCTGGTATCACACACCTCCCCTTCTCTGTGATTATCCCTGGTATCACACACCTCCCCATCTCAGTGATTACCCCTGGTATCACACGCCTCCCCATCTCTGCGATTACCCCTGGTATCACATTCCTCCCCATCTCTGCGATTACCTCTGTTATCACACACCTCCCCATCTCTGCGATTACCTCTGTTATCACACACCTCCCCATCTCTGCGATTACCTCTGTTATCACACGCCTCCCCATCTCTGCGATTACCCCTGGTATCACATTCCTCCCCATCTCTGCGATTACCTCTGTTATCACACTTCTCCCCATCTCTGCGATTACCTCTGTTATCACACGCCTACCCATCTCTGTGAATACCCCTGGTATCACACTCCTCCCCATCTCTGTGATTACCTCTGTTATCACACGCCTCTCCATCTCTGTGAATACCCCTGGTATCACACTTCTCCCCATCTCTGCGATTACCCCTGGTATCACACTCCTCTCCATCTCAGCGATTACCCCTGGTATCACACTCCTCCCCATCTCTGCGATTACCTCTGTTATCACACGCCTCTCCACCACTGTGAATACCCCTGGTATCACACTCCTGCCCATCTCTGTGATTACCCCTGGTATCACATGCCTCCCCATCTCTGCGATTACCTCTGTTATCACACGCCTATCCATCTCTGTGAATACCCCTGGTTTCACACACCTCTCCATCTCTGCGATTACCTCTGTTATCACACTCCTCCCCATCTCTGCGATTACCTCTGTTATCACACGCCTCCCCATCTCTGTGAATACCCCTGGTTTCACACACCTCTCCATCTCTGCGATTACCTCTGTTATCACACTCCTCCCCATCTCTGCGATTACCTCTGTTATCACACGCCTCCCCATCTCTGTGAATACCCCTGGTACTACACTCCTCCCTAGCTCTGCGATTACCTCTGTTCTCAAACGCCTCCCCATCTCTGTGAATACCCCTGGTATCACACTCCTCCCCATCTCTGCGATTACCTCTGTTATCACACGCCTCCCCATCTCTGTGAATACCCCTGGTACTACACTCCTCCCTAGCTCTGCGATTACCTCTGTTATCACACGCCTCTCCATCTCTGTGGTTACCCATGGTATCACACTCCTGCCCATCTCTGTGATTACCCCTGGTATCACATGCCTCCCCATCTCTGTGAATACCCCTGGTATCAGACTACTCCCCATCTCAGCGATTACCTCTGTTATCACACGCCTATCCATCTCTGTGAATACCCCTGGTTTCACACACCTCTCCATCTCTGCGATTACCTCTGTTATCACACGCCTCCCCATCTCTGCGATTACCCCTGGTATCACACGCCTCCCCATCTCTGTGAATACCCCTGGTAGTACACTCCTCCCCATCTCTGCAATTACCTCTGTTATCACACGCCTCCCCATCTCTGTGAATACCCCTGGTACTACACTCCTCCCCATCTGTGCGATTACCTCTGTTATCACACGCCTCCCCATCTCTGTGAATACCCCTGGCATCACACTCCTCCCCATCTCTGTGAATGCCCCTGGTATCACACTCCTCCCCATCTATGCGATTACCTCTGTTATCACACGCCTCCCCATCTCTGTGAATACCCCTGGTATCACACGCCTCCCCATCTCTGTGATTACCCCTGGTATCACACTCCTCCCCATCTCTGTAAATACCTCTGGTATCACACTCCTCCCCATCTCTGCGATTACCTGTGTTCTCAAACGCCTCCCCATCTCTGTGAATACCCCTGGTATCACACTCCTCCCCATCTCTGTGAATACCCCTGGTATCACACTCCTCCCCATCTCTGTGAATACCCCTGGTATCACACTCCTCCCCATCTCTGCGATGACCTGTGTTCTCAAACGCCTCCCCATCTCTGTGAATACCCCTGGTATCACACTCCTCCCCATCTCTGCGATTACCTCTGTTATCACACTCCTCCCCATCTCTGTCAATACCCCTGGTATCAGACTCCTCCCCATCTATGCGATTACCTCTGTTATCACACGCCTCCCCATCTCTGTGAATACCTCTGTTATCACACTCCTCCCCATCTCTGTGAATACCCCTGGTATCACACTCCTCCCCATCTCTGTGAATACCCCTGGTATCACACTCCTCCCCATCTCTGCGATGACCTGTGTTCTCAAACGCCTCCCCATCTCTGTGAATACCCCTGGTATCACACTCCTCCCCATCTCTGCGATTACCTCTGTTATCACACTCCTCCCCATCTCTGTCAATACCCCTGGTATCAGACTCCTCCCCATCTCTGCGATTACCTCTGTTATCACACGCCTCTCCATCTCTGTGATTACCTCTGTTATCACACGCCTCCCCATCTCTGCGATTACCTTTGTTATCACACTTCTCCCCATCTCTGCAATTACCTCTGTTATCACACGCCTCTCCACCACTGTGAATACCCCTGGTATCACACTCCTCCCCATCTCTGCGATTACCTCTGTTATCACACGCCTCCCCATCTCTGTGAATACCCCTGGTATCACACTCCTCCCCATCTCTGCGATTACCTTTGTTATCACACTTCTCCCCATCTCTGCAATTACCTCTGTTATCACACGCCTCTCCACCACTGTGAATACCCCTGGTATCACACTCCTCCCCATCTCTGTGATTACCCCTGGTATCACACTCCTCCCCATCTCTGCGATTACCTCTGTTATCACACGCCTCCCCATCTCTGTGAATACCCCTGGTATCACACTCCTCCCTAGCTCTGCGATTACCTCTGTTATCACATGCCTCCCCATCTCTGTGAATACCACTGGTATCACACTCCTCTCCATCTCTGCGATTACCTCTGTTATCACACGCCTCCCCATCTCTGTGAATACCCCTGGTATCACACTCCTCCCTAGCTCTGCGATTACCTCTGTTATCACATGCCTCCCCATCTCTGTGAATACCACTGGTATCACACTCCTCTCCATCTCTGCGATTACCTCTGTTATCACATGCCTCCCCATCTCTGTGAATACCCCTGGTATCACACTCCTCCCCATCTCTGCGATTACCTCTGTTATCACACTCCTCCCCATCTCTGTGATTACCCCTGGTATCACACTCCTCCCCATCTCTGCGATTACCTCTGTTATCACACGCCTCCCCATCTCTGTGAATACCCCTGGTATCACACTCCTCCCTAGCTCTGCGATTACCTCTGTTATCACATGCCTCCCCATCTCTGTGAATACCACTGGTATCACACTCCTCTCCATCTCTGCGATTACCTCTGTTATCACATGCCTCCCCATCTCTGTGAATACCCCTGGTACTACACTCCTCCCTAGCTCTGCGATTACCTCTGTTATCACACGCCTCTCCATCTCTGTGGTTACCCATGGTATCACACTCCTGCCCATCTCTGTGATTACCCCTGGTATCACACGCCTCTCCACCACTGTGAATACCCCTGGTATCACACACCTCTCCATCTCTGCGATTACCTCTGTTATCACACGCCTCCCCATCTCTGTGAATACCCCTGGTATCACACTCCTCCCCATCTCTGCGATTACCTCTGTTATCACACGCCTCTCCATCTCTGTGAATACCCCTGGTATCACACTCCTCCCCATCTCTGCGATTACCTCTGTTATCACACGCCTCCCCATCTCTGTGAATACCCCTGGTATCACACTCCTCTCCATCTCTGCGATTACCTCTGTTATCACATGCCTCCCCATCTCTGTGAATACCCCTGGTATCACACTCCTCCCTAGCTCTGCGATTACCTCTGTTATCACACGCCTCTCCACCACTGTGAATACCCCTGGTATCACACACCTCCCCATCTCTGCGATTACCTCTGTTATCACATGCCTCCCCATCTCTGTGAATACCCCTGGTACTACACTCCTCCCTAGCTCTGCGATTACCTCTGTTATCACACGCCTCTCCATCTCTGTGGTTACCCATGGTATCACACTCCTGCCCATCTCTGTGATTACCCCTGGTATCACATGCCTCCCCATCTCTGCGATTACCTCTGTTATCACACGCCTCCCCATCTCTGCGATTACCTCTGTTATCACATGCCTCCCCATCTCTGTGAATACCCCTGGTATCAGACTCCTCCCCATCTCAGCGATTACCTCTGTTATCACACGCCTATCCATCTCTGTGAATACCCCTGGTTTCACACACCTCTCCATCTCTGCGATTACCTCTGTTATCACACGCCTCCCCATCTCTGCGATTACCCCTGGTATCACACGCCTCCCCATCTCTGTGAATACCCCTGGTAGTACACTCCTCCCCATCTCTGCAATTACCTCTGTTATCACACACCTCCCCATCTCTGTGAATACCCCTGGTACTACACTCCTCCCCATCTCTGCGATTACCTCTGTTATCACACGCCTCCCCATCTCTGTGAATACCCTTGGTATCACACTCCTCCCCATCTATGCGATTACCTCTGTTATCACACGCCTCCCCATCTCTGTGAATACCCCTGGTATCACACGCCTCCCCATCTCTGTGAATACCCCGGGTACTACACTCTTCCACATCTCTATGATTACCCCTGGTATCACACTCCTCCCTATCTCTGTGATTACCTCAGGTACTACACTCCTCCCCATCTCTGTAAATACCTCTGGTATCACACTCCTCCCCATCTCTGCGATTACCTCTGTTATCACACGCCTCCCCATCTCTGTGAATACCCCTGGTATCACACTCCTCCCCATCTCTGCGATGACCTGTGTTCTCAAACGCCTCCCCATCTCTGTGAATACCCCTGGTATCACACTCCTCCCCATCTATGCGATTACCTCTGGTATCACACTCCTCCCCATCTCTGTGATTACCCCTGGTACTACACTCCTCCCCATCTCTGTGAATACCCCTGGTATCACACTCCTCCCCATCTATGCGATTACCTCTGGTATCACACTCCTCCCCATCTCTGTGATTACCCCTGGTACTACACTCCTCCCCATCTCTGTGATTACCCCTGGTATCACACTCCTCCCCATCTGTGATTACCCCTGGTACTACACTCCTCCCCATCTCTGTGAATACCCCTGGTATCACACTCCTCCCCGTCTCTGTGATTACCCCTGGTATCACACTCCTCCCTAGCTCTGCTATTACCTCTGTTATCACACGCCTATCCATCTCTTGACTACCCCTGGTTTCACACACCTCTCCATCTCTGCGATTACCCCTGGTTTCACACACCTCTCCATCTCTGCGATTACCTCTGTTATCACATGCCTCCCCATCTCTGTAAATACCTCTGGTATCACACTCCTCCCCATCTCTGCGATTACCCCTGGTATCACACTCCTCCCCATCTCAGTGATTACCCCTGGTATCACACTCCTCCCCATCTATGCGATTACCCCTGGTATCACACTCCTCCCTATCTCTGTGATTACCTCAGGTACTACACTCCTCCCCATCTCTGTAAATACCCCTGGTATCATACACCTCCCCATCTCTGTGATTACCTCTGTTATCACACGCCTCCCCATCTCTGTGAATACCCCTGGTATCACACTCCTCCCTAGCTCTGCGATTACCTCTGTTATCACACGCCTCTCCATCTCTGTGATTACCTCTGTTATCACACACCTCCCCATCTCTGCAATTACCTCTGTTATCACACGCCTCTCCACCACTGTGAATACCCCTGGTATCACACTCCTCCCCATCTCTGCGATTACCTTTGTTATCACACTTCTCCCCATCTCTGCAATTACCTCTGTTATCACACGCCTCTCCACCACTGTGAATACCCCTGGTATCACACTCCTCCCCATCTCTGCGATTACCTCTGTTATCACACGCCTCCCCATCTCTGTGAATACCCCTGGTATCACACACCTCTCCATCTCTGCGGTTACCCCTGGTATCACACTCCTGCCCATCTCTGTGATTACCCCTGGTATCACACACCTCCCCATCTCTGCAATTACCTCTGTTATCACATGCCTCCCCATCTCTGTGGTTACCCCTGGTATCACACTCCTGCCCATCTCAGTGATTACCCCTGGTATCACACTCCTCCCCATCTCTGCAATTACCTCTGTTATCACATGCCTCCCCATCTCTGTGATTACCCCTGGTATCACACTCCTCCCCATCTCTGTGATTACCCCTGGTATCACACTCCTCCCCATCTCTGCAATTACCTCTGTTATCACATGCCTCCCCATCTCTGTGATTACCCCTGGTATCACACTCCTCCCCATCTCTGTGATTACCCCTGGTATCACACTCCTCTCCATCTCTGTGATTACCCCTGGTATCACACTCCTCCCCATCTCTGTGATTACCCCTGGTATCACACTCCTCCCCATCTCTGTGATTACCCCTGGTATCACACTCCTCTCCATCTCTGTGATTACCCCTGGTATCACACTCCTCCCCATCTCTGTGATTACCCCTGATATCACACTCCTCCCCATCTCTGTGATTACCCCTGGTATCACACTCCTCCCCATCTCTGCAATTACCTCTGTTATCACATGCCTCCCCATCTCTGTGATTACCCCTGGTATCACACTCCTCCCCATCTCTGTGATTACCCCTGGTATCACACACCTCCCCCTGACCAGCTGCTTTGAACCTCCTGTCTCTGTGACCACCCTCCGGTCACTACACACCCCTCCCATCTCAGTGTATCCCCTCCAGCTGCTACACACCTTCTCATCTCTGTGCAGGATAATGATTGTGTAGGATAAAGGGCAAGTGTGCAGGGCATGAGGTTGTGTGTGTAGGGTCTGAGGTGAGTGGAAAGGACATGAGGAGAGTTTAGGACGCTTGGGTGAGTGTGTAGATCTACATGTGGATAATTAGTTGCAGTGAAGGATTATTCCAAGCATTCCAAACATTTGCGCGAAGTGACAGTGTGAATGTACAGTACGTAACTCACAGTCCCTGGAATTCAGAATGACTGGCCGAGTAGAGTATGAACACTTGCCAGTGAATACTGTGATTAACTTTTGAACGTCCCTGCGTGGACACAGAGTATTGTTGCAAAGCCTTTCCCTCTCCAATTGCAAACACGAGGAAATCTGCAGATGCTGGAAATTCAAACAACACACACAAAATGCTGGTGGAACACAGCAGGCCAGGCAGCATCTATAGGGAGAAGCAGTGTCGACGTTTTGGGCCGAGACCCTTCGTCAGGACTAACTGACAGGAGAGATAGTAAGAGATTTGAAAGTAGTGGGGGGAGGGGGAAGTGCGAAATGATGGGAGAAGACCGGAGGGGGTGGGATGAAGCTGAGAGCCGGAAAGGTGATTGGCGAAGGTGATACAGAGCTGGAGAAGGGAAAGGATCATGGGACGGGAGGCCTCAGGAGAAAGTGTTGCGGGGGGTGATGCACCAGAGGGAGACGGAGAACAGGCAAACAACTAAATATGTCAGGGATGGGGTAAGAAGGGGAGGAGGGGCATTAACAGAAGTTAAGAGAAGTCAATGTTCATGCCATCAGGTTGGAGGCTACCCAGCCGGTATATAAGGTGTTGTTCCTCCAACCTGAGTGTGGATTCATTTTGACAATAGAGGAGGCCATGGATAGACATATCAGAATGGGAATGGGACGTGGAATTAAAATGTGTGGCCAATGGGAGATCCTGCTTTCTCTGGCGGACCGAGCGTAGGTGTTCAGTGAAACGGTCTCCCAGTCTGCGTTGGGTCTCACCAATACATAAAAGGCCACACTGGGAGCACCGGATGCAGTATACCACACCAGCCGACTCACAGGTGAAGTGTCGCCTCACCTGGAAGGACTGTCCGGGGTCCTGAATGGTGGTGAGGGAGGAAGTGTAAGGGCAGGTGTAGCACTTGTTCCGCTTACAAGGGTAAGTGCCAGGAGGGAGATCAATGGGAAGGGATGGGGGTGGGGTGGGGACGAGTGGACAAGGGAGTCGCGTAGGGAGCGATCCCTGCGGAAAGCAGAAAGACGGGGGGAGGGAAAGATGTGCTTGGTAGTACGATCCCGTTGGAGGTGGCGGAAGTTACGGAGAATTATACGTTGGACCTGGAGGCTGGTGGGGTGGTAGGTAAGGACAAGGGGAACCCTATCCCGAGTGGGGTGGCGGGCGGATGGGGCGAGGGCAGATGTGCGGGAAATGGGAGAGATTATCTGACTGGAATGACAAGCTGTCTTCAATCAAGCCCTTGCTGAACAGCGACTTCGAGGTGTGAGCTCGCCCGGAATCGTGTCCCTTTCATCCGCAGCTCCCTAACCCCAATTGCCGGGTTCGCTCAAATAAACAATAAAATGCTCCGTAAATGCTAAGAACCTTCTGTCGGTCTCATTGTCCAATTCTTTCTTCGGTTAGACTGTAGACATGTCACTGGGGAATGGGATCGGTGTATCAGCGAGGGTGGTTTCTTGGGGCGCGGGTAGCTTTCCGAGTCGGTGGCGCTGATGATGAACAGCCATTTCTCCACAGACTTGGCCGAACCCGCTGCTTCTTTTCAGATTTCCCGTATCCGAGCATTTCTACTTCTTAAAGGCAATGGTCGAGGGTGGGTGGGGTAGATGAGTTTCTGAGATTCGGGGGAGCTGGGAATCACTGAATTATGGCCTTTTTAGTCATTTTAGAAATGGAAACCGGAGCACCCAGAGGAAACCCCGGGGGCCGGAGCTGAAATAGCGCGACGCTACCGTGCTGCCCGATCGTCGAGTAGTGCTACCTCTCCTGTGCCCACCGACTATAAACTCATTCAATCCAAGACTGTTATCTCCCTTCATACAGTAATCTCGTAAATGTCTCTTAAGTACTGTAATTGGCTAGTATCCACCACTTCTACAGGCAGTTCTTTCCACACCTCACCACACTCTGAATGAAGGTCTTCCTCCGGCCCCTTGAAGTATTTCACATCTCTCCCTTAACCCATGACCTTTAATTCACATCAATGGAAATACCCTGCTTGAACTTAATTGTATCTATGTGCCTCTCTCGAATCTCCCCTCATTCTTCTGCACTCCAGGGTATAAAAAGTCTTAACATATTCAGCCTTTCCCTGTAACTCGGGTCCTCATGTCCCAGCTACATCTTGTAAACTGACTCTGCGCTCACTCAACCTCATTGGTATCTTTCATGTAGGTGACCAGAACAGCAGACAGTACTCTGAATTAGGCCTCACTAACACCCTGGCCAATTTAATATAACATCACAATTTCTGTATTCAGCGAATCACACACAAAGTGCTGTGAGAACTCAGCAGGCCAGGCAGCATCTATGGAAAAGAGTCAACAGTCGACATTCTTGGGCCAAGACTTTTCATTAGGCCTGGAAAGAAAGGGGGAAGGACTCAGACTACGAAAGTGGGTGAGGAAAGGAAGAGTTTAAGGTGGCAGGTGATCAGTGAAACTGGGAGGGGATGTAAAGCAATGAGCTGGGAAGTTGATTGGTGGAAGAGATCAGGGGTGCAGTGCTAGCTGGAGTACACTGGCACATCTTTAAGAAAAAAGCTGAACTAAAGAAGCTAATTAATTGGGTGCCACCCAGGGTGATTTGAGTATCTCAGAAACTGCTGATCTCCCGGGATTTTCACGCACAGCAGACTCTGGAGTTTACAAAGAATGATGCCAAAAACAAAAAAAAAATCCAGCGAGTGGCTGTTCCGGGAGCAAAAGCATCCTGTTAAATACACTCGCTGGATGTTTTCCTGTTTTTGGCACCATTCTTTGTAAATTGGTTCAGGCAAATGCAATCGTGTCATTGCAGAAGCATTTCGATAAGAACACGGCAGAGTGGGTATACCTTCGAGGTATATGGGCCGAAGACAAAGTTGGGGGTGTTGTGGATAGTGTGTAGGGCTGTCAGAGGTTACATCAGGGCATCAATAGGATGCAAAACTGGGTTGAGAAGTGGCTGATGAAGTACAACCCAGATAAGTGTGAGGTGGTTCCGTTTTGTAGTTTAAATATGATGCAGAGTATTAATAGTAAGAGCCTTGGCAGTGTTGAGGATCAAAGAGATATTGGGGCCTGAGTCCATAGGACGCTCAAAGCTTCTGCACAGGTTGACTCTGTGGTTAAAAAGGGTATATGTTGCATTGGTCTTCATCAACCTTGGGATTGCGTTTAAGAGCTGAGAGGTGATGTTACAGCTTTATAAGACCCTGGTCAGGCCCCACTTGGAGTACTGTGCTTAGTTCTGGTCACCTCACTACAGGAAGGATGTGGAAACTATAGAAAGGGTGCAGAGGAGATTTACAAGGATGTTGCCTGGATTGGGGAACATGCCTTATGTGAATAGGTTGAGTGAACTCTGCATTTTTTCCTTGGAGCGACGGAGGATGAGAGGTAACCTGATAAAGGTGTATAAGATGATGAGAGGCATTGATCATGTGGATAGTCAGAGGCTTTTTCCCAGGGCTGAAATATCTAACATGAGAGGGTACAGTTTTAAGGTTCTAGGAGGTAGATACAGAGGAGATGCCAGAGGTAAGTTTTTTATGCCGAGAGTGGTGAGTGCGTGGAATGGGCTACCAGTGAAGGAGGATACGATAGGATCTTTTAAGAGACTCCTGGATGGAGCTTAGAAAAATAGAGGGCTATGGGTAACCCTAGGTAATTTCTAAAGTAAGTATATGTTCGGCAGGGCATTATGGGCTGATGGGCCTGGATTGTGCTGTAGGTTTTCTATGTTTCTATGTAACATGGTTATTCAGGTTATTCAGCTCAATGAGTTCATGCCAATCCTGTCTTTGGCCCATATACCTCAAAGATATATCCACTCTGCCGTGTTCTTATCGAAATGCTGCTGAAATGACACTATTGCAGCTGCCTCAATCACTTCCTCTGACAACTCATTACATATACAGTCTTTAGCACCCTCTGCATGTTCCTCAGATCCCTGTTAACATGTTGTGTCTAACCAATCTAATAGAGGCTACAGTACCAGGAAAGCCGATGAAGACAAGGCAGTGTATTTAGTCTAAATGGATTTTAGCAAGGCCTTGACCACATGTGGGGTTGGTCAAGATGGTTCACTTGCTCAGAATTTGAGATAAGGTGGTAAATTTGATTTAAAATTGGTTTTGTGGGAAGTCACTGGAAGTCTGATCACTAATCACTGGAAGTCTGTGATTAATGGAGTGCCACAGGGATCGGAGCTGGGTCTGTTGTTGTTTGTCATCTATATTCACAATCTGGATGATAATTGGTTTGAAGTTGCATCACAGGTAGATAAACTCCTAAAGAGAGCTTGTGTCACATTGCTTTTCATAAATCAAAGCACTGAATGTGAAGTATTGCAGCCTCATAGTTCCCTTACCCCACACCTACCATTCCTACCTCCTACTGACAATCCACAATCCTGATTGTTTCTTCATGCTCCTGTCCCACTGAACTTGTGTCTGCTTTCCTCAACTCTGTTTTATCCCCCAGTTCAGTCCCTTCCTCCATACATCTGTGACTCTTCACACACTCTCAATCTTTTCAATGACTGTAAGTTCCCTGGACTCGATCTTGTCATTTTCATTATAGATATCCAGACCCTATACAGCTCCATCTCCCATTAGGAGGGCCTTAAAGCTCTCCACTTCTTTCTGGACAACAGTATCAAGCAGCTCCCCTCCACCACTACTCTCTGCCATCTGGTGGAATTTGTCCTCACCCTCAACAATTTCTCCTTCAGCTCCTCACACTTCGCCCAAACCAAAGGTGTAGCCAGCAATGCCTGCCATTTGTCGGCAGCGTGGAACAGTCCGTGTTCCAAGTGAACACCAGCATGGCTCTGCGACTCACTACTCTGCATAGATGACTGCATTGGCGATGTTTCCTACACCCATGCTGAGTTTGTCAACTTCATCAACTTTGTCTCCAAATTCCATCCTGTTATCCAATTTATTTGGTCCATTTGTAAAAGGCTTCGTCCGTATTGTAAAAGGGATGGGTGGTTTGTAGTTTGTAAAATGAGTGCTGGCTAGTTTTTGCAGCAATACATAGAGGTACCAACTAAAGAAGGGGCAGTGTTGGATATCCTGTTAGGGAATGAGATAGGTCAGGTGATGGAGGAATGTGTTGGGGAGCACTTCGGGTCCAGTGATCACAATGCCATTAGTTTCAATATAATTATGGAGAAGAATAGGACTGGACCCAGGGTTGAGATTTTTGATTGGAGAAAGGCTAAATTTGAGGAGATGCGAAAGGATTTAGAAGGAGTGGATTGGGACAATTTGTTTTATGGGAAGGATGTAATAGAGAAATGGAGGTCATTTAAAGGTGAAATTTTGAGGGTACAGAATCTTTATGTTCCTGTTAGGTTGAAAGGAAAGGTTAAAAGCTTGAGAGAGCCAGGGTTTTCAAGGGATATTGGAAACTTGTTTCGGAAAAAGAGAGAGATCTACAATAAATATAGGCAGCATGGAGCAAATGAGGTGCTCGAGGAATATAAAGAATGTAAAAAGAATCTTAAGAAAGAAATTAGAAAAGCTGAAAGAAGATATGACGTTGCTTTAGCAAGTAAGGTGAAAATAAATCCAAAGGGTTTCTACAGTTATATTAATGGCAAAAGGATAGTGAGGGATAAAATTGGTCCCTTAGAAAATTAGAGTGGACAGCTATGTGTGGAGCCAAAAGAGATGGGGGAGATTTTGAAGTTTTTTTTTCCCGTTTTTCTTTTTTTTTCATTTTTGAATCTTTTTATTGGTATGTAATCTTCAACAGCTATAAAATGATACAAAACTTCAACAGATTAATAGGTATACAATGAATAAAGCTGAAGAAAAAACATCATAAAATATAAAAATGAAAAAAAAAATATATATATATATAGGAAAAAGAAGGGGAAAAAAAGAACCCCATCTAACTAGGGGAAAAAACCCACTAACTACAAAAAAAAGCATTAGTAATCAACCCCCTGGAGCAATATGTTTGACCATCATCTAAATATATTAAAAAATATAAAAAGAGTCATCAACCGTCATTTCATATTTATAAAAAAATTAAATTGAAAGGAAACCATATAACTTAATTCAAGTTAAATAATAATATTTGGCAACATGACCCCATCTTCTCTCAAAATCAAATCAAGGATCAAAAGTTCTACTACTAATTTTTTCCAAACTAAGACATAACATCACTTGAGAAAACCATTCAATTAATGTAGGGGAAGAAATATCTTTCCATTTTAATAAAATAGCCCTTCTTGCCAGCAATGTAACAAATGCAATTACATGTTGATCTGAAGATGAGATACCCTGAATATGATGCAGAACTATTCCAAATAGAACAGTCAATCTATTAGGTTGTAAATTAATTTTCAAAGCCTTAGAAACTGTAGAAAATCAAAATTTCCAAAACGATTATAATGAAGAACATGACCAGAACATATGTGACAAGGTAGCTACTTCAGTTTTACATCTATCACAATAGTTGTCTATACTAGGAAATATTTTAGATAGTCTTTCCTTTGTTAAGTAATAACGGTGTACAATTTTAAATTGAATTAAACAATGGTTGGCACATACAGAAAAAGAATTTACGTTTTTCAAAACTCAAAGCCAATCTTCATTAACAAAGGTCATATTAAGTTCTCCCTCCCAACCTTGTTTAATCTTTAGTGATAGGTTTTCTTTTCAGATTCAGATTCAGTTTATTGTCATTTAGAAACCCCAAATGCAATGCAGTTAAAAAATGAGACAAAGTTCCTCCAGATATCACAAAAACATATGACAAAACAGACTACACCAGAAATTCCACATAACGTCTGGTAATCCCCAATCCAGAGTCCAGAGAGGCTGCTGCGTATAATATCGCGCTACCATCTTAGCGCGTTTCCTGGAAAGGAGCTCCACATCCATCAGACAAACAAGACCAAAAACTAAAGCTACAAGACCTGCACAAAACCACATAGTTACAACATATAGTAACAAAGTGCAAACAATAGCATAATCGATTAAAAACAACAGACCATGGGCATAGTAAAAATAGTCCAAAGATGTTAAAAGACTATAAGTTCAAAAGAAACCACCATACAGTTTCCACAAATCCTCAGGGTCCCGATTGACTCGTCATCCCACGCCGGCGGCAGAAGGGAATACCCCCGCTATGGATTTCCAGGCTCCGCCCGATTCAGCCTTTTACCGCAGAGGACTCTGAGTCCGTCGAACCTCCGAGCCTCCGACCATCCCCCTCCGGCACAGCTTCTCCGAGCACCATCCTCTGCCGAGCGTATTAAGACTGCGCCGCCAACGGCCATCGGCAACGCGACCCCGAGGACTGGGGACCTGTTCTTCCCAGCAGAGACCCGGACCTCGCAGCAGCAGCAGCAATGAAGAAGGTCTTCCTAGAGATTTTCAGATGCTCCTCCGTGTAACAAAAATAAATTATAAATTCTGCTAATGGAACCTTTCAGTAAGGGATTCAAATTCAAAATGGTATCCAACAAATCAGATTCTTGTAAATATTGTTGTAAAAAAAATCTAACGTGAAAATATTGCAAAAAATGTGTATGAGCGAGAGAAAATTTATTAACTCCTCAAAAGTTATCAATTGACCATCACAAAATAAATCTATAAAAGAATGGATTTCTTTATTTTTCCATAGAAGAAAAATGGGTCAGTTGTTGAAGGTTTAAATGAAAAGTTTTGATATAAAAAACTAGATAGATAGATAGATACTTTATTCATCCCCATGGGGAAATTCAACTTTTTTTTTCCAATGTCCCATACACTTGTTGTAGCAAAATTAATTACATACAATACTTAACTCAGTAAAAAATATGATATGCATCTAAATCACTATCTCAAAAAGCATTAATAATAGCTTTTAAAAAGTTCTTAAGTCCTGGCAGTTGAATTGTAAAGCCTAATGGCATTGGGGAGTATTGACCTCTTCATCCTGTCTGAGGAGCATTGCATCGATAGTAACCTGTCGCTGAAACTGCTTCTCTGTCTCTGGATGGTGCTATGTAGAGGATGTTCAGAGTTTTCCATAATTGACTGTAGCCTACTCAGCGCCCTTCGCTCAGCTACCGATGTTAAACTCTCCAGTACCTTGCCCACGACAGAGCCCGCCTTCCTTACCAGCTTATTAAGACGTGAGGCGTCCCTCTTCTTAATGCTTCCTCCCCAACACGCCGCCACAAAGAAGAGGGCACTCTCCACAACTGACCTATAGAACATCTTCAACATCTCACTACAGACATTGAATGACGCCAACCTTCTAAGGAACTCTGTGCCTCTGTGAACTCTGTGAACTTCCTGCACAAGGCATCTGTGTTGGCAGTCCAGTCTAGCTTCTCGTCTAACTGTACTCCCAGATACTTGTAGGTCTTAACCTGCTCCACACATTCTCCATTAATGATCACTGGCTCCATATGAGGCCTAGATCTCCTAAAGTCCACCATCATCTCCTTGGTCTTGGTGATATTGAGACGCAGGTAGTTTGAGTTGCACCATATCACAAACTAGACAACTTAAATTGTTTAAAATTTTAAAAATTACGAAACTGAACCCAAATCTGTAGGTATTATTTAATAACCAGATAGAGATTTAAATTTGGAATTTTAGAGAGCTGTAAAGGTAATGGAGCTCCTAAAATTGAAGTTAAATGAAATTGTTTAACAGCTTTTAATTCCAAATCAACCCATAATGGTTTTTGGTTCTTATCAAGCCAATATAACCAAAAACATAATTGTCTAATATTCACAGCCCAATAATACAGTCTTAAATTAGGAAATGCAAGTCCACCATCTTTTTTAAATTTTTGTAAATGATACTTATTAATTCTTGGTCTCTTATTGTTCCCAATAAAGGAAGAAATAAGAGAGTCAATTTGATCGAAAAATGTTTTCGTTAAAAAGATAGGTATATATTGGGAAATATAGAAAAATCTAGGTAAAATCATCATTTTCACAGCATGAATACGACCTATTAAAGAAAAAGTAAGAGGATTCCATCTAGAAAATAGTTGTTTCATGGAGTCCATTAAAGGAACTATATTCGCTTTATAGAGATCTTTATATTTTTTAGTAATTATAATACCAAAATATTTAACTGTACTAACAATTCTAAAAGGAATATCATTATATATACTAACATGGACATTTAATGGAAACAATTCACTTTTATTCAATTTAAGTTTATATCCTGAAAATTTACCAAAATCTTTAAGTGTTTCCAAAAGATTCCTCAAGATTTGAAATAAAAACCATAAGATCATCTGCATAAAGAGAAATCTTATGTATGGTTCCATTCATAGAGATACCATGAATATTTTTAGCTTCATGTAGTGTTATAGCTAAAGACTCCAATACAAGATTAAATAATAAAGGACTTAATGGACATCCCTGTCTAGTGCCATGACAAAGTGAGAAAAAAGACCTGTAGTTATTAGTAATGACCGTGGCAATAGGATTCTTATAAATCATTTGAATCCATCTATTGAAATTATTACCAAAACCAAATTTTTCTAAGTATCTAAAGTAATGGAAAGTATTCTTAGAGATGGTATATATAATTATCTGGATAGACAGGGTCTAATTAGGAACAGTCAACATGGATTTGTGCATGGAAGGTCATGTTTGACAAATCTTATTGAATTTTTTGAAGAGGTTACTTCTAATACTTTAAACAAATATGGCCACTCTTCAAAATTACTAACTTAGAGACGTTGCCCATATTATTAAAGAGAAAAAAACCCTTTTATCTGAGCTTCGATAAACTCAACAAATTCTGAACTTTGCAATAAATGTTCTGGAAAATGCCAAAATGGTCTGGTAGAAACAACATCTTTCAGTTCAAATATTAAGTTTTTTTAATAATTTATTTTTTTATTGAAGTTCATCATCAAACAAACATGTCAAGTTTCAATAATTACAACAGACCTGGTTTCCATCAGGGACTGCAGGATAAGAACCCTGGCGTCCCAGCAATGAGCTACCAGTTCGTTGGTCAATTCTAGTGCATGTAAACCTTGTTTTCTGATCTCTTAGGACTATTAGTTCCTAGCTCAGCACCACTCCTTGGATATTCTACACAAACTTTGTCTCCGAGTGTTGTGGAAAAAGTACTCGGACACAGAGGGAAGTTACTTCAGAAAGTCTTTATTAATGCATGATATGGAGAAATAGAACTCAGAAATGGAGTCCTGGAACTCTGCCTAACAATAGAGCACACTCTTATTCATACTCCAAGCGTACGTGACAAGAAGCACAAAAAGGAATTTAAGCTGCAATTTTACAGAATAGCAAGTTCCCAGAGAAGTATATCAGACTTGCTCAACCACAGATGTGATAATTCTCAGAACAAAGAAGCACAGATATGGTTATTTCCCCATCTTGTCTTCAACTCACATTTCAGGCATGCAGTGTACACTAGTTACAGATAAATGATTATAGCCTTTGAATTCACACTCTGTCATTAACCCCTTAATGTCAGCCACAAAGTCATAGTATTTTTCTTCCACACTGAGTAAAGACACTCCTGGGTATCTGCTCCATGCTCGCAACTGTGCTGGCACCTCTCGACCCTGTCTCCGTGCCTGTGTCCTGCACTTGGGTTCATTCTCAGTTACGCCCTTGCAACAACTGGTCACTGACCTCCATGCAGAATATGTCCCCTCTACAACCACTCATTGCCTTCTGTGGGCAAGCCAGTTTTGGATCCACAAAGCAAAGTCCCCTTGGATCCCATGCCTCCTTACTTTCTCAATAAGCCTTGCATTGGATACCTTATCAACTGCCTTGCTGAAATCCATATACACTACATCTACTGCTCTTCCTTCATCAATGTGTTTAGTCAGATCCTCAAAAAATTCAATCAGGCTCATAGAAGAGCGCCCTCTTCTTTGTGGTGGCGTGTTGGGGAGGGAGCATTAAGAAGAAGGACGCCTCACGTCTTAATAAGCTGATAAGGAAGGCGGGCTCTGTCGTGGGCAAAGTACTGGAGAGTTTAACATCGGTAGCTGAGCGAAGGGCGCTGAGTAGGCTACGGTCAATTATGGAAAACCCTGAACATCCTCTACATAGCACCATCCAGAGACAGAGAAGCAGTTTCAGCGACAGGTTACTGTCGATGCAATGCTCCTCAGACAGGATGAAGAGGTCAATACTCCCCAATGCCATTAGGCTTTACAATTCAACTGCCAGGACTTAAGAACTTTTTTAAAGCTATTATTAATGCTTTTTGAGTTAGTGATTTAGATGCATATCATATTATTACTGAGTTAAGTATTGTATGTAATGAGTTTTTGCTACAACAAGTGTATGGGACATTGGAAAAAATGTTGAATTTCCCCATGGGGATGAATAAAGTATCTATCTATCTATCTATCTATCTATCTATCTATCTATCTATCTATCTATCTATCTATCTATCTATCTAAAGCACGACCTGCCTTTGACAAAGCCATGCTGACTATCTTTAATCATATCATGCCTCTACAAATGTTCATAAATCCTGCCTCTCAGGATCTTCTTCATCAACTTACCAACCACTGAAGTAAGACTCACTGGTCTATAATTTCCTGGGCTATCTCTACTCCCTTTCTTGAATAAGGGAACAACATCCACAACCCTCCAATCCTCCTGAACCTCTCCCGTCCTCAGTGATGATGCAAATATTATCCCATCCAGTCCCAGTGACTTATCCAACTTGAAGCTTTCCAAAAATGCCAGCACATCCTCTTCCTTAATAACTATATGCTCAAGCTTTTCAATCTGCTGCAAGTCATCCTTACAACCATCAAGATCCTTTTCCATAGTGAATACTGAAGTAAAGTATTCATTAAGTACCTCTGCTATCTCCTCCGATTCCATACACACTTTCCCACTGTCACACTTGATTGGTCCTATTCTTTCACGTCTTATCCACTTGCTCTTCACATTCTTGTAGAATGCCTTGGGGTTTTCCTTTATGCTGTCTGCCAAGGCCTTTTCATGGCCCCTTCTGGCTCTCCTAGTTTCATTCTTAAGCTCCTTCCTGCTAGCCTTATAATACTCTAGCTGTCTATCATTACCAAGTTATTTGAACCTTTCGTAAGTTCTTCTTTTCTTCTTGACTAGAGTTACAACAGCCTTTGTATACCATGTTTCCTGTACCCTAGCATCTGTTCCCTGTCTCATTGGAATTACTTATGCAGAACCCCACACAAATATCCCCTGAACATTTGCCACATTTCTTCCATACATTTCCCTGAGAACATCTGTTTCCAATTTATACTTCCAAGTTCCTGCCTGATATTTCCCCTTACTCCAGTTAAAAGTTTGCCTAACCTGTCTGTTCTAATCACTCTCCAATGCTATATTAAAGGAGATAGAATTGTGATCACTATCTCCAAAATGCTCTCCCACTTAAAGACCTGACACCTGAACAGGTTCATTTCCCAATACCAGATCAAGTACAGCCTCGCCACTTGTAGGGTTATCTACATATGTCAAGAAACCTTCCTGAATACACTTAGCAAACTCTACCCCATCTAAACCCCTCACTCTAGAGAGATGCCAATCAATATTTGGGAAATTAAAATCTCCCACCACAACAACCCTGTTATTATTACAACTTTGCAGAATCTGTCTCCCTATCTGCTCCCTGTTACTATTGGGTTGTCTATAAAAAAACACTCAGTAGAGTTATTGACCCCTTCCTATTCCTAAGAGGAATAAATAGAGTGGACAGCCAACGCCTCTTCCCCAGGGCACCACTGCTCAGTACAAGAGGACATGGCTTTAAGGTAAGGGGAGGGAAGTTCAAGGGGGATATTAGAGGAAGGTTTTTCACTCAGAGAGTGGTTGGTGCGTGGAATGCACTGCCTAGTCAGTGGTGGAGGCAGATATACTAGTGAAGTTTAAGAGACTACTAGACAGGTATATGGAGGAATTTATGGGGAGGTTATATGGGAGGCAGGGTTTGAGTGTCGGCACAACATTGTGGGCCGAAGGGCCTGTAATGTGCTGTACTACTCTATGTTTTAACTTCAACCCACAGAGGCTCTGTAGAAAACCATTGACTTCCTTCTTTTCTGCAGCCATGACCCTATCTTTGATCAACAGTGCCACACCCCCACCTCTTTTGCCTCCCTCCGTGTCCCTTCTGAAACATCTAAAGCCTGACATTTGAAGTAGCCATTCCTGCCCCTGAACCATCCAAGTCTCTGTAAAGGCCACAACATCATAGCTCCAAATGCTGATCCACACTCTAAGTCCATCTGCTTTGTCCATAGTACTCCTCACATTAAAATGGACACATCTCAAACCATTGGTCTGAGCGCATCCCTTCTCTATCACTTACCTATGCTCCCTTTTGCACTGTCTCCAAGCTTTCTCTATTTGTGAGCCAACCTCCCTTTCCTCCATCACTTCAGTTCTGTTCCCACCCCCTAGCAATTCTAGTTTGAACTCTCCCCAATAGCCTTAGAAAACCTCCCTGCCAGGATATTGGTTCCCTCAGATTCAAGTGCAACCCATCCTTTTTGTATAGGTCACACCTGCCCAAAAAGAGGTCTCAATGTTCCAGAAATCTGAATCCCTACCCCCTGTTCCAATTCCTCAGCCATGCATTTATCCTCCACCTCATTCTATTCCTATACTCAGTGTCACGTGGTTGAGGTCCTGCTTCTCAACTTCCTTCCTAACTCCCTGTAGTCTGTTTTCAGGACCTCTTCCCTTTTCCTACCTATGTTGTTGGTACCAATATGTACCACGACCTCTGGCTGTTCACCTTCACACTTCAAGTTATCGTGGATGCTTAAACCTTGTTATTATTGGCCTCACCAATTTTGAATTAAATCCTAATGACTGAATGGAACCTCAGATTCAGTCTCTTGATTGTTTGGTGTAGTATTATTCTCCATTTCTTTTTTCCTTGGCTTTCATTCCTTCCCATATGTGCAGTGAGTTTACTTTTCTGGATCTGTACAGCTGCGTTAAAACAATAAATTTCACGTCATCTAAATCAGTGATAAAAATCTTATTCTCATTTTGAATTAGTTTGGCACAACATCCTAGGCCCGTTTCTGCACTTTACCTACACCATCAGCAGCAGAAACACGGGTAGTCGGGATTGCCCATCAAGTCACACACCAGCCTGCCTTGCGAATACATCAGGATTTCTTCATTGTCTGAGGGTCTCACCTGAGGAACTCCCTCCCAACAGCGTCGCGGGACAAGCTTCACTAATAGGGCCACCGTGGAAGCGGATGAGATTTGGGCAACAAATTTTTACGTCTCAAAAATAATTTATAAATAAAGAAATTACTGAGTGATGAGAAATAACATTTTCAGATTAAATGAGTTTAGGGTCATGGGGTTTGTGAGGGGAGGAGAGTCAGCAGGTAGGAAGAAATGAGATGCTTATGGAGTGTATTAAATGCAAAGGGAACACTTAAGAATGAAATCAGAAGGGATCAAAGGTGGCATGAAATTGCCTTAGCCGACACGGTGAAGGAAAATCCTAATGGTTTCCACAGACATGTTAAGAGAAAAAAGATTGCAAGTGACAAGGTTAGTCCTTTGGCAGATGGGCACAGAATCTTTAAAGTAAAGGAAATCAACTTCATGGACTCCATACAGATTAAATGAGGTGTTTACTATCTTGAAGGAAATTAGGGTTGATAAAAGGGGAAGCAAGTGCACAAATTGCCAGGGCCCTAGCAGATATATTCAAATCATTCTTAGTGGCAGGAGAGGTACCAGAGGATTGGACGATAGCCAATGTTTTCGACTGTTTAAAGAAGTCTCTAAATGTAAACCAAGAAGTTGTAGGCCAGTGAGCCCGACAGTAGTAAGAAAGTTATTCTAAGGGACTGGATATACAAGTATTTGCATAGACATGGATTTTATTAGGATAGTCAGCATAGTAAATTGTGTCTAATTAATCTGATAGAGTTTTTCAAAGAAGTCACCAGGGAAGTTGATGAAGACAAGGCAGTGGATGTTAGCTGCATGGATTTTAGTAAGGCTGATGCACCATCAATAACTCTCGGAGATGTGGGGGGGGGGGGGGCGTGTCCAGACAGGTATATGTAGTTCACCATAAAGGCATTTGACAAGGTCCCACTAGAGAAGTCGGTCATGAAGGTTCAGTTGATTGACGTTCAAGATGAGGTACTAAACTGGATTAGACACTGGCTTTGTGGGAGAATCCGGAGAGTGGTAGAAGATGGTTGCCTCTCTGACTGGCGGGCTGTGACTAGAGGAGTTCTGCAGGGATTGGTGCTGAGTTTGTTGTTTGGCATCTACCATATATTCCGAAGTATAAGCCGACCCCTTTTGTAGAGGTTTTTGATTTAACCAGAAACGATCTCACATGCCGGTACTCAGTTTTGCCGGATCCGGAACCTGGAAATTTTGTGAACTTGTACCTATTAAGGAAGCAGGCCTACACATGCGTACACAAGGCCTACACAAGCGTTATAGGCAAATTCTTAATAAATAAATCAGGGAGGGAAATTTTGGATTAGGTTTCCTCTGAAATGTAACCCCCGCGAAACCATTTAGCGCCCATCGTAATCTCGTTAAAACGTAACACGGGGTGGCGGGATCAGTACGTGTACTCAGTATTGAGTTTGCGACCACCATGTACAAAAGATTAAAACGAATGCGATATGATGCTGGCTTCAAGCTGAAGGTTGTTGATTTTGCTAAAGGAACGAATAATTCTGCAGCTGCTACGAAGTTTAGTGAAAACGAGAAACAAGCGAGAGAGTGGAGAAAGGCAGAGGACACGCTGAGGGAAATGTCAAAGACGAAATGTGCAAACTGCAGGAAAACATACCAGTGGCCAGAACTGGAAGAAAATGTTTTAGAGTGAGTGAGTCACCAGCGACCGTCTGGATACATTGTTACCAGAGAAATGATTCAAGTTCAAGCGTTGAAATGGGACGAAAAACATCGTGAGATCAGCGAAAATTTCACCCGCGGGGTGTAGTTTACGTTCAAGAACGCTGCTGGATGGACGAAGCGGGTTGCTTGAAGAGGTGTGGCGTCGACGTCCCGAAAGTGTCAGGAAGGAAAAGTCGCTACTTGTCTGGGACATGTCAAAGCGCACTTGTCAGGTGAGACAAAAGCAGCATCGAAAGCTGAAAACACGGACACTGCAGTCATCCCCTGTGGTTTGGTGCCCGTGCTTCAGCCACTAGATGTGAGTTTAAACAAACCAAAGAATTCATGCGTCCACAGTGGAACGCATTTGACTCAAAAACAGCCAATAAATACGACCCGTCTTCCGTGTATTCGTTTTTCCGAAGTTGGCACCCTCTGTATCAGCCGACCCCCTAATTTTAGGACCAAAATTTAGGGCCAAATTCTCTGCTTACGGTATACACGGGAATTTACGGTATATCAACGATATGGATGACAATATGGTTAACTGGATGAGCAATAAGCAGATGAAACCAAGATTGGGGGAGTAGTGGACGGTGAGGATGGCTATCATGGCTCGCAGAGGGATTCGCATCAGCTGGAAAAATGAGCTGAAAAATGGCAGTTTGATTTTAAAGGTGACAAGTATAAGGTTTTGCACTTCGGTAGGATCAGCCAGGGCAGGCCTACACCGCGAATGATATGGCATTGAAAAGAAGCAGAGGGTTCGGCCACATCTGTGTCGATATGGCTGTTCATCACCAGCGCCACCGACTCCGAACGTTACCCGCGTTCTAAGTCACCACCCTCGCTGATACACCGATCCCATTCCCCGATGACATGTCTAAGTCTAACCGAAGTAAGAATTGGACAATGAGACCAACAGAAGGTTATTACATTTATGGAGCATTTTATTTGTTGATTTGAACGACAACAACGCGATGACCCAGATCGACTCCTCAGCAACTGGACCCAGCACTGGGGTTAGGGAGCTCCGGCTGAAAGCGGGACACCAGCACATAGTCACCTCAAACCTCGAAGTCAGTCTTCAGCAAGGCCTTGACTGAAGACAGCTTGTCATTCCAGCCGAGCGACATAGTTGCACCATTGCTCCCCCTTGAAGGTGATGAGTAACTGCACGGACAGTTTGAAGTCCTGGTACAGGATCCACACACCATGTGGGAAGAGATGAGGTTGTTGAAACCATCTTTCCTTAGATCACTGTTTCCTCAGTGCTGTGGGTTTGGCGCCAGAATCTGACGTGCTCGTACAGAATGATGTCTAAGTCTTTCGAAACCTCCTTCACCAGCCGCACACAGCAAATCTTTCGATCAGCTCGCCCAGACACCCATGGTCTCCGTGTCCAAACACCATGAACTTCCCCTGGAAGTTTACCTCTATGTATACCACCCCATGCTGGCCATCAATTTAGAGCAGTGGCAGCACTGATGAAGATCTCAGTAGCAATGGTGGGTATATTGTCTACAAAGTCCTTGTTTTTTTAGGTAAAGCTGGTGTCGTCATGAAGGCCGATTTTACTCATCTTGATACAGGGCTGAGAGCCATTCATGAGTTTACAGAGGAACTGCCGAAGCAAGAGTTGTTTCTCAGGTTAAATTTCCTCAGTATATGGTAACACACATAGAACACACTGCCAATAACAGCCATCAGTCATAAACGTTTTTGAGGAGTGGCTGTTTTTAGGAGGGGTCATATCTGAGATGTAAGGTCACTGATTTTAAGGTTGATGCTTTAGTTTGTAAGGCTTGGGTGATTTTCAATTTGAGTAGCTGGGATATCAGGGTGGTGGTATATGCTCCGTCTGCAGGATTAGGGAATTCGGGCAGACTACCGGTATCCCTGAGGACTTCATCTGCAGGGAGAATTAGCTCTGGTCCCTAAGGCTATTAGAGCTTCAGTGACCAGGGCTCAGGTTCCACATCAGATGCAGGCAGGCCTGACCAAAGGGGAAGGGGAAGGGGCGAGGAGCAGGCAGACAATACAGGGTTCTCCTGTGACTGGTCAGGTGCCAGAGGATTGGAGGATAACTCATGTGGTTCCATTGTTTAAAAAAGGCTCAAAAAGTAAGCTGGAAAATTATAGGCTGGTAAGTTTGACATCGGTAGTAGGTAAATTATTGGAAGGATTACTAAGGGATAGGATCTACAAGTATTTAGATAGACAGGGACTTATTAGAAAAAGTCAGCATGGCTTTGTGCGCGGTAGGTCATGTTTAACCAATCTATTAGAGTTTTTCGAGGAAGTTACCAGGAAAGTGGATGAAGGGAAGGCAGTGGATGTTGTATACATGGACTTCAGTAAGGCCTTTGACAAGGTCCCACATGGGAGGTTAGTTAGGAAGATTCAGTCACTAGGTATACATGGAGAGGTAGTTCTGTGGAATTGGTTGTCATGAGCGGCTGTGGAGGCCAAGTCATTGGGTGTGTTTAAGGCAGAGATAGGTAGGTTTTTGATTAGCCAGGACATCAAAGGGTATGGGGTGAAGGCAGGGGAGGGGGGATGACTGGAAGAATTGGATCAGCCATGATTGGAACATAACTGATGGGCCAAATGGCCTACTTCTGCTACATCTTATAGTCTTAAGGTGAATGACCTTGTTGCACGATTACAGATTGTCAGGTATGATGTTATGGCCATCACTGAATTATGGCTGAAGGATGGTTGTGATTGGGAGCTGAATGTCCAAGGTTACATATTGTATCCGAGGGACAGGAAAGTAAGAAGACGAGGTGGTGTGGCTCTGCTGGTAAAGAATGGCATCAAGTCAGGAAAAGGCGTAACATAGGATTGGAAGCTGTTGAATCCTTGTGGGTGGAGTTAAGAAACTGCAAGGTAAAAGGATCCTGGTGGCAGTTATATACAGACCTTCCAACAATAGCTTGGATGTGGACCACATATTACAGCAGGAAATAAAAAAAGGCATGTCTAAGGGCAATGTTATGATAATCATGGGAGATTTCAGTGTGCACATTGATGAAAAAATCAGGCTGGAAATAGATCTCAAGAGAGTGAGTTTGTTGAATGCCTGCATGACGGCTTTTTAGAGCAGTTTGTCATTGAGCCTACTAGGAGATCGGCTATACTAGATTGGGTGTTAAGTAATGAAGCAGGGGTGATTAGGGAACTTAAGGTAAAAGAACCCTTAGGAGACAGTGCCTCGGGGTAGAAGAGTGTCCATGTAAAACAGAGATATGGAGAAAATTCTTTAGCTAGGGGGTGGTGAATTTGTGGGATTTGTTACCACAGTCAGCTGTGGATGCCTGGTCATTGGGTGTATTTAAGGCAGAACTTGATAGGTTCTTGATAAGACACAGCATCAAAGGTTACAGGGAGAAGGCTGAGGAGGGAAAAAAAAGGTTCATCCATGATTGATGATGGAGCAGATTTGATGGGTCAGATGGCCTAATTCTGCTTCTTTGTCCTATGGTCTTAAGGTCTACTCACTGAAATTCAGAAGAATGAAGGGTGACCTCATTAAATGTTGAAAAGCCTCAATAGAGTGGATGTAGAGAGGATGCTTCCTATGACGTGAGTGTCTTAGACCGGAGAACATGGTCTCAAAACAGAGGGATGTCTTTTAAAAATGAAAATTAGGAGGAATTTTTTAACCTAGTGTTGGTGAATCTGTGGAATTTGTTGCTACAGGCAGCTGTGGAGGCCAGGTCATTGGGTATATTTAAGGCAAAGATTGATAGACTCTCAAGGCACGCCTGCGATAATAAATTTGATTCTGATTAGGGCATGAAGATATAGGGGGAGCATGCAGGAGATTGGGGCTCTGCCAACTTTCATATCATCAGCAAACTTACTAACCCACTCTTCAACTTCCTCATCCAAGTAAAATTTAGAAAAATTACAATGAACAGGGGTCCCAGAACAGATTCTTTGAGTATGTGATAAAGAACACTGGTGAAGGTACGGAAGTGGATGTACTTGCATGGATGTTACAAAGTGGTAGGCTCATGCAGAAATTCACTCGGCACAAGATCCAGGGAAACTTTGATGTATGGATCCTGATGAAGGGTTTCGGCCCGAAATGTCGTTATTACCTCCTCCCATAGATGCTGTCTGGCCTGCTGAGTTCTGCCAGCATTTTGTGTTTTTATGTATGGCTACAGAGTTGATTTGTCCATAAAAGGTGGTTGTAGATGGAGTATTTGCTGACTGGAGGTTCATGACCAGTGGTGTTCCATCAGAATCTGTTCCAGGATTTTTATAAATAATTAATTTACTTGAGGAACTGGAAAGGTGGGTTAGTAAGTTTACTGATGACATGAAAGTTGGAGTTTTGGATAATGTAGAACATTGTCGTAGGACATTGACAAACTTCAAAGTAAATTTATTATCAATATACATATATGCCAGCATATACAACCAATGATCCAATGATCTTTCAGGTGCTTTTTACACACCTATCCCTGTAAATGTCCTGAATAGTGGGGAGTTCACATGTACAGATGCGCTGGGCTGTCCGCACCACTCTCTGCAGTCCTGCGATTGAGGGAGGTACAGTTCCCATACCAAGCAGTGATGCAGCCAGTCAGGATGCTCTCAATTGTGCTCTTGCAGAAAGTTCTTAGAATTTGGGGGCCTATACCAAACTTCTTCAACTGTCCAAGGTTGAATTCTGTTATCTTTCCTGCAATACCATAAGCTCTTAACTTTTTAAGCAGCCTCATGTGTGTGGCATCTTGTCAAAATCCTTCTGAAAAATAAACTCTTCTTGGGCTTCCAGATGGGTACAGGTATTGATTTTAATGAATGTTTTGATGATAAACACTGCCATCTTCATCAGGGTTAAAAACAATACCTATACCCCAGCTGGAAGCCGGAGAAATTTATTTGTCATATACACTGGAAAGGAAGGAAAAACCAAGTGCAATATCCACTAATTTTCCTTTGTCTATCCTGTGACTATTACTTCAAAGAACTCCAACAGACTTAGAACCATAGAACTTTACAACACAGAAACAGGCCTTTTGGCCCTTCTTGGCTGTGCCGAACCATTTTTCTGCCTAGTCCCACTGACCTGCACCTGGGCCATATCCCTCCAAACCCCTCTCATCCATATACCTGTCCAAGTTTTTCTAAAATGTTAAAAGTGAGCCCGCATTTACCACTTCATCTGGCAGCTCATTCCACACATCCACCACTCTCTGTGTGAAGAAGCTCCCCCCTAATGTTCCCTTTAAACTTTTCCCCGTTCACCCTTAACCCATGACCTCTGTTTTTTTTACTCTCCTAGCCTCAGTGGAAAAAGCCTGCTTGCATTCACTCTATCTATACCCATCATAATTTTATACACCTCTATCAAATCTCCACTCATTCCTCTATGCTCCAGGGAATAAAGTCCCAACCTATTCAACCTTTCTCTGTAACTCAGTTTCCCAAGTCCTGGCAACATCATTGTAAACCTTCTCTGCACTTTCTCAACCTTATTAATATCCTTCCAGTAACTAGGTGACCAAAACTGCTCACAATACTCCAAATTCGGCCTCACTAATATCTTATACAACCTCACCATAACATTCCAACTCTTATACATACCGGCCTATAATTTCCCAGATTACTTTTACAGCCTTTTTTAAACAACGGAACAACATGAGCTTTCCTCTAATCCTCCAGCACCTCACCCGTAGATACCGACATTTTAACTATATCTGCCAGGGTCCCTGCAATTTCAGCACTAGTCTCCTTCAAGGTCCGAGGGAATACCCTGCAGATCCTGGGGATTTATCTACTCTGATTTGCCTCAAGATAGCAAGCACCTCCTCCTCTTCAATCTGTATAGGTTCCATGACCTCACTACTTGTTTGCCTTATTTCCATAGACTCCATGTCAGTTTCCTTAGTAAATACAGATGCAAAAAAAAATTTACGATCTCCCCCGTTTCTTTTGGTTCCATACATAGCCAACCACTCTGATCTTCAAGAGGACCAATTTTATCCCTTACTATCCTTTTGCTCTTAATAAATCTGTAGAAGCTCTCAGGATTATCCTTCACCTTGACTGCCAAAGCTACCTCATGTCTTCTTTTAGCCCTCCTGATTTCTTTCTTAAGTATTTTTTGTAATTTTTAATACTCCTCAAGCACCTTATTTGCTCCCTGTTTCCTATACATGTCATACATCTCTCTCTTCTTCATTATCAGAGTTCCAATATCCCTTGAGAACCAAGGTTCCTTATTCTTATTCACTTTGCCTTTAATCCTGACAGGAACATACAAACTCTGTACCCTCAGAATTTCTCCTTTGAAGGCCTCCCACTTACCAATCACATCCTTGCCAGAGAACAACCTGTCCCAATCCACGCTTTTTAGATCCTTTCTCATTTCTTCAAATTTGGCCTTTTTCCAGTTTCGAACCTGAACCCAAAGACCTGATCTATCTTTATCCATGATCAAGTTGAAACTAATGGTGTTATGTTCACTGGAACCAAAGTGTTCCCCTACACACACTTCCATCACCTGTCCTAACTAATTTACTAATAGGAGATGTAATTTTGCATCCTCCCTAGTTGGTAGCTCTATATATTGATTTAGAATACTTTCCTGAACACATTTTATGAATTCTAACCCATCCACACCTTTCACAGTATGGGAGTCCCAATCAATATGTGGATAATTAAAATCCCCTATCACAACTTTATGTTTCCTGCAGTTGTCTGCTATCTCTCTGCAGATTTGCTCCTCCAATTCTCGCTGACTATTGGGTGGTCTATAATACAACCCCATTAATGTGGTCATACCTTTCCTATTTCTCAGCTCCACCCATATGGCCTCAGTAGACAAGCTCTCTAATCTGTCCTTTCTGAGCACTGCTGGAACATTTTCCCTGACTAGCAATGCCACCCTTCATCCCTCTCCCTCTATCACGTCTGAACATCAGAACCCTGGGACATTGAGCTGCCAGTCCTGCCCCTCTTGTAGCCAAGTTTCACTAATGGCTACAATGTCATAATTCCATGACATAAATTAAAATTCCAAGACAAAATTATAGTTTTTTGAAGATGTAACTAGTAGAGTGGATAGGGGAGAGCCAGTGGATGTGGTATATTTGGATTTTCAAAAGGCTTTTGACAAGGTCCCACACAGATTAGTGTGCAAACTTAAAACACATGGTATTGGGGGTGTGGTATTGATGTGGATAGAGAATTGGTTGGCAGACAGGAAGCAAAGAGTGGGAATAAACGGGACCTTTTCAGAATGGCAGGCAGTGACAAGTGGGGTACCGCAAGGCTCAGTGCTGGGACCCCAGTTGTTTACAATATATATTAATGATTTAGACGCGGGAATTAAATGCAGCATCTCCAAGTTTGCGGATGACACGAAGCTGGGCGGCAGTGTTAGCTGTGAGGAGGATGCTAAGAGGATGCAGGGTGACTTGGATAGGTTAGGTGAGAGGGCAAATTCATGGCAGATGCAATTTAATGTGGATAAATGTGAGGTTATCCACTTTGGTTGCAAGAACAGGAAAACAGATTATTATCTGAGTGGTGGCCAATTAGGAAAAGGGGAGGTGCAATGAGACCTGCGTGTCATTGTACACCAGTCATTGAAAGTGGGCATGCAGGTACAGCAGGCGGTGAAAAAGGCGAATGGTATGTTGGCATTCATAGTAAGAGGATTTGAGTACAGGAGCAAGGAGGTTCTACTGCATTTGTACAAGGCCTTGGTGAGATCACAGCTGGAGTATTGTGTACAGTTTTGGTCCCCTAATCTGACCAAAATCTGACTGAAAAAAAGACATTCTTTCCATAGAGGGAGTACAAAGGAGGTTCACCAGATTGATTCCTGGGATGGCAGGACTTTCATATGAAGAAAGACTGGATCGACTAGGCTTATACTCGCTGGAATTTAGAAGAATGATGGGGGATCTTATTGAAACATATAAAATTCTAAAGGGATTGGACAGGCTAGATGCAGGAAGATTGTTTCCAATGTTGGGGAAGTCCAGAACGAGGGGTCACAGTTTAAGGATAAAAGGAAAGCCTTTTAGGACCGAGATGAGGAAAAACTTCTTCACACAGACAGTGGTGAATCTGTGGAATTCTCTGCCACAGGAAACTATTGAGGCCAGTTCATTGGCTATATTTAAGAGGAAGTTAGATATGGCCCTTGTGGCTAAAGGATCGGGGGTATGGAGAGAAATCAGGTACAGGGTTCTGAGTTGGATGATCAGCCATGATCATACTGAATGGCGGTGCAGGCTCAAAGGGCCGAATGGCCTACTCCTGCACCTATTTTCTATGTTTCTATGTGTCAATCCACGCCCTCAGCTTGTCTGCCTTCTCCTCGCATTGAAATAGGCACACCTCAGAAGATTATTACCGCCACACACAAACTTTCTATTTGTGACTGCATGAACTTTTAACATCATTTATTTTCACTTTCCCTCAAGGAAACCATGCCGACTACAGTTTATTTTATCATGTGCCTCTTAGTACCCCGAAAACACTGAAGTGAAACTAAGTCGCCTTTCATTTCCTTTCAAATATGTCTCCCTTCTTGAAGACTGGAGTGAATTTTGCAAATTTTCCAGTCCTCTGGAATCCTGGCATAATCAATTATATTCTTGTATATTAATGATTTAGATGATGGAATAGATGGTTTTGTTGACAAGTTTGTAGATGATACTCCCAGGTACAATCTTTTTTCACTGGACACCATGGTCACTATGCACTGGTTGTACTGAAATGTCTGTATCTGTTCTGTTCTGCCATAAGACCAACTATTAAGTACTGTTTTTTTCACCTACTTCTAACCCCATGTACTTTTTATACACAAAGCAAAGTGAGCATCTTGCAGTATCAAGTGTCAGTACCTATGAATTCTACCTGTTCATTTTGTAACACACACAAAATGTTGGAGGAACCCAGCAGGCCAGGCAGCATCCATGGAAAAAAGTAGTCGACAATTTGTACGGAGACACCTGATCAGGACACAAGACAGATCCTCTGTGAACTATACTCCCACCCGCTGGTATACTGCCGCAATGACAGGTTTTCTGTGGACAACACTCCCACCTGCTGACATTCTTGCGCAATGACAGGTTCCTTGCGAACAACACCCCAATTTCCACAAAATGCTGAAGGAACTCAGCAGACCAGGCAGCATCTATGGAAAAAAAGTACAGTTGAGGTTTCGGGTCGAGACCCTTCGGCAGGGCTGAAGAAATAAAAAGATGAGTAGATTTGAATGGTCAGGGAGGGGAGGGAGAAACACAAAGTGATAGATGAAACCGGGAAGGGGGGAATTCCAGAGGACTGATCAATGTCAGGAGCAGAGCACTGCGAATTAAATAAAAGTACAGGGGTGACCAGTGGTGAGAGTTGGAGCGTCAGGCTTTAACTCAAGAGGCTTCAACGAGAAGAGGCTGAGGCTAAAGAAACAGGTAAGATGATTTGGTCTTAGTTGCCCATTGACAGTGGAGGCAGGATGGCAGATATAGCTCCTCCTGCAGGACGTGGGAATTCATGGAACCTGATAGTCTCCCTGATGACTACACCTGCGGGAAGTGCAGCCAACTCCAGCTCATGAAGGACCGCATTAAGGAACTGGAGCTGGAGTTGGATTAACTTAGGATCATCTGGGAGGCAGAACAATTGATAAATACGATTTTTGAGCAGGTGGTTACACCCAGGGTGCAGAATTCGGGGAGGAGATGGGTGAACACTGAGAGAGGTAAAGGGAGAAGGAAGTCAGTGCAGAGTCCCCCAATGGCCATTCCCCTCAACAACAGGTATACCCCTTTGGATACTGCTGAGGGGGTGACCTATCTGGGCAAAGCATCAACAGTCAGACCAATAGCACTGTGGTCAGCTCTGAGCCTCAGAAAGGTAGGGGGAAGTCAGGTGGAGATAAAGCCATAGGGTCTCAATAGTTAGAGGGACAGATAGAAGATTCTGTGGCAGCAAAAGAGACACCAGGATAGTGTGTTGCCTCCTGGGTGCTAGGGTCCAGGATGTCTCTGTGTGGTTACAGAATATTCTTGAAGGGGAGGGTGAGCGGCGGAAGGTCATGTTGGCAGCAATGACATCGGCAAGAGAAGGGTAGAGGTCCTGCGCAGTATTTTAAGAGAGTTAGGAAGGAGGCTGAAGAGCAGGACCTCCAAGGTGTTAATCTGCAGATTACTCCCAGTGCCACAAACTAGTGAAGGTTCGAACAGGAAGATAGCGCAGATGAATGAGTGGCTGAGGAGATGGTGCAGGGGGCAGGGTTTCAAGTTCTTGGATTATTGGAACCTTTTCTGGGGAAGAGGTGACCTGTACTGGTGGGACAGGTTGCACCTGAACTGCAGGGGAACCAATATCTCGGGAGGGAGGTTTGCTAATTCTGTTGGAGAGGGTTTAAACTAGATTTGCGCGGGGGGAGGGGACCGAAGTGAAGAGTCAAGAGGATGGGGTGGCTGATGCACAAGTAAAGATAGTTTGTAGGGAGTTTGTGAGGAAGGACAGGCAGATGATAGAGCAAAGATGCACTCAGCCAGATGGTTTGACATGTGTCTATTTTAAAGCAAGGATAATGCATGAGCAAGGCGGATGAACTTAGAGCGTGGGTCAATATTTGGAACTATGATGTTGTGGCCGTTACAGAAACTTGTATGTCTCAGGAACAGGAATGACTGCTGAGTGTGCTGGGGTTTAAATGTTTCAAAAAGAACAGGGAGGGAGGCAAAATAGGTGAGGCGTGGTATGCTAATCATGGCTGCAGAGAAGTCATGGAGGGATTGTCTACTGAGTCCTTGTGGGGGGGGAGTCAGAAGCAGGAAGGGGCAATAACTGGGTATTTTTATAGACCTTCCCAATAATAACAGAGACATTGAGGAGCAGATAGGGAGGCAGATTCTTGAATGGTACAATAATAATAGGGTTGTTGTGATTGGTGATATCAATTTCCCAATATTCAATGGCATCTCCTTCGAGCTAGGGGTTTAGATGGGGTGGAGTTTGTTAGGTGTTTTCAGGAAGGTTTTCTGACACAATATATAGATAAGCCTACAAGAGGAGAGGCTGTGCTTTATCTGGTATTGAGAATTGAACCTGGTCAGGCATCAGATCTCTCAATGGGAGAGCATTTTGGAGGTAGGGCTCACAACTCTATCTCCTTTACCAGAGTGCAGGAGAGGGATAACAGCAGACAACATTTAATTGTGGTAGGGGGGAATATGATGCTATTAGGCAGGAACTTGGGACCATAAGTTGGGAGCAGATGTTCTCAGGGAAAATTCATGGTAGAAAAGTGGCAAATGTTCAGGGAAACAATTGCATGGCATTCTGCATAGGTATGTTCCATTGAGGCAGGGAAAGGATGGCAGGGTGAAAGAACCATGGTGTACAAAGGCATTCTACGAGAATGTGAAGAGCAAGAGGATGAGCCGTGTTAGAATAGGACCAATCAGGAGTGATAGTGGAAGCATGTGCATGGAGTCGGAGGAGGAAGCGGAGGTGCTGAATGAATACTTCGCTTCAGTATGCACCACTGAAAAGGCAATTATGGGGATGACTTACAGCGGACTGAAACACTTGAGTGTATCGACATTAAGAAAGAGGATATGCTGGATCTGCTGAAAGGTATTAAGTTAGTTAAATCACCAGGACTGGATGAGACATTCCCCAGGCTACTGTGGGAAGTGGGGTTGCCAAGCCTCTGGTGATAATTTTGCATCTTCAATAGGGATGGGAGAAGTACCAGAAGGTGGCAAGAAAGAGAGTAGAGAAAACCCAGGAAATTATAGACAAGCGAGCCTTACTTCAGTAGTGAGCAAATTGTTGGAGAAGATCCAGAGAGCATTTGGAGAGACATAATCTGATTAGGGATAGTCAGCATGGCTTTGTCAAAGGCAGGTCATGCCTTATGAACCTGACTGAATTCTTTGCGGATGTAACAAAACACATTGATGAAGGTAGAGCAGTGGATGTAGTGTATATGAATTTCAGTAAGACATTTCATAAGGTTTCTCATGCAAGGCTCATTCAGAAAGTAATGCGACACAGGATCTAAGAGGACATTGCTTTGTGGATCCAGAATTGGCTTGCCCACAGAAGGCAAAGGATGGTTGTAGATGGTTCATATTCTGCATGGAGGATGGAGATCAGTGGTGTCACACACTGGTCTGGGCACCTCCTCTTTGTGATTTTTATAAATGACCTGTTTGAGGAAGTAGATTATTGATATAGATGACAATCAACAATGGACCCAGCACTGATCCCTGTGGCACACCACAGCATCAATCGCTGCGACCTCTAGTCATCTACTACCACTCACTGACTTCTCCCTCAAGAACAATGTGCCAAAAGCCAATGAAACATAGTGGGAGCTGGAACATCGAAGAGAGCAAGTGCGACTTTGAGGCTGTAGCACTCGGTGACCAAGCATTCCCTCAATGGTGAGTGAGAGTATGCTGCCAACTCTTGAGTCAAGGAACTCAAATTAAAAAACAATGCTTCAGACTGACTGTAACATCAAAACAGTGACTGGCTGTCTCCGCTCTCGGAGGGATATCTTTCTCTCTCAGGAAATGTTGGAGTGAACAGTTAGTTTTTGATGTACTGCAGAGAATGGTCTCTGTGGCAGCTTTGCTGTTACTTGCTTGGTGAGTGGTGGGTATGCTGATGCTTTATGTTAAATACGTGGATGCTGCTTGTCACTGCTTATGTATGGTAGGGGGATGCAGGCTCTTGCATTTTTTCTGTTATTCATTCGTTGGGATTTTTACTTCTATTTCGAGGATGACTGTGGAGAGTAAGAATTTCAAGTTGTATATTGTATACATGCTTTGATTTTAAATGAAACTATCGAACTATTGAACTCTATACAAAAACAAAGGAGCTGGTTGTAGATTACAGGAGGAATGGAGATGCGCTAACCACTATTGATATCAATTGATCTGGGGTTGAGAGGGTAAACAGCTTTAAGTTCCTCAGCATTCACATCACCGAACACCTCATGAGGTCTGTACACACCAGCTGAATGGTGAAAAAGGCACAACAACGCCTCTTTCACTGCAGACAGTTGAGAGCATCCTGACTGGCTACATCACTACCTGGTAAGGGAACTGTACCTCTTAATCACTGGACTCTGCAGAGACTGGTGCGAACAGCCCAGCACATCTGTAGTTGTGAACTTTCCATGATTCAGTATATTTACAAGGACAGGTGTGTAAAAAGGGCCCGTAGGATCATTGAGGACCCAAGTCACCCCAACCACAATCTATTCCAGCTGCTACCATCCGGGAAACGGTACCACAGCATAAAAGACAGGACCAACAGGCACTGGAACAGTTTCTTCCACCAGGCCATCAGACTGATGAACTCACGCTGATTTAAGTGTACTCTATATTACATTGACTGTTCTATTTATTACAAATTATTATAAATTACTTTGATTGCACATTGCACATTTAGATGGAGACATTACATAAAGACTTTTACTCCTCATGGATGTGAAGGATGTAAGAAATAAAGTCAATTCAATATACAATTTAATCCTTTGACATTATGGGATTTCCAGTCAATCAGTGGAAAGTTAAGATCAACTACTACAACAAAAATTGTGTTTCCTGCAACAGTCTGCGACCTCTCTGCAAATTTGTTCCACTAAATCCTTACGACAGTTGGGTGGTCTGTAATATAGTCCCATTAACACGGTCATACCTTTCTCATTTTTCAGTTCCACCAATAACGCCTCAGTCAGTCTGCCCTGATAGAGCACTGCCGTGACATTTTCTTTGACTAGTAACAGTACCCCTCCTTCTGTAATCCCTTCCACTCTGTCACATCTAAAACAACAGAACCCCGGAATACTGAATTGTCAGTCCTACCCCTCCTACAACCAAGTCTCACTAATGGCTACAACGTCATAATTCCAGGTGTTGAGCCTTGCCCTGAGCTCATCCACCTTTCCTATGACACCCCTTGCAGCTCAAGAAACTAGTCGCAACATGCTCAACCTTTCAACTCCTGACTTTGTCTGAAGTCTTACCAACATTTTCCAGTACTACAACTCCACTAACTGTTGTGGCAATCTGGTTCACATCCCCCCACAGCTCTAGTTTAAAAACCTACTATGCGCACCATTAGCAAACCTTCCCACTTGGATATTAGTCCCCTTCCAATTCTCAATAATAAGTATACCACTTTGGACACTGTTGGGGGATGGGCGACCTACCATGGGAAGCCGTGGTGACCAGGCCTCTGGCACAGGAATGGGGGAGAAGAGGAGTGAAGTAGTGATAGGAGGTTCCATAATTAGAGGACCAGACAGGAGATTATATGGATGTTAGAGAGACATTCAGACAGTACATTGCCTCCCAGGTGCCAGTGTCAGGAACATCTCGGATCAGTCCAAAGCATTCTAAAGGTAAACAGCCAGAAGTCATGGTACACATTGGTACCAACAACATGGATAGGAAAAGGGATGAGATTCTGAAGGAGAATATTAGGTAGAAAGCCAAAAAGCAGGATATCCAGGGTAATAATCTCTAGATTGCTGCCTGTGTCATGTGCCAAAGAGAGTAAAAGCTGAATAAAAAGTTTGGATTACACCTGAACTGGAGATGGCCAATATTCTTCCAGGCAGGTTCACTAGAGCTGTTTGTGGGGGTGTGTGGTTAAACTAGTTTGGCAGGGATATAAGAACTAGGGTGATAGGTTAAAGGATGAGACAAGCAGATATAGTGTGTAGTTGAAAGGCAAACACGAGGAAATCTGCAGATGCTGGAAATTCAAGCAACACACACAAAATGCTGGTGGAACGCAGCAGGCCAGGCAGCATCTATAGGGAGAAGCGCTGTCGACGTTTTGGGCCGAGACCCATCATCAGGACTGACGATCCTTCCTGATTCCTCCTGAATCGTCCTGACGAAGGGACTCAGCCCGAAATGTCGACAGCGCTTCTCCCTATAGACGCTGCCTGGCCTGCTGCGTTCCACCAGCATTTTGTGTGTGTTGTAGTGTGTAGTGTCTGTGAGGAATGACAGACAGTTGTTAGGGCAAAATTGCAGTCAGTGGGATGGATGGAAGTGTCTATTTTAATGACAGAAGAATCATTGATTCTTGTAATGTGAACTTCACAGCTTGCAGTTTTCAGTCTTTCTATTTACAGTTTAGAACCATAGAACATTACTGCACAGAAACAGGCCTTTTGGCCCTTCTTGGCTGTGCCGAACCATTTTTCTGCCTAGTCCCACTGACCTGCACCTGGCCCATATCCCTCCATACACCTCTCATTCATATACCTGTCCAAGTTTTAAAAGTGAGCCGGCATTTGCCACTTCATCTGGCAGCTCATTCCACACTCCCACCACTCTCTGTGTGAAGAAGCCCCCCCCCCAATGTTCCCTTTAAAATTTCCCCCTTCACCCTTAACCAATGTCCTCTGGTTTTTTTCTCCCCTAGCCTCAGTGGAAAAAGCCTGCTTGCATTCACTCTATCTATACCCATCATAATTTTATATAGCTCTATCAAATCTCCCCTCATTTTTCTACGCTCCAGGGAATAAAGTCCTAACCTATTCAACCTTTCTCTGTAACTCAGTTTCTCAAGTCCTGGCAACATCCTTGTAAACATCTTCTCTGCACTCTTTCAACCTTATTAATATCCTTCCTGTAATTAGGTGACCAAAACTGCATACAGTACTCCAAATTTGGCCTCACCAATGCCTTATACAACCATAACATTCCAACTCTTATACTCAATACTTTGATTTATAAAAGTCAATTACCAAAAGCTTTCTTTACTACCCTATCTACCTGTGACACCACTTTTAGGGAATTTTATATCTGTATTCCCAGATCCCTCTGTTCTACTGCACTCCTCAGTGCCCTACCATTTACCTTGTATGTTCTACCTTGGTTTTCCCTTCCAAAGTGCAATACCTCACACTTGTCTATATTAAGCTGCATCTGCCATTTTTCAGCCCATTTTTCCAGCTGGTCCAGATCCCTCTGCAAACTTTGAAAACCTTCCTCACTGTCCACTACACTTCCAATCTTTGTATCATCAGCAAATTTGCTGATCCAATTTGCCACATTATCATCCAGATCATTGATATAGATGACAAATAACAATGGACCCAGCACTGATCCCTGTGGTACACCACTAGTCACAGGCCTCCAGTCAGAGAAGCAATCCTCCACTACCACTCTCTGGCTTCTCCCATTTACTACCTCTCCATATATACCTAGTGACTGAATCTTCCTAACTAACTTCCCATGCGGCACCTTGTCAAAGGCCTTACTGAAGTCCATGTAGACAACATCCACTGCCTTCCCTTCATCCACTTTCTTTGTAACCTCCTCGAAAAACTCTAATAGATTTATTCAACATGACCTACCATACACAAAGCCGTGTTGATTCTCCCTAATAAGTCCCCGTCTATCTAAATACTTGTAGATCCTATCTCTTATAGTACTCCTTCCAATAATTTACCTACTACCGACTTCAAACTTACCAGCCTATAATTTCCCAGATTACTTTTAGAGCCTTTTTTAAACAACAGAACAACATGAGCTATCCTTCAATCCTCCGGCACCTCACCCATAGCTACCGAAATCTTTAATACGGTATATCTGCCAGGGCTCCTGCAATTTCAACCCTAGTCTCCTTCAAGGTCTGATACCCGGTCAGGTCCTGGGGATTTATCTACTCTGATTTGCCTCAACATAGCAAGCACCTCCTCCTCTTCAATCTGTATAGGTCCCATGACCTCACTACTTGTTTGCCTTATTTCCATTGACTTCATGCCAATTTCCTTAGTAAGTACAGACACAAAATAACCATTTCAGATCTCCCCCATTTCTTTTGGTTCCATACATAGTTGACTACTCTGATCTTCAAGAGGACCAATTTTATCCCTTACTACCAATTTTTTGCTCTTAATATATCTGTAGAAGCTCTTTGGATTATCCTTCACCCTGACTGCCAAAGCTACCTCATGTCTTCTTTTAGCCCTCTTGATTTCTTTCTTAAGTTTTTTTTTGCACTTTTTATACTCCTCAAGTACCTTATTTGCTCCCTGCCTATACATGTCATACTTCTCTCTCTTCTTCTTTATCAGAGTTCCAATATCTCTCGAGAACCAAGGTTCCTTATTCTTATTCACTTTGCCTTTAATCCTGACAGGAACATACAAACTCTGTACCCTCAGAATTTCTCCTTTGAAGGCCTCCCACTTACCAATCACATCCTTGCCAGAGAACAACCTGTCCCAATCCACGCTTTTTAGATCCTTTCTCATTTCTTCAAATTTGGCCTTTTTCCAGTTTCGAACCTGAACCCAAAGACCTGATCTATCTTTATCCATGATCAAGTTGAAACTAATGGTGTTATGATCACTGGAACCAAAGTGTTCCCCTATACACACTTCTGTCACCTGTCCCAACTCCTTTCCTAATAGGAGATCTAATATTTCAGTCGGTACTTCTCTAGTCGGTACCTCTATATATTGATCTAGAAAACTTTCCTGAACACACAGTTTATAAACTCTAACCCGTCTAGACCTTTAACAGTATGGGAGTCCCAATCAATATGTGGAAAATTAAAATCACCTACTATCACAACTTTATGTTTCTTGCAGTTGTCTGCTATCTCTCTGCAGATTTGCTCCTCCAATTCTCGCTGACTATTGGGTGATCTATAATACAACCCCATTAACATGGTCATAACTTTCCTGTTTCTCAGCTCCACCCATATGGCCTCGGTAGACAAGCCCTCTAGTCTGTCCTGCCTGAGCACTGCTGCAACATTTTCCCTGACTAGCAATGCCACTGCTCCCCCCCCCAAACCTTCATCCCTCTGCCTCTATCACGTCTGAAACCTCGGAACTCCGGAACATTGAGCTGCCAGTTCTG
This sequence comes from Hemitrygon akajei, assembly GCF_048418815.1. Taxonomy (NCBI): domain Eukaryota; kingdom Metazoa; phylum Chordata; class Chondrichthyes; order Myliobatiformes; family Dasyatidae; genus Hemitrygon; species Hemitrygon akajei. The sequence goes on along the minus strand of NC_133125.1, from coordinate 189,408,280 downwards.
CCCGTCCTGTAGCCAAGTTTCACTAATGGCTACAATGTCATAATTCCACGTGTCAATCCAGGCCCTCAGCTTATCAACCTTCCCCACAATACTCTTTGCACTGAAATAGACACACCTCAGAAGATTATTACCACCACACATAACCATTCTATTTGTGACTTTGCATGAACCGTTAACATCATTTATTTTCACCCCGGCTCTACTATCTACTCTGGCACTCTGGTTCCCATCCCCCTGCAAATCTAGTTTAAACCCCCCCCCCCCCACCCCAATAGCACTAACAAACCTCCCTGCAAGGATATTGGTCCCCTTGTAGTTCAGGTGTAACCCGTCTCTCTTGTACAGGTCCCACCTGCCCCAGACGAGGTCCCAATAATCCTGAAATCTGAAACCCTGCCCCTACACCAGTTCCTCAGTCATGTGTTCATCCTCCAGAGCATCCTATACTTACCCTCACTGGCACGTGGCACAGGTAGCAATCCTGAGATTACCACCCTCAAGGCCCTGCTTTGTAACTTCCTACAAAGCTCTCTATACTCACTCTTCAGGGCCTCCTCACCTGTTCTTCCTACGTCATTGGTACCGATGTGTACCATGGCATCTGGCTGCTCATCCCCCCATTTCAGAATGCTGTGCACGCGATCAGAGACATCCCTGACCCGGGCACCTGGGAGGTAACAAACCATCTGGGAGTCTCTGTCACAACCACAGAACCTCAAGGTTCTTGAAGATGGGCAGATTTCTGTCATTCTGCTCATGCTTATTGACTGTAAAACCTCCTTCCACCTGAAATTCATCCACAATTGTACCTGGAACATTATTTCATGGTGATTCCTCTCTAAAATCGAAGATATGGTTGGAGTAAGTATTAACGCCTCTCCATCACAGTCCTGCTTTGTTCCATCCCTCTGATCAGCCTCTGTCCAGATAATGCTTCACGCTCTAATTAAAGCTAATCTGCACATTCATCACACTAAATTAGAAATCATACATTATAAACAGAGAACATAGAAATCTATAGCACATTACAGGCCTTTTGGTCTACAATGTTGTGCCAACCATGTAACCTAGAATTTCCCTATAGACCTATAGAGCGCATAGCCCTCTATTTTTCGAAGCTTCATGTACCTATCTAAGAATCTCTTAAAAGACTCTATTGTATCTCTCTACTACTATCACTGGTAGCACATTCCACACACCGCTCTCTATGTGCAGAACTTACCTCTGACATCCCCCTTGTACCTACTTTCAAGCACCTTAAAACTACGCCCTCTTGTGGCAACCAGTTCAGCCCTGGGAAAAAGCCTCTGGCTATCAACATGATCAATACCTCTCATCATCTTATACACCTCTATCAGGTCACCTCTCATCTTCCATCACACCATGAAGAAAAGGCTAAGTTCACTCATCCCAATCTTATAATGCACGCTGTCCAATCCAGGCAACATCCTTGTCAATCTCTGCACACTCTCTGTAGTATCCACATCCTTCCTGTAGTGAGGTGACCAGAGCAGAACACAGTACTCCGAGTTGGGTCCAACTAAGGTCTTGTATAGCTTTAACACTACCTCACGGCTCTTGAACTTAATCCCATGGTTGATGAATGGCAACACACCATACGCCTTCTTAACAACACTGTCAATCTGTGCAGCAGCTTTGAGCGTCCTATGGACATGGAACCCAAGATCCCTCTGATCCTTCACACTGCCAAGAGTCTTACTATTAATATTACATTCTGCCTTCAAATTTGACATACCAAAATGAACCACTTCACACTTACCTCAGTTGAACTCCACCTGCCACTTCTCAGCCCAGTTCTGCATCCTATCAATGTCCCACTGTAACCTCTGACAAGCCTCCAGACTATCCACAACACCCTCTATTTTTGTGAGATAGGCAAATTTACTAATCCACCCTTCTACTTCCTCATCCGAGTCATTTATAAAGATCACAAAGAGGAGGGGTCCCAGAACAGATCACCATCCTCCATGCAGAATACAAACCATCTACAACCACCTTTGCTTTCTCTAGGCAAGGCAATTCTGGATCCACAAAGCAAGGTTTCCTTGGATCCCATGCTTCCTTACTTTCTGAATATATACACTACATCCACTGCTCTGCCTTCATCAATGTGTTTTGTTACATCCTTAAAGAATTCAGTCAGGCTTGTAAGGCATGACCTGCCCTTGACAAAGCCATGCTGACAATCCCTAATCAGATTATGTCTCTCCAAATGTTCATAAATCCTGCCTCTCAGGATCTTCTCCAACAACTTACCCACACTGAAGGAAGACTCACTGGTCTATAATTTCCTTGGTTATCTCTACTCCCTTTCTTGAACCACATCTGCAACCCTCCAATCCTCTGGTACTTCTCCTGTCCCTATTGATGATGCAAAGATCATCGCCAGAGGCTTAACAATCTCCCCTCTCGTTTCCCACAGTAGCCTGGGGTACATTTTATCCAGTCCCAACGACTTATCTAACTTAATACCTTTCAAAAGCACATCCTCTTTCTTAATGTTTATAAGCTCCCCACAACTGCCAAGTTCCTTTTCCCTGGTGAATACTGAAGCAAAGTATTCATTAAGTACCTCCGCTACCTCCTCCGACTCCATGCACACGTTTCCACTATCACACCTGAAAGGTCCTATTCTCACACAGTTTATCCTCTTGCTCTTCAGATACTTAATCCTGTTTTTCAAGGCCTTCTCATGCCCCTTCTAGCTCTCCTAATGTCATTCTTGAGCTCCTTCCTGGCACCCTTGTAATTTTATAGAGTACTAACAGTACCTAGTTTCTTGAACCTTTTGTAAGCTTTGCTTTTATTATGAACTAGATTTTCTACATACTTTGTACATCATGGTTCTTTTACCCTACCATCCTTTCCTTGCCTCAATGGAACATAACAATGTAGAACACCATGCAAATGTTCCCTGAACATTTGCCACATTTCTGCCGTACATTTCCCAGAGAACATCTGCTCCCAATTTATGTTCCCAAATTCTTGCCTAACAGCATCATATTTTCCCCACTTCAATTCAATGCTTTCCCAAAATGTCTGCTCCTATCCCTGTCTAATGCTATGGTAAAGGACATAGAGTTGTGATCACTACCTCCAAAATGCTCTCCCACTGAGAGATCTGACACCTGACCAGGTTCATTTCCCAATACCACATCAATTAAAGCCTCTCCTCTAGTTGGCTTATTTACATATTGTGCCATATTTCCCCTTACTCCCCTTAATTGGAGTAAGGGGAAATATGAGGCTATCAGGCAGGAACTTGGAAGCAGAAACTAGGAACAGATGTTCTCAGGGAAACGTACAGAAGAAATGTGGCAAAAGTTCAGAGGATTTTTGCGTGGAGTTCTGCATAGATATGTTCCAATGAGACAGAAGAACAATGGCAGGGTACAAGAACCTTGGTGTACAAAGACTGTTGTAAATCTAGTCAAGAAAAGAAAAGCTTACGAAAGGTTCAAAAAACTAGGTAATGATAGAGATCTAGGAGATTATAAGTTTAGCAGGAAGTAGCTTAAGAATGAAATTAGGAGAGGTAGAAGGGGCCATGAGAAAGCCTTGGCAGGAAAACACCAAGGCATTCTACAAGTATGTGAAGAGCAAGGTGATAAGATGTGAGAGAATAGGGCCGATCAAGTGTGACAGTGGGAAAGTGTGTCTGGAACCAGAGGAGATAACAGAGGTACTCAATGAATAACTTGCTTCAGTATTCACTATGGAAAAGGATCTTGGCGATTGTAGGGATGACTTACAGCAGACTGAAAAGCTTGAGCACATAGATATTAAGGAAGAGGATGCACTGGAGCTTTTGGAAAGTTGGATAAGTTACTGGGACCGGACGAGATGTACCCCAGGCGAGGGAGGAGATTGTTGAGCCACTGGTGATGATCTTTGCATCATCAATGGGGACGGGAGAGGTTCCGGAGGATTGGAGGGTTGCAGATGTTGTTCCCTTATTCAAGAAAGGGAGTAGAGATAACTCAGGAAATTATAAACCAGTGAGTCTTACTTCAGTGGTTGGACCGTTCATGGAGAAGATCCTGAGAGACAGGATTTATGAACATTTGGAGAGGCATAATAATGATTAGGAATTGTCAGCATGGCTTTGTGAAAGGCAGGTCATGTCTTACAAGCTTGATTGAATTTTTTGCAGATGTGACTAAAAGTAACCGATGAAGGTTGAGCAGTAGATATAGTGTATATGAATTTCAGCAAACATTTGATAAGGTAACCCATGCAAGGCTTATTGAGAACGTAAGGAGACATGGGATCCAAAGGGACATTACTTTGTGGATTCAGAAATGGCTTACCCACAGCAGGCAAAGCGTGTTTGTAGATGGGTCATATTCTGCATGGAGGTCGGTAACAGGGATCTGTTCTGGGACCCCTACCCTTCATGATTTTTATAAATGAGAAAGTGGAGGGATGGGTTAGTAAGCTTGCTGATGACACAAAGATTGGGGGGTGTTGTGGATAGTGTAGAAGGTTGTCAAAAGTTACAGCGGGACATTGATAGGATGCAAAACTGGGCTGAGAAGTGGCAGATGGAGTTCAACCCAGATATGTGTGAAGTGGTTCATTCTGGTAGGTCAAGTATGATGGCAGAATATACTATTAATGGTAAGACACTTGGCAGTGTGGATGATCAGAGGGACCTTGGGGTCCGAGTCCATAGAACACTCAAAGCCGCTGCACAGGTTGACTCTGTGGTTAAGAATGCATATGATGTATTGTCCTTCATCAATCATGGGATTGATTTTAGGAGCAAAGAGATAATGTCACAGTTATAAAGGACCTTGGTCAGTCCCCTCTTGGAGTTCTGGTTGCCTCACTAAGGAAGATGTGGAAGCCATAGAAACGGTGCAGAGGAGATTTACAAGGATGTTGGCTGGATTGGGGAGCATGCCTTATGAGAACAGGTTGAGTGAACTCGGCTTTTTCTCCTTGGAGCGACGGAGGATGAGAGGTGATCTGATAGAGGTGTATAAGATGATGAGAGGCAATGATCATGTGGATAGTCAGCGGCTTTTTCCAGGGGCTGAAATAGCCAGCATGAGAAGAGAGTTTTAAGCTGCTTAGATGTAGGTACAGAGAAGATGTCAGGGGTAAGTTTTTTTACGCAGAGAGTGGTGATGTGTGGAATGAGCTGCAGGCGATGGTGGTGGAGGCAGATACGATAGGTTTTTTTAAGAGACTCCTGGATAGGAACATGGAGCTTAGTAAAATAGAGAGCTATAGGTAACCTTATGTAATTTCTAACGTTCGGCACAGTTTTGTGGGCCAAAAGACCTGTACTGCACTGTAGATTTTCTATGTTTCTATGTTTCTAAAACATCCTGACCACACCTAACAATTCCCACCCCATATAAACCTCCTGCTGTAAGGAGATGCCAGTCAATATTATGAAGTAGAAATCACCTATTACAAGAACACTATTATTACTGCACCATTACAAGAACTTTAACAGCCTAATTCAGCACCGGTGTCTCTACAATCCATTCAGCACACCTTCCCTTTATTGCCAGCAGAGGAGAACAACACAGAATTGCTCCACTCTCCTGTTCTTAGTAGTAAAACATTCCTTAAGTTTGCAGGTAGCTGCAGTCCTTCATTGTGAAGGTTAACAAAAGGGAGATTTTTTTAGACTTTGGTGAGGCCAATCCTGGCATACTGACTACAGCCTGGCTGCACCATGGGACATACCGGCAGTGGAGTTGGTACTGACTACAGCCTGGCTGCACCCTGGGACATACCGGCAGTGGAGTTGGTACTGACTACAGCCTGGCTGCACCCTGGGACATACCGGCAGTGGGGTTGGTACTGACTACAGCCTGGCTGCACCCTGGGACATACCGGCAGTGGGGTTGGTACTGACGACGGCCTGGCTGCACCATGGGACATACCGGCAGTGGGGTTGGTACTGACTACAGCCTGGCTGCACCCTGGGACATACCGGCAGTGGGGTTGGTACTGACTACAGCCTGGCTGCACCCTGGGACATACCGGCAGTGGGGTTGGTACTGACGACGGCCTGGCTGCACCCTGGTACATACCAGCAGTGGGGTTGGTACTGACGATGGCCTGGCTGCACCATGGGACATACCGGCAGTGGGGTTGGTACTGACTACAGCCTGGCTGCACCCTGGGACATACCGGCAGTGGGGTTGGTACTGACTACAGCCTGGCTGCACCCTGGGACATACAGGCAGTGGTGTTGGTACTGACTACAGCCTGGCTGCACCCTGGGACATACCGGCAGTGGGGTTGGTACTGACGACGGCCTGGCTGCACCCTGGTACATACCGGCAGTGGGGTTGGTACTGACGATGGCCTGGCTGCACCATGGGACATACCGGCAGTGGGGTTGGTACTGACGACGGCCTGGCTGCACCCTGGGACATACCGGCAGTGGGGTTGGTACTGACTACAACCTGGCTGCACCCTGGGACATACCAGCAGTGGGGTTGGTACTGACGACGGCCTGGCTGCACCCTGGTACATACCGGCAGTGGGGTTGGTACTGACGATGGCCTGGCTGCACCATGGGACATACCGGCAGTGGGGTTGGTACTGACGACGGCCTGGCTGCACCCTGGGACATACCGGCAGTGGGGTTGGTACTGACTACAACCTGGCTGCACCCTGGGACATACCAGCAGTGGGGTTGGTACTGACGACGGCCTGGCTGCACCCTGGTACATACCGGCAGTGGGGTTGGTACTGACTACAGCCTGGCTGCACCCTGGTACATACCGGCAGTGGGGTTGGTACTGACTACAGCCTGGCTGCACCCTGGTACATACCGGCAGTGGGGTTGGTACTGACTACAGCCTGGCTGCACCCTGGGACATACCGGCAGTGGGGTTGGTACTGACTACAGCCTGGCTGCACCCTGGGACATACCGGCAGTGGGGTTGGTACTGACTACAGCCTGGCTGCACCCTGGGACATACCGGCAGTGGGGTTGGTACTGACTACAGCCTGGCTGCACCATGGGACATACAGCAGTGGGGTTGGTACTGACTACAGCCTGGCTGCACCCTGGGACATACCGGCAGTGGGGTTGGTACTGACTACAGCCTGGCTGCACCCTGGTACATACCGGCAGTGGGGTTGGTACTGACTACAGCCTGGCTGCACCCTGGGACATACCGGCAGTGGGGTTGGTACTGACTACAGCCTGGCTGCACCCTGGTACATACCGGCAGTGGGGTTGGTACTGACTACAGCCTGGCTGCACCCTGGGACATACAGCAGTGGGGTTGGTACTGACTACAGCCTGGCTGCACCCTGGGACATACCGGCAGTGGGGTTGGTACTGACTACAGCCTGGCTGCACCCTGGGACATACCGGCAGTGGGGTTGGTACTGACTACAGCCTGGCTGCACCCTGGTACATACCGGCAGTGGGGTTGGTACTGACTACAGCCTGGCTGCACCCTGGGACATACAGCAGTGGGGTTGGTACTGACTACAGCCTGGCTGCACCCTGGGACATACCGGCAGTGGGGTTGGTACTGACTACAGCCTGGCTGCACCCTGGGACATACCAGCAGTGGGGTTGGTACTGACAACAGCCTGGCTGCACCCTGGTACATACCGGCAGTGGGGTTGGTACTGACTACAGCCTGGCTGCACCCTGGTACATACCGGCAGTGGGGTTGGTACTGACTACAGCCTGGCTGCACCCTGGGACATACCGGCAGTGGGGTTGGTACTGACTACAGCCTGGCTGCACCCTGGGACATACCGGCAGTGGGGTTGGTACTGACTACAGCCTGGCTGCACCCTGGTACATACCAGCAGTGGGGTTGGTACTGACTACAGCCTGGCTGCACCCTGGGACATACCGGCAGTGGGGTTGGTACTGACTACAGCCTGGCTGCACCCTGGGACATACCAGCAGTGGGGTTGGTACTGACTACAGCCTGGCTGCACCCTGGGACATACCGGCAGTGGGGTTGGTACTGACGACAGCCTGGCTGCACCCTGGGACATACCGGCAGTGGGGTTGGTACTGACGACAGCCTGGCTGCACCCTGGTACATACCGGCAGTGGGGTTGGTACTGACTACAGCCTGGCTGCACCCTGGTACATACCGGCAGTGGGGTTGGTACTGACTACAGCCTGGCTGCACCCTGGGACATACCGGCAGTGGGGTTGGTACTGACTACAGCCTGGCTGCACCCTGGGACATACCGGCGGTGGGGTTGGTACTGACTACAGCCTGGCTGCACCCTGGGACATACCAGCAGTGGGGTTGGTACTGACTACAGCCTGGCTGCACCATGGGACATACCAGCAGTGGGGTTGGTACTGACTTCAGCCTGGCTGCACCATGGGACATACCGGCAGTGGGGTTGGTACTGACTACAGCCTGGCTGCACCCTGGGACATACCAGCAGTGGGGTTGGTACTGACTACAGCCTGGCTGCACCCTGGGACATACCGGCAGTGGGGTTGGTACTGACTACAGCCTGGCTGCACCCTGGGACATACCAGCAGTGGGGTTGGTACTGACTACAGCCTGGCTGCACCCTGGGACATACCAGCAGTGGGGTTGGTACTGACTACAGCCTGGCTGCACCCTGGACATACCAGCAGTGGGGTTGGTACTGACTACAGCCTGGCTGCACCCTGGGACATACCAGCAGTGGGGTTGGTACTGACTACAGCCTGGCTGCACCCTGGGACATACCGGCAGTGGGGTTGGTACTGACTACAGCCTGGCTGCACCCTGGGACATACCGGCAGTGGGGTTGGTACTGACGACGGCCTGGCTGCACCCTGGTACATACCAGCAGTGGGGTTGGTACTGACGATGGCCTGGCTGCACCATGGGACATACCGGCAGTGGGGTTGGTACTGACTACAGCCTGGCTGCACCCTGGGACATACCGGCAGTGGGGTTGGTACTGACTACAGCCTGGCTGCACCCTGGGACATACAGGCAGTGGTGTTGGTACTGACTACAGCCTGGCTGCACCCTGGGACATACCGGCAGTGGGGTTGGTACTGACGACGGCCTGGCTGCACCCTGGTACATACCGGCAGTGGGGTTGGTACTGACGATGGCCTGGCTGCACCATGGGACATACCGGCAGTGGGGTTGGTACTGACGACGGCCTGGCTGCACCCTGGGACATACCGGCAGTGGGGTTGGTACTGACTACAACCTGGCTGCACCCTGGGACATACCAGCAGTGGGGTTGGTACTGACGACGGCCTGGCTGCACCCTGGTACATACCGGCAGTGGGGTTGGTACTGACGATGGCCTGGCTGCACCATGGGACATACCGGCAGTGGGGTTGGTACTGACGACGGCCTGGCTGCACCCTGGGACATACCGGCAGTGGGGTTGGTACTGACTACAACCTGGCTGCACCCTGGGACATACCAGCAGTGGGGTTGGTACTGACGACGGCCTGGCTGCACCCTGGTACATACCGGCAGTGGGGTTGGTACTGACTACAGCCTGGCTGCACCCTGGTACATACCGGCAGTGGGGTTGGTACTGACTACAGCCTGGCTGCACCCTGGTACATACCGGCAGTGGGGTTGGTACTGACTACAGCCTGGCTGCACCCTGGGACATACCGGCAGTGGGGTTGGTACTGACTACAGCCTGGCTGCACCCTGGGACATACCGGCAGTGGGGTTGGTACTGACTACAGCCTGGCTGCACCCTGGGACATACCGGCAGTGGGGTTGGTACTGACTACAGCCTGGCTGCACCATGGGACATACAGCAGTGGGGTTGGTACTGACTACAGCCTGGCTGCACCCTGGGACATACCGGCAGTGGGGTTGGTACTGACTACAGCCTGGCTGCACCCTGGTACATACCGGCAGTGGGGTTGGTACTGACTACAGCCTGGCTGCACCCTGGGACATACCGGCAGTGGGGTTGGTACTGACTACAGCCTGGCTGCACCCTGGTACATACCGGCAGTGGGGTTGGTACTGACTACAGCCTGGCTGCACCCTGGGACATACAGCAGTGGGGTTGGTACTGACTACAGCCTGGCTGCACCCTGGGACATACCGGCAGTGGGGTTGGTACTGACTACAGCCTGGCTGCACCCTGGGACATACCGGCAGTGGGGTTGGTACTGACTACAGCCTGGCTGCACCCTGGTACATACCGGCAGTGGGGTTGGTACTGACTACAGCCTGGCTGCACCCTGGGACATACAGCAGTGGGGTTGGTACTGACTACAGCCTGGCTGCACCCTGGGACATACCGGCAGTGGGGTTGGTACTGACTACAGCCTGGCTGCACCCTGGGACATACCAGCAGTGGGGTTGGTACTGACAACAGCCTGGCTGCACCCTGGTACATACCGGCAGTGGGGTTGGTACTGACTACAGCCTGGCTGCACCCTGGTACATACCGGCAGTGGGGTTGGTACTGACTACAGCCTGGCTGCACCCTGGGACATACCGGCAGTGGGGTTGGTACTGACTACAGCCTGGCTGCACCCTGGGACATACCGGCAGTGGGGTTGGTACTGACTACAGCCTGGCTGCACCCTGGTACATACCAGCAGTGGGGTTGGTACTGACTACAGCCTGGCTGCACCCTGGGACATACCGGCAGTGGGGTTGGTACTGACTACAGCCTGGCTGCACCCTGGGACATACCAGCAGTGGGGTTGGTACTGACTACAGCCTGGCTGCACCCTGGGACATACCGGCAGTGGGGTTGGTACTGACGACAGCCTGGCTGCACCCTGGGACATACCGGCAGTGGGGTTGGTACTGACGACAGCCTGGCTGCACCCTGGTACATACCGGCAGTGGGGTTGGTACTGACTACAGCCTGGCTGCACCCTGGTACATACCGGCAGTGGGGTTGGTACTGACTACAGCCTGGCTGCACCCTGGGACATACCGGCAGTGGGGTTGGTACTGACTACAGCCTGGCTGCACCCTGGGACATACCGGCGGTGGGGTTGGTACTGACTACAGCCTGGCTGCACCCTGGGACATACCAGCAGTGGGGTTGGTACTGACTACAGCCTGGCTGCACCATGGGACATACCAGCAGTGGGGTTGGTACTGACTTCAGCCTGGCTGCACCATGGGACATACCGGCAGTGGGGTTGGTACTGACTACAGCCTGGCTGCACCCTGGGACATACCAGCAGTGGGGTTGGTACTGACTACAGCCTGGCTGCACCCTGGGACATACCGGCAGTGGGGTTGGTACTGACTACAGCCTGGCTGCACCCTGGGACATACCAGCAGTGGGGTTGGTACTGACTACAGCCTGGCTGCACCCTGGGACATACCAGCAGTGGGGTTGGTACTGACTACAGCCTGGCTGCACCCTGGACATACCAGCAGTGGGGTTGGTACTGACTACAGCCTGGCTGCACCCTGGGACATACCAGCAGTGGGGTTGGTACTGACTACAGCCTGGCTGCACCCTGGGACATACCGTCAGTGGGGTTGGTACTGACTACAGCCTGGCTGCACCCTGGGACATACCAGCAGTGGGGTTGGTACTGACTACAGCCTGGCTGCACCCTGGACATACCAGCAGTGGGGTTGGTACTGACTACAGCCTGGCTGCACCCTGGGACATACCGGCAGTGGGGTTGGTACTGACTACAGCCTGGCTGCACCCTGGGACATACCAGCAGTGGGGTTGGTACTGACTACAGCCTGGCTGCACCCTGGGACATACCAGCAGTGGGGTTGGTACTGACTACAGCCTGGCTGCACCCTGGACATACCAGCAGTGGGGTTGGTACTGACTACAGCCTGGCTGCACCCTGGGACATACCGGCAGTGGGGTTGGTACTGACTACAGCCTGGCTGCACCCTGGGACATACCGGCAGTGGGGTTGGTACTGACTTCAGCCTGGCTGCACCCTGGGACATACCAGCAGTGGGGTTGGTACTGACAACAGCCTGGCTGCACACTGGGACATACCGGCAGTGGGGTTGGTACTGACTACAGCCTGGCTGCACCATGGGACATACAGCAGTGGGGTTGGTACTGACTACAGCCTGGCTGCACCCTGGGACATACCAGCAGTGGGGTTGGTACTGACTACAGCCTGGCTGCACCCTGGGACATACCGCCATTTTGTAGGCATTCTAGAAATCCCTCCCTCTTGGAATCCCACATGAGCCTGATTTTTCTCAATCTACCTGCATATTGAAATATCCCATGACTATTGACTACAATCCCATAATTATAGAGAAAGCTTGTAGACAGTGTGTGAGAATAGAGAAAGCTAGTAGACAGTGTGTGAGAATAGAGAAAGCTTGTAGACAGTGTGTGAGAATAGAGAAAGCTAGTAGACAGTGTGTGAGAATAGAGAAAGCTAGTAGACAGTGTGTGAGAATAGAGAAAGCTTGTAGACAGTGTGTGAGAATAGAGAAAGCTTGTAGACAGTGTGTGAGAATAGAGAAAGCTTGTAGACAGTGTGTGAGAATGGAGAAAGCTTATAGACAGTGTGTGAGAATAGAGAAAGCTTATAGACAGTGTGTGAGAATAGAGAAAGCTTATAGACAGTGTGTGAGAATAGAGAAAGCTTGTAGACAGTGTGTGAGAATAGAGAAAGCTAGTAGTCAGAGTGTGAGAATAGAGAAAGCTTGTAGACAGTGTGTGAGAATAGAGAAAGCTAGTAGACAGTGTGAGAATAGCGAAAGCTCGTAGACAGTGTGTGAGAATGGAGAAAGCTCGTAGACAGGGTGTGAGAATAGAGAAAGCTCGTAGACAGTGTGTGAGAATAGAGAAAGCTAGTAGACAGTGTGTGAGAATAGAGAAAGCTTGTAGACAGTGTGTGAGAATAGAGAAAGCTAGTAGACAGTGTGAGAATAGAGAAAGCTAGTAGACAGTGTGAGAATAGAGAAAGCTAGTAGACAGTGTGTGAGAATAGAGAAAGCTAGTAGACAGTGTGTGAGAATAGAGAAAGCTTGTAGACAGTGTGTGAGAATAGAGAAAGCTTGTAGACAGTGTGTGAGAATAGAGAAAGCTTTTAGACAGTGTGTGAGAACAGAGAAAGCTTGTAGACAGTGTGTGAGAATGGAGAAAGCTTGTAGACAGTGTGTGAGGATAGAGAAAGCTTGTAGACAGTGTGTGAGAATAGAGAAAGCTTGTAGACAGTGTGTGAGAATAGAGAAAGCTTGTAGACAGTGTGTGAGAATAGAGAAAGCTTGTAGACAGTGTGTGAGAATAGAGAAAGCTTGTAGACAGTGTGTGAGAATAGAGAAAGCTTGTAGACAGTGTGTGAGAATAGAGAAAGCTTGTAGACAGTGTGTGAGAATGGAGAAAGCTTGTAGACAGTGTGTGAGAATAGAGAAAGCTTGTAGACAGTGTGTGAGAATAGAGAAAGCTTGTAGACAGTGTGTGAGAATAGAGAAAGCTTGTAGACAGTGTGTGAGGATAGAGAAAGCTTGTAGACAGTGTGTGAGAATAGAGAAAGCTGGTAGACAGTGTGAGAATAGCGAAAGCTCGTAGACAGTGTGTGAGAATAGAGAAAGCTTGTAGACAGTGTGTGAGGATAGAGAAAGCTTGTAGACAGTGTGTGAGAGAGGATAGGCAGGTGATAGAGTAAGGGAGCGCTTAGACCGAAGATGTAGGGGAGAAGGACGAAAAATAAGATAGTAAAGTTGTTTGCACCATTAGGGATAAACAGAGTAAGAGGTGGAGAATTTCTTAAATGCATCTATTTTAATGCTAGGAGCATTATAAGAAAGGTGGATGAGCTTAGAGCATGGATCGATACTTGGAAATATGATGTTGTAGCTATTAGTGAAACATGGCTGCAGGATGGGTGTGATTGGCAACTAAATATTCCTGGATTTCGTTGCTTCAGGTGTGATAGAATCGGAGGGGAAAGAGGGAGAAGTGTTGGATTGCTTGTCAAGAGAAAATATTACAGCAGTGCTCTGGCAGGATAGATTAGAGGGCTCGTCTAGGGAGACTATTTGGGTGGAATTGAGGAATGGGCAAGGTGTAGTAACACTTAGAGGAGTGTATTATAGACCATCTAATGGGGAGCGAGAATTAGAGTAAGAAATTTGTAAGGAGATAGCAGATATTTGTAGTAAGCACAATGTTGTGATTGTGGGAGATTTTAATTTTCCACATATAGAATGGGAAGCCCATTCTGTAAAAGGGCTGGATAGTTTGGAGTTTGTAAAATGAATGCAGGATAGTTTTTTGCAGCAATACATAGAGGTACCAACTAGAGAAGGGGCAGTGTTGGATCTCCTGTTAGGAAATGAGATAGGTCAGGTGACGGATGTATGTGTTGGGGAGCACTTCGGGTCCAGTGATCACAATGCCATTAGTTTCAATATAATTATGGAGAAGAATAGGACTGGACCCAGGGTTGAGATTTTTGATTGGAGAAAGGCTAAATTTGAGGAGATGCGAAAGGATTTAGAAGGAGTGGATTGGGACAATTTGTTTTATGGGAAGGATGTAATAGAGAAATGGAGGTCATTTAAAGGTGAAATTTTGAGGGTACAGAATCTTTATGTTCCTGTTAGGTTGAAAGGAAAGGTTAAAAGCTTGAGAGAGCCAGGGTTTTCAAGGGATATTGGAAACTTGTTTCGGAAAAAGAGAGAGATCTACAATAAATATAGGCAGCATGGAGTAAATGAGGTGCTCGAGGAATATAAAGAATATAAGAAGAATCTCAAGAAAGAAATTAGAAAAGCTAAAAGAAGATATGAGGTTGCTTTGGCAAGTAAGGTGAAAATAAATCCAAAGGGTTTCTACAGTTATATTAATAGCAAAAGGACAGTGAGGGATAAAATTGGTCCCTTAGAGAATCAGAGTGGACAGCTATGTGTGGAGCCAAAAGAGATGGGGGAGAATATGAACAATTTCTTTTTTTCGGTATTCACTAAGGAGAAGGATATTGAATTGTGTAAGGTAAGGGAAACAAGTAGGGAAGTTATGGAAACTATGATGATTAAAGAAGAGGAAGTACTGGCACTTTTAAGGAATATAAAAGTCAATAAATCTCTGGGTCCTGACAGGATATTCCCTAGGACTTTGAGGGAAGTTAGTGTAGAAATAGCAGGGGCTTTGACAGAAATACTTCAAATGTCATTAAAAATGGGGATGGTGCTGGAGGATTGGAGTATTGCTCATGTGTTTCCATTATTTAAAAAGGGTTCTAAGAGTAAAAGTAGCAATTATTGGCCTGTAAGTTTGACGTCAGTGGTGGGTAAATTAATGGAAAGTATTCTTAGAGATGGTTATATATAATTATCTGGATAGACAGGGTCTGATTAGGAACAGTCAACATGGATTTGTGGGTGGAAGGTCGTGTTTGACAAATCTTATTGAATTTTTTGAAGAGGTTACTAGGAAAGTTGATGAGGGTAAAGCAGTGGATGTTGTCTATATGGACTTCAGTGAGGCCTTTCACAAGATTCCACATGGAAGGTTAGCTAGGAAGGTTCAATCGTTAGGTATTAATATTGAAGTAGTAAAATGGATTCAACAGTGGCTAGATTGGAGATGCCAGAGAGTAGTGGTGGATAACTGTTTGTCAGGTTGGAGGCCGGTGACTAGTGGTGTGCCTCAGGGATCTGTACTGAGTCCAATGTTGCTTGTCATATACATTAATGATCTGGATGATGGGGTGGTAAATAGGATTAGTAAGTATGCAGATGATACTAAGGTAGGTGGCGTTGTGGATAATGAAGTAGGTTTTCAAAGCGCAGAGAGATTTAGGTCAGTTAGAAGAGTGGGCTGAAAGATGGCAGATGGAGGTTAATGCTGATAAGTTTGAGGTGCTACATTTTGGTAGGAATAATCAAAATAGGACATATGGTAAATGGTAGGGCATTGAGGAATGCAGTAGAACCGAGTGATCTAGGAAAAATGGTGCATAGTTCCCTGAAGGTGGAATCTCATGTGGATAGGGTGGTGAAGAAAGCTTTTGGTATGCTGGCCTTTATAAATCAGAGCATTGAGTATAGGAGTTGGGATGTAATGTTAAAATTGTACAAGGCATTGGTGAGGCCAAATTTGGAGTATTGTGTACAGTTCTGGTCACCGAATTACAGGAAAGATGTCAACAAAATAGAGAGAGTACAGAGGAGATTTACTAGAATGTTACCTGGGTTTCAGCACCCAAGTTAGAGAACAAGGTCGAACAAGTTAGATCTTTATTCTTTAGAGCGTAGAAGTTTGAGGGGCAACTTTATAGAGGTATTTAAAATTATGATGGGGATAGGTAGAGTTGATGTGGATAGGCTTTTTCCATTGACAGTAGGGGACATTCAAACAAGAGGACATGAGTTGAAAGTTAAGGGGCAAAAGTTTAGGGGTAACACAAGGGGAACTTCTTTACTCAGAGAGTGGTAACTGTGTGGAACAAGCTTCCAGTAGAAGTGGTAGAGGCAGGTTCGATATTGTCATTTAAAAAAAAAATGGATAGGTATATGGATAGGAAAGGAATGGAGGGTTATGAGCTGAGTGCAGGGTGGTGGGACTAGGTGAGAGTAAGCGTTCAGCACGGACTAGAAGGGCCGAGATGGCTTGTTTCCGTGCTATAATTGTTATATGGTTATTGTAACATTGCTCTTTTGGTGTACATGTTATAACTTGTAGACCACATCCTTACTGCAGTTTGGGGATCTGTATAAGGGAGTTTTTACTCTTGCATTTCCTTAGCTTTATCCACAACTATTCAACACCTTCCAACCCTATGTCACCTCTTTCTAATGACTTAATTCAATGTTTTACCAACAGAGCCATGCTAACCCCCTCTGCCTTCCTGCCAGTCCTTTTGATACAGTTTGTATCCTTGGACATTTAACTCCCAGCTATAATCTTTCAGCCATTATTCAATGATGCCTACAACATCATACTTACCAATCTGTGCTACAAGTTCATTGAGTTTATTCAAATAAAACACCTTTACTCCTGTATTCACCTTTTTTGATTTTGTTTACCTTTTACGTTGGAACTCATATGTGGCCCTATCAGCAGCCAAAGATGGTGGAAGCTTCTTGTGAGGTGGTAGATAAAGACAATTGGAACTCAATGTCTGTTCTGGCAGAGGTAGAATGGGTTAAGATCAGATTTTGCAGGAATGTGGGTGAGAGTAGCATCGATGGCAGACGAAGGGAAAATCAGTTCTCTGAAGAAGAATTTCTGAATAAAAGTCTTCACTCAGTCCTGTCTCCATCTTACTCTCATAGCTGTCCACATTTCACTAAGACACCATAACTGAGTTAGATGATGTCTGTCTCGGATGTTGGGGTGTCTGTGTCTTGTAAGTGGGGGTGTCTCTGTCTCGTACATGGGGGTGTTGCTCCTATTTTCATTCTCCATGTTTGGAAATGCATGGATGAATGCCAACCTTTATCCTCGACACACTAATGATGCAGGATAATGGAGGGAATGAGTGTTTAAGGACAAAGCCCCAAACCCCTTGGGCAACAGTGCTGATAGAAAGGGTCCTGTGATCCAGGCAGGGCGTTCTCTCTCAGTGTCTCAAGGCCACAGATAATAACAAATGTAAAACTCAAGTGGTGTTCCGCAGGGGTCGGTGTTGGGACCACTTCTTTTCATGTTGTATATACATGATTTAGATGATGGAATAGATGGCTTTGTTGCTAAGATTCCAGATGATACGAAGATTGGTGGAGGGGCAGGTAGTGTTGAGGAAGCAGGTAGGATGCAGAAGGACTTAGACTGATTGGAAGAATGGGCAAGAAAGTGGCAAGTGGAATATAAAGTGAAGTGTGCCACGCAACAGTAAGTATAGGAATAGAATAAGGTGAAGGATAAATGCATGGCTGAGGAATTGGAGCAGGGGACAGGGATTCAGATTTCTGGATCATTGGGACCTCTTTTGGGGCAGGTGTGACCTGTACAAAAAGGACGGGTTGCACTAGAATCCCAGGAGGACAAATATCCTGGCGGGTAGGTTTGCTAAGGCTACTGGGAAGAGTTTAAACTAGAATTGTTGGGGGTGGGAACCAAACTGAAGAGACTGGGGAAGAGGAGGTTGGCTCACAAACAGAGAAAAGTAGGAGACAGTGTGTGAGGGAGGATAGGCAGGTGATAGAGAAGGGACACGCTCAGACAGAAGGCTTGAGTTGTGTCTATTTTAATGCAGGGAGTGTTGTAGACAAAATGGATGAGCTTAGAGCGTGGATCTAAATTCCCCTTACTCTAATTAAACACTTTTCTAACTTGTCTGTTCCTATCTCTCTCCAATGCTATTGTAAAGGAGATAGAATTATGATCACTCTCCAAAATGCTCTCCCACTGAGAGAGATATGATGTGGTGGCCATTACAGAGGCTTGGATGGCTCAGGGACAGGATTGGTTACTTCAAGTGCCAGGCTTTAGATGTTTCAGAACAGATAGGGAGGGAGGCAAAAGAGATGGGGACCTGGCACTGTTGATCAGAGATAGTGTCACAGCTGCAGAAAAGGTGGATGTCATGGAGGGATTGTCTATGGAGTGTCTGTGGGTGGAGGTTAGGAACAGGAAGGGGTCAATATCTTTACTAGGTGTTTTTATAGCCCGCCCAATAGTAACAGGGATATTGAGGAGCAGATAAGGAAACAGATCCTGGAAAGGTGTTTGAGTGGGAGATTTAATTTCCCAAATATTAATTGGCCTCTCCTGAGAGCAAGAAATTTAGATGGGGTGGAGTTTGTTAGGTGTGTTCAGGAAGGTATCTTGACACAATATGTAGATAAGTCTACAACAGGAGAGACTGTACTTGATTTGTTATTGGGAAATGAACCTGGTCAGATGTCAGATCTCTCAGTGGGAAAGCATTTTGGAGAGTGATCATAATTCTATCTCCTTTACAATAGCATTGGAGAGAGATAGGAACAGACAAGTTAGAAAAGTGTTTAATTAGAGTAAGGGGAATTATGAGGCTATAGGCGGGAACCTCGAAGATTAAATTGGGAACAGAGGTTCTCAGGGTAAGATACAGAAGAAATGTGGCAAATGTTCAGGGAATACTTGTGTGGAGTTCTGCATAGATATGGTCCAATGAGACAGGGAAGTTATGTACAGTAGGGTACAGGAAACGTGGTGTACAATGGCTGTAGTAAATCTAGTCAAGAAGAAAAGGAAAGGTTCAGAGAACAAGGTAATGTTAGAGATATAGAAGATGATAAGGCTAAAAGGAAAAAGCTCAAGAAGGAAATTAGGAGAGCCAGAATGGGGCCATGAGAAGGCCTTGATGGTCAGGATTAAGGAAAAATACAAGGCATTCTACAAGTATGTGAAGAGCAGGAGGATATGACGTGAAAGAATAGGACCAATCAAGTGCGACAGTGGGAAAGTGTTTATGGAACCAGAGAAAATAGCAGAGGCACTTAATGAATACTTCAGTGTTCACTATGGAAAAGGATCTTGGTGATTGTAGTGATGACTTGCAGCGGACTGAAAAGCTTGAGGACTGAAAAGAAACGTGCTGGAGCTTTTGGAAAGCATCAATTTGGATAAATCGCCGGGACCGAATGACATGTATGCTAGGCTACTGTGGGAGGAGAGGGAGGAGATTGCTGAGTCTCTGGCGATGATCTTTGCATCATCATTGGGGATGGGAGAGGTTCCGGAGGATTGGAAGTTTGCAGATGTTGTTCCATTATTCAAGAAAGGGAGTAGAGATAGCCCAGGAAACTATACACCAGTGAATCTTACCTCAGTGGTTGGTAAGTTGATGGAGAAGATCCTGAGAGGCAGGATTTATGAACATTTGGAGAGGTATAATAAGATTAGGAATAGTCAGCATGGCTTTGTCAAGGGCATGTCATGCCTTATGAGCGTGATTGAGTTTTTTAAGGATGTGACTAAACACATTGATGAAGGAAGAGCAGTAGATGTAGTGTATATGGATTTCAGCAAGGCATTTGATTAGGTACCCCATGCATGGCTTATTGAGAAAGTAAGGAGGCATGGGATCCAAGGGGACATTGCTTTGTGGATCCAGAACTGGCTTGTCCACAGTAGGCAAAAGAGTGGTTGTAGACGGGTCATGTTCTACATGGAGGTCGATGTGCAGTGGTGTGCCTCAGGGATCTGTTCTGGGGCCCTTACTCTTCATGATTATTATAAATGACCTGGATGAGGAAGTGGAGGGATGGGTTAATAAGCTTGCTGATGACACAAAGGTTGGGGGTGTTGTGGATAGTGTGGACAGCTGACAGAGGTTACAGCGGGACATTGATAGGTTGCAAAATGGGGCTGAGAAGTGGCAGATGAAGTTCAACCCAGTTAAGTGTGAAGAGGTTCATTTTGGTAGGTCAAATATGATGGCAGAATATAGTATTAATGGTAAAACTCTTAGCAGTGTGGAGGATCAGAGGGATCTTAGGGTATGAGTCTAAAGGACGCTCAAAGCAGCTGCACAGGTTGACTCTGTGGTTAAGAAGGCATACAGTGTATTGACCTTCATCAATCGTGCAATTGAATTTAGGAGCGGACAGGTAATGTTGCAGCTATATAGGACCCTGGTCAGACCCCACTTGGAGTACTGTGCTCAGTTCTGATCGCCTCACTACAGGAGGAATGTGGAAACCATAGAACGGGTGCAGAAAAGATTTACTAGGTTGTTGCCTGGGTTGGGGAGCATGCCTTATGAAAACAGGTTGAGTGAACTCGGCCTTTTCTCCTTGGTGTGGCGCAGGATGAGAGGTGACCTGATAGAGGTGTATAAGATGATGAGAGGCATTGATCATGTGGATCGTCAGAGGCTTTTTCCCAGGGCTGAAGTGACTCCACAAGAGGACACAGGTTTAAGGTGCTTGGGAGTAGGTACAGAGGAGATATCAGGGGTAAGTTTTTTATGCAGAAAGTGGTGACTGTGTGGAATGGGCTGTTGGCAAAGGTTGTGCAAGTGGATACGATAGGGTCTTTTAAGAGACTTTTGGCTAGGTACATGGAGCATAAAAAATAGAGGGCTATGGGTAAGCCTAGTAATTTCTAAGGTAGGGACATGTTTGGCAGAACTTTGTGGGCCGAAGGGCCTGTATTGTGTTGTAGGTTTTTGTATGTTCTATGTTTCTATGTTCTATGATCTGTAATGTTGGAAAATGCATGGTCATGCACTTTGGTGGTAGAAATAAATGTGCAGAATATTTTCTAAGTGGGGAGAAAATCTAAAAATCTGAGATGCAAAGGGGTTTGGGAGTCCTTGTATGGAACACTCTAAAAGTTAACTTGCAGGATGAGTTGGTGGTAAGGAAGGCAAATGCAATGTTAGCATTTAGTTCAAGAGGTCTAAAATACAAGAGCAAGGATATGATGCTGAGGCTTTATAAGGCACTAGTGAGGCCCCACCTTGAGTATTGTGAAGTTGTGGGCCCCTCATCTGAAAAGATATGCTGGCATTGGAGAGGGTCCAAAGGGGGTTCACAAGGTTGATTCCAGGAATAAAAGGGTTATCAACTGTGGAAGGTTTGATGGCTCTGAGTCTGTACTGACTGAAATTCAGAAGGATGAGGGGATATCTCATTGAAACCTTTTGAATGTTGAAAGGCCTAGACAGAGTAGATATGGAAAGGATGTTTCCCATAGTGGGAGGATCTAGGGCAAGAGGCCACGGCCTCAGGATAGTGTGGCACCCTTTCAAAACAGAGGTGCTGAAAAATTTCTTTAGGCAAAGGGTGGTACTGCCAAGCCCTTGTAAACACCTTAATTACCTCACAACAGCACACAGGGTTTTAGAGCATAAGAAATCATCTCAATGACACTCTGCTCAGTTTCCGAACTTGATTCCAGGACTTCACTGTGAAGAAAACATAGAGATCGCATTAATGTGGGATTCATGGCCATTATGGAGATTAACAGATCAACAGCTTCAGGCTTTTACTTTCTTTACTCTAATGGTTTGGACTTGTGTGAGATGATGACTTTCAGCAATTGTTCACTGACAGGTGACAACCAGGACTTTAGCCTCTGAACCATATTGCCATAGGAAATTTCAGAATCCAGTCAGACAATCAATATTTACACGGGAAATTTCAGAATCCAGTCAGACAATCAATATTTACACGGGAAATTTCAGAATTCAGTCAGACAACCCATATTTACATGGGAAATTTCAGAATGTAATCAGACAATCTGTATTTACACGGGAAATTTCAGAATTCAATCAGACAACCCATAATGGATGTGGGGGTAGAAGGGTGGGTTAGCAAGTTTGCAGACGACACAAAGGTTGGTGGTGTTGTAGATAGTGTAAAGGATTGTCAAAGATTGCAGACAGACATTGATAGGATGCAGAAGTGGGCTGAGAAGTGGCAGATGGAGTTAAACCTGGAGAAGTATGAGGTGGTACACTTCGGAAGGACAAACTCCAAGGCAGAGTACAAAGTAAATGGCAGGATACTTGGTAGTGTGGAGGAGCAGAGGGATCTGGGGGTACATGTCCACATATCCCTGAAAGTTGCCTCACAGGTAGATAGGGTAGTTACGAAAGCTTGTGGGGTGTTAGCTTTCATAAGTCAGGAGATAGAGTTTAAGGGACGCGATGTAATGATGCAGCTCTATAAAACTCTAGTTAGGGCACACTTGGAGTACTGTGTCCAGTTCTGGTTGCCTCACTATAGGAAGGATGTGGAAGCATTGGAAAGGGTACAGAGGAGATTTATCAGGATGCTGCCTGGTTTAGAGAGTATGGATTATGATCAGAGATTAAGGGAGCTAGGTCTTTACTCTTCGGAGAGGAGGAGGATGAGAGGAGACATGATAGAGGTATATTAAGAGGAATAGACAGAGTGGACAGCCAGCGCCTCTTCCCCAGGGCACCTCTGCTCAGTACAAGAGGACAAGAGGACATGGATTTAAGGTAAGGGGAGGGAAGTTCAAGGGGGATATTAGAGGAAGGTTTTTCACTCAGAGAGTGGTTGGTGCGTGGAATGCACTGCCTGAGTCAGTGGTGAAGGCAGATACACTAGTGAAGTTTAAGAGACTACTAGACAGGTATATGGAGGAATTTAAGGTGGGGGGTTATATGAGAGGCAGGGTTTGAGGGTCAGCACAACATTGTGGGCTGAAGGGCCTGTAATGTGCTGCACTATTCTATGTTCTATAATTACACTGAAAATTTCAGAGTCCTGTCAAACAACCTATATTTACATGGAAAATTTCAGAATCCAATCAGACATTCCATATTAACACAGGAAATTCCAGCATCTAATCAAACAAACCATATTACCACAGGAAATTTCAGAATTAGGTTCATTATCACATAGAGCAAGGAAGTAAATCTGAAGCTTTACCAGGCATTGATCTGTCCACACTTGGAGTACTGTAAACATTTTGGGACCCTTATTTGAGAAAGAATATGCTGGCATTGGAAGGGTCTAGAGGTGGTTTATGAGAATGATGCTGAGAATGAAAAGGCCAATGTATGAGGAGTATTTATAGTCTCTGGACCTCTTCTCATTGGAGTGTGGAAGCATGAGGGTGAGGATCTCATTGAAACCTATCGAATATTGAAAGCCCTAGATTGAGTGGATGTAGAGAGCATCTTTTTTATAGTGGGGGAACCTAGGACTAGAGAGCAAAGCCCCAAATTTCAAGGACATCTATTTCAAACAGGGCTGAGGAGGAATTCCATTAGCCAAAGGGAGTGCAATCTGTGGAATTCATTGCCACAGACAGATGTGGAGGCTAACTCATTAAGTATATTTAAAATGCAGCTCAATAGGTTCTTCATTAGTAAGTGCATCAGAGAGTACAGGGAAAAGGCAGGAAAATGGGGCTGAGAGGGTTAATAAATCAGCGATGATGGATTTGTGGAACAGGCTCCATCGGATGAATGGCTTCATTCTGCTCCTGTATCTTATATTTCATGATATGACCTTATGATCTACAAGCAGCTAAACAATTTAGGTGCATATTCTTTGGAACATACCCCAGGTAAGGACATGTTCAGCACAGCATTGTGGGCTGAAGGGCCTGTATTATGCTGTAGGTTTTCTGTTTCTAACTTGGACGAATGAGGGAAGATTGTACTGAAATGTTACCGTGAGGCCTGATAGGAAAGATGTTTCTACTGCAACACGCATAAATGCTAGAAGAACTCAGCAGGCCAGGCAGTATCTATGGAAAAAAGTACAGTCAACATTTTGAGCCAAGACCCTTCGGCAGGACTGGAGAAAAACAGATGAGTAGATTTAAAAGTAGGGGAGGGGAAAGAGATACACAATGTGATGGTTGAAACTGGGAGGGAGAGGGATGATGTAAAGAGCTGGGAAATTAATTGGTGAAAGAGATACAGGGCTGGAGAAGGGGGAGTCTGAAAGGAGAGGACAGAAAACATGACAGTGAGTGAAGGAATAGAATGAGTTGGAGGTTAAATGTGTGGCTGAGGGATTGGAGCAGGGGGCAGGGATTCAGTTTTCTGGATCATTGGGACCTCTTTTGGGGCAGGTGTAACCTGTACAAAAAGGATGGGTTTCATTAGAATCCCAGGGGGACTAATATCCTGGTGGGGAGGTTTGCTAAGGCTACTGGGGAGAGTTTAAACTAGAATTGTTGGCGGGGGTTGGAACTTAACTGAAGAGACTGGAGAAGAGGAGGTTGGCTCACAAATAGAGAAAAGTTGGAGACAGCGTGTGAGGGAGGATAGGCAGGTGAAAGAGAAGGGACACACTCAGACGGACAGTTTGAGATCTTTCTATTTTAATGCAAGGAGTGTTGTGAATAAAGCAGATGAGCTTAGAGCGTGGATCAGTACTTGGAGATATGATGTGGTGGATAGAGAATTGGTTGGCAGACAGGAAGCAAAGAGTGGGAGTAAACGGGACCTTTTCAGAATGGCAGGCAGTGACTAGTGGGGTACCGCAAGGCTCAGTGCTGGGACCCCAGTTGTTTACAATATATATTAATGATTTAGATGAGGGAATTAAATGCAGCATCTCCAAGTTCGCGGATGACACGAAGCTGGGCGGCAGTGTTAGCTGTGAGGAGGATGCTAAGAGGATGCAGGGTGACTTGGATAGGTTAGTTGAGTGGGCAAATTCATGGCAGATGCAATTTAATGTGGATAAACGTGAGGTTATCTACTTTGGTTGCAAGAACAGGAAAACAGATTATTATCTGAACGGTGGCCGATTAGGAAAAGGGGAGGAGCAACGAGACCTGGGTGTCATTGTATACCAGTCATTGAAGGTGGGCATGCAGGTACAGCAGGCGGTGAAAAAGGCAAATTGTATGTTGGCATTCATAGCAAAAGGATTTGAGTACAGGAGCAGGGAGGTTCTACTGCAGTTGTACAAGGCCTTGGTGAGACCACACCTAGAGTATTGTGTGCAGTTTTGGTCCCCTAATCTGAGGAAAGACATTCTTGCAATAGAGGGAATACAAAGAAGGTTCACCAGATTGATTCCTGGGATGGCAGGACTTTCATATGAAGAAAGACTGGATCGACTAGGCTTATACTCACTGGAATTTAGAAGATTGAGGGGGGATCTTATTGAAATGTATAAAATTCTAAAGGGATTGGACAGGCTAGATGCAGGAAGATTGTTTCTGATGTTGGGGAAGTCCAGAATGAGGGGTCACAGTTTAAGGATAAAGGGGAAGTCTTTTGGGACCGAGATGAGGAAAAACTTCTTCACACAGACAGTGGTGAATCTGTGGAATTCTCTGCCACAGGAAACAGATGAGGCCGGTTCATTGGCTATACTTCAGAGGAAGTTAGATATGGCCCTTGTGGCTAAAGGGATCAAGGGGTATGGAGGGAAAGCAGGTACAGGGTTTTGAGTTGGATGATCAGGCTCGAAGGGCCAAATGGCCTACTCCTGCACCTATTTTCTATGTTTCTATGTTTCTATTACAGAGACTTGGATGGCTCAGGGATGGGAATGTTTATTTCAAGTGCCGAGTTTTAGATCTTTCAGAAAGGACAGGGAGGGAGGCAAAAGAGGTGGAGGCCTGGCACTGTTGATCAGAGATAATGTCACGGCTACAGACAAGGTGGATGCCATGGAGGGATTGTCTACGGAGTCTCTGTGGGTGGAGGTTAGGAACAGGAAGGGGTTAATAACTTTACTGGGTGTTTTTTATAGACCACCCAATAGTAACAGGGATATCGAGGAGCAGATAGGGAAACAGATCATGGAAAGGTGTAATAATAACCGAGCTGTCATGATGGGAGATTTTAATTCCTCAAATATCAATTGGTATCTCCCTAGAGCAAGGGGTTTAGATGGGGGCGGAGTTTGAATGAAAAGTCTCATCCTGAGAGTAGATGCGGCAGGGACAGAGGAAATGAGAGAAAGGGATGCAGTTTTTACAAGTAACAGAGCGGGAAGAGGTGTAGACCAGGTAGCTGGAGTCTGTGAGTTTATAATAGACATCAGTAGATAAGCTGTCTCCAGAGATAGAGTCAGTGAGATCTAGAAATGGGAAGGAGGTGTTAGAAATGGAGCAGGTTAATTGGAGGGCAGGGTGGAAGTTGGAGGCAAAGTTGATGAAGTCGAGAAGTTCCACATAAGTGCAGGAAGCAGCACCAATGCAGTCATTGATGTAGCGTAGGAAAAGCTAGGGACATACACCAGTGTAGGCTTGGAACATTGACTGTTCCACATAGTTGGCATTTCTGGGACTCACGTGAGTGCCCACGGCTACACTTCTTGTTTGAAGGAAGTGGGAGGAGCCAAAAGAGAAATCATTAAGAGTGAGGACAAGTTCCACTAGATGCAGGAGAGTGGTGGTGGAGGGGAACTGGTTGGGTCTGGTGTCCGGAAAGAATTGGAGAGCTTTGAGGTCTTCCTGTTGGGGGTTGGAGGTGTATAGGACTGAACATTCAGAGTGAAAACAAGATGATGGGGTCAGGGAACTTGAAATCATTGAAAAGATCCAGAGCATGTGAAGCATCACAGATGTAGTTAGGAGGGACTGAACAGTAGGGGGGCGGGGGAAGGAATAAAACAAAGTTGATGTATGCAGATATGAGTTCAGTGGGGTAGGAACAAGCAGAAGCAACAGGAATATTTGGACAAGCAGGTTTGTGGATCTTGGGTAGGAAGTAAAAACGAGAGGTGCGGGGTATAGGAACTATGAGATTTGTGGCAGTGAATGGGATATCCCCAGAGCCAATAAGGTTAGCAATGGTGTGGGAGACAATGGCCTGGTACTCCTTGGTAGGGTCCTGTATGAAGGGTAAGTAAGAGGGAGGTATCTGAGAATTGTCACTGGCCATCAGCAAGGTAGAGGTTAGTCTGCCAGATTACTACAGCACTCCCTTTATCTGCAGTGGTGAGGTTAGGGTTAGTGCGGAGTGTGTGGAGAGCAAAGCGTTCGTAAGGGTGACGTTGGAATTGCGTGTTGAAGTCGAGATAGTTAATATCCTATTGGAAGTGGCAATGAGAAGATCTGGAGCAGGCAGAAGACCAGAGATCCCGACGTAGATTGGGAGACCACTTCCCCAAGTACCTACACTCCATTCACCAGAAGACATGGGATTTCCTAGTGGCCACCCATTTTGATTCTACTTCCCATTCCCATTCTGACATGTCAATCCATGGCCTCCTCTGCTGTTGCGATGAGACTGCAGTCAGGTTGGAGGAACTATATACTGGGTAGCCTCCAACCTGATGACATGAACATCGATTTCTCGAACTTTTGTTAACGACCACACCCCACTCACCCCTTCACCATTTCCCATCCCCTTTTCCCTCTCTCACCTCATCTCCTTGCCAGCCCAGCACCACCTCCTGGTGTTCCTCCCCCCTTTTCTTTCTTCTATGGCCTTCTGTCAGACTCCCCCCTTCTCCAGCTCTATATTTCTTTCACCTATCAACTTCCCAGCTCTTTACTTCATCCTTCTCCCTTCAGGGTTCACCTTTCACCTGGTGTTTCTCTCTCCCATCACACCCACCTTTTAAATCTACCCTCAGCTTTTTTTCCTCCAGTCCTGCCAAAGGATCTTGGCCCAAAACGTTGATGATACTTTTTTCCATAGATACTGCCTGGCCTGCTGAGTACCTCCAGAATTTTGTGTGTTGCTTGGATCTCCAGCACCTGCAGATTTTCTCTTTAAGATGTTTCCACTGGTGGGAAAGCCCTGAACAAGGTCACATAGTCACAAGGTTATGGGGCAGTCATTTGAAATTGGGGTGTGGAGGTACCTCTTCTCTCACAGAGGATGGTGAATGTCTAGAATTTCTACCCCAGAGGTTGTGCAGGCCAGATCATTTTGGTTATTTAAATAAGTAGATTCACTTTTGAAAGGTTGAGGGCTCTAGGCAAAGCTGGGGAGATCAGCCATGGTCAGATTGAATGACAGGCCAGATCCATCGAACAACAGCACAAGAACCTCATCTTTAGCTAGCACCTCTGTGCTGACCAGAATACCAATTTAAAGTTTGCTCTATAGTTTGCTCTCTGCTCCTCAAAGCGCAGTCAGTGAGAAAGTGCTGTTTCACACTCCATTCAGATGTTATCCTCATTTAAGTGGTGGAGATAGATCCAACAATAACTCTTGAAGCATGGTGTTGAGCCAAAACTCTGACCATCTCTGTCCTACCCCGACAAATACAGGTCGAAGTGCTGAGCTGTTCCAGTAGATGATTTGGAGCACCTTACACACTTTGTCAGCACTGCACCACAACTGCCATCTCTAAGATACAAAAACCAACAGATCTACTGTCAAGGACAAGAGCAACAACTATCAGTTCTGTGGGGACTATTCACATCATCTGGCATGGAGGGGCCACTGCACAGGGTTGGAAAAAGCCACAGAAAGCAGTAAACTCGGGCAGCTCCATCATGGGCACTAGCCTCCCCATCACTGAGGACAACTTCCAAAGGCGATGCCTCAAAAAGGAGGCATCCATCATTAAGGGCCCCCATCACCCTGGATACACATTCTTCTCATTGCTATCATCAAGAAGCCTGAAACCACATACTCCATGTTTCAGGATCAGCTTCTACACCTCTGCCATTGGATTTCTGAATGGACAATAAACCCACATATACTACCTCACTATTTTTTCACTTTCTTTTTGCACTACTTAATCTAACTTTTTATATCTATTTCTTATTGTAATTTATAGATTTTTTAAAATTATGTATTGCAATGTACTTAAGCTGCAAGACATCAAATTTAATGATTCCTCATTCCTGGGAGAAACAGAAACTATACGTAGTTGATAATAGACAATAGACAATAGACAGTAGGTGCAGGAGTAGGCCATTCGGCCCTTCTAGCCAGCACCACCATTCACTGCGATCATGGCTGATCATACACAATCAGTATCCCGTTCCTGCCCTCACCCCATCCCTTGACCCCGCTATCTATAAGAGCTCTATCTAACTCTCTCTTGAATGCATCCAGAGACTTAGCTTCCTTCTGCCTTCTGGGGCAGAGCATTCCACATATCCACCACTCTCTGGGTGAAAAAGTTTTTCCGCATCTCTGTTCTAAATGGCCTACCCCCATTCTTAAACTGTGGCCTCTAGTTCTGGACTCACCCATCAGCGTGAACATGATCCTGCCTCCAGTGTGTCCAATCCCTTAATAATCTTATGTGTTTCAATCAGATCCCCTCTCATCCTGCTAAGTTCCAGTGTATACAAGCCCAGTCGCTCCAATCTTTCAACATATGCAGAACTAATTACTTGCAATTATGTCTGAAGGTTTATTGGCTGTCTTGTCTAGTCCATACTTCACCAACTGCTACCACTGGGCTATAAACATGCAGGAGCAGTGTGTGGTTAAGTGCCTTGCTCAAGGACACACATGTTGCCTCAGATGAGGCTCGAACTAACAACCTTCAGATTGCCAGCCTTAACCATTTGGCCACGTGCAAATAAGATGCAATAGGCCACAGTTTTAATGGATTAAGTTCTTTCTTAGATTTAAGATATGGAGCAATTTGTGGCAAATATTTTATGGGTAAAGTATTAAAGGGTGAAAACCGTCCTGGGTGCTCATAGGATAAAGAACCCTGTGTGTCAAATCTTTAAATAATATTGGAATAAATACGACATCAGGCAAAGAACATATAAGCTGATCTGCATTATAAAACCCTTTTCTGGAAATGTCACGACATTAATTGACATCAAAATAAGTACTCACTGTATTTGGTAAACAGGATGAATATTAATCCTAAAATAAATACATAGACCACTGCTGCAGAGGTAGCATTTCCTGATGTTTGGCTTATGGGATACTGGCATACTTTAACTGTTGGGATAGAACACATATTGTTGGTTAAAATGAGGAACTGATCATATTAATATTTCTCTGATAGAACTCAAATGCAAGGTTAAATAGGCTAGTGACCATGTTGAAGCTGACTAATTTAACAACTCTCTGCAGCTTACTTTGATCCTGTGAATTCGCTCCCCCATACCAGATGGTGATGCAGCCTGTTAGAATGCTCTCCAGTATATCTGGAGAAATTTGTGAGTGTTTCTGGTGACATATCAAATCTCCTCGAACTCCCAATGAAATATAGCAATTGTCCTGCCTTCTTTACAGCTACGTAAAGAATATGTTTATGTCCAGGAGAAGTCTCCAGCGATATTGATACCCAAGAACTTGAAATTTCTCATTCTCTCCACAGCTAATCCCTCAATGAAGATTGGTTCATGTTCCATAAGACAGGAGCAGAATTAGGCCATTCAGCCCATTTCTTCATGGCTGATCCTGGATCTCACTCAATCCCACACTCCTATCTTCTCACCATATCCTTTGATGCCCTGACCAATAAGAAACTATCAACTTCTGCTTTAAGTATACCCACGGATTTGTCTTCCACTGTGGTCTGCAGACAGACAGACAGACATACTTTATTATTACAGTAGAGCAACCTACAGATTCTCTAGTTCCGGATACTCCCACCACAGGAAAAGTGCTCTCCACATTCATATTCACCTTAACCATTCCTTTCAACATTAGGAAGGTTTCAATGAGATCCCCACATATTCTTCTAAATTCCAGTGATTACAGGCCCAAAGCTGCCAAATGCTCCTCATATCTTAACCCCATTCCCAGAATTAGATAGATAGATAGATAGATAGATAGATACTTTATTCATCCCCATGGGGAAATTCAACTTTTTTTCCAATGTCCCATACACTTGTTGTAGCAAAACTAATTACATACAATACTTAACTCAGTAAAAAATATGATATGCATCTAAATCACTATCTCAAAAAGCATTAATAATAGCTTTTAAAAGGTTCTTAAGTCCTGGCGGTTGAATTGTAAAGCCTAATGGCATTGGGGAGTATTGACCTCTTCATCCTGTCTGAGGAGCATTGCATCGATAGTAACCTGTCGCTGAAACTGCTTCTCTGTCTCTGGATGGTGCTATGTAGAGGATGTTCAGAGTTATCCATAATTGACCGTAGCCTACTCAGCGCCCTTCGCTCAGCTACCGACGTTAAACTCTCCAGTACTTTGCCCACGACAGAGCCCGCCTTCCTTACCAGCTTATTAAGACGTGAGGCGTCCCTCTTCTTAATGCTTCCTCCCCAACACGCCACCACAAAGAAGAGGGCGCTCTCCACAACTGACCTATATAATCCTTGTGAACCTCCTCTGGATGGTCTTGAATGACATCGCATCCGTTCTGAGATATGGGACCCAAAACTATTGACAATACTCCAAGCAGAGCCTGACTAGTGTCTTTCTATAGCCTCAGCATTATCTCCTAACTTTTATATTCTATTTATCTTGAAATAAATGCCAACATTTGCCTATTTTTAACCACAAGCTCAACCTATATATTAGCATATGGGAGTTGTTGTGTATGTGGCCATTTACACAACAATATCATTAATAAAAATGCTAGAGACTGGAACTAAGTTTCATGCTTCTTTACTGGCAGAATCTGAACTGAACACATATATACAGATCAAAACGCACCCAATAGCGCATGCTCAATAATGTGTTACTACGACATAAAATAGTCCCATATAATACAGTAGGCTATATGGTACAGGAGTCTTGCACGAGGACTCACAAGTCCCTCTTCACCTCTAATGCTTGAACTTTCTCCCCATTCAGATAATAATCTGCACTATTCCTTTTACCAAAATGCATGATCGTACATTTCCCAACACTGTATTCCATCTGCTACTCTTTTACCCAGTTTTCCAATTTGTCTAAGTCCTGCAATTGCATTGCTTCCTCAGCACTACCTACCTGCATTAGCAGTGGATCAATCAATTCAAAGAGAGAGAGAGAGCTTCGCACAGGTCGGGGGGTAGAGTTTAAAATAGGAATGTTTTGCGGGGATCGGCGCATTAGTGAAGGACCAATTGATTCACAATTCATTAGCAGGAGCAAATAAAAGTAAAGCAGGGTCAAATCAGAATGGCCATTGTGTGAGGCGACCAATGTAGGAGTGGGAACTTGAGGCTTTGGCAAGGAGGCATAGGTAAGTAGCAGGTAAGGCTTTGAATAAAAAGTCACTAAATTACAGCTAATTAAATAAAGTAGGGATGACGCAGGATCAGGAGATGTGCTGTAGCTGCATGATGTGGGAGCTGGTAAACCCCAGTGTGGTTCCTGGTGACCAGATCTGCAGCAGGTGTTGGCTGCTCAAGGAACTCAGGCTCAAAGTTGATGACCTGGAGTCTGAGCTTCAAACACTGCGGCACATCAGGGAGGGGGAGAGTTCCCTGAGGTAGTCACCCCATTAGATTAGTCTACAGGCCCCCAAACAGTAGCATGGATATTGGGTGCAAGTTGAACATTGGCATGTGGCAAAGGTAATGTTGCAGTAGTTACGGGGGATTTCAACATGCAGGTGAACTGGGAGGTTGGTGCTGGACCCCAGGATAGGGAGTTTGTAGAGTGCCTACGGGATGCATTCTTGGAACAGCTTGTACGAGAGCCGACCAGGGACAAGGCTATTCTGGACTTAGTCTTGTGTAATGAACAGGATTTGATAAGCGATCTTGAAGTAAAGGAGCCATTAGGAGGCAGTGACCATAATATGATAAGTTTTTATCTGCAATTTGAGAAGGATAAGGGCAGATCGGAGGTGTCAGTGTTGCAGTTGAACAAAGGAGACTATGGAGCCATGAGGGAGGAGCTGGCCAAAGTTAAATGGACAGATATCCTAGCAGAAAAGACAGTGGAACAGCAATGGCAGGTATTCTTGGGAATAATGCACAAGGTGCAAAATCAGTTCATCCCCCGGAGAAGGAAGGATTCAAAGGGGGGAAAGGGGCCACAGTGGTTAACAAAGGAAGTCAGAGATTGCATAGCATTAAAAAAAAAGAAGTATGACAGAGCTAAGGTGAGTGGGAAGACAGATGATTGGGAAATTTTTAAGGAACAACAGAACTGAACTAAAAAGGCAATACGGGGAGAAAAAATGAGGTACGAACGCAAGCTAGCCAGGAATATAAAGGAGGATAGCAAAAGCTTTTTTAGGTATGTGAAGAGAAAGAAGATAGTTAAGAACAATGTTGGGCCGTTGAAGAATGAATTGGGTGAAATTGTTATGGGAAACAGAGAAATGGCAGAAGAATTTAATAAGTACTTTAGATCTGTCTTCACTAGGGAAGACACAAGCAATCTCCCAGATGTATGGATGGGCCAAGGACATAGGGTAACAGAGGAAATGAAACAGATTGACATTAGGAAGAAAACGGTGATGAATAGACTGATGGGACTGAAGGCTAACAAATCCCCAGGTCCAAATGGTCTGCATCCTAGGGTACTAAAGGAGGTGGCTCTGGAATTTTCCAATGTTCCTTAGATTCAGGATCAGTTCCTGAGGATTGGAGAATGGCTAATGTTATCCCACTTTTTAAGAAAGGAGGGAGGGAGAAAACAGAGAACTATTGTCCTGTCAGCCTAACATCAGTAGTGGGGAAGATGCTAGAGTCCATTATTAAAGATGAAATAGTGGCATATCTAGATAGCAGTGATAGGATTGGGCCGAGCCAGCATGGATTTACCAAGGGCAAATTATGCTTGACTAATCTATTGGAATTTTTCGAGGATGTAACCAGGAAGTTAGACAAGGGAGATCCAGTGGATGTAGTGTACCTCGATTTTCAGAAGGCATTTGATAAGGTCCCACATAGGAGATTGTTGGGTAAAATCAGAGCTCATGGCATTGGGGGGAAGATATTGACATGGATAGAAAACTGGTTGGCAGATAGAAGGCAAAGGGTAACGGTGAATGGGTGTTTCTCGGAATGGCAGGTGGTGACTAGTGGGGTGCCACAGGGCTCAGTATTGGGACCACAGCTATTTACGATTTACATCAACGATTTAGATGAAGGCATTGAGAATAACATCAGCAAGTTTGCTGATGATACTAAGCTGGGTGGCAGTGTGACATGTGATGAGGATGTTAGGAGAATTCAGGGTGACTTGGATAGGCTGGGAGAGTGGGCAGATACTTGGCAGATGATGTTTAATGTGAAAAAGTGTGAGGTTATCCACTTTGGGAGTAAGAACAGGAAGGCAGATTATTATCTGAGTGGTGTAGAGTTAGGTAAGGGAGAAATACAAAGAGATCTAGGAGTCCTTGTTCATCAGTCACTGAAGGTGAATGAGCAAGTGCAGCAGGCAGTGAAGAAGGCTAATGGAATGTTGGCCTTTATTACAAAGGGAATTGAGTACAAGAGCAAGGAAATCCTTTTGCATTTGTACAGGGCCCTGGTGAGACCACACCTGGAGTATTGTGTACAGTTTTGGTCTCCAGGGTTAAGGAAGGACATCCTGGCTGTAGAGGAAGTGCAGTGTAGATTCACTAGGTTAATTCCTGGGATGTCCGGACTGTCTTACGCAGAGAGGTTACAGAGACTGGGCTTGTACACACTGGAATTAAGGAGATTGAGAGGGGATCTGATTGCAACATATAAGATTATTAAGGGATTGGACAAGATAGAGGCAGGAAATATGTTCCAGATGCTGGGAGAGTCCAGTACCAGAGGGCATGGTTTGAGAATAAGGGGTAGGTCATTTAGGACAGAGTTAAGGAAAAACTTCTTCTCCCAGAGAGTTGTGGAGGTGTGGAATGCACTGCCTCAGAAGGCAGTGGAGGCCAATTCTTTGGATGCTTTCAAGAAGGAGCTAGATAGGTATCTTATGGATAGGGGAATCAAGTGATATGGGGACAAGACAGGAACCGGGTATTGATAGTAGATGATCAGCCATGATCTCAGAATGGTGGTGCAGGCTCGAAGGGCTGAATGGTCTACTTCTGCACCTATTGTCTATTTTCTATTGTCTATTAGTTGCCTCAAATTTGGTCTGTGGTCAGGGACAAGAGGGTATGACTGTGAGTGATGGAGGTAGTGGGATTCAAGAGACAGTGCTGGAGGAACCTCAGCTCATGAGCTTGTCCAACAGGACTGAGACTCTTGCTCCCTGTGTGGATGAGGGTTGGGGTTGTAGGAAGGATGAGCAACCTAACAGTAAACTGTGGTTCAGGGAACGATTCAAGAAGGGGAAAAGAAGAGAAATGTAGTGGTAATTGGGGATAGTATAGTCAGGGGAATAGACAGAGTTCTTTATTGTGAGGATAGAGCAAACCAAAGGCTGAGTTACCTGCCTGGTGCCTGGGTTCGGACCATCTTATCTGACCTGCAGAGGAATTTGCATTGGGAGGGGAAAGATCTAATTGTTATGGTCCATGTGGGTACCAACGACATAGGTAGAACAAGGAAAGAGGTTCTGCTGAGGGAATTTGAGCTGCTGGGGACTAAATTAAAAAGCAGAACCAAAAAGGTAGTAATCTCTAGATTACTACCTGAGCCACATGCAAATTGGCATATGGTTAAGAAGATTAGAGAGTTAGATGTGTGGTTTAAGGATTGGTGTGGGAGAAGTGGATTTGAATTCACGGGAAATTCGCACCAATATTGGAGGAGGAGGGAATTGTTCCAAAGGGACAGGCTCCACCTGAATCCCAGCAAATTGCATAACTGGGGCTGTGGATAGGGCTTCAAATTAAATGGTAGGGGGTGGGTTCAACAGATTGGAGAAGTGTGGATAAAGTAAAAGAGAAAGGTGTGGATAAAGTAAAAGCAAAAGATAAAAAAAGAGAAAAGTAAGAGCGGAATGAAGAAAAGTCGTGCAAAAGAGAAAAAGATTACAAGATTTTAAAAGCACATTGAATGTAAGGGCACTTTACCTGAATGCCAATATCATTCCAAACAAGATCAGTGAACTTGTGGCACAAATCGGTACAAAGAGGTATGATTTAATGGCCATTACAGAGATGCATTGCAGGTGGAGAGGACTAGGAATTAAATATCCAAGGATATCAGGTAATACAGAAGGATAGACAGGAAGGTAAGGGATGTGTGGTAATGCTCTTAATTAAGGATGAGATCAGGACAATAGTGAGAGAGGATACAAGATCTAAGAAGCATAATATTGAATCCACCTCGGTAGAAATTAGGAATAGTAAGGGGAAAAAATCAGTGGGAGTTGTCTATTGGCCATGGAACAATAACATTACAGTAGCACAGCAATAAATAGAAATAACTGAGGCATGTAAGAATGGAATTGCAGTTATCATGGGGGCCTTTAACTTGCATATAGATTGGGTGAATCAAGTTGGTCAAAGCTGTCTTGAGAACGACTTCATAGAATGCATCCATGATGGCTTTCTTGAACAGCATGTTACTGAACCTTGTGTGCTTAGACCACTGCTCTACTCTCTATATACTCATGATATAGATGGTGTTATCTTAGATCTTGTCCTGTACAATGAGACAGGTAAAATTAGTGATCTTGTAGTTAGGGATCCTCTTGGAAAGAGTGATCACAGTATGATTGAATTTCTCATACAAATGGAGGGTGAAATAGTTCAATCTCAAATCAGTGTAGGGGGTGATTGATATGTTCATGGCCTAAGGTAAAAGGAGTCAATTTTAGAAAACCTAGCACATTTATTTTTCAGCATAGTCCCCTCCTACATTTACACACTTAGTCCAGCGGTCGTGGAACATACGGATCTTGGACCTCCAGAAAGTGTCCACATATGGGTGATTGATAAGTTCGTAGCCTAAGGTAGAAGGAGATGAGTTATACAGCTCTCATTACAGGCACATGCAGGTCAACTCTTTGAGTGATTATGCAGAAAGTTTGAAGTTCTCCTTCTACCTTAGGCCATGAACTTATCAATCACCCCTGATGAGTTACTAACTGATGAATTATAAAGATAGTTGAAGTGCTTGAGTTCTGTACATCGATATGTTGGGACCAGGTTAGATCCTCAAAGATCTTGACGTCCAGGAACTTGAAACTGCTCACTCTCTCCACTTCTGATCCCTCTATGAGGATTGGTATGTGTTCCTTCGTCTTACCCTTCCTGAAGTCCGCAATCATCTTTTGCCTTACTGACATTGAGTGCCAGGTTGTTGCTGCAGCACCACTCCACTAGTTGGTATATTTCACTCCTGTACGCTCTCTCATCACCACCTGAGATTCTACCAACAATGGTTGAATCATCAGAAAATTTATAAATGGTATTTGAGCTATGCCTAGCCAAACAGTCATGTGTATATAGAGAGTAGAGCAGTGGGCTAAGCACACACCGCTGAGGTGTGCCAGTGTGTGATCATCAGCGAGGAGGATATGTTATCACCATTTCACACAGATTGTGGTCTTCCGGTTAGGAAGTCAAGGATCCAATAGCAGAGGGAGGTACAGAGGCCCAGGTTCTGCAACTTCTCAATCAGGATTGTGGGAATAATGGTATTAAAAGCTGAGCTACAGTCAATGAACAGCATCCTGACATGGGTGTTTGTGTAGTCCAGGTGGTCTAAAGCCGTGTGAAGAGCATTTGAGATCGCATCTGCCGTTGACCTACTGTAGCGGCAAAATGCAATGGGTTCAGGTTGTTGCTGAGGCAGGAGTTGTTGCACGGACGTGGCGGTGGAACGAACCAAAGTGCTGAACACGGGCACGGAGGCCGAGGAGGGAGACGCTGTCGTCGTAGCGAGCGTGGGAAGGGTTCCAGGGGGGGGGGGTTTTACCTGGAGTCTTGGTCTTGGTGGATAATTCAGGAACAAGGCTTGGCTTAGAACTGATAGTCCTAAACACCATGGAGTGAGATTACTCATACACGAATCGACCAATGAACTGGCACCTTTTAGTTGTGGTTACAGGACTCTTAAACTACTCTGGTTGATGGAATGCAGGTGTTCGTAATTATTAGAACCTGGGAATAAATTGGGAACTAAACAAGGTGTCAAAGGTCCAATTCCCGAGTAAGACAGCCAGGTGCCAGAAGGAACCATGACAGAAGTTGTCTAGTCATGACCAACCTCTCACAGCATTTCATCACTGTTGATGTGACTGCTACCAGGCGATAGTCATTAAGGCTGCTCACTCTTCTTAGGCACTAGTATAATTTTTGCATTTTTTGAAGCAAGTGGGAACTTTTGCCCATAGCAGTGAGAGGTTGAAAATGTCCTTGAATACTCCCGCTAGTTGTTTGGCACAGGTTT
Organism: Hemitrygon akajei; assembly: GCF_048418815.1. NCBI lineage: Eukaryota > Metazoa > Chordata > Chondrichthyes > Myliobatiformes > Dasyatidae > Hemitrygon > Hemitrygon akajei. Next base: position 189,369,841 of record NC_133125.1, on the reverse strand, counting down.
TCAGAGCCTTACCAGGTACTCCATCAGGACCTTCTACCTTGTGAGGTTAGGCTGTCTCTTTAAAGACAGCCTAACATCAGCCTCTGAGACGGATATCACAGGTCATCAGATACAGCAGGGATCTTCACAGCTGTAGATGTGCTCTCCCTTTCAAAGAGTCCATAGAAGGCATTGAGTTCATCTGGTAGTGAAGCATCACTGCCATTCATGCTACTGGGTTTCGCTTTGTAGGAAGTAATGTCTTGCAAACCCTGCCAGAGTTGCTATGCATTGATGTCACCTCCAACCTCATTCATAATTGTCTCTTTGCCCTTGAAATAGCCCTTCGCAAATCATACATTTCTGGCTTTCTGGTACAGGCCTGGGTCACCAGACTTGAATGTCACAGATCTAGCCTTCAGCAGATGACGTACCTCCTGGTTCATCCACGGCTTTTGGTTTGGGAATGTACAGTGTCTTTGTGGGCACACACTCATCCACACAGGTTTTAATAAAGTTTAAATCTCTTCATTCCCAGAATCATCCTTGTGAACCTCCTCTGGACTCCCTCCAATGACAACACATCCTTTCTGAGATATGGAGCCCAAAACTTTTGACAATACTCCAAGTGCAGCCTGACTAGTATCTTATAAAGGCTCAGCATTAACTCCTTGCTTTTATGTTCTATTTCACTAGAAATAAATGGTAACATTATATTTACCTTCTTTACCAGACTTAAACTGTAAATTAACCTTCTTGTACAAATCCCTCTGCACCTCTGATGTTTGAGCTCCTCTATCAAGATGGCGGCACGATGCAGCTTGCAGCGGCCACTCCAGAGCTGATTATCTGTTATTTGTTATTTGTGAAGTGGGGTGCCGTGCGCAATCATAATCAGATGAAAAACGGACGTGGGAGCATGGAGGAACATCTGAAAATCTCCAGGAAGACCTTCTTCGTTGCTGCTGCTGCTGTGAGGTCCGGGTCTCTGCTGGGAAGAACAGTCCCCCAGTCCTCGGGGTCGCGTTGCCAATGGCCATTCGCGGGGCCGTCTTAATACGCTCGGCAGAGGATGGTGCTCAGAGAAGCTGTGCGGGAGGGGATGGTCGGAGGCTTGGAGGTTCGACGGACTCGGAGTCTACTGCGATCAGTAACAGGGACATCGGGGAGCAGATAGGGAGACAGATTCTGGAAAGGTGTAATAATGACAGGGTTGTCGTGGTGGGAGATTTTAATTTCCCAAATATCCATTGGCATGTCCCAAGAGCAAGGAATTTAGATGGGGTGGAGTTTGTTAGGTGTGTTCAAGAAGGTTTCTTGACACAATATGAAGATAAGCCTACAAAAGGAGAGGCTGTACCTTTTCTGGGGAAGAGTGATCTGTATAAGTGGGACGGGTTGCACCTGAACTGCATGTGAACCAATATCCAGGTTTAAACTAGATTTGCAGGGGGATGGGAACCAGTGAAGAGGCAGAGGATAGGAAGGTTGGAGCACAAGTAGAGACTGCTTGTAAGGAGTATGTGAAGAAGGATAAGCAAATCATAGAGCAAAGATCCACTCAGCCAGATAGTTTGAGATGTGTCCATTTTAATGGAAGGTGTATCATGAGCAAGGCAGATGAACTTGAAGTATGGATCAATACATGGAACTATGATATTGTGACCATTACAGAGACTTGGAGAGGCAGAAATAATGTTTAGATGTTTCGTAAAGGATAGGGGAGCGGCATTGCTAATCAGGGAAAGTATTATAGCTGCAGGAAAGGAGAATATAATGGAGGGATCATTGTGGTGGGGGTCAGAAACAGGAAGGTGGAAGTAACTTTACTGGGTGTTTTTTTATATAACCCCAATAGTAGCAGAGACATCGAGGAGGATTTAGGGAGGCAGATTCTAGAACAGTTCAATAATAAGAAGGTTGTTGTGATGGGTAATTTAACTTCCCTAATATTGACTGGGGTGAAGTTCATTAGGTGTGTTCAGGAAGGTTTCCAGACACAACATGTAGATAAGATAACTAGAGGAGAGGCTGTACTGTCAATGGGAGAGTATTTTGGAGGGAGTGACCACAACTCTATCCCCTTTACCATAGGGCAGGGGAATGATAGGAACAGACAATTTGGGAAAACAGTTAATTAGGGTAGGGGGAAATATGATGCTATTAGGCAGGAACTTGGGAACATAAATTGGGAGCAGATGTTCACAGGGAAATGCATAGCAGAAATGTGGCAAATCTTCAGGGATTATTTGCATGGTTTTCTACATAGGAATGGAAAGGATGGTAAGGTAAAAGAACCATGCTGTACAAAGGATATAGAAAATAACAGTTAAGAAGAAAAGAAAAACTTCCAAAATGTTCAAGAATCTAGGTACTGTTAGTACTCTAGAAATTGCAAGGGTGCCAGAAAGGAGCTCAAGAATGAAATTAGGAGAGCTAGAAGGGACCATGAGAAGGCCTAGGCAGGCACGATTAAGGAAAACTCCAAGGCATTCTACAAGTATGTGAAGAGTGAGAGGATGAGCCGTGTGAGAATAGGACCAAACAGGAGCATTAGTGAAAACAAGTGCATGGTGCTGGAGGAGGTAGCGGAGGTGCTTAATGAATACTTTGCTTCAGTATTCAGCAGTGCAAGGGACCTTAGCAATTGTGAGGATGATTCACAATGGACTGAAACACTTGTCTGTATAGACATTAAGAAAGGTGATGTAGCTTTTAAAAGGTATTAAGTTAGATAAGTCGCCAGGACCAAACGATATATACCCCAGGCTACTGTGGGAAGCAAAGGAAGAGATTGCTGAGCCTCTGGTGATGAACTTTGCATCATCAATAGGGACAGGAGAAGTACCAGAAGATTGGAAGGTTACAAACATGGTTTCCTTGTTCAAGAAATGGAATAGCAATAATCCAGGCAATTACAGACCAGTGAGTCTTACTTCAGTATGGGCAAGTTGTTGAAGATTCTGTGAGGCAGGATTTATGAGCATTTGGGGAGACATAATCTGATTAGGGATAGTCAGCATGGCTTTGTCAAGGGCAGGTCACGCGTGATAAATCTCTGTAACTGAGGTGCTGAAACCCAGGTAACATTCTAGTAAATCTCCTCTGTACTCTCTCTAGTTTGTTGACATCTTTCCTATAACTCGGTGACAGAAATGTACACAATACTCCAAATTTGGCCTCACCAATGCCTTGTACAATTTTAACATTACATCCCAACTCCTATACTCAATGCTCTGGTTTATAAAGGCCAGCATACCAAAAGCTTTCTTCACCCTATCCACATGAGATTCCACCTTCAGGGATCTATGCATCATTATTCCTAGATCACTCTGTTCTACCACATTCCTCAATGTATGTCCTATTTTGATTAGTCATATCAAATTGTAGCACCTCACACTTATCAGCATTAAACTCCATCTGCCATCTTTCAGCCCACTGACAAACAGTTATCCACCACTACTCTCTGGCATCTCCCATCCACCCACTGTTGAATCCATTTTACTACTTCATTATTAATACTTAACGATTGAACCTTCCTAACTAACCTTCCGTGTGGAACCTTATCAAAGGCCTTACTGAATTCCATATAAACAACATCCACTGCTTTACCCTTGTTAACTTTCCTCGTAACCTCTTCAAAAAATTCAGTAAGATTTGTTAAACATGACCTTCCATGCACAAATCCATGTTGACTGTTCCTAATCCATGTTGACTCCTCCAGGAGGAGGAGTATAGGAAACTGATACAGGACTTCGTGATATGGTGCAACTCAAACTACCTGCGTCTCAATATCACCAAGACCAAGGAGATGGTGGTGGACTTTAGGAGATCTAGGCCTCATATGGAGCCAGTGATCATTAATGGAGAATGTGTGGAGCAGGTTAAGACCTACAAGTATCTGGGAGTACAGTTAGACGAGAAGCTAGACTGGACTGCCAACACAGATGCCTTGTGCAGGAAGGCACAGAGTCGACTGTACTTCCTAAGAAGGTTGGCGTCATTCAATGTCTGTAGTGAGATGCTGAAGATGTTCTATAGGTCAGTTGTGGAGAGCGCCCTCTTCTTTGTGGTGGCGTGTTGGGGAGGAAGCATTAAGAAGAGGGACGCCTCACGTCTTAATAAGCTGGTAAGGAAGGCGGGCTCTGTCGTGGGCAAAGTACTGGAGAGTTTAACATCGGTAGCTGAGCGTAGGGCGCTGAGTAGGCTACGGTCAATTATGGATAACTCTGAACATCCTCTACATAGCACCATCCAGAGACAGAGAAGCAGTTTCAGCGACAGGTTACTATCGATGCAATGCTCCTCAGACAGGATGAAGAGGTCAATACTCCCCAATGCCATTAGGCTTTACAATTCTACCGCCAGGACTTAAGAACTTTTTAAAAGCTATTATTAATGCTTTTTGAGATAGTGATTTAGATGCATATCATATTTTTTTTTACTGAGTTAAGTATTGTATGTAAGTAGTTTTGCTACAACAAGTGTATGGGACATTGGAAAAAAAGTTGAATTTCCCCATGGGGATGAATAAAGTATCTATCTATCTAATCAGACCCTATCTATCCAGATAATTATATACACCATCTCTAAGAATCCTGTCCATTAATTTACCCACCACTGACATCAAACTTACAGGCCTATAATTGCTAGGTTTACTCTTAGAACCCTTTTTAAACAATAGAACAACATGAGAAGTAGACCTATCCTGTTTCTAATGACATTTTAAATATTTCTGTCAGAGCTCCTGCTATTTCTACACTAACTTCCCTTAAGGTCCTAGGGAATATCCTGTCAGGACCCAGAGACTTATCCACTTTTTTATTCTTTAAAAGTGCCAGTACTTCCTCTTCTTTAATCATCATTGTTTTCACAACTACCCTACTTGTTTCCTTTACTTTACACAATTCTATATCCTTCTCCTTAGTGAATACTGAAGTAAAGAAACTGTTCAAAATCTCCTCCATCTCTTTCGGCTCCACACATAGCTGTCCACTCTGATTCTCTAAGGGACCAATTTTATCCCTCACTATCCTTTTGCAATTAATATAACTGTAGAAACCCTTTGGATTTATTTTCACCTTACTTGCCAAAGCAACTTCATATCTTCTTTTAGCTTTTCTAATTTCTTTCTTAAGATTCTTTTTACATTCTTTATATTCCTCGAGCACCTCACCTACTCCATGCTGCCTGTATTTATTGTAGATCTCTCTCTTTTGCCAAACCAAGTTTCCAATATCCCTTGAAAACCATGGTTCTCTCAAACTTTTAACCTTTCCTTTCAACCTAACAGGAACATAAAGATTCTGTACCCTCAGAATTTTACCTTTAAATGACCTCCATTTCTCTATTACATCCTTCCCTTAAAACAAATTGTCCCAATCCACTCCTTCTAAATCCTTTCGCATCTCCTCAAAGTTAGCCTTTCTCCAATCAAAAATCTCAACCCTGGGTCCAGACCTATCCTTCTCCATAATTTTGCTGGTCAAAGTTCTATACTTGCTCTGATCTCCTTTTTTTTCTAACTGGGGCCTCAATATCTCTTGAAAACTAACGTTCCCTACACTTGTTATCTTTGCCTCTCATTCTGACAGACAAAAACAAGCTTTGTACTCTCTAAATTTCACTTTTGAATGCCTCCCATTTACCAAGTACATCTTTGCCAGAAGATAGCATGTCCAAATCCACACTTGCCAGATCATTTCTTTTTTTTTGTAATTTATTTTTTTTATTGAGGTTCATCAAACAAACATTTCCATAAGATGTATTTCAGACATTGTACATATATATCATATAATCATATAATCTCCACAAAGTATTTATGTGAGGTATACACTTATAGAAAAGAGTGGAAAGAAAAAACAAGCAAAAGGAAAGAACTATGTACAAGTAGGGAGTGATTTTTTTTTACAACATATTCATTGATTTGTGAGAATAAAATCAGGCCTATGAGGTATTATGTAGTTAAACCATTTTTCCCAGTATGAATCAAATTGTTCCAGCTTATGATTAACAGATGCTGTTATCTTCTCCATTTTGTAAATGTCCATTGTAATTTCCATCCATGTATTTAAAGTTGGGCTCTCCTGTGATAACCATTTCCTAGTAAGAGTCTTTTTACCAGCCACCAACAGTTTATTCATTAAATATTTATCTCTTTTCAACCATTCTTGAGGTATATATCCAAAATATATGGTCTTACTCTCTAAGGGTATTTCACATTTAAAGATGTCTTGTAGGGCATTGTGTATCCCCCTCCAATAGTTTTTGATAACAGGGCAGTCCCAAAAAATATGATAATGATTTGCCTTTTGATTTCCACAATTTCTCCAGCAAACAGGGAGGTTACTATCATAATGGGATTTCTAAGAGGGTGTAATAAAATATCTTATCAAAGTTTTTCCATCCAAACTCCCTCCATTTCTGTGAACTGGTACACTTCCATTGATATCTCCATATTGTTGTCCATTCTTCCTCAGATATAATTATCCCTCCTTCCTTCTCCCATTTTGTTTTAATGTATGAAGTCGAATGTGTTTTAAGATTTGACAACCCCTTATACATACTTGAAATGATTCTACTACCATTATTTGAATTATATGCTTTTCTAAATAGCTCTATCAAGCATGTACTTGCCTTGGTTACATTTTTAAGCGTCTTATTAACATATTGTTGTATCTGTAAATACCAATAAAAATCTTGTTTTTCTCGTAAGTGTTTCTCTTTAAGCATTTCAAAACTGAACAATGTTCCTCCTTTCATTATGTTGCAAAGAACTGTTATTCCTCCAATCTAGAATCTATTTTAAAAGTAATGGTATTGTGGTCACCTGATGCAAATTCTGTCACCTGCCCCGTCTCATTCCCAAAGAGCAGATCCAGTATCAGACACTCACTTGTAGGGACTTCTAACATACTGATTACTGAAATTTTCCTGAATACATTTGACTCTGTTCCATCTGGTCCTTTGAGAGCATGGGAGTCCCAGTCAATATGTGGAAACTTAAAATCACCTTATGTAGGTGATTCCATCTTTCCACATAAGGTGGAAACAACCTTATGTTTCTTGCAATATCTGCGACCTCTCTACAAATTTGTTCCTCTAAATCCCTCAGAAAGTAATATGATCTGTAATATAGCACCATTAATGTGGTCATTCCTTTCTTACTTCTCAGTTCCACCCATAATGCTAAACTAGACGAGAGTTAACCATCTCCAGTCTGTACTGACAGAGAACAGTACCATTTTTCCTGACTGGTAACACTACCCCGCCTCCTTTAATCCCTCCCATTCTGTCACATCTGAAACAATGAAACACTGGAAGAGTGAAGATCTCATCTCTACTGTTCCAGAGAGTGCTTGAAGATGTCTCATGCATTGGTGAAGGGAAATGTTCTTTTGTTGGGGGTGGAGCTTAGGAGATCATGGCACCTAACAGTGACTCCTTTGCTTGCATCTTTGCTTATCTTTAATAATTCTATTTTCCCCTTTCAGAGTTCTTTTGAAGACCCTGACCTGGAGTTACATGTAGGACTCTGCGGGAATGGGACCCGCTCTCAGGGTCTCACGCCTGGCTTCTATTTGACATAAGGATGTGGTCTAGAAGACTAGCACGCCTTCAGGGTTCTAGGATTTTGTGGCTCTGGAGGCCCGCGGACTTGAGGTCGGTGCCTCCGCAGGAAATCCAGAAAGGGACTCAACAGACTTTTAACATCGTAAATCAGCGAGTTGTTTGTTATGTCTCCCCTCTCACTCTGAAACTGAGACATCTCTTTCTCCCTCATCAGGGAGAGAGAGAGCCTGTCGTATGTCGAATTACTGGGTGAATGAGTAGTCTTAGGGTTACTCTAAGTGTGTTTTTTTATTAAAGCTTTGCTGCACACTTGAGTGTTTGATGTTTTGTTTTTCCTAGTGGTGGGGGGTATCGTTGCTTTGCTGCTGCTTACACATGGGGGGTGCTGGGGATGGTTTTGGGCTTCTAACATTTAATTGTCATTCATTCTTTGGGGCATTCCTCGGTTTTTTTGAGGATAGTTGTGAAGAAAAAGAATTTTGGCATGTATATTGCATACATTTCTCTGACATTAAATATACCTTTGAAACCTTTAAATAGAACGGATGCAACACTTTTGCACTGTTGTAACACTAAACCTGATTTCTGCAATACTATCATTACTAGTGTTGTTCCCATTCACGCCATTAATACTCACTGTTGTTATGTCCTCTGTAAATTGGTGCTGCTGAAATAATCACTGATAAGCTCCCATACACCAGGAAAAAATAACGATGATCTGTAGAGATTACATGTGAAAGCATGATTCAGGAATGTACACACATCACGCTTGCATGCACAGATGCTCCCCCACTCTGGTAATTTAACTAATTATTTAGTAATGGAACTGTCAGGAATTTCTGTTTGTTTTACCATTCATAGTGGCCTTTTCAACAGGCCATATACATTTACATGGAGAAAAGCTTGCAGTGGACAGAATAGGGCTCTTCAGCCCATCATCATCTTTACTAACTTTTCTGTCATATAACCATATAACAATTACAGCACGGAAACAGGCCATCTTGGCGCTTCTAGTCCGTGCCGAATGCTTACTCTCACCTAGTCCCACTGACCCGCACTCAGCCCATAACCCTCCATTCCTTTCCTGTCCATATACCTATCCAATTTTGCTTTAAATGACAATACCGAATCTGCCTCTACCATTTCTACTGGAAACTCATTCCACACAGCAACCACTCTCTGAGTAAAGAAATTCCCCCTCACGTTACCCTTAAACTTTTGCCCCTAAGTCTCAAATCACATCCTCTTGTTTGAATTCCCCTACTCTGAATGGAAAAAGCCTATCCACGTCAACTCTATCTATCCCCACCATAATTTTTAATACCTCTATCAAGTCCCCCCTCAACCTTCTACACTCCAAAGAATAAAGACCTAACTTGTTCAATCTTTCCCTGTAACTTAGGTGCTGAAACCCAGGTAACGAATAGTAAATCTTCTCTGTACTCTCTCTATTTTGTTGACATCTTTCCTATAATTCGGTGACCAGAACTGTACACAACACTGCAAATTTGGCCTCACCAATGCCTTGTATAATTTTAACATTACATCCCAACTCTTATACTCAATGCTCTGATTTATAAAGGCCAACATACCAAAAGCTTTCTTCACCACCCTATCCACATGAGATTCCACCTTCAAGGAACTATGCACTCTGTTCTACTGCATTCCTCAATGCCCTACCATTTACCATGTATGTCCTATTTTGATTATTCCTACCAAAATGTAGCACCTCACACTTCTCAGCATTAAACTCCGTCTGCCACTCTTCTAACTGGCTTAAATCTCTCTGCAAGCTTTGAAAACCTACTTCATTATCCACAACACCACCTACCTTAGTATCATCTGCATACTTACTGATCCAATTTACCACCCCATCATCCAGATCATTAATGTATATGATGAACAACATTGGACCCAGTACAGATCCCTGAGGCACACCACTAGTTACTGGCCTCCAACCTGACAAACAGTTATCCACCACTACTCTCTGGCATCTCCCATCCGGCCACTGTTGAATAAATAAGACCATCAGACATAGGAGCAAAATTAGGCCATTCAGCTCATCGAGTCTGCTCCATCATTTCATCATAGCTGATCTCAGAATCCACTCAACCCCACTCAACTGCCTTCTCCACATTTCCTTTGATGCCCTGCCTGATCAGAAAACAATCAACTTCCGCCCTAAATACACCAGTGGAATTGATGGCAGAGCATTCCACAGATTCACTACTCTCTGGCTAAAAAAAAATCCTCCTTACCTGTGTTCCAAAAGGTCACCCCTCAATTTTGAGGCTTTTATCCACTACTACTCTCTGGTATCTCCCATCCAGCCACTGTTGAATCCATTTGACTACTTCAATATTAATACCTAACGATTGAACCTTCCTAACTAACCTTCCGTACCGTCCACCTGCACTGATCCCATTTGTCTACATCAAATCTATATCCTGCATGCCTTGCCCATTCAAGAGCCTGTCTAAATGTCTCTTAAAGGTTTTGATTGCATCTGAGAAACTTAATGAAAAAGTCTGAGTATTGTTGCTGCTGTGGGAGGGGATTTATGAGCTGTAACCTTACTCATGATGCCCCAAACCCTTGAATAAATTCAAGTTCTGTCGATTCAGTTTTTGGGTAATGCCTGATCCAGGGTCCTGTTTGCAACTCATCTCTAAACACTGGTTAACTTGCACAAATGCTTAGCAAAATGGTCCTGACAAAGGGTCTCGGCCCGAAACATCGACAGTGCTTCTCCTGATAGATACTGCCTGGCTTGCTGTGTTCCACCAGCATTTTGTGTGTGTTGTTTGAATTTCCAGCATCTGCCAATTTCCTCGTGTTTGCAAAATGTATTTATAGTCTTGGTGTTTCAGCAGAATCTCCACACCCCCACCCTTTTATGCAGCAAGTTACCATAGTTACCATACTGCACAATTCAGCCTCATGAACAAAAACAAGAGTGACAAGTGCTATTGGCCTCATGTTATTCTGACTTGTGCGTTATTTCTTAATTTTGTAAACTTTCTCAAACAATCTGTTGGCCACTCTCGTTATCCTGATTTTAAGATTATTGCACTTTTTCATCTATTAATTGACCCATACAATCTGAAGACAACAATCCAATGTCTTTTTCAAACTTGAGATAGTTTGTAAGATATTTTATCCAAGTGCCAACAAGTCCAAAAGCTATCTCTGATCTGGCTGAAATTTCAGAGCCAGAATTCCCATATGTTCAAAAGACAGAAATCAGAGAGAAAAATCACAAAACATGGTTGTTTAGACTTACTCGTCTTTATCAAGAACGATCTTTGGAGCTTAGTTTCAGGATGCAGGTAAAGCACGAGAATATAAATTATCATAGCTATCACCAGAAAAAGCCCAAGAATGTCGATAATCCTGTATGGGATTGGGAAGTCTGGATGAAGCATATCAGAATGAAATGATTAACTGCATGTCAAAACAGAATTTGCTTTTCAATGTTAACTATAAGCTTCCCTGTCTTGGAGCCAGAGCAGGTCCACCTGGAGGTTATGCAGGAAATGCAGAGACACAATTCAAATCTACTGGAATACAGCACTGAACTACAGTTGGGTGGGAAGTCTGCAGGTAAAGTGCACCTTGTTGAGGACATTCTGACCACATAGTGTAGACAGGGTGAATTCAGGTTCACTACCTGCCTGAGTAAGGGACCATACAATATAGAAGCAGAATTAGGCCATTCAGCCCATCGAGTCTCCTCCACCATTCCATCATGACTGATATATTATCCTCCACAAACCCATTCTCCGGCCTTCTCCCCAGAACCTTTAATGCCCTGACTAATTAAGAACCTATCAATCTCTGCTTTAAATATACTCAATGACTTGGCCTTCACAGACATCTGAACATAGAACATACAACATAGAAATTTACAACACATTACAGGCCCTTTGGGCCACAATGATGTGCCAACTACGTAATCTACTCCACAGACTGCCCAGAATTTCCCTAGCACACTGCCCTCTAATTTTCTAAGCTCCGTGTACCTATCCAGAAGTCTCTTAAAAGACCCTATTGTATCCACCTCCACCACTGTTGTCAGTAGTGCATTGCATGCACTCACCACTCTCTGCATGAAAAACTTACCCCTGATAACCCCTCTCTTATACACCTCTATCAGGTCACCTCTCATCTTCCGTTGCTCCTTGGAGAAAAGGCCAAGTTCACTCAACCTACTCTCATAAAGTACACCCTCCAAACTAGGCAACAGCCTTGTAAATCTCCTCCGCACTCTCTCTATAGTAGCCACATCCTTCCTGTAGTGAGGTGACTAGAATTGAGCACAGTACTCCAAGTGGAGTCTGACCAAGGTCTTGTATTGCTGTAACATTACCTCATGGCTCTTGAACACAATTCCATGGTTTATGAAGGCCAACACACCATACGTCTTAACAACTCTATCAACATACACAGTGACTTTGAGAGTCCTACTGACACAGGCCCCAAGATAGAAACATAGAAAACCTACCTCAGTAAAAAACTTACTTCTGACATCGCCTCTGTACTTACTCCCCAGCACTTTAAACCTGTGTCATCTTGTGGCAACCATTTCAGCCCTGGGAAAAAGCCTCTGACTATCCACACGATCAGTGCCTCTCATCATCTTATACACCTCTATCAGGTCACCTGTCATCCTCCATCGCACCAAGGAGAAAAGGCTGAGTTCACTCAACCTGTTCTCATAAGGCATGCTCCCCAATCCAGGCAACATCCTTGTTGCACCATTTCTATGGCTTCCACATCCTTCCTGTAGTGAGTGTAGTATTCCCATATAGCTGCAATATTACCTCTCGGCTCCTAAATTCAATTCCACGATTGATGAAGGCCAATACACCATATGCCTTCTTAATCACAGAGTCAACCTGCACAGCAGCTTTAAGCGTCCTCTGGGCTCGGACCCCAAGGAGGATATTAAAGCTTCTTTAGGTATGTGAAAAGGAAAAAATTAGTTAAGACCAAAGTTGGGCCCTTGAAGACAGAAACGGGTGAATTTATTATGGGGAATAAGGAAATGGCAGACGAGTTGAACAGGTACTTTGGATCTGCCTTCACTAGGGAAGACACAAACAATCTCCCAAGATGTAATAGTGGCCAGAGGGCCTAGGGTAACGGAGGAACTGAAGGAAATTCACATTAGGCAGAAAATGGTGTTGGGTAGACTGATGGGACTGAAGGCTGATAAATCCCCAGGGCCTGATGGTCTGTATCCAAGGGTTCTTAAGGAGGTGGCTCGAGAAATCATGGACACATTGGTAATCATTTTCCAGTGTTCTATAGATTCAGGATCACTACCTGTGGATTGGAGGGTAGCTAATGTTATCCCACTTTTTAAGAAAGGAGGGAGAGAGAAAATAGGGGATTATAGACCAGTTAGCCTGACATCAGTGGTGGGGAAGATGCTGGAGTCAATTATAAAAGATGAAATGGTGGCACATTTAGATAGCAGTAACAGGATCGGTCCGAGTCAGCACGGATTTATGAAGGGGAAATCATGCTTGACTAACCTTCTGGAATTTTTTGAGGATGTAACTATGAAAATGGACAAGGGAGAGCCAGTGGATGTAGTGTACCTGGACTTTCAGATAGCCTTTGATAAGGTCCCACATAGGAGATTAGTGGGCAAAATTACAGCTTATGGTATTGGGGGTAGGGTACTGACATGGATAGAAAGTTGGTTGGCAGACAGGAAACAAAGAGTAGGGATTAACGGGTACCTTTCAGAATGGCAGGCAGTGACTAGTGGGGTACCGCAAGGCTCGGTGCTGGGACCTCAGCTATTTACAATATATATTAATGATTTAGATGAAGGGATTAAAAGTAACATTAGCAAATTTGCAGATGATACAAAGCTGGGTGGCAGTGTGAAATGTGAGGAGGATGTTATGAGAATGCAGGGTGACTTGGACAGGCTAGGTGAGTGGGAAGATGCATGGCAGATGCAGTTTAATGTGGATAAATGTGAGGTTATCCACTTTGGTGGTAAGAACAGGAAGGCAGATTACTATCTGAGTGATGTCAACATAGAAACATAGAAAATAGGTGCAGGAGTAGGCCATTCGGCCTTTCGAGCCTGCACCGCCATTCAGTATGATCATGGCTGATCATCCAACTCAGAACCCTTGTACCTGCTTTCTCTCCATACCCCCGATCCCTTTAGCCACAACGGCCATATCTAACTTCCTCTTAAATACAGCCGACGAACTGGCCTCAACTGTTTCCTGTGGCAGAGAATTCCACAGATTCACCACTCTCTGTGAAGAAGTTTTTCCTCATCTTGGTCCTAAAAAGCTTCCCCTTTATCCTTAAACTGTGACCCCTCGTTCTGGACTCCCCCAACATCGGAAACAATCTTCCTGCATCTAGCCTGTCCAATCCCTTTAGAATTTTATACGTTTTAATAAGGTCACCCCTCAGTTTTCTAAATTCCAGTGAGTATAAGCCCAGTCGATCCAGTCTTTCTTCATATGAAAGTCCTGCCATCCCAGGAATCAATCTGGTGAACCTTCTTTGTACTCCCTCTATGGCAAGAATGTCTTTCCTCAGATTAGGGGACCAAAACTGCACACAATACTCCAGGTGCAGTCTCACCAAGGCCTTGTACAACTGCCTTGGAACCTCCCTGATACTGTACTCAAATCCTCTTGCTATGAATGCTAACATACCATTTGCCTTTTTCACTGCCTACTGTACCTGCATGCCCACTTTCAATGACTGGTGTACAATGACACACAGCTCTCGTTGCACCTCCCCTTTTCCTAATCGGCCACCAATCAGATAATAATCTGTTTTCCTGTTCTTGCAACCAAAGTGGATAACCTCACATTTATCCACATTAAATTGCATCTGCCATGAATTTGCCCACTCACTTAACCTATCCAAGTCACCCTGCATCCTCTTAGCATCCTCCTCACAGCTAACATCACTGCCCAGCTTCATGTCATCCGCAAACTTGGGGATGCTGCATTTCATTCCCTCGTCTAAATCATTAATATATATTGTAAACAACTGGGGTCCCAGCACTGAGCCTTGCGGTACCCCACTAGTCACTGCCTACCAATCTGAAAAGGTCCCGTTTATTCCCACTCTTTGCTTCCTGTTTGCCAACCAATTCTCTATCCACATCAATACCATACCTCCAATACCGTGTGCTTTAAGTTTGCACACTAAACTCCTGTGTGGGACCTTGTCAAATGTCTTTTGAAAATCCAAATATACCACATCCACTGGTTCTCCCCTATCCACTCTACTAGTTACACAAATCGATGCTAACTTTGTCCGATGATTTCACCTCTTTCCAAATGTGCTGTTATCACATCTTTGATAATCTACTCTAGCATTTTCCCCACCACCGATGTCAGGCTAACCGGTCTATAATTCCCTGGTTTCTCTCTCCCTCCTTTTTTAAAAAGTGGGGTTACATTAGTCACCCTCCAATCCTCAGGAACTAATCCAGAATCTAAAGAGTTTTGAAAAATCATCACTAATGCATCCACTATTTCTTGGGCTACTTTCTTAAGCACTCTGGGATGCAGACCATCTGGCCCTGGGGATTTATCTGCCTTTAATCCCTTCAATTTACCTAACACCACTTCCCTACTAACATGTATTTCCTAGACAATAGACAATAGGTGCAGAAGTAGACCATTCGGCCCTTCGAGCCTGTACCGCCAATCTGAGATCATGGCTGATCATCTACTATCAATACCCGGTTCCTGCCTTGTCCCCATATCCCTTGATTCCCCTATCCATAAGATACCTATCTAGCTCCTTCTTGAAAGCATCCAGAGAATTGGCCTCCACTGCCTTCTGAGGCAGTGCATTCCAGACCCCCACAACTCTCTGGGAGAAGAAGTTTTTCCTTAACTCTGTCCTAAATGACCTACCCCTTATTCTCAAACCATGCCCTCTGGTACTGGTCTCTCCCAGCATCTGGAACATATTTCCTGCCTCTATCTTGTCTAATCCCTTAATAATCTTATATGTTGCAATCAGATCCCCTCTCAATCTCAATTCCAGTGTGTACAAGCCCAGTCTCTCTAACCTCTCTGCGTAAGACAGTCCGGACATCCCAGGAATTAACCTCGTGAATCTACGCTGCACTTTCTCTACAGCCAGGATGTCCTTCCTTAACCCTGGAGACCAAAACTGTACACAATACTCCAGGTGTGGTCTCACCAGGGCTCTGTACAAATGCAAAAGGATTTCCTTGCTCTTGTACTCAATTCCCTTTGTAATAAAGCCCAACATTCCATTAGCCTTCTTCACTGCCTGCTGCACTTGCTCATTCACCTTCAGTAACTGATGAACAAGGACTCCTAGATCTCTTTGTATTTCTCTCTTACCTAACTCTACACCATTGAGATAATAATCTGCCTTCCTGTTCTTACTCCCAAAGTGGATAACCTCACACTTATTCACATTAAACGTCATCTACCAAGTATCTGCCCATTCACTCAGCCTATCCAAGTCACCCTGAATTCTCCTAACATCCTCATCACGTCACACTGCCACCCAGCTTAGTATCATCAGCAAACTTGCTGATGTTATTTTCGATGCCTTCATCTAAATTGTTGATGTAAATCGTAAACAGCTGTGGTCCCAATACCGAGCCCTGTGGCACCCCACTAGTCACCACCTGCCATTCAGAGAAACACCCATTCACAGTTACCCTTTGCTTTCTATCTGCCAACCAGTTTTCTATCCATGTCAATATCTTCCCCCCAATGCCATGAGCTCTGATTTTACCCACCAATCTCCTATGTGGGACCTTATCAAATGCCTTCAAATCCCTACTATTTCCGTAAGATTATTTATGTCCTCCTTAGTGAAGACAGAACTGAAGTAGTTATTCAATTGGTCTGCCATGTCCTTGTTCCCCATGATCAATTCACCTGTTTCTGACTGTAAGGGACCTACATTTGTCTTAACCAATCTTTTTCTTTTCACATATCTATAAAAGTTTTTACAGTCAGTTTTTAAGTTCCCTGCCAGCTATCTCTCATAATCTTTTTTCCCTTTCCTAACTAAGGCCTTTGTCCTCCTCTGCTGGACTCTGAATTTCCCCCAGTCCTCAGGTGTGTTGCTTTTTCTGGCTAATTTATATGTTTCTTCCTTGGACTTGATACTATCCCTAATTTCCCTTGTCAGCCACGGGTGCACTACCTTCCCTGGTTTATTCTTTTGCCAAACTGGGATGAACACTTGTTGTAGTTCATCCATGCGATCTTTAAATGCTTGCCATTGCATAGCCACCGTCAACCCTTTAAGTATCATTTGCCAGTCTATCTTAGCTAATTCACATCTCATACCTTCAAAGTTACCCTTCTTTAAGTTCAGAACCTTTGTTTCTGAATTAACTATGTCACTCTCCATCTTAATGAAGAATTCCACCATACCCACTCTTTCCCAAGGGGCCTCGCACGACAAGATTGCTAACTAACCCTTCCTCATTGCTCA
Organism: Hemitrygon akajei; assembly: GCF_048418815.1. Lineage (NCBI taxonomy): Eukaryota > Metazoa > Chordata > Chondrichthyes > Myliobatiformes > Dasyatidae > Hemitrygon > Hemitrygon akajei. The sequence continues at coordinate 189,352,798 of NC_133125.1, read as the reverse complement.
ATACCCAATCTAGAATGGCCTGCTCTCTAGTTGGTTCCTCGACATGTTGGTTCAGAAAACCATCCCACATACATTCCAAGAAATCCTCTTCCTCAGCACCCTTACCAATTTGGTTCACCCAATCTATATGTAGATTGAAGTCACCCATTATAACTACTGTTCCTTTATTGCACGCATTTCTAATTTCCTGTTTAATGCCGTCCCCAACCTCACTACTGCTGTTAGGTGGCATGTACACAATTCCCACCAGCGTTTCTGCCCCTTAGTGTTATGCAGCTCTACCCATATCGATTCCACATCCTCCAGGCTAATGTCCTTCCTTTCTATTGCATTAATCTCCTCTCTAAGTTAGGAAAAGGGGAAGTACAACGAGATCTAGGTATCCTTGTTCATCAGTCACTGCAAGTAAGCATGCAGCTACAGCAGGCAGTGAAGAAAACTAATGGCATTTGGCCTTCATAACAAGGGGAGTTGAGTATAGGAGCAAAGAGGTCCTTCTACAGTTGTACAGGGCCCTGGTGAGACCACACCTTGAGTATTGTGTGCAGTTTTGGTCTCCAAATTTGAGAAAGGACATTCTTGCTATTGAGGGAGTGCAGCATAGGTTCACGAGGTTAATTCCTAGGATGGCGGGACTGTCATATGTTGAAAGATTGGAGCGACTGGGCTTGTATACACTGGAATTTAGAAGGACGAGAGGGGATCTGATTGAAACATATAAGATTATTAAGGGATTGGACACGCTAGAGGCAGGAAACATGCTCCCGGTGTTGGGGGAGTCCAAAACCTGACGCCACAGTTTAAGAACAGAACGGGGTTGAGGAAAAACTTTTTCACCCAGAGACTTGTGGATCTGTGGAATGTTCTGCCTCAGAAGGCAGTGGAGGCCAAATCTCTGGATGCTTTCAAGAAAGAGTTAGATAGAGCTCTTAAAGACAGCAGAGTCAGGGGATATGGGGAGAAGGCAGGAATGGGGTACTGATTGTGGATGATCAGCCATGATCACAGTGAATGGCGGTGCTGGCTCTAAGGGCCGAATGGCCTCCTCCTGCACCTATTGTCTATTGATCTCTTTGATGCTCCACACTGCCAAGAGTCTTACCATTAATACTATATTCTGCTATCATACAAGTAGCCTGAGGTACATTTCGTCCGGTCCCGGTGACTTATCCAACTTGATACTTTCCAAAAGCTCCAGCACATCCTCTTTCTTAATATCTACATGCTCAAGCTTTTCAGTCTGCTGCAAGTCATCATTACAATCACTAAGATCGTTTTCCATAGTGAATACTGAAGGAAAGTATTCATTAAGTACCCCTGCTATCTCCTCTGGTTCCATACACACTTTCCCACTGTCACATTTGATAGGTCCTATTCTTTCACATCTTATCCTCAGATCCACCACACTGCCAAGAGTCTTACCATTTATATTATATTGTCTTCAAATTTGACCTACCAAAATGAACCACTTCACACTTATCTGGGTTGAAGTCCATCTGACATTTCTCTGCCCAGTTCTGGATCCTATCGATGTCCTACTGTAACCTCTGACAACCCTCCAGACTATCCACAACACCCCCAACCTTTGTGTCATCAGCAAATTTACTAACCCATCCTTCCAATTTCTCATGCAGGTCATTTATAAAAATCATAAAGAGGAGGGGGCCCAGAACAGGTCCCTGCAGAACACCACTGGTCACCAACCTCTATGCAGAATACAAACCATCTACAAACATGAGGATGTGTTTTGTTACATCCTCAGAGAATTCAATCAGGAGTGTAAGGTACGGCCTGCCCTCAACAAAGCCATGCTGACTATCTCCAAAAGCTCATAAATCCTGCCTCTCAGGATCTTCTCCAACAACTTGCCCACCACTGAAGTCAGACTCATTGGTCTATAATTTCCTGTGTTATCTATACTCCCTTTCTTGGACAAGGGAACATTTGCAACCCACCAATCCTCCAGTACTTTCCCATCCCTAGATGATGCAAAGATCATCCTGAGACTCAGCAATCTCCTCCTTCGCCTCCCACAGTAGGCTGGGGCACATCTTATCCGGTCCCAGTGACTTATGTAACTTAATGCTTACCAAAAGCTCCAGCACATCGTCTTTCTTAATGTTTATATGCTCAAGCATTTCAGTCCACTGTAAGTAATCCCCACAATTTCCAAGGTCTTTTGCCCTGGTGAATACTGAAGCAAAGTATTCATTAAGTTCCTCTGTTACCTCCTCCGACTCCATGCACATGTTTCCACTATCACATCTGACTGGTCCTATTCTCACACAGCTCATCTTCTTATTCTTCATATAAGCTGTGGCTAAAGAGATTTCTCCTCATCTCTGTTCTTTATTCTAAGGCGGTTCCTTCTGGTCCTAAACTCCTCCACTCTAGAAAACATCCTCTCCATATCCACTCTATCTAGGCTTTTCAATATCCATTGGGTTTCAATGAGCTATTGAAATTCAAATGATCTATTTCAAATTGAATACAACCCCCTCATTCTTCTAAAAGTCCAACAAATTCAGGTCCAGAGCCATCAGATGCTCCTCTTATGTTAACCATGTCATTCTCACAAACATTCTCGTGAACCTTGGAGAGCTGATGCAATTTCACATGTAGGTTTCTAAGGCCCTCACTTTATTAGCAGATATAAATTTCAAAGGCAATGGAGATTACATAGGATCATCTGTAAAAGTGGTGGGGTGGAAGGTGAGAACAGTAGAACTGTAAAAGCCCATAAAATTCTATATTTACCTTGATCTCACTCCTCCCTGCCGAGACTCCACGGCACACTGCCAGTTTGTTAGTCTCCTTAGTGATGCCTAAACTTGCTTCTTTTCTCTAACTATGGTTCCTCCAAAACTATTAACAGGCATCATAACCTATATGTTTTCAACCTTTTCCTATACCCCACTGAGGATAGACTTCTCATTGTCCTCGCTTTCTATCGCACCACATTCTATAATCATCTACCTTTAATTAACTGCCACCACTAAACACATTGACCATTCCTCTTTCATTTTCCAAAGAGACCATTTCTCCAGATTCCACCAACATGAACCCCCTTCTCATAGACAATTCCTGGAGGTGCAACACGTGCTACTTAACTTCTTTTCTTCCCTCCATATAGGGATCACCCTTTTGCATGAACCAGAGTACATAATCAGTTGATAAGGATCACCGTGAACTTTTAGTTCTCTGGCACTTTATGCCTCCATATAACCATATAATATAAACCATATAACAATCACAGCACGGAAACAGGCCATTCCGGCCCTCCTAGTCCATGCCGAACTCTTAATCTCACCTAGTCCCACCTACCCGCACTCAGCCCATAACCCTCCACTCCTTTCCTGTCCATATACCTATCCAATTTTACCTTAAATGACACAACTGAACTGGCCTCTACTACTTCTACAGGAAGCTCATTCCACACAGCTATCACTCTCTGAGTAAAGAAATACCCCCTCGTGTTTCCCTTAAACTTTTGCCCCCTAACTCTCAAATCATGTCCTCTCGTTTGAATCTCCCCTACTCTCAATGGAAACAGCCTATTCACATCAACTCTATCTATCCCTCTCAACATTTTAAATACCTCGATCAAATCCCCCCTCAACCTTCTACGCTCCAATGAATAGAGACCTAACTTGTTCAACCTTTCTCTGTAACTTAAGTGCTGAAACCCAGGTAACATCCTAGTAAATCGTCTCTGCACTCTCTCTAATTTATTGATATCTTTCCTATAATTCGGTGACCAGAACTGTACACAATATTCAAAATTTGGCCTTACCAATGCCTTGTACAATTTTAACATTACATCCCAACTTCTGTACTCAATGCTCTGATTTATAAAGGCCAGCGTTCCAAAAGCCTTCTTCACCACCCTATCTATATGAGACTCCACCTTCAGGGAACTATGCACTGTTATTCCTAGATCTCTCTGTTCCACTGCATTCCTCAATGCCCTACCATTTACTCTGTATGTTCTATTTGGATTATTCCTGCCAAAATGTAGAACCTCCTTCCACTCTGACTTCTCTGCTTCTGGTTTACAACCCTGTTCCAACTAAGACCAATGTAACATCATCATAGCTTCTTTCCATACTGTTGTGCATTTAATATTTCAATAATATTTGAGTAATCCTGTACATATATACATTTTAAATAACTCATTATGAGTTATATGTATAAATATGTAAACTGCATTTTACCAAACTACCACGATATGTACTATATGCATCTTGCTTAAAGAAAACTTGAAGTTAGATCCACACTCATAGACTAACGTCTTTCTTTGAATTAGTTTAATGTTTTGAAGTTACAATATATAATAGTGATGATGAGACAACTACTGACCTGTTCAAATGCAGCATAATATTCGACTTCAAAAAGAGCACAGTGAAGAATAGTCAAATTTAAAAGCAAGGCAGCACAGCAGATATTCTTCGAGTATATTAAAAAAAAAGTAAGAAACTGGAAGAATTCTTGGGTTCGTAAAGAGTGGGTACTGGGTGATAATAATATAAAAAGGAGTAGAAATGGCTGGCTATGTTGGAAAAATTGATGAGTTTGATCGCACAGGTAATCGACTCATGTATACTGAGCTATGGAATAGTATTTAGACCATAAGATATAGGAGCAGAATTAGGCTATTTGGCCCATCAAGTCTGCTCCGCCATTTCATCATGGCTGATCCAATTTTCCTCTCAGCCCCAATCTCCTGCCTTCACCCCATATCCCTTCATGACCAATCAAGAATTTGCCTTAACTATACATAAATGAGGAGGGTTTAGCTTAGATATGATGTCGCTAAACTGCGACTCCTTTGCTTGCATCTTCAGAAATAGCTCTATTTTCATCTTTAATATCTCTATTTTTCCCTTTCAGGGTTCTTTTGAAGACCCTGACCTGGAGTTACACGCTGTCTTCAGTTCTTTGTGGGAATGGGACCCACTCTCGTGACTTCATGACTGGCCATTATCCAACATACCAAGGATGCGGCCTAAGAGCTAGGAGGTCCAAGATCTCATAACTCTGGAGATGGGCAGATCAAAGGTCCATGTCCCAGCTGGAGATTAGTGTGTTGAGAGTGGCGGAAGATCTTTAGCTGTGTGCCCAGAGACCTGAGCTCTTTGGGCACAGTGCTCAGAAAAAGCAACGCATTGGACTTCTAACATCATAAACCAGGGAGTTGTTTGTCATGTCTCCCCTCTCACTGTGAAACAGAGACACCCCTTTCTCCCTTATTAGAGAGAGAACCTGTGGTATGTTTAATACCGGGTGAACGAGTAGTCTTTGGGGTAACTGCAAGTCTGTGTCTTTGCTGCATACTTGAGTGCTCAGTGACGGGTGCTGGACCAATGTTTTTTTGCTGGTGGGGGAGGGAGGATTGTTGCTTTGCTGCTGCTTAAGAGACGGAGGGAGGGGAGCTTGGGGGGTGGGGGCTTTGGGGTTCTAACATTTAACATTCATTTTTTGGGGGTACTCCTCTGTTTTCATGGATGGTTGTGAAGAAAAAGCATTTCAGGATGTATATTGTATACATTTCTCTGACATCCAATGCACCTTTGACACTTTGAAACATTTGAAACATAGGCAGCCTCCACAACTGCCTGTGGTAAAGAATTCCACAGATTCACCACTCTGTCTAAAGAAATTCCTCCTTATCTCCATTCTAAAAGGACCCTCATTTATTCTGAGGCTGAGTCCTCTGGTCTTACACTCTCCCACCACAGGAAGCATCCTCTCCACATATAGTCTTTCGAGGATTTTTACTATTTGATAGGTTTCAATGAGGTCACACCTTATTCTTCTGAATTCTAGTGAATACAGGCCCAGAGCCATATCAATATCTTGATATGACAAGAAATTCAATCTTGGAATCACTTTTGTGAACCTCCTTTGAATCTACTCCAGTTTCAGCGCATCCTTTCGAAGATAGGGGGCCCAATATTGCTTACAATATTCCAAGCGAGACCTCACCAATGCTTTATAATGTCTCAACATTACAATCTTTTCCTTTATATTCTAGTCATCTTCAAATGAATGCTAATACTGCATTTGCTTTCCTCACCACAGACTCCACTTGCAAATTAACCTTTAGGGAATCCTGCACAATGATTCTCAAGTCCCTTTGCGCCTCAGTTTTTTTGTATTTTTTTCTCCATTTAGAAAATTGACAACCTTTTCATTTCTTCTACCCAAGTGCACGACCATACACTTCCAGACACTGTATTCCATCTGCCACTACTTTGCCCATTCTCCTAATCTAAGTCCTTCTGTAGCCTCATTAATTACTCAAAAATACCTGCCCCTACAACTATCTTTACATCATCTGCAAACTTGCAACAAAGCCATCAATTCTATCATCCAAATCATTGACATATAATATAAAAGGTATCAGTCCCAACATAGACCCCGTGGGACCCCACTAGTCACTGGCGCCAACCAGAAAAGACTCTCTTTTTTCCACTCTTTACCTACTGCCAATCAGTTGCTGCTTTATGCATGCTAGATTCTTTCCTGTGAAACCATGGGTTCATAGCATGTTAAGCAGCTTCATGTGTGGCATCTTGTCAAAGGTCCAAGTGTACAACATCAACCCATTCTCTTTTGTCTGGCCTGCTTGTAATTTCTTCAAAGATTTCACAGATTTGTCAGGCTTGATTTTCACTGGGGAAAATATACTGACTACGACACATTTTATCATGTGCCTCCATGTACCCTGAACCTCATCCTTAATAATCGACTCACATCTTCCCAACCGCTTACATCAGAGTAACTGGCCTATAGTTTCCTTTCTTCTGCCTCTCTCCCTTCATGAAGGATGGGGTGATATTTGCAATTTTCCAGTGTCCTGAACCATTCCAGAATCAAGTGATTCTGAAACATCATTACTCTTCAGTCACTGCTTTAAAATTAGATCAGCCATGATGAAATGGTATTGCAGACTCAATAGGACAAATTCAGCTCCTATATGTTATAGTTTTATGGTCTTTTTCAGAACCCTGGAGTGTACACCACCTGGTCCAGATGACTTATCTACCTTCAGACCTTTGTTTCCTAAGAACGCTCTCTCTAGTTATGGTGACTTCACAAACTCCACAGCCCCCCAATGCCTGGAACTTCCACCATACTGCTAGTGCTTTCCATAGTGAAGACTGATGCAAAATACTTACGCAGTTCGCCTGCCATTTCGTTGTCATCACTACCACTCCAGCATCGTTTTCCAGCAGCCTGATGTCCATTCTTGCTTATCTTTCATACTTGGTATGTCTGATGAAACTTTTGATATCCTCTTTAATATTATTGACTAGCTTTCTTTTATAAAAATCATCTTTACTTTCTTAATGACTTTTTTTAGTTGCTTTCTGCTGGTTTGTAAAAGCTTCCTGATCCTCTAACTTTCCACTAACTTTTGCTTTGTTGTACGCCCTCTCTTTGGCTTTTATAAGATCACAAGATATAGAGCAGAATTAGGCCATTTGGCCCATTGAGTCTGCTTCGCCATTTCATCATGGCCGATTCATTTGTTTTCCACAGCCCAGTCTCCTTCTACCTCCCCATATTCCTTCATGCCCTGACTTATCAAGAATCTATCAATCCCTACATTAAATATACATAAAGACTGCACCAACCACTCTCCGAGTGAAAAACCTTCCTCTAATATCCCCCTTGAACTTTCCTCCCCTTACCTTAAAGCCATGTCCTCTTGTACTGAGCAGTGGTGTCCTGGGGAAGAGGCGCTGGCTGCCCACTCTGTCTATTCCTCTTAATAGCTTGTACAGTTCTATCATGTCTCCTCTCATCCTCCTTCTCTCCAAAGAGTAAAGCCCTAGCTCCCTTAATCTTTGATCATAATCCATACTCTCTGAACCAGGCAGCATCCTGGTAAATCTCCTCTGTACCCTTTCCAATGCTTCCACATCCTTCCTATACTGAGGCGACCAGAACTGGACACAGTACTCCAAGTGTGGCCTAACTAGAGTTTTATAGAGCTGCATCATTACATCGCGTCTCTTAAACTCTATCCCTCGACTTATGAAAGCTAACACCCTATAAGCTTTCTTAACTACCCCATCTACATGTGAGGCAACTTTCAGGGATCTGTGGACATGTACCCCCAGATCCCTCTGCTCCTCCACACTACCAAGTATCCTGCCATTTACTTTGTACTCTGCCTTGGAGTTTGTCCTTCCAAAGTGTACCACCTCACACTTCTCTGGGTTGAACTCCATCTGCCACTTCTCAGCCCACTTCTGCATCCTATCAATATCTCTCTGCAATCTTCGACAATCCTCTACACTATCTACAACACCACCAATCTTTGTGTCGTCTGCAAACTTGCCAAACCACCCTTCTACCCCCAGATCCAGGTTGTTAATAAAAATCACTAAAAGTAGAGGTCCCAGAACAGATCCTTGTGGGACACCACTAGTCACAACCCTCCAATCTGAATGTACTCCCTCTACCACGACCCTCTGCTTTCTGCAGGCAAGCCGATTCTGAATCCACCTGGCCAAACTTCCCTGGATCTCATGCCTTCTGACTTTCTGAATAAGCCTACCTTGTGGAACCTTCTCAAATGCCTTACTAAAATCCATGTAGATCACATCCAGTGCACTACCCTCATCTACATGCCTGGTCACCTCCTCAAAGAACTCTATCAGGTTTGTTAGACATCATCTGCCCTTCACAAAGCCATGCTGACTGTCCCTGATCAGACCATGATTCCCTAAATGCCCATAGATCCTATCTCTAAGAACCTTTTCCAACAGCTTTCCCACCACAGACGCAAGGCTCACTGGTCTATAATTACCTGGACTATCCCCACTACCTTTTTTGAATAAGGGACAACATTCTCCTCCCTCCAATTCTCCGGTACCATTCCTGCGGACAATGAGGACATAAAGATCCTAGCCAGAGGTTCAGCAATCTCTTCCCTTGTCTCGTGGAACAGCCTGTGGAATATTCTGTCAGGCCCCAGGGACTTATCCATCCTAATGTATTTTAACAACTCCAACACCTCCTCTCCCTTAATATCAACATGCTCCAGAACATCAACCTCACTCATATTGTCCTCACCGTCATCAAGTTCCCTCTCATTGGTGAATACCGAAGAGAAGTATTCATTGAGGACCTCGCTCACTTCCACAGCCTCCAGGCACATCTTCCCACTCTTATCTCTAATCGGTCCTACCTTCACTCCTGTCATCCTTTTGTGCTTCACATAATTGAAGAATGTCTTGGGGTTTTCCTTTACCCTACTCACCAAGGCCTTCTCATGCCCCCTTCTTGCTCTTCTCAGCCCCTTCTTAAGCTCCTTTCTTGCTACCCTATATTCCTCAATAGACCCATCTGATCCTTGCTTCCTAATCCTCATGTATGCTTCTTTCTTCCACCTGACTAGATTTTCCACTTCATTTGTCACCCATGGTTCCTTCACTCTACATTCTTTATCTTACTCACCGGGACAAATTTATCCCTAACATCCTGTAAGAGATCCTTAAACATCGACCACATGTCCATAGTACATTTCCCTGCAAAAACATCATCCCACTTCACACCCGCAAGTTCTAGCCTTATAGCCTCATAATTTGCCCTTCCCCAATTAAAAATTTTCCTGTCCTCTCTGATTCTATCCTTTTCCATGATAATGCTAAAGGCCAGGGAGCGGTGGTCACTGTCCCCCAGATGCTCACCCACCGACAGATCTGTGACCTGACCTGGGTCGTTACCTAATACTAAATCTAGTATGGCATTCCCCCTAGTTGGCCTGTCAACATACTGTGACAGGAATCCATCCTGGACACACTTAAACTCTGCCCCATCTAAACCCTTGGAACTAATCAAGTGTCAATCAATATTAGGGAAGTTAAAGTCACCCATGATAACAACCCTGTTATTTTTGCACCTTTCCAAAATCTGCCTCCCAATCTGCTCCTCGGTATCTCTGCTGCTACCAGGGGGCCTTTAGAATACCCCCAGTAGAGTAACTGCTCCCTTCCTGTTCCTGACTTCCACTGATACTGACTCAAAAGTATACTGACTCCTGCTACATTCCTGACGAAGGGTCTCGGCCCGAAACGTCGACAGCGCTTCTCCTTGCCTGGCCTGCTGCGTCCCACCAGCATTTTGTGTGGTTTGTTTGAATTTCCAGCATCTGCAGATTTCCTCGTGTTTGTCCTGCTAAATTACCCACCCTTTCTGCAGCTGTAATAGTATCCCTGACCAGTAATGCCACCCCTCCTCCCCTTTTCCCCCCTCTCTATCCCTTTTAAAGCACTGAAATCCAGGAATATTGAGAATATCTGTATATGGCCGTATATATATATTAGCTGCATTATGAAATACTAAGTACAGTCGGCCCTCCTTATCCGCGAGTTCCGCATGCACGAATTCAACCAACCGCGAATCGAGAAACCCAGAAGTGCTCTTCCAGCACTTGTCGTTCGAGCATGTACAGACTTCTTTTTCTTGTCATTATTCCCTAAGCAATGCAGTATAACAACTATTTTATATAGTATTAGATATTATAAGTAACCTAGAGATGATTTAAAGTATACAGGAGGATATGTGTAGGTTATTTTGGATCGGGATCGGAAAAAAAAAACCGGAAGTTCTCTTACTAAGTAAGTCAAAACAGGTACATCCAGTATTATTTAGCATCAGTTAGTCTTAGTATATAGTATATATTTTACCTTTCTATGCATATAAAACACTTAAGAAACTTATATTTCAGCGCCAGGCTCAGGAAATCTATGCCAGGTTAATGTGGAGGATCAAAAACCCAAAACCCAATAATTAAACCACTGCATTGCTTAGTAATTGTAGCTTTCATCGGGGCAGGGCCTTTCTCACTTTATCCTTTAAAATGGTTCCGATCATTGACCAACTGTAGCCTAACACTCTCACAATGACCGCTGGCGTTTCACCTCTTTCCAATCGCTTTATTATTTCCACTTTATTTTCAATCGTGATTGTGATTATTTTCGTGAACAGAAACACTGCGGATTCAGAGCTCTGCCGCTGGGTCCTAATTTCCACTGCACTGAGACTGGTTAAATAAGGTCCAGGGTTCCGCTGGTCCTAAGGTCCACCGCATTGAGACAGGTTAAATAAGGGACTTGAGCATTCGCGTTTTTTGGTATCCGCGAGAGGTTCCGGAACCAATCCCTCACGGTTAAGGAGGGCCGACTGTATTTGAACTTCTCTAGAAGCCAATGGGAAGTGAGTACCAATTTTTTCAAGTACATTGGTTTAAAGGCATATATTTTGCTTCAAAGTGTGACTGCTCCAACCAAATCAGCAGAAATAAGCTTTGCTGATATTGTCAAAGTAACGCAGAAACATTTAGAACTGAAGTCATTGTTGACTGCGGAACACTTTAGGTTTCATATGCGGAATCTAAAAGGGGAATCCATTTCAGTGTATGTGGCTGAATTGAAGAGATAGACTAAGCATTGTCAGTTTGGTAAAAGACTGCATGATACACTAAGAGATTGTTTAGTTTGTGGAATCTATCAAGAAACCATTCAAAAACAGCTCCCAGCTGAACCACCACTTCCTTCGCTATATCAATGGAAATAGCAGACAGAAGCAATTGAGTTGCTGTCAGGAATGAAAGTGAGGGTGAACAAAATTAAAGCATCAATACAGAAAACAGCCTGGCCAAACAGATTGAATTACCGTGCTGGCAGGAGTTCACATTTATAAAAAACTGCAGGTTTAAGCGTGAAACACAAATATTCAACAAAGTAGTACAAAGAGAGCATAGCAGACAAAAATAACCAAATAACCATATAACAATTACAGAACGGAAACAGGCAATCTTGGCCCTTCTAGTCCGTGCCAAATGCTTACTCTCACCTACTCCCACCGACATGCACTCAGCATATAACCCTCCATTCCTTTCCTGTCCATATACCTATCCAATTTTTAAATTTTTTTAAATGACAATATCGAACCTGCCTCTACCACTTCGACTGGAAGCTCGTTCCACACAGCTACCACTCTCTGAGTAAAGAAATTCCCCCTCATGTTACCCCTAGACTTTTGCCCCTTAACTCTCAACTCATGTCCTCTTGTTTGAACCTCCTCTACTCTCAATGGAAAAAGCCTATTCACGTCAACTCTATCAATCCCCACCATAATTTTAAATACCTCTATCAAGTCCTCCCTCAACCTTCTATGCTCCAAAGAATAAAGACCTAACTTGTTCAACCTTTCCCTGTAACTTAGGTACTGAAACCCAGGTAACATTCTAGTAAATCTCCGCTGTACTCTCTCTATTTTGTTGACATCTTTCCTATAATTCGGTGACCAGAACTGTACACAATACTCCAAATTTGGCCTCACTAATGCCTTTATATCCCAACTCCTATACTCAATGCTCTGATTATTATAAAGGCCAGCATACCAAAAGCTTTCTTCACCACCCTATCCACATGAGATTCCACCTTCAGGGAACTATGCACCATTATTCCTAGATCACTCTGTTCTACTGCATTCCTCAATGCCCTACCATTTACCATGTATGTCCTATTTTGATTAGTCCTACCAAAATGTAGTAGCTCACACTTATCAGCATTAAACTCCATCTGCCATCTTTCAGCCCACTCTTCTAACTGGCCTAAATCTCTGCAAGCTTTGAAAACCTACTTCATTATCCACAACACCACCTACCTTAGTATCATCTGCATACTTACTGATCCAATTTACCACCCCATCATCCAGATCATTAATGTATATGATGAACAACATTGGACCCAGTACAGATCCCTGAGGCACACCACTAGTCACCGGCCTCCAACCTGACAAACAGTTATCCACCACTACTCTCTGGCATCTCCCATCCGCCCACTGTTGAATAAATAAGACCATCAGACATTGGAGCAGAATTAGGTCATTCAGCTCATCAAGTCTGCTCCATCATTTCATCACAGCTGATCTCAGAATCCACTCAACCCCACTCAACTGCCTTCTCCACATTTCCTTTGATGCCCTGCCTGATCAGAAAACAATCAACTTCCGCCTTAAATACACCAGTGGAATTGGCCTCCACCACAGTCTGTGGCAGAGCATTCCACAGATTCACTACTCTCTGGGTAAAAAAAAAATTCCTCCTTACCTGTGTTCCAAAAGGTCACCCCTCAATTTTGAGGCTTTTCCCTCTAGTTCTGGATACCCTCACCATCGGAAACATCTTCTCCACATCCACCCTATATAGTCCTTTCAAAATTTGGTAGGTTTCAATGAGATCTGCCCACATGCTTCTAAATTCCAGTGAGTACAGGCCCAAAGCTGCCAAATGTTCCACAGATATTAACCACTTCGTTTCTGAAACTATCCTTGTGAACATCCTCTGGACTCGCTCCAATGACAACATATTCTTTCTGAGATATAGTACCCAAAATTGTTGACAATACTCCAAGTGCGGCCTGACTAGTGTCTTATAAAAGCTCAGCATTATCTCCTTGCATGAATATCTATAAATGCCAACACTGCATTTGCCTACTTTACCACAAACTCAACCTGTAAATTAACCTCCTGGGAGGCTTGAATGAGGATTCCCATCCCACTGCATCAACCTTCTCCTCCTTTAGATAATAATCTGCACTAGTGTTCCTTTTACCAAAATACTTTATCATATATTTCCCAACACTGTATTCCACCTGCCACTTTTTTGCCCATTCTTCCAATTTGTCTAAGTCCTGCTGCAACAGCATTGCTTCATCAGCACTACCCACCCCTCCACCTATTTTCGTATCATCCGCAAACTTTGCCACAAAGCCATTATCTAAACCATTGACAAACAATGTGAAAATCAGCAGTCTCAATACTGGCCCGAGGAACAACACTCGTCACCAGCCGCCAACCAAAAGAAACCCCTTTTATGCCCACTCACTGCCTCCTGCCTGTCAGCCATTATACTATCCATGCTAGTTCCTTTCCTGTAACACCACATGATTTTATCTTGTTAAGCAGCCTTATGTGTGGCACCTTCTCATATACCTTCTGAAAATCCCAGTAAATGACTTCCACTGTCTCTCTTTTGCCCACCCTGCTTGTTACTTCCTCAAAGAACTAGGAGATCTGTCAGGCAAGATTTCCCTTTACAGAAACCATTCTGGCTTTGACCTATTTTATCATTAGTCTCCAAGTACCTTGAAACCGCGTCCTGAATAATAGACTCAAACACTTTCCCAACCACTGAGGTTATGGCAACTGATCTATAATTTCCTTTCTTTTACCTTTCTCCCTTCTTTAAGAGTGGAGTGACATTTGCAATCTTCCAGGACAATGCCAGAATGAAGTGATTCTTGAAAGATCATGACCAATGCATCCATTATCTCTTCAGCAACCTCTCTCAGGACTCTGGGTTGTAGTCCATCTGGCCAAGGTGATTTATCCACCTTAAGACCTTTCAGTTTGTCTTTCACTTTTTCCCTTGTAATAGCAACGGCACTCACTCCTGTGCCCTGACACTCACAGACCTCTGGCACACTGCTAGCAAGTTCCATAGTGAAGACAGATGCAAAATACCCTTTGTTTATCTGCCATTTCATTGTCCCCCATTACTACTTCACCAGCATCATTTTCCAGTGGTCCAATATCAACTCTCACCTCCCTTTTACTCTTTATTTAACTGAAAAAACTTTTGGTATCCTGCTTTATATGATTGGCTAGTCTGCTCTTACATTTCATCTTATCCCTTCTTATAGCTTTTTTAGTTGCCTTTTGTTGGATTTTAAAAGCTTCCCAATCATCCAACTTCCCATGCACTTTTGCTACCTTATATGTATTTTCGGAGCTCTTATGCAGTCCTTAACTTCCCTTGTCTGCCACGGATGCCTACTACTGCCATTTGAGAACTTCCTCCTCTGTGGGACATATCTATCCTATGCCTTGTGAACTATTCGCAAAAACTTCAGCCATCTCTGCTCTGCGTCATTCCCGCCAGCATCCTCCTGCAATCCACCTGGGTGATTTCCTCTCTCATGCCTCTGCCATTCCCTTTATTCCATTGTGATACATATTCATGAGTTATGCTTCTCCCTCTCAAAATGCAGTATGAATTCAATCATATTATGATTACTGCCTCCTCCAAAGGGTTCCTTTACATTAAGCTCCCTAATAAGATCTGGGTTATTACACAATGCCAAATCTAAGACAGCATTTTCCTGAACAGGCTCATGCACAAGCTGCTCTAAAAAAGCCATTTCTTACAATCTGACACCATCCTGATGTTCCCAATTGCCTATCACAATTGTGTTATTACCCTTTTTATATGCATTTTTCAGCTCCCTTTCCAATCTTTACCCCACACATTGGCTACTATTTAGAGATCTATATAATACCTATAATGGTTGTTTTACCCTCAGAATTTCTTAATTCCACCCACAAAGATTCAAAATTCTCTGACCCTCTGTCACCTCTTTCTAAAGATGTAATTCCATCTCTTACCAATGGAACCATACCACCACCAATGCCTTCCTGCCTGGCTTTTGATGTTAAGCTCCCAACTATAGAACATAGAAATCTATAGCACATTACAGGCCCCTCACCCCATAACGTTGTGCTGACCATGTAACTCAATTACCCTACTGCTCAGCCCTCTATTTTTCTAAGCTCCATGTACCTATCTAAAAGTTTCTTAAATGACCCTATTGTATCCACTTCCACCACCGCTGCTGGGAAATCATACCACACACTCACCAGTGTGTGTGAAAAAACTCACCCCTGACGTCCCCTCTGTACCTACTTCCAAGCACCTTAAAAGTATGCCCTTTCATGTTAGCCATTTCAGCCCTGGAGAAAAACCTTCTGGCCATCCACACGGTCAACATCTCATCACCTTATACACCTCTATCAGGTTACCTCTCATCCTCAGTCGCTCCAAGGAGAAAAGGCAAAGTTTACTCAACCTATTCTCATAAGGCATGCTCCCCAATCCAGGCAACAACATTGAAAATCTCCTCTGCACACTCTCTATTGTGTCCACATCCCTCCTATAGTGAGGTGACCAGAAGTGAACACAGTACTCCAAGTGCGATCTGACCAAGGGTTTGTATAGATGTAATTACTGTCTCTTTTAACCATGATTCAGTGATGCCCACCATGTCATACTGACCAATCACTAATTGCGTCATGAGTTCATCCACCTTATTCCAAATGGTATGCGCATTTAAATACAGTACCTGCATTCTTCGCCATTTTATATTTTGCCTCTGTGGTACAATTTAACTCTTTGCTTTGTCTACACTTGTACCCAATCATTGGCTTGTTCTTCCTTACATTCATGTTACACCCATTATCTACTTGTAAACCTGCTGGCTCATCCTCAGCTCTGTCATTCTGGCTCCCGTTCCCCCTGTCATATTAGTCTAAACATCTCAAAAGATTTAGTAAATCTGCCTGCAGGAATATTGCCCCCCCCCCCCCCCCGCCTCAGATTCTATTGCTACCCCTGCCCTTTGTACAGGTCCCAATTATCCAGAAATCTGAATTCCTGCCCCCTACTCCAATTCTTCAGCCACACATTTACCTGCAACCTGATTTTACTCCCATTCTCACTGTCATGTGGCACAGACAGCAATCCTGAGATTACTACCCTTGAGGTCCCGCTTCTCAGCTTCCTTCCTAACTCCTAACCAAATGGACCGCTCTGGGAAGAGAAAGAGCTAAAGAGTCAAGCTGCAGTTTCAGAAAGAGCACTAATCTCCATGCCATTGATGAAAAATCTGATAATAATGAGTGTGAAGCAGGAATGAGTACCCTTGAGATTTACAGTGTGAAAATTAAAAATACATAAGCAACATGGCTTACACCAGAAGTGAATGGCAAATTAATCAAAATGGAATTAAACACTGGTTCAGCTGTTTCAGTCATTCCATAAAATATGTGTGAATGTCATTCCAAAGATACTAAACTGAAGTCTGCAAATATTCAACAAAGAACTTGCACTGGAGAAAAGATAACTTGTGTGGTAATGACATCCATAACAGTGAAATAAACCAACCAACAACCCACATTGAGCTTGGATGTGGTAAAAACAGAAGGACCAGTATTATGGGGATGTGATTGGCTGAGAACACTACAACTTAATGGGGCACCCATCCACTATTTGCATGCCAGATCCCCTACAATGATGCCAACTGAAAGCGAATAATAAAATGTACAAGACTGAGATACAAAAGGCTGATTCTCCCGATTCCAAAAAACTAATAACCTCAGCCCTCAGTGAGTGTGCATTGCTTTGAGGTTGAGATTGATAATGAGGGCTGGATGGGAGTGGGAGAGGAGCGACAAAATATCTGGTCCTTCAGCTATCAACAGCCACAACTGGAGAGCCAGATATTAATGGCCTCCTGCCATATAAATCAAGGGAACAGGATGGGGTGGAAGCTCCATTACTCTTTTTCCTCCAGATACCCATGTTTCTTTCAAAGGAATAGCAAGAACTGGGGCTGATAATGGCACACTGACCTGGATCAAAAACACAGAAGAGAGCTGCAGTCAGTAGAGAGATGAAGGAGAGCAGCTGGAAGAGCACAAAAACAGCAGTGAGCTGTACGTGCCGCTTGTGAACTGGAAATACAAACAGATGGACATTCAATGCATTATCTCAGAAGAATACAGCATGCATGTCTGTCTACAATAGGGTCAGGCAGGGTGAAATGTTACCTCTGTAAGTTCCCAGGGCAAAAAAGATTATGAAGATTGATGCAGCAAAAGATGTCGATGTGCTCACCAGAGCAATTATGGATGTGATGAATGTGTACCGATGGAGTAACAGCAATCCTGAAACAAGAAACTCAAATCAATCTTTCCAAAAATAAACTAGAGAAATTAATCATAACAGCTGCTAAAGTGCAAGCGTGAGACAACGTGTACGGAGTGAGGTCAATCAGCCAATTGAGTGATGTTGAAACAACAATGTTGTGTTTACCTCAGCAACACAAAGGAATAAATTGTAGACTTCAGAAAGGGGAAGTCAGGCAAACACACACCAGTCATTACCAAAGGACCTGTGGTAGAAAGAGTGAGCAGCTTTGAGTTTCTGATCCTGGGCCCACACCACAGCTACAACCATGAAGAGGAAACACAAACATTTCTACTCCTTATTAAGTTTAAGGAGATTCTGCATGTCATTTAAGACTGACAAACTTCTACAAATGTACACAGGAAAACATCACAGCCTGAAATGAAAACTCCAATGCACAGGAACTCAACAGATTACAGAGAATGGTTCCCTTTGCCAGCTCCATCAACAGCTCTTCCCACTACTGAGGGCATCTACAAGTGACATCCATCATTAAGGTTTCTCACCATTTGGGCCCTGCCCTCTTCTTGGTGCTGCCATCAGGTAAAAGGTACAGGAGCCTGAAGACTCACACCTCAACTCCCTTATAAGGAAGTATATAATTTCCATGTTCTTAGACCATAGACCATAAGACAAAGGAGCAGAAGTCGGCCATTCGGCCCATCGAGACTATTCCACCATTTCATCATGAGCTGATCCAATCTCTCCTTTAGTCCCATTCCCCCACCTTCTCACCATAACCTTTGATGCCCTGACTACTCAGATACCTATCAATCTCTGCCTCAAATACACCCAATGACCTGGCCTCCACTGCCGCCCGTGGCAACAAATTCTACAGATTCACCACCTTTTGGCTAAAAACATTTTTTCACATCTTTGTTCTGAATGGGCGCTCGGCAATCCTCAAGTCATATCCTCTCGTACTAGACTCTCCCCACCACAGGAAACAATTTTGCCACATCCACTCTGTCCATGCCTTTCAACATTTGAAATGTTTCTGTGAGGTCCCCCCTCATTATTCTAAACTCCAAGGAGTACAGTCCAAGAGTGGTCAAACATTCCTCATATGTTAACCCTCTCATTCCCGGAATCATTCTAGTGAATCTTCTCTGAACCCTCTCCCATGTCAGCACAACCTTTCTTAAATAAGGAGCCCAAAACTGCACACAGTATTCCAAGTGAGGTCTTAAAAGTGCCTTATAGAGCCTCAACATCACTTCCCTGCTCCTATACTCTATTCCTCTAGAAATGAATGCCAACATTGCATTCACCTTCTTCACCACTGACTCAACCTGGAGGTTAACCTTAAGGGTATCCTGCACAAGGACTCCCAAGTCCCGCTGCATCTCAGAACTTTGAATTCTCTCCCTATTTAAATAATAGTCTGCCCGTTTATTTCTTTGACCAAAGTGCATGACCGTACACTTTCCAACATTGTAATTCATTTGCCACTTCTTTGCCCATTCCCCCAATCTATCCAAGTCTCTCTGTAGGCTCTCTGTTTCCTCAGCACTACTGGCCACTCCATCTATCTTTGTATCATCAGCAAACTTAGCCACAAAGCCATCTATTCCATAATCCAAATCGTTGATATACAACGTAAAAAGAAGCGGCCCCAACACGGACCCCTGTGAAACACCACTGGTAACCGGCAACCAACCAGAATGTGATCTCTTTATTCCCACTCTCTGCTTCCTGCCAATTAACCAACGCTCTATCCACATATGTAACTTTCCCGTAATTCCATGGGCTCTTATCTTGTTTAACAGCCTCATGTGCGGCACCTTGTCAAAGGCCTTCTGAAAATCCAAATACACAACATCCACTGCATCTCCTTTGTCTAGATGACTTGTAATTTCTTCAAAAATTCCAATAGGTTTGTCAGGCAGGATTTTCCTTTAAGGAAACCATGCTGAGTTCTGTCTATCTTATCATATGCCTCCAGGTACTCTGTAATCTCATCCTTGACAATCGACTCCACCAACTTCGCAACCACCGATGTCAAGCTAACAGGTCTATAATTTCCTTTTTGTTTCCTTGCCCCCTTCTTAAATAGCAGAGTAACATTTGCAATCTTCCAGTCCTCCGGCACCAGGCCAGAATCTATCAACTTTTGAAAGATCATTGCTAATGCCTCCACAATCTCCACTGCTACTTCCTTCAGAACACGAGGGTGCATTCCATTTGGTCCAGGAGATTTATCTACCCTTAGACTATTCAGCTTTCTGAGTACTTTCTCTGTCGTAATTGTGACTGTGCATATTTCTCTTCCCTGACACCCTTGAATGTCCGGTATATTACTGATGTCTTCCTCAGTGAAGACTGATGCAAAATACTCATTCAGTTCCTCTGCCATCTCCTTATCTTCCATTACAATTTCTCCAACATCATTTTCTATTGGTCCTATATCCACTCTCACCTATCTTTTACTCTTTATATACTTGAAAAAGCTTTTAATATCCTCTTTGATATTATTTGCTAGCTTCCTTTCTTAGTTCATCTTTCCCCTCTTAATGACCTTCTTAGTTTCCTTTTGTAAGCTTTTAAGAACTTCGCAGTCCTCTGTCTTCCCACTAATTTTTGCTTCCTTGTATGCCCTCTGCTTTGCTTTTACTTTGGTTTTGACTTCTCTTGTTAGCCATGGTTGCATCCTTTTTCCATTCGAAAATTTCTTCTTTTTTGGAATATGTCTGTCTTGCACCTTCCTCACTTCTCGCATTAACTCCAGCCACTGCTGCTCTGCCATCCTTCCCGCTAGTGTCCCTTTCCAGTCAACCTTGGCCAGATCCTCTCTCATGCCACTGTAATTTCCTTTACTCCACTGAAATACTGACACATCGGATTTCGGCTTCTCTTTCTCAAATTTCACAGTGAACTCAGTCATGTTGTGATCACTGCCTCCTAAGGGTTCCTTCACTTCCATATCTCTAATCACCTCTGGTTCATTACACGATACCCCATCCAGTACAGCCGATCCCCTAGTGGGCTCAACAACAAGCTGTTCTAAAAAGCCATCTCGTAGACATTCTACAAATTCTCTCTCTTGAGATCCAGTGCCGACCTGATTTTCCCCAATCCACTCGCATGTTAAAATCCCCTACAATTATCATAACACTGCCCTTCTGGCAAGCCTTTTCTATTTCCTGTTGTAATTTGTAGTCCAAATCACTGTAGCTGTTTGGAGGCCTGTAGATAACTGCCATCAGGGACCTTTCACAGTTGCGATTTCTTTGCTCAACCCATAAAGATTCTGTACCTTCTGATCCTATGTCAACTTTTTCTAATGATTTAATATCATTTCTTACCATTAAAGCTATGCCACCTCCTCTACCTACCTGCCTATCCTTCCGATACACCGTGTATCCTTAGATGTTCAGCTCCTGGAGACATGCATCCTTTAGCCACATCTCAGTGATGGCCACAATATCATACCTGCCAGTCTGTAACTGTACAGCAAGATCATCCACCTTATTCCGTATGCTGCGTGCATTTAAGTATAACACCTTAAGTTCAGTATTTGGTACTTTTTGCATTGATTGCACTGCAACTCATCCCAATGGCTGCAAATTTGCTCCATCACTTGCCTGTCCTTCCTGACATCCTTACTGCTCACTACCTTAGATCTATTTCTGTTTTCCCTCTCCTCCGCTCCACCATTCTGGCTCCTATTCCCCTGCCAACCTAGCCCAGGTTACATATTTTTACACTAACTTGTAACTGGCACTAACATTGTTAAGTTTATTTTGCCATGTTATCCATAAACATATGCGAAGTTCATATCAACCTGTCTTTGCTGCTTCAAGAAGCTAACTTGCATGGCATTTATACCCTGGATAAGTGTGAAGATGACAATAAACCAACTTCACTCTTCATTTCTAATTGATGGTTAAGCTTAAATTGAAGTTTAATTGTCATTCACACACATGAATACAGCCAAACGAAGCAGTATTACTTTGAGGCCAAAGTACAACACAAGGCATATATGGCACATTTAAAATATCAGTAAAATGCAGTCACATTAAAATACAGTCTGAGTCCATCAATGTTCCAGCAGCCTGCAGCCAAATACCAATTACCAAAATACCAATTGTCTTCTGCCGAGGAAACTCTGGAGAGCAGTGCTGACACTTCCAGCATGGATGCTACGCAACACCGCGGCTTGAAGCCTAGTCTTTGCTACGACCCAGGCCATGCAGCTTCCCTGCTGTTCATCAATAAACCAGTGATCAAACTTGCAGCATTCCACATTAACAATATTCAACAGGGTCTCACGATCACAAGAAGAGTGACTAGGACAATCACTCACTGTTAGACTGCACACCACCTTCACACACCAACTCCGATGCCTCTCCATAGCAGGCAGTAACCATGACCTGCAGCAAGTCCAGTTCCTTCAGTTCTCCACCACCCAGCAACTTACTGATGGGGTAGACCTCAGGTACTTTAATTTCCTAATGTTCAGCAAGCTCTTGTGAGCATAAAAAATACATTTTAAACAGATAACAACACCTTTGGTTGACACCATAGATGCCACTGCATCTGGATACACTGCTATCTCACCTGACACTTTGTTGTCTCTTCTTCTATTCCTGTAATGTTGCTGGAGCATAAAAAAAATCATACTTACAGGCACCTACAGTTCACCTGAGAAACATAGAAAACCTACAGCACAATACAGGCCCTTCAGCCCACAAAGTTGTGCCAAATATATCCCTATCTTAGAAATTACTAGGCTTACCCATAGCCCTCTATTTTTCTAAGCACCACATACCTATCAAAAAGTCTCTTAAAAGACCCTATCGTATCCGCCTCCACCACCATTGCCAGCAGCCCATTCCATGCACTCACCATACTCTGCGTTAAAAAACTTACCTCTGACATCTCCTCTGAACTCCACCCCAGCACCTTAAACCTGTGTCCTCCTGTGGCAACCATTTCAGCCCTGGTAAAACCTCTGACTATCCACATGATCAATGCCTCTCATCATCTTGTACACCTCTATCAGGTCACCTCTCATCCTCCGTCGCTCCAAGGAGAAAAGGCCAAGTTCACTCAACCTGTTTTCATAAGACATGCTCCCCAATCCAGGCAACATCCTTGTAAATCTCCTCTGCACCCTTTCTATGGCTTCCACATCCTTCCTGTAGTGAGGCGATCAGAACTGAGCACAGTACTCCAAGTGGGGTCTGACCAGGGCCCTATATAGCTCCAACATTACCTCTCAGCTCCTAAAATCAATTCCACAATTAATGAAGGTCAATACACCATATGCGTTCTTAACCATAGTCAACCTGCACAACTGCTTTGAGCGTCCTATGGACTCGATCCCCAAGATCCCTCTGATCCTCCAAACTGCCAAGAGTCTTACCATTAATACTATATTCTGTCATCATATTTGACTTACCAAAATGAACCACTTCTCAGCCCAGTTTTGCATCCCATCAATGACCTGCTGTAACCTCTGACAGCCCTCCACACTATCCACAACACCTGCAACCTTTGTGTCATCGGCAAACTTACTAACCCATCCATCCACTTCCTCATCTAGGTCATTTACAAAAATCACGAAGAGTAAGGGACCCTGAGCAGATCCCTGAGGCACTCCACTGGTCACTGACTTTCATGCAAAATATGACCTGTCTACAACCACTCTTTGCCTTCTGTGGGCAAGCCAGTTTTGGATCCACAAAGCAATGTCCCCTTAGATACCATGCCTCCTTACTTTCTCAATAAGCCTTGCATGGGGTACCTTATCAAAGGCTTTGCTGAAATCCATATACACTACATCTACTGCTCTTCCTTCATCAATGTGTTTAGTCACGTCCTCAAAAAATTCAATCAGGCTCATAAGGCATGACCTGCCCTCGACAAAGCCATGCTGACTATTCCTAATCATTTTATACCTCCCCAAATGTTAATAAATCCTGCCTCTCAAGATCTGCTCCAACAACTTACCAACCACTGAAGTAAGACTCACTGGTCTATACTATCCTGGGCTATCTCTACTCCCTTTCTTGAATAAGAGAAACACATCCGCAACCCTCCAATCCTCCAGAACCTCTCCCGTTCCTATTGATGGTTCAAAGATCATTGCCAGAGGCTCAGCAATCTCCTCCCTTGCCTCCCACTGTAGCCTGGGGTACATCTCTTCCGGTCCCGGCGACTTATCCAACTTGATGGTTTTCAAAAGCTCAAGGTTTTCAGTCTGCTGCAAGTCATCACTATAATCACCAAGATCCTTTTCCATAGTGAATACTGAAGTAGAGTATTCATTAAGTACCTCTGCTATTTCCTCCGGTTCCATACACACTTTCCCACTGTCACACTTGATAGGTCCTATTCTTTGAAGTCTTCTCCTCTTGCTTTTCACATACTTGTAGAATGCCTTGGGGTTTTCCTTAATCCTGCTCGACAAGGCCTTCTCATGGCCCCTTCTGGCTCTCCTAATTTCCTTCTTAAGCTCCTTCCTTTTAGCCTTATAATCTTTCAGTCCTCTAACACTACCTAGTTCTCTGAACCTTCTGTAAGTTTTTCTTTTCTTCTTGACTACATTTATTACAGCCTTTGTACACCATGGTTCCTGTACCCTACCATAACTCCCTGTCTCATTGGAATGTACCCGTACAGAACTCCACCCAAATACCTGAACATTTGCCTCATTTCTTCCGTACTTTTCCCTGAGAACATCTGTTCCCAATTTAAGTTTCCAATTTCCTGCCTGATAGCCTCAGAATTCCCCTTACTCCAATTAAACCCTTTACTAACTTGTCTGTTGCTATCTCTCTCCAATGCTATTGTAAAGGAGATAGAATTATGATCACTATCTCCAAAATGCTCTCCCACTGAGAGATCCGACACCTGACCAGGTACATTTCCCAATACTAAATCAAGTACAGTCTCTCCTCTTGTAGGCTTATCTACATATTGTGTTAAGAAACCTTCCTGAACACCACTAATAAACTTCAGCCCATCTAAACCTCTTGCTCTAGGGAGATGCCAATCAATATTTGGGAAATTAAAATCTCCCATCACGACAACTCTGTTATTATTATACCTTTCTGGGATCTGTTTCCCTATCTGCTCCTCGATATCCCTGTTACTATTGGGCGGCCTAAAAAAACTCTGGGTAAATTTGTTAAGTTAGACAACCTCTCCTCCTCCATTCTTACCCTGACTACCAGCGTGCCTCAAGGCTGTGTGCTGAGCCCTCTTCTGTATTCCCGTTTCACCTATGACTACGTTCCCGTACATTGCTCTAACTCGATAATCAAGTTCGCAGTGGTTGGCCTGATCAGAAAGGATGACGAGATGGCCTACAGGGACAAGGTCCAGCACCTGGCCACGTGGTGTGCCAACAACAGCCTGGCCCTTAACACCTAGAAGACCAAGAAGATCATTGTCGACTTCAGGCATGCTAGGAGCCACACTCACGTCCCCATCGACATCAATGGAGCTGTAGTGGAGCGTGTATCAAGCTTCAAATTCCTTGGTGTCCCATTTCCGAGGATCTCACCTGGTCCCTGAACTCCTCCATCCTGATCAAAAAGGTGCAACAGCGCCTTTATTTCCTGCAGAGCATCAAGAAAGCCCATCTCTGTCCCAGGATACTGACGGACTTTTACCGCTGTACCATTGAGAGCATACTCACCAACTGCATTTCAGTGTGGTATGGCAATTGTCCTGTATTGGACCGCAAAGCACTCCAGCATGTGGTGAAAACTGCCCAGTGGATTATTGCCCACCATTGAGAACATCTACCATAAATGCTGCCTGTGCAGGGTGAAAAGCATTATCGAGCATGCATCTCACCCTAACCATGGACTTTTTACTCTCCTCCCATCCAGTAGGTGCTACAGGAGCCTCCGCTCCCGCACCAGCAGGCACAGGAAGAGCTTCTTCCCTAAGGCTGTGACCCTCACATCACAGTGCTAAGCAGTATTGCACCCATATTGTACTGTCTCAGTACTTTCATATTTCTGTGCTGTAGCACTTACTTTTTATTCACAGTTATTTTGTAAATAACACTATTCTTTGCATTTCTGATTAGATGCTAACTGCATTTCATTTGGCTTTGTATCTGTACTCGGCACAATGACAATAAAGTTGAATCTAATCTAAAGTTATTGACCCCTTCCTGTTCCTAACCTCCACCGACAGAGACTCTGAAGACAATCCCTCCATGACGTCCACCCTTTCTGCAGCCGTAATGCTATCTTTGATCAACGGTGCCACGCCCCACCACTTTTACATCCCTTCCTGTCCTTTCTGAAACATCTAAAACCCGGCACTGTAAGTAACCATTCCTGTCCCTGAGCCATCCAAGTCTCTGTAATGGCCAACACAAGTACTGATTACTCAAGTAATGGCCAACACAATGGCTCCAAGTACTGATCCATGCTCTAAGCTCATCTGCTTTGTTCACAATACTCCTTGCATTAAAATAGTCACATTTTAAAACTTCTGTCTGAGTGCATCCCTTCTCTATCACCTGCCTATCCTCCCTCACACACCGTCTCCAGGCTTTCTCTGTTTGTGAACCAATCGCCTCTTCCCCAGTCTCTTCAGTTCGGTTCCCACCCCCCAGCAATTCTAGTTGAAACACTCTTCAGCAGCCTTAGCAAACCTCCCCACCAGGATATTGGACCCCTGGGATTCAAGTGCAACCCGTCCTTTTTGTACAGGTTATTCCTGCCCCAAAAGAGGTCCCAATGATCCAGAAATCTGATTCCCTGTCCCCTGCTCAAATCCCTCAGCCACACACTTATCCTCCACCGCACTCTATTCCTATACTCACTGTCGTGTGGCACAGTTAGTAATCCCAAGATTACTACCTTTGTGGTCCTGCTTCCCAACTTCCTTCCTAACTCCCTGTAGTCTTTTTTCAGGACCTCTTCCCTTTTCCTACCTACGTCATTGGTACCAATATGTACCTCTGGCTGTTCTCCCTCCCACTGCAAGATATCTTGGACGTGATCTGAAACATTTTGGACCCTGGCACCTGGGAGGCAAACTACCATCTGAGTTTCTTTCTTGCGTCCACAGAATCGCCTGTCTGACCCCTAACTATAGAGTCTCCTATCACTAGTTAAGATTATCTCCGAGATTCCTTCCCACTTCCTCTGAGTAGCCATGGGAACTCATGTACTGATGCCTGCTATTAAATGGCTCTACTACATACTACATATGTGGTCAGTCTCCTCTTTTGAGGAAAAAATACCATCCTAAGCTGCCTTGCTTATGACACTTTGAGAGATGGCGATGAAGTTGGACATGGACAATGGAAATTTAATCCTCATTCGGACCTGCATTGTTATTGATTCATTGTAACTCACTGAGTCTTGGAACACTTTCTCTTTTAGCACTGTGGCAACATTTCACCATAAGCACTGAAACAACAAATAATCATGTCCACCAGGCTAAGGGTCAGCTTTTACCCTGCTGTTATAAGACTATTGATTTGTTCCCTAGTATGATAAGATGGACTCTTGACTTCACAATCTACCTCATGGTGATCTTGCACTTCATTGTCTGTCTGCATTTCATGTTCTTTGTAACTAACACACTTTATTCTGCACTATTATTATTTTCCCTTGTACCACCTGAATGTACTGCTCATCTGTATGGATGATATGTGAGAGAAGATTTTCATGATACACATATTAAGAGTTATTGAACACCAGAGCACAGAAATGGGTCCTTTGGCCTATCTAGTCCGTACCAAACCATTAATCTACCTAGTCCTATTGACCTTCACCCAGAATGCAACCCTCCAAAACCCTCCCAATCCATGTGCCTATTCAAATTTCTCTTAATTGTTGAAATCGATCCCGCATGCACCACTTGTGCTGGCAGCTTGTTCCACACTTTCACGACCGAGTTAAGAAATTTCCCCTTATGTTCCCCTTAAATCTGTCACCCTTAATCAATGACCTCTAATTCTAGTCTCACCTAAACTCTGTGCAAAATTAAACAGTTTACCTCAAGACCAATAAACACACAAAACACACAGAGAAGAATAACAGAATCTCAGAGTTTCTCTTTTCTAAACAATGTCTTAAGTAAGATTTGATCATTGTAGGACAAGACACTTGCTACAGACTGGAAGAATTAATATATTTTTGATTATTTATTTAGAGATTCAGTGGGAAACAGGCCCTTCTGGTTCAATAAGACATTGCCTAGCAACCCACCGATTTAACCCCGATCTAATCACAGGACAATTTACAATGAGCAATTAATCTACTAACTGCTACCTCTCTGGACTGTGGGAGGAAACTGGAGCATCTGGAGGAAACCCATATGATTCACAGGGAGAACATACAAAACTCCTTACAGAAGATGCTGAAATTGAACTTCAGAATGCTCTAAGCTGTAATAGTGTTGCAAATACGAACATTTTGTGGCTCAAGTTTAACTTACAACATCACTAGCCTACAAAGTACCCAGGACATCTTTAGGGGGCAGTGTCTAGAAAGGCAACATTCACTATTAAAGACCTCCAGCACACAGGGCATGCCCTTTTCTCACTGTTACCATCAGGTAAGAGATACAGAAGCCTGAAGGCACACACTCAGCAATTTGGGAACAGCTTCTTGCCCTCTGCCATCCGATTCCTAAATGGATTTTGAAGCTTTGGACACTATCTCACTTTTTTTAATATACGGCATTTCTGTTTTTGCACATTTTTAATAACCTATTTAATATATGCAATTGATTTACTTGTTTATTTATTATTGTTTTATTTTATTTATTATTATTTTTTTTTCTCTGTCTGCTAGATTATGCATTGCATTGAACTGCTAAAGTTGATAGTGTAAAATCGCCAGTTCTGTAACATGTTAAAGCAGGAGCAGAATAAAACTCACCGTTAATGATGAGGACATGAGAGTTCTTGCTCTGACTGACTTTGTTTTCTATCACACAGGTGAACAACTCACAGTTTGCAACTTGATCGGTTTTTATTGTCAGTGTTCTGTTGTCAGTCGACATTGAGTAAATCTCATCATTTTCAAGCAGTTTGCTTCCTTTATACCACAAAATTGTGTCTGTATCCCAACTATTTGCAACACAGGTGAGCTGAGCAATTCTCACTGCATTTTTCGGATTCTGTATTATCACTGGTGCTATCAAAACATCTGTTGAAAAATGATGAATACAGTAAATGAAATGGTGTGTAATCTGCATCACATGATATGAAACTGACAGCTGCAATTGAAACATTAACTGTTATTTCCACTCCAGAAGACTATAAGGTCATAAGACTTAGCAGAGTTAGGCCATTTTATCATGCTGATTTATTATCCCACTCAACCCCATCCTCCTGCTTTCTCTTTGTAACCTTTGACACCCTGATTAATCGAGAACTTATCAACTTCTGCTTTCAACATACTCAATGATTTAGCCTCCGTAGCTGCCTGTGCAATGAATTCCACAGATTTACAACCCTCTGACTAAAGAAATTTCTCCTTATCTGTTCTAAATGAACCTCCCTCAATTCTGAGGCTGTGCCCTCTTGTCAGACAGACAGACATACTTTATTGATCCTGAGGGAAATTGGGTTTCGTTACAGTCGCACCAATCAAGAATAGTGAAGAAATATAGCAATATAAAACCATAAATAATTAAATAATAATGTTAATCATGCCAAGTCCAAATAAGTCCAGGACCAGCCTATTGGCTCAGGGTGTCTGACACTCTGAGGGAGGAGTTGTAAAGTTTGATGGCCACAGGCAGGAATGACTTCCTATGACGCTCAGTGTTGCATCTCGGTGGAATGAGTCTCTGGCTGAATGTACTCCTGTGCCTAACCAGTACATTATCACAGACACCCACTACAAGAAACATCTCCCTACATCCACTCTATCCAGACCTTGAGATGTTTGATAGATTTCATTGAGATCCCCCCCCTTATTAAACCATATAATAGGAGCAGAATTAGACCATTCAGCCCATTGAGTCTATTCTGCCATTCTATCATGGCTGATTACAGCTCCCACTTAACCCCATACACCTGCCATTTCACGATACGCTTTAATGCCCTGACTGATCAGGAAACAATCAACTTCCCCCTTAAATATACCAATGAACTTGGCACACCGCAATCTGTGGCAGAGCATTCTACAGATTCACTCTCTCTGGCTAAAAAACTTCCTCCTTAACTTTGTTCTAAAAGGTCACCCCTCAATTTTGAGGATATGCCCTCCAGTTCTGGATAGACTCAACCTGTAAATTAACCCTCTAGGAGTCTTACACAAGGACTCCCAAGTCCCTCTGTACCTTTGATGTTTGAACCTTCTCCCTATTTAGATATTAGTCCGTACTATTGTTCCTGATACCAAAAATGCATTATCGTACATTTCCCAACACTGTATTCCATTGCCAATTTTTTTAACCCATTCTTCCAATTTGTCTAGTTTGGGTCACAGTTTAAGGATAAAGGGGAAGCCTTTTAGGACCAAGATGAGGAGAAACTTCTTCACACAGAGAGTGGTGAATCTGTGGAATTCTGTGCCACAGGAAACAGTTGAGGCCAGTTCATTGGCTATATTTAAGAGGGAGTTAGATATGGCCCTTGTGGCTAAAGGGATCGGGGGTATGGAGAGAAGGCAGGTACAGGGTTCTGAGTTGGATGATCAGCCATGATCATACTGAATGGCGGTGCAGGCTCGAAGGGCCGAATGGCCTACTCCTGCACCTATTTTCTATGTTTCTATGTCTAAGCCCTATTATGACCACTGCCTCCTAAGGGTTCCTTTACATTAAGCTCCCTAATAAGATCTGGGTTATTACACAACACGCAATCTAAGTTAGCCTTTCCCTGAGTAGGGTCAAGCATAACCTGCTCTAAAAAAGCCATCTCGTAGGCATTCAACAAACTCCCTCTCTTGTGAGCAGACACCAACTCCGCTGGCTCATCCTCTGCTCTGTCATACTGGTTCCCAACCCCCTGTCAAATTAGTTTAAACCACTCCCATCTGAGTTTATTTTTCTAAACCCCAGCAAGTTCTTCTAAAGTACAGGCCCAGAGCCGTCAAATTCTTCTTATACATTGACCCTTCCACTTAACAGATCATTCATCTATATACATAGATGCTCCTGAGCTGTTTTCTTCCCAATCCCCTTGCATATTTAAATCTCCAATTATAATTGTGTCATTACCCTCATTACCTGCCTTTGCCAGCTCCCTTTGCAATCTCAACCTCACATCTTTGCTACTTTTGGAGGCCTATATATAATTCCCAAAATGGTTCTATTACCTTTGCAATGTCTTAACTCCACCCACAAAGATTCAACATTCTCTGAACCTATGTCACTTGTTTTGAAAGATGTAATTTAATCTCTTACCAACAGAACCACACCACCAACAATGCCTTCCTGCCATCCTTTTGATACAAAGTATATCCTTTGATGTTAAGCTCCTAACTATGGTCTTCTTTCAGCCACGTCTCAGTGATGCTCACAACATCAAACTCACCAATCACTAATTGCGCCACCAGTTCATCCATCTTACTCTGAATGCTATGCACACTTAAATACAGCACTTTCAGTCCTTTGAATTTGCCTCTGCGGTACAAATTAATTCTTTGCTTTGCCTACATTTGTATCCAATCATTGGCTTGTTCCTTACATTCACATTATACCCATCATCTATTGTAAACCTGGTGGCTCATCTTTAGCTCTGTCATCTTCATTTCCTATCCCCCTGCCATATTGGTTTAAACCACTCCCATCTGAGTTTATTCTTCTAAACCCCAGCAAGAGATCTTCTAAACTACAAGCCCAGAGCTATCAAATGCTCCTCAAACGCTAACCCTTTTACTTAATGGACCATTCATCTATATCCCTAGAAGCTGCCTGAGCTGTTACGTTCTTCCAGCATCTGCAGAAACTCTTGTGTTTACGATTGTAACCAAACCTGGTCTGATGGAACATTGTGGGTATTGATTTCTTGACTATATCCCTACCCTCACTTCCAAACAACACCAAGAGGCAAGTAGTTAATGCACCAGGTGATTAATTCTTCTCTGTAGGCTGCCTCGTTATTATTTGAGATTAGGCCAATCAATGTAGTGTTATCAGCAAATTTAATTAGCAGATTGTAGCTGTGGGTGGTGACAGTCATGGGTATACAGAGAGTAACGGAGGGGCTTAGGACACAGCCCTGAGGAGCACCTGTGTTGAGCGTCAGAGGGGCAGAGGTGTCAGAGCCCACTCTTGCCGCCTGCCAGTGTTCTGACAGGAAGTCCAGGATCCCGCAATACAAATATGAAGGCCGAGGTCTCTGAACTTCTTGTCGACCCTGGAGGGAATGATGGTGTTGAATGCTGAACTGTGGTCCAAGAACAGCATTCTCACATAGGCATTCTTCTTCTCCAGATGTGTAAGGACTGTATGTAGAGCAATGGCTATTGCGTCATCTGTTTATCGGTTGTGTCAGTAGGCAAATTGTAGGGGGGTCCATTGTGGGTGGCAGCATGCTGAAGATGTAGTCTTTGACCAGCCTCTCAAAGTATTTGCTTAATTTCATTCAGGCATGTTACCTTGGTCTGTTTAGGTACTGGAACCATGGTGGACGATAGATGATTTGAAGCAGGAGGGCAATCTACACTGGGAGAGGGAGAGATTAAAAATGTCTGTAAACACACCTGCCAGTTGTGCCACGCACATCCCATGAACACTACCTACTTTCTTTCTTCTTTTTGGATAATTAAAATTTTTAAATATATATGCTGACTGTAATTGACTGTTTTTATTATGTATTGCAATGACTTTCTGCTGCATAACAACAGATTTCACAATATATGCCAGTGATATTAAACCTGATTCGGATATTGCCCTGCTTTTTTCACAGGCTCATTTTGGGGTAAGTACTACAAATTGATGGGTGGAAATCTGACTGGCACCTACTTGCAGATAAGTTTACACCTTTACAGTGGGAAGCAGAAAGAAGAACTAACAAGAGTTGACAGCCATCATGTTCTTGTAAAGGTGAAAACCAAGGAAACAAATACTCGGAAACTGGGAATTGGTGAGCTAAGAGTTCAGAATTGCATAAAGAGAAAAAAGGAAGCACATGACAGGTATAGAGGTAAAGATGAATGGGACCCATAGACAGCAGAAAAATGTAGGGAGATGCTTGAAAAGAAAATTAACAGAGTAAGTTGGCTCAAATATATCCCAAGCATGCAGGATTAAGATAACTTTGAAGGCATTTTATAGATTTAAATTAAAATAATTGGGGTGATGACTGGGGTGGGGGAGATGTATGTACTCACAGGGTGTGTGTGAAGCGTCTAGTGCAGTAGTGTAGTAGTGCTTGTAGTCAGTGGATGCTGTATGCTATATGCTACATCGTGCTCTTTACTTACAGCTATTGCCGCTGACTAGCCTTCTCAACAGAGGGTGAAAAGAGGAGCCGAGTGTGTAAGCCTCCTCCTGCCAGTACAGAGCCTCTCCACCACCAAGACTCCTGCAGTGCCTCCACAAGGCCACACGCGGTCCCAGGCTAAACTACAGGGGATCTCGGAGCAGCAGTGGGCCCCAGAGACCTGGCATGCAGGCCCACCACTGTGTGGACACGCTCTGGCACCTGTCAACCACTGCCCAGCTATGGGTAAGTAGCCCAACTGCATTGGGGTAAGTCTGTTGAGACAAGGCTAAGGGAGCACACCCTGACAGAAAAGCAATGCACAGGCGGCGCGCAATAGGTGGGCCTTATCAGACCAAGGACCCGGCAGCTTCCTACTGCAGCCAAGATGTCCTGGGTTCACCCTTGCCACTGGGATTTACCTCATCATGGTGAAGATAGTGCTACTGAGAGTGGTGGACCCCCTGTGGCACTTTAATATCTCCACCTCTGACCATGGTGAATACCTGCAATAGAACTTGTGGGTCCAGGATAGGACTGTATAGTCATCAAAGATCTCACTGTTAAAGGAGTGGATGTTGTCATTGGATTCTGATGGACAACCAAAGAGAAGAAGAGCATGTGCATGTGCACAAGGGGGAAGAGTTCTGTGTGCGTGTGTATGGAGGGCATGGGGGAAGAGGTGGGTGTGTGTGTATACAGAGAGAGTCATAACTGAATCATTATTCACAAAGGACTTGGTGAGGAAGAAGGTGAAGATCTAGTGCGCGGCTCCATGAATAGATGCATTGGTGCCTTTTAAGTGGAGAAATCCCCAGGAATAGATGAGATTTGCCCTAGGCTGCTGTGGAAGTGTGGAGAGATCTTGCTGGCTTCTGGCTGACATGTTATAGACAATAGGTGCAGGAGTAGGCCATTTGGCCCTTCGAGCCAGCACCGCCATTCAATGTGATCATGGCTGATCATCCACAATCATTACCCCGTTCCTGCCTTCTCCACATTTCCCCTGACTCCGTTATCTTTAAGAGCTTTATCTAGTTCTTTCTTGAAAGCATCCAGAGAATTGGCCTCCAACTCGCTAGGTGAAAAACTTTTTCCAGAAAACTTTCTTTCTTATCTGGCCACAAGTAAGATTCCAGATGACTGGAAGACAAGGACAACAGGGAAAGGACTAGTAATTACAGATCTATGGCTCCAAGGGTAGTCACAGCCAAAGGGTGGTAGTGGGGACGAGCTTCCACTGCTAAACAAATGCTGTACATGGCGAGCGTCTCAAACAGCCTCTGACAACCAAGTCCAACTCCTGACCTTTGCATGTGGCATAGTCCTTAAGCCTGGCAGAGCTGTTCTCACTGACAGGAGAAGGGGCAAAGGCAGGCCACTGGTGCCTTAAAACCAGTTGCTCCGGGCAGATGGGGCTCGTTAACCACTGATGGTAGCTCATCTAGGAGGGGGAAAACTCCAATTTCAAGCCTCTGCTGCCTTGCGGTTATACCCACTCACGGGAAAGGCTTTGGGAATAAACCCTGAGGAAAAATCCAGAATCGGAGTCCCGAAGGCAGCTGACTCTGTACCCAGCACCGGCACAGCAACTCCTGTGATGCTGCTGGCACCAAACTGTATCGACTTCCGTCGTTCCTTTGGACCTGTCATCAGCATGGAGAGGGGGGTCCCACTGTGTGGGTAACAGACGGATCTCCATATCAACTCTGCCCTGGCTTGAGCCCTGGAGAAGCCACTCTCAGTGACTACCAGAGGCGCAGTGCCCATAATTGACCACGACCGATGAAGGCCACATGAGCCCAACATCTGAGGTACGGAAAAATCTAAGAGTCTCAGATCATTGGCAAGTTACTGGGAAGAAGTCATTGGAATAAGTAGGGCAGTCTTTTTTAAAATACACAACATGGTAGGTAGTTGGAATGTCTTACCTGGAGTGATGGTGGAGGAAGATACAATACAGGCATTAAAGAGGCCTGAGATAGGCACACAAATGTGCAGAAAATGGAAGGATATGGACATGGCATTCAGTTGGCCATTTAATTACTAATTTAATTTGTTCAGCACAATATTGTACTGACTGTACTTTTCTATGTTGTATGTTATTAGATATCAATAAAATTAGAAGGCATAGGTTTATGTAAAGATGGAAATTTTGTGGGGATCAGGTGGAGACCTTTTTCAGCCAGTGTAGAAAGCACTTGGAACTTAATAGCAGAGAGGGTTGAAAGCAATGTCACTAACAACATTTAAGAAGTGCCAGGACAAACATGGAATTGTCTAGGCATGGAAAATGGAATGAGCCCACGGATTAGCATTGATGTGGAGGGCAGACTGGACACATTTTTACTGTTGTACAAATTGGTGTAATAATAACTAGGTTCTCGTGGTGGGAGATTTTAATTTCCCAAATATTGATTGACATGTCCCTAGAGCAAGGGGTTCAGATAGGGTGAAGTTTGTTAGGTGCATTCAGGAAGGTTTCCTCAAACAATATGTCGATAAGCCTACAAGAGGAGAGACTGTACTTGACTGGTATTCAGAACTGAACCTGGTCAGGTGTCAGATCTCTCAGTGGGAGAGCACTTTGGAGAGAGTGATCACCATAGCATTGGAGAGGGATAGGTGCAGACAAGTTAGTAATGTGTTTAATTGGAGTAAGGGGAAAGATGAGGCTATCAGGCAGGAACTTGGAAGCATAAATTGGGAACATTTTCTGAGGGAAATGTAAGGAAGAAATGTGGAAAATGTTCAGGAGTTATTTGTGTGGAGTTCTGCATAGGTACATTTCAATAAGACAGAAAAGTTATGGTAGGGGAAAGGAACCATGGTGTACAAAGACTGTAATAAATCTAGTCAAGAAGAAAAGAAAAGCTTAGGAAAGGTTCAAAAAACTAGGTAATGATAGAGATCTAGAAGATTATAAGGCTAGCAGGAAGGAGCTTAAGAATGAAATTAGGAGTGGCAAAAGGGGCCACGAGAAGGCCTTGGTGAGCAGGATGAAGGAAAACCCCAAGGTATTAAACAAGTATGTGAAGAGCAAGAGGATAAGATGTGAGAGAATTGGACCAGTCAAGTGTGAGAGTGGAAAAGTGTATATGGAACCAGAGGAGATAGCAGATGTACTTAAAGAATACTTTGCTTCAGTATTCACTATGAAAAAGGTTCTTGGCGATTTACAGAGGATTGAAAAGCTTGAGCACATAGACATTAAAAAAGAGGATGTGATGGAGCTATTGGAAAGCATCGAGCTAGATAAGTCACCGGGACCAGACGACATGCACCCCAGGCTGATCTGGGAGGTGAGGGAGGAAATTGCTGAACCTCTGGCGATGATCTTTGCATCAGCAATGGGGACGGAAGAGGTTCCAGAGGATTGGAGGGTTGCGGATGGTGTTCCCTTATTCAAGGGAGTAGAGATAGCCCAGGAAATTATAGACCAGTAAGTCTTACTTCAGTGGTTGTTAAGTTGATGGAAAAGATCCTGAGAGGCAGGGTTTTTGAACATTTAGAGAGGCATAATATGATTAGGAATAGAATGGTTTGGTCGAAGGCAGGTCATGCCTTGAGCGTGATTGAATTTTTTGAGGATGTGACTAAACACATTGATGAAGGAAGAGCAGTAGATGTAGAGTATATGGATTTCAGCAAGGCATTTGATAAGGTACCTCATACAAGGCTTATTGAGAAAGTAAGGAGGCATGGGATCCAAGGGGACATTGCTTTGTGGATCCAGAACTGGCTTGCCCACAGAAGGCAAAGAATGGTTGTATACAGGACATATTCTGCATGGAGTTCGGTGACCAGTGGTGTGCCTCAGGGATGGGTTAGTAAATCTGCTGATGACACTAAGGTTGAGTGTGTTGTCGATAGTGTGGACAGCTGTCAGAGGTTACAGCGGGACATTGATAGGATGCAAAACTGGGCTGAGAAGTGGCAGATGGAGTTCAACCCATTTTGGTTGGTAAATATGATGGTAGAATTTAGCATTAATGGCAAGACTCTTGGCAGTGTGGCGGATCAGAGGGAACTTCGGGTCCGATTCCATAGGACACTCAAAGCTGCTGCGCAGGTTGACTCTGTAGTTAAGAAGGCATAAGGTGCATTGGCCTTCAGCAATCATAGGATTGTGATTAGCAGCTATATAGGTGGTCAGACCCCACTTGGAGTACTGTGCTTACTTCTGGTCACTTCACGACAGGAAGGGATAACCCTACAGGGATTGAATTCAAGAGCAGGGAGGTCATGCTGCAACTATACAGGGTACTGGTGAGGCCGCACCTGGAGTACTGTGTGCAGTTCTGGTCTCTATACTGTTGGTATACTGGCTTTGGAGGCAGTGTAGACAAGGTTCACCAGGTTGATTCCAGGGATGAAGGGGTTAACCTATGAGGAGAGATTGAGTCGCCTGGGACTATAGTCTCTGGAATTCAGAAGAATGAGATGGGATCTTATGGCAACATACAACATTTTGAAAGGGATAGATAAGATAGAAGTAGGAAAGTTGTTTCCATTGGTAGGTGAGACTAGAACTAGAGGACATTGCCTCAAGATTCGGGGGAGAAAATTAAGGATGGAGATGAAGAGAAACTGTTTTTCCCAGAGAGTGGTTAATCTGTGGAATTCTCTGCCCAGAGAAGCAGTTAAAGTTTCTTCACTAAATATATTTAAGATAGTTTTTTTAAAAATAGTAAGGAAATTAAGGGTTATGGGGAGAAGGCAGGTAGATGGAGCTGAGTTTACGGTCAGATCAGTCACGATCTTATTGAATGGTGGGGCAGGCTCGATGGGCCGGATGGCCCACTCCAGTTCCTATTTCTTATGCTCTTTTAGAAGGATGTGGAAACCATAGGAAGGGTGCAGAGGAGATTTCCAATGATGTCACCGGGATTGGGGGCATGTCTTATGAGAATATGTTGAGTGAACTTGGCCCTTTCCCCTTGGAGCGATGGAGGATGAGAAGTGACCTGAAAGAGGTATATAAGATGATGAGAGGCACTGATTGTGTGGATAGTCAGAGGTTTTTTCGCAGGGCTGTAATGGCTAGCATGAGAGGGCAGAGTTTTAAGGTGCTTCGAAGTAGGTACAGAGAAGATGTTGGGGTAAGTTTATTATGCAGAGTGGTGAGTGTGTGGAATGGGCTGCCGGCAACGGTGGTTGAGGCGATACAATAGGGTCTTTTAAGAGACTCCTGGATAGGTACATGGAGCTCAGAAAAATAGTGGGCTATAGGGTTCTAGGTAATTTCTCAGGTAAGGACATGTTCGGCTTTGTGGGCTGAAGGGCCAGTATTGTGCTGTAGACTTTCTATGTTTTTTTTAGTCACATACTTACAAAATCCCATAGACAGACGGGCAGTGGCCATAAACAGATTTAAAACAACAGCAGTCAAAACAGGAATAGATGTCCATACCTCTGACATCCAGAACTTTAACATAGTAAGATTTCTGCACAGTTTCACCATATGTTGTTATGGTATTTTCATAAATGCCACGATCATCCAGATCTATATTGTTCAATGTCAGAGAGCCATTCCTTGTGTTGTAATCTATTCGATGGATGTAATAGTCACTGTAACGGATATCAGGTGATCCAATGACATGAAGCACCATCAAGGAAATCCGGTCACGTAGGACAAGTGACCACTTAATCATCGATCCCTTTTGGAGTTCACTGCCACTGTATCCTTCCAGTAAAACAGATGAGTAACGACCAGCAAAGATATATTGGACACTCAGAGCCATGGGATGCAACTGTGAACAAACTGAAGATTATTGCCTTGTGAACAGATTGTTCAAAATGGTGAATAACAAATGTTTCCATGTGCCTATCTGGGACCTGCCCCGTGAAATGGTGTGACAGTAGAGCTGGGGGGGGGGGGGGGGGGGAGAGACAGCCGCTTTAATTTTGAGTGCCTGTTGAGAGGGGAGAGCTGAAAGTGCCTAAATTATGTCCCAGAGAGGGTGGGCAAGAATTCTGGTGAGTGAGATGGGGGGGGGGGGGGGAAGGCTGTGTGGGGGAGAGGCAGGAGACAGAGGAGGACAAAGACAGAGAGTGGGGGCTGGGGTTGGAGAAGAGGACGGTGTGAATGGGGGCATGGAGGCGACGTGGGAAGGGACGGGGTGAGCGGGGATGGGGAGAACGGGGGGGGGGTCAGGGATGGGTTAATCAGGGGTGAGGATGAGAATTGGGTTCCCCCTCCCTACTCCCCACCCTTCCTCTTCCTCTCCATCTCATCCCCCTTCCCTACCCTCCCCTCCCAGATTTTCTCCCCCGCAACCCCAACTCCATTGCTGCCCATCCCTCTCCCCACCTCCTCTCTCACCAGACCATCCTACCACTTTGACTTTCTCTCCACCTCACCATCCCGTCCTTTCCTTCAGGTCACCTCCTCTGCCCTCCTCCCTCCTCCCTCCTCCCTCCTCCCTCCTCCCTCCTCCCTCCCCACTCACCGTGCAACAAGCAGAGCAACAAGAACCAGGCTCGGAGCCACATTCCGCTCTAACGCCGTTACCTAGGAGATGAAGAGGCGGGGCGTAGAGATTGACGGGGAGGGGGTACGTGTCACGTGGTTCCCTAGAGACGTGTAGGTCATGATGATTGGCAGTTGTCAGGCAGGACCGTGTTTACACGTGGGCGATGGGTGGAGCCAGGAGGAGGGGCGTGCCGTGCACAAGCTCGGTTCTCTGACAGGCAGGGCCAGGAAGAGGGGCGAGACCTGGAGAACACGGGGGCTATGGTGGGCGGGGCAAGGAGGAGGGGCGTGGCCTGGTTCTGTGGGGGGCGGCTCACACTCCGGACGGGACGTTTACGGGGACGGAATCGGGCACGAGCTCCTGGTTTGAACGCAGCGTCAGCACTGGCCTCCGGTTACGGCCAAACGGGTTTCTCGTCCCGGCGTGAGGGCAAAATGAGACTTTATATTTGGTTGTCAGGTAAACCGATCCAGCGTGATGAGGCGGAAAACCATAAAACATGATGGGGGACTGGGGGTGTGAGCAGAGATGATAGAGGAGAGCGGGGGTGTGAGGGAGATGATGGGGAGAGTGGGGGTGTGAGGGAGATGATAGAGGAGAGCGGGGGTGTGAGGGAGATGATGGGGAGAGTGGGGGTGTGAGGGATATGACAGAGGAGAGTAGGGGTGTGAGGGAGATGATGGGGAGAGCGGGGGTGTGAGGGAGATGATAGAGGAGAGCGGGGATGTGAGGGAGATGATGATGAGAACGGGGGTGTGAGGGAGATGATGAGAGTGGGAGTGTGAGGGAGATGATAGAGGAGAGTAGGGGTGTGAGGGAGAGGATGAGAGTGGGAGTGTGAGGGAGATGATGAGGAGAGCGGGGCTGTGAGGGAGATGATGGGGAGAGTGAGGGAGATGATGAGAGTGGGGGTGTGAGGGAGATGATAGAGGAGAGTAGGGGTGTGAGGGAGAGGATGAGAGTGGGGGTGTGAGTGAGATGATAGAGGAGAGTAGGGGTGTGAGGGAGATGATGGGGAGAGTGAGGGAGATGATAGAGGAGAGTGGGGGTGTGAGGGAGCTGATAGAGGAGAGTGGGGGTGTGAGGGAGATGATGATGAGAACGGGGGTGTGAGGGAGATGATGGGGAGAGTGAGGGAGATGATGAGAGTGGGGGTGTAAGGGAGATGATAGAGGAGAGTAGGGGTGTGAGAGAGAGGATGAGAGTGGGGGTGTGAGGGAGATGATAGAGGAGAGTGGGGGTGTGAGGGAGATGATAGAGGAGAGTGGGGGTGTGAGGGAGATGATGAGGAGAGCGCGGCTGTGAGGGAGATGATGAGAGTGGGGGTGTGAGGGAGATGATGGGGAGAGTGAGGGAGAGGATGAGAGTGGGGGTGTGAGGGAGATGATAGAGGACAGCGGGGCTGTGAGGGAGATGATGAGAGTGGGGGTGTGAGGGAGATGATCAGGAGAGTGAGAGAGATGATGAGAGCGGGGGTGTGAGGGAGATGCTAGGGGAGAGTGAGGGAGATGATGAGAGTGGGGTTGTGAGAGAGATGATAGAGGAGAGCGGGGATGTGAGGGAGATGATGGGGAGAGCGGGGGTGTGAGGGAGATGATAGAGGAGAGCGGGGATGTGAGGGAGAATTTGGGGAGAGTGAGAGAGATGATGAGAGTGGGGGTGTGAGGGAGATGATAGAATAGAGAGGGGGTGTGAGGAAGATGATGGGGAGAGCGGGGATGTGAGGGAGAATTTGGGGAGAGTGAGGGAGATGATGAGAGTGGGGGTGTGAGGGAGATGATAGAGGAGAGAGGGGGTGTGAGGGAGATGATAGAGGAGAGCGGGGGTGTGAGGGAGATGATGGGGAGAGTGAGGGAGATGATGAGAGTGGGGTTGTGAGGGAGATGATAGAGGAGAGTAGGGGTGTGAGGGAGATGATGAGAGTGGGGGTGTGAGGGAGATGATGAGAGTGGGGGTGTGAGAGATGATGGGGAGAGTCGGGGTGTGAGGGAGATGATCAGGAGAATGAGGGTGTGAGGGAGATGATCGCAGAGCGAGGGTGTGAGGGAGATGATGGGGAGAGTGGGGGTGTGAGGGTGATCATGGGGAGAGTGAGGGTGTGAGGGAGATGATAGAGGAGAGCGGGGGTGTGAGGGAGATGATGGGGAGAGTGAGGGTGTGAGGGAGATGACAGGAGAGTGGGGGTGTGAGGGAGATGATGG
This sequence comes from Hemitrygon akajei, assembly GCF_048418815.1. Taxonomy (NCBI): domain Eukaryota; kingdom Metazoa; phylum Chordata; class Chondrichthyes; order Myliobatiformes; family Dasyatidae; genus Hemitrygon; species Hemitrygon akajei. Next base: position 189,310,927 of record NC_133125.1, on the reverse strand, counting down.
GGAGAGTGAGGGTGTGAGGTAGATGATGGGGAGAGCGGGGGTGTGAGGGAGATGATCAGGAGAACGAGGGTGTGAGGGAGATGATCAGGAGAGCGAGTGTGCGAGGGAGATGATGGGGCGAGCGAGTGTGCGACGGAGATGATGGGGAGAGCGGGGGTGTGAGGGAGATGATCAGGAGAACGAGGGTGTGAGGGAGATGATCAGGAGAGCGAGTGTGCGAGGGAGATGATGGGGCGAGCGAGTGTGCGACGGAGATGATGGGGAGAGCGGGGGTGTGAGGGAGATGATCAGGAGAACGAGGGTGTGAGGGAGATGATCAGGAGAGCGAGTGTGCGAGGGAGATGATAGAGGAGAGTGGGTGTGTGAGGGAGATGATGTGCAGAGTTGTGTGTGATGGGGATGATGAGGAGAGTGGGGGTGTGAGGGAGATTATGGGGAGAGCGAGGGTGTGAGGGAGATGATGGGAGTGAGGGTGTGTGAGGGAGATGATGGGGAGAGTCGGGGTGTGAGGGAGATGATCAGGAGAATGAGGGTGTGAGGCAGATGATCGGAGAGTGAGGGTGTGAGGGAGATGATAGAGGAGAGCGGGGGTGTGAGGGAGATGATGGGGAGAGTGAGGGTGTGAGGGAGATCACAGAGGAGAGTGGGGGTGTGAGGGAGATGATGGGGAGAGTGAGGGAGATGATGAAAGTGGGGGTGTGAGGGAGATGATGGGGAGAGTGAGAGAGATGATGAGAGCGGGGGTGTGAGGGAGATGCTAGGGGAGAGTGAGGGAGATGATGAGAGTGGGGTTGTGAGAGAGATGATAGAGGAGAGCGGGGATGTGAGGGAGATGATGGGGAGAGCGGGGGTGTGAGGGAGATGATAGAGGAGAGCGGGGATGTGAGGGAGAATTTGGGGAGAGTGAGAGAGATGATGAGAGTGGGGGTGTGAGGGAGATGATAGAGGAGAGTGGGGGTGTGAGGGAGATGATAGAATAGAGAGGGGGTGTGAGGGAGATGATGGGGAGAGCGGGGGTGTGAGGGAGATGATAGAGGAGAGCGGGGATGTGAGGGAGAATTTGGGGAGAGTGAGGGAGATGATGAGAGTGGGGGTGTGAGGGAGATGATAGAGGAGAGTAGGGGTGTGAGGGAGATGAGAGTGGGGGTGTGAGGGAGATGATGAGAGTGGGGGTGTGAGGGAGATGATGAGAGTGGGGGTGTGAGGGAGATGATGAGAGTGGGGGTGTGAGGGAGATGATGAGAGTGGGGATGTGAGAGATGATGGGGAGAGTGAGGGAGATGATGAGAGTGGGGATGTGAGGGAGATGATGGGGAGAGTCGGGGTGTGAGGGAGATGATCAGGAGAATGAGGGTGTGAGGGAGATGATCGCAGAGCGAGGGTGTGAGGGAGATGATGGGGAGAGTGGGGGTGTGAGGGTGATCATGGGGAGAGTGAGGGTGTGAGGGAGATGATAGAGGAGAGCGGGGGTGTAAGGGAGATGATGGGGAGAGTGAGGGTGTGAGGGAGATGACAGAGGAGAGTGGGGGTGTGAGGGAGATGATGGTGAGAGTGAGGGTGTGAGGTAGATGATGGGGAGAGCGGGGGTGTGAGGGAGATGATCAGGAGAACGAGGGTGTGAGGGAGATGATCAGGAGAGCGAGTGTGCGAAGGAGATGATAGAGGAGAGTGGGTGTGTGAGGGAGATGATGGGCAGAGTTGTGTGTGAGGGGGATGATGAGGAGAGTGGGGGTGTGAGGGAGATTATGGGGAGAGAGGGTGTGTGAGGGAGATGATGGGAGAGAGGGTGTGTGAGGGAGATGATGGGGAGAGTCGGGGTGTGAGGGAGATGATCAGGAGAATAAGGGTGTGAGGGAGATGATCGGAGAGCGAGAGTGTGAGGGAGATGATGGGGAGAGTGGGGGTGGGAGGGTGATCATGGGGAGAGTGAGGGTGTGAGGGAGATGATAGAGGAGAGCGGGGGTGTGAGGGAGATGATGTGGAGAGTGAGGGTGTGAGGGAGATGACAGAGGAGAGTGGGGGTGTGAGGGAGATGATGGGGAGAGTGAGGGAGATGATGAAAGTGGGGGTGTGAGGGAGATGATGGGGAGAGTGAGAGAGATGATGAGAGTGGGGTTGTGAGAGAGATGATAGAGGAGAGCGGGGATGTGAGGGAGAATTTGGGGAGAGTGAGAGAGATGATGAGAGTGGGGGTGTGAGGGAGATGATAGAGGAGAGTGGGGGTGTGAGGGAGATGATAGAATAGAGAGGGGGTGTGAGGGAGATGATGGGGAGAGCGGGGGTGTGAGGGAGATGATAGAGGAGAGCGGGGATGTGAGGGAGAATTTGGGGAGAGTGAGGGAGATGATGAGACAGGGGGTGTGAGGGAGATGATAGAGGAGAGCGGGGGTGTGAGGGAGATGATGGGGAGAGTGAGGGAGATGATGAGAGTGGGGTTGTGAGGGAGATGATGAGAGTGGGGGTGTGAGGGAGATGATAGAGGAGAGTAGGGGTGTGAGGGAGATGATGAGAGTGGGGGTCTGAGGGAGATGATAGAGGAGAGTAGGGGTGTGAGGGAGATGATGAGAGTGGGGGTGTGAGGGAGATGATGAGAGTGGGGATGTGAGAGATGATGGGGAGAGTGAGGGAGATGATGAGAGTGGGGATGTGAGGGAGATGATGGGGAGAATCGGGGTGTGAGGGAGATGATCAGGAGAATGAGGGTGTGAGGGAGATGATCGCAGAGCGAGGGTGTGAGGGAGATGATGGGGAGAGTGGGGGTGTGAGGGTGATCATGGGGAGAGTGAGGATGTGAGGGAGATGATAGAGGAGAGCGGGGGTGTGAGGGAGATGATGGGGAGAGTGAGGGAGATGACAGAGGAGAGTGGGGGTGTGAGGGAGATGATGGGGAGAGTGAGGGTGTGAGGTAGATGATGGGGAGAGCGGGGGTGTGAGGGAGATGATCAGGAGAACGAGGATGTGAGGGAGATGATCAGGAGAGCGAGTGTGCGAAGGAGATGATAGAGGAGAGTGGGTGTGTGAGGGAGATGATGGGCAGAGTTGTGTGTGAGGGGGATGATGAGGAGAGTGGGGGTGTGAGGGAGATTATGCTTAGAGCGAGGGTGTGAGGGAGATGATGGGAGTGAGGGTGTGTGAGGGAGATGATGGGGAGAGTCGGGGTGTGAGGGAGATGATCAGGAGAATAAGGGTGTGAGGGAGATGATCGGAGAGCGAGGGTGTGAGGGAGATGATGGGGAGAGTGGGGGTGTGAGGGTGATCATGGGGAGAGTGAGGGTGTGAGGGAGATGACAGAGGAGAGTGGGGGTGTGAGGGAGATGATGGGGAGAGTGAGGGTGTGAGGGAGATGATGAAAGTGGGGGTGTGAGGGAGATGATGGGGAGAGTGAGAGAGATGATGAGAGCGGGGGTGTGAGGGAGATGCTAGGGGAGAGTGAGGGAGATGATGAGAGTGGGGTTGTGAGAGAGATGATAGTGGAGAGCGGGGATGTGAGGGAGATGATGGGGAGAGCGGGGTTGTGAGAGAGATGATAGAGGAGAGCGGGGATGTGAGGGAGAATTTGGGGAGAGAGAGAGATGATGAGAGTGGGGGTGTGAGGGAGATGATAGAGGAGAGTGGGGGTGTGAGGGAGATGATAGAATAGAGAGGGGGTGTGAGGGAGATGATGGGGAGAGCGGGGGTGTGAGGGAGATGATAGAGGAGAGCGGGGATGTGAGGGAGAATTTGGGGAGAGTGAGGGAGATGATAGAGGAGAGAGGGGGTGTGAGGGAGATGATAGAGGAGAGCGGGGGTGTGAGGGAGATGATGGGGAGAGTGAGGGAGATGATGAGAGTGGGGTTGTGAGGGAGATGATGAGAGTGGGGGTGTGAGGGAGATGATAGAGGAGAGTAGGGGTGTGAGGGAGATGATGAGAGTGGGGGTGTGTGGGAGATGATAGAGGAGAGTAGGGGTGTGAGGGAGATGATGAGAGTGGGGGTGTGAGGGAGATGATGAGAGTGGGGGTGTGTGGGAGATGATAGAGGAGAGCGGGGGTGTGAGGGAGATGATGGGGAGAGTGAGGGAGATGATGAGAGTGGGGATGTGAGGGAGATGATAGAGGAGAGTGGGGGTGTGAGGTAGATGATGGGGAGAGTGGGGGTGTGAGGTAGATGATGGGGAGAGCGGGGGTGTGAGGGAGATGATCAGGAGAACGAGGGTGTGAGGGAGATGATCAGGAGAGCGAGTGTGCGAGGGAGATGATGGGGCGAGCGAGTGTGCGAGGGAGATTATGGGGAGAGAGGGTGTGTGAGGGAGATGATGGGAGAGAGGGTGTGTGAGGGAGATGATGGGGAGAGTCGGGGTGTGAGGGAGATGATCAGGAGAATAAGGGTGTGAGGGAGATGATCGGAGAGCGAGAGTGTGAGGGAGATGATCGGAGAGCGAGGGTGTGAGGGAGATGATGGGGAGAGTGGGGGTGGGAGGGTGATCATGGGGAGAGTGAGGGTGTGAGGGAGATGATAGAGGAGAGCGGGGGTGTGAGGGAGATGATGTGGAGAGTGAGGGTGTGAGGGAGATGACAGAGGAGAGTCGGGGTGTGAGGGAGATGATCAGGAGAATGAGGGTGTGAGGGAGATGATCGCAGAGCGAGGGTGTGAGGGAGATGATGGGGAGAGTGGGGGTGTGAGGGTGATCATGGGGAGAGTGAGGGTGTGAGGGAGATGATAGAGGAGAGCGGGGGTGTAAGGGAGATGATGGGGAGAGTGAGGGTGTGAGGGAGATGACAGAGGAGAGTGGGGGTGTGAGGGAGATGATGGTGAGAGTGAGGGTGTGAGGTAGATGATGGGGAGAGCGGGGGTGTGAGGGAGATGATCAGGAGAACGAGGGTGTGAGGGAGATGATCAGGAGAGCGAGTGTGCGAAGGAGATGATAGAGGAGAGTGGGTGTGTGAGGGAGATGATGGGCAGAGTTGTGTGTGAGGGGGATGATGAGGAGAGTGGGGGTGTGAGGGAGATTATGGGGAGAGAGGGTGTGTGAGGGAGATGATGGGAGAGAGGGTGTGTGAGGGAGATGATGGGGAGAGTCGGGGTGTGAGGGAGATGATCAGGAGAATAAGGGTGTGAGGGAGATGATCGGAGAGCGAGAGTGTGAGGGAGATGATCGGAGAGCGAGGGTGTGAGGGAGATGATGGGGAGAGTGGGGGTGGGAGGGTGATCATGGGGAGAGTGAGGGTGTGAGGGAGATGATAGAGGAGAGCGGGGGTGTGAGGGAGATGATGTGGAGAGTGAGGGTGTGAGGGAGATGACAGAGGAGAGTGGGGGTGTGAGGGAGATGATGGGGAGAGTGAGGGAGATGATGAAAGTGGGGGTGTGAGGGAGATGATGGGGAGAGTGAGAGAGATGATGAGAGTGGGGTTGTGAGAGAGATGATAGAGGAGAGCGGGGATGTGAGGGAGAATTTGGGGAGAGTGAGAGAGATGATGAGAGTGGGGGTGTGAGGGAGATGATAGAGGAGAGTGGGGGTGTGAGGGAGATGATAGAATAGAGAGGGGGTGTGAGGGAGATGATGGGGAGAGCGGGGGTGTGAGGGAGATGATAGAGGAGTGCGGGGATGTGAGGGAGAATTTGGGGAGAGTGAGGGAGATGATGAGACAGGGGGTGTGAGGGAGATGATAGAGGAGAGCGGGGGTGTGAGGGAGATGATGGGGAGAGTGAGGGAGATGATGAGAGTGGGGTTGTGAGGGAGATGATGAGAGTGGGGGTGTGAGGGAGATGATAGAGGAGAGTAGGGGTGTGAGGGAGATGATGAGAGTGGGGGTCTGAGGGAGATGATAGAGGAGAGTAGGGGTGTGAGGGAGATGATGAGAGTGGGGGTGTGAGGGAGATGATGAGAGTGGGGGTGTGAGGGAGATGATGAGAGTGGGGATGTGAGAGATGATGGGGAGAGTGAGGGAGATGATGAGAGTGGGGATGTGAGGGAGATGATGGGGAGAATCGGGGTGTGAGGGAGATGATCAGGAGAATGAGGGTGTGAGGGAGATGATCGCAGAGCGAGGGTGTGAGGGAGATGATGGGGAGAGTGGGGGTGTGAGGGTGATCATGGGGAGAGTGAGGATGTGAGGGAGATGATAGAGGAGAGCGGGGGTGTGAGGGAGATGATGGGGAGAGTGAGGGAGATGACAGAGGAGAGTGGGGGTGTGAGGGAGATGATGGGGAGAGTGAGGGTGTGAGGTAGATGATGGGGAGAGCGGGGGTGTGAGGGAGATGATCAGGAGAACGAGGATGTGAGGGAGATGATCAGGAGAGCGAGTGTGCGAAGGAGATGATAGATGAGAGTGGGTGTGTGAGGGAGATGATGGGCAGAGTTGTGTGTGAGGGGGATGATGAGGAGAGTGGGGGTGTGAGGGAGATTATGGGGAGAGCGAGGGTGTGAGGGAGATGATGGGAGAGAGGGTGTGTGAGGGAGATGATGGGGAGAGTCGGGGTGTGAGGGAGATGATCAGGAGAATAAGGGTGTGAGGGAGATGATCGGAGAGCGAGGGTGTGAGGGAGATGATGGGGAGAGTGGGGGTGTGAGGGTGATCATGGGGAGAGTGAGGGTGTGAGGGAGATGATGGGGAGAGTGAGGGTGTGAGGGAGATGACAGAGGAGAGTGGGGGTGTGAGGGAGATGATGGGGAGAGTGAGGGTGTGAGGGAGATGATGAAAGTGGGGGTGTGAGGGAGATGATGGGGAGAGTGAGAGAGATGATGAGAGTGGGGGTGTGAGGGAGATGATAGAGGAGAGTGGGGGTGTGAGGGAGATGATAGAATAGAGAGGGGGTGTGAGGGAGATGATAGGGAGAGCGGGGGTGTGAGGGAGATGATAGAGGAGAGCGGGGATGTGAGGGAGAATTTGGGGAGAGTGAGGGAGATGATAGAGGAGAGAGGGGGTGTGAGGGAGATGATAGAGGAGAGCGGGGGTGTGAGGGAGATGATGGGGAGAGTGAGGGAGATGATGAGAGTGGGGTTGTGAGGGAGATGATGAGAGTGGGGGTGTGAGGGAGATGATAGAGGAGAGTAGGGGTGTGAGGGAGATGATGAGAGTGGGGGTGTGTGGGAGATGATAGAGGAGAGTAGGGGTGTGAGGGAGATGATGAGAGTGGGGGTGTGAGGGAGATGATGAGAGTGGTGGTGTGAGAGATGATGGGGAGAGTGAGGGAGATGATGAGAGTGGGGTTGTGAGGGAGATGATGAGAGTGGGGGTGTGAGGGAGATGATAGAGGAGAGTAGGGGTGTGAGGGAGATGATGAGAGAGGGGGTGTGAGGGAGATGATGAAAGTGGGGGTGTGAGGGAGATGATGGGGAGAGTGAGAGAGATGATGAGAGTGGGGGTGTGAGGGAGATGATAGAGGAGAGTGGGGGTGTGAGGGAGATGATAGAATAGAGAGGGGGTGTGAGGGAGATGATGGGGAGAGCGGGGGTGTGAGGGAGATGATAGAGGAGAGCGGGGATGTGAGGGAGAATTTGGGGAGAGTGAGGGAGATGATAGAGGAGAGAGGGGGTGTGAGGGAGATGATAGAGGAGAGCGGGGGTGTGAGGGAAATGATGGGGAGAGTGAGGGAGATGATGAGAGTGGGGTTGTGAGGGAGATGATGAGAGTGGGGGTGTGAGGGAGATGATAGAGGAGAGTAGGGGTGTGAGGGAGATGATGAGAGAGGGGGTGTGAGGGAGATGATGAAAGTGGGGGTGTGAGGGAGATGATGGGGAGAGTGAGAGAGATGATGAGAGTGGGGGTGTGAGGGAGATGATAGAATAGAGAGGGGGTGTGAGGGAGATGATGGGGAGAGCGGGGGTGTGAGGGAGATGATAGAATAGAGAGGGGGTGTGAGGGAGATGATGGGGAGAGCGGGGGTGTGAGGGAGATGATAGAGGAGAGCGGGGATGTGAGGGAGAATTTGGGGAGAGTGAGGGAGATGATAGAGGAGAGTGGGGGTGTGAGGGAGATGATAGAATAGAGAGGGGGTGTGAGGGAGATGATGGGGAGAGCGGGGGTGTGAGGGAGATGATAGAGGAGAGCGGGGATGTGAGGGAGAATTTGGGGAGAGTGAGGGAGATGATAGAGGAGAGAGGTGGTGTGAGGGAGATGATAGAGGAGAGCGGGGGTGTGAGGGAGATGATGGGGAGAGTGAGGGAGATGATGAGAGTGGGGTTGTGAGGGAGATGATGAGAGTGGGGGTGTGAGGGAGATGATAGAGGAGAGTAGGGGTGTGAGGGAGATGATGAGAGTGGGGGTGTGTGGGAGATGATAGAGGAGAGTAGGGGTGTGAGGGAGATGATGAGAGTGGGGGTGTGAGGGAGATGATGAGAGTGGTGGTGTGAGAGATGATGGGGAGAGTGAGGGAGATGATGAGAGTGGGGATGTGAGGGAGATGATAGAGGAGAGTGGGGGTGTGAGGTAGATGATGGGGAGAGTGGGGGTGTGAGGTAGATGATGGGGAGAGCGGGGGTGTGAGGGAGATGATCAGGAGAACGAGGGTGTGAGGGAGATGATCAGGAGAGCGAGTGTGCGAGGGAGATGATGGGGCGAGCGAGTGTGCGACGGAGATGATGGGGAGAGCGGGAGTGTGAGGGAGATGATCAGGAGAACGAGGGTGTGAGGGAGATGATCAGGAGAGCGAGTGTGCGAGGGAGATGATAGAGGAGAGTGGGTGTGTGAGGGAGATGATGGGCAGAGTTGTGTGTGAGGGGGATGATGAGGAGAGTGGGGGTGTGAGGGAGATTATGGGGAGAGCGAGGGTGTGAGGGAGATGATGGGAGTGAGGGTGTGTGAGGGAGATGATGGGGAGAGTCGGGGTGTGAGGGAGATGATCAGGAGAATGAGGGTGTGAGGGAGATGATCGGAGAGCGAGGGTGTGAGGGAGATGATGGGGAGAGTGGGGGTGTGAGGGTGATCATGGGGAGAGTGAGGGTGTGAGGGAGATGATAGAGGAGAGCGGGGGTGTGAGGGAGATGATGGGGAGAGTGAGGGTGTGAGGGAGATCACAGAGGAGAGTGGGGGTGTGAGGGAGATGATGGGGAGAGTGAGGGTGTGAGGGAGATGATGGGGAGAGTGAGGGAGATGATGAAAGTGGGGGTGTGAGGGAGATGATGGGGAGAGTGAGAGAGATGATGAGAGCGGGGGTGTGAGGGAGATGCTAGGGGAGAGTGAGGGAGATGATGAGAGTGGGGTTGTGAGAGAGATGATATAGGAGAGCGGGGATGTGAGGGAGATGATGGGGAGAGCGGGGGTGTGAGGGAGATGATAGAGGAGAGCGGGGATGTGAGGGAGAATTTGGGGAGAGTGAGAGAGATGATGAGAGTGGGGGTGTGAGGGAGATGATAGAGGAGAGTGGGGGTGTGAGGGAGATGATAGAATAGAGAGGGGTGTGAGGGAGATGATGGGGAGAGCGGGGGTGTGAGGGAGATGATAGAGGAGAGCGGGGATGTGAGGGAGAATTTGGGGAGAGTGAGGGAGATGATGAGAGTAGGGGTGTGAGGGAGATGATAGAGGAGAGAGGGGGTGTGAGGGAGATGATAGAGGAGAGCGGGGGTGTGAGGGAGATGATGGGGAGAGTGAGGGAGATGATGAGAGTGGGGTTGTGAGGGAGATGATGAGAGTGGGGGTGTGAGGGAGATGAGAGTGGGGGTGTGAGGGAGATGATAGAGGAGAGTAGGGGTGTGAGGGAGATGATGAGAGTGGGGGTGTGAGGGAGATGATGAGAGTGGGGATGTGAGAGATGATGGGGAGAGTGAGGGAGATGATGAGAGTGGGCATGTGAGGGAGATGATGGGGAGAGTCGGGGTGTGAGGGAGATGATCCGGAGAATGAGGGTGTGAGGGAGATGATCGCAGAGCGAGGGTGTGAGGGAGATGATGGGGAGAGTGGGGGTGTGAGGGTGATCATGGGGAGAGTGAGGGTGTGAGGGAGATGATAGAGGAGAGCGGGGGTGTGAGGGAGATGATGGGGAGAGTGAGGGTGTGAGGGAGATGACAGAGGAGAGTGGGGGTGTGAGGGAGATGATGGGGAGAGTGATGGTGTGAGGTAGATGATGGGGATAGCGGGGGTGTGAAGGAGATGATCAGGAGAACGAGGGTGTGAGGGAGATGATCAGGAGAGCGAGTGTGCGAAGGAGATGATAGAGGAGAGTGGGTGTGTGAGGGAGATGATTTGTAGAGTTGTGTGTGAGGTGGATGATGAGGAGAGTGGGGGTGTGAGGGAGATTATGGGGAGAGCGAGGGTGTGAGGGAGATGATGGGAGAGAGGGTGTGTGAGGGAGATGATGGGGAGAGTCGGGGTGTGAGGGAGATGATCAGGAGAATGAGGGTGTGAGGGAGATGATCGGAGAGCGAGGGTGTGAGGGAGATGATGGGGAGAGTGGGGGTGTGAGGGTGATCATGGGGAGAGTGAGGGTGTGAGGGAGATGATAGAGGAGAGCGGGGGTGTGAGGGAGATGATGGGGAGAGTGAGGGTGTGAGGGAGATGACAGAGGAGAGTGGGGGTGTGAGGGAGATGATGGGGAGAGGGAGGGTGTGAGGGAGATGATGGGGAGAGTGAGGGAGATGATGAAAGTGGGGGTGTGAGGGAGATGATGGGGAGAGTGAGGGAGATGATGAGAGTGGGGTTGTGAGAGAGATGATAGAGGAGAGCGGGGATGTGAGGGAGATGATGGGGAGAGCGGGGGTGTGAGGGAGATGATAGAGGAGAGCGGGGATGTGAGGGAGAATTTGGGGAGAGTGAGAGAGATGATGAGAGTGGGGGTGTGAGGGAGATGATAGAGGAGAGCGGGGGTGTGAGGGAGATGATGGGGAGAGCGGGGTTGTGAGGGAGATGATAGGGGAGAGCGGGGGTGTGAGCAAGATGATGGGGAGAGTGAGGGAGGTGTTGAGAGTGGGGGTGTGAGGGTGATCATGAGGAGAGTGGGGGTGTGAGGGAGATGATGAGGAGAGTGGGGGTGTGAGGGTGATGATGAGGAGAGTGGGGGTGTGAGGGTGATGATGGAGAGAGTGGGGGCGTAAGGGAAATTATGGGGAGAGCGAGGGTGTGAGGGAGATGAGGAGAGCAAGGGTGTGAGGGAGATGATGGGGAGAGTGATGGAGATGATGGGGAGAGTTGGTTTGTTAGGGAGATGCGGGAGTGTGAGGGAGTTGATGGGGAGAGTGAGGGTATGAGAGATGATGAGGAGAGTGGGGGTGTGAGGGAGATGATGGGGAGATTGAGGTTGTGAGTGAGATGATGTGGTGAGTGTGGGTGTGAGGGAGATGAATGGAGAGTGAGGGTGTGAGGGTGATGATGGGGAGAGTGGGGTTGTGAGGGAGATGATGGGGAGAGCGGGGGTGTGAGGGAGATGATGGGGAGAGCGGGGGTGTGAGGGAGATGAATGGAGAGTGAGGGTGTGAGGGTGATGATGGGGAGAGTGGGGTTGTGAGGGAGATGATGGGGAGAGCGGGGGTGTGAGGGAGATGATGGGGAGAGCGGGGGTGTGAGGGAGATGATGGGGAGAGTGGGGGTGTGAGGGAGATGATGGGGAGAGTGGGGGTGTGAGGGAGATGATAGAGGAGAGCGGGGGTGTGAGGGAGATGACGGGGAGAGTGAGAGAGATGATGAGAGTGGGGGTGTGAGGGAGATGATGGGGAGAGTGAGGGAGATGATGAGAGTGGGGGTGTGCGGGAGATGATAGAGGAGAGTAGGAGTGTGAGGGAGATGATAGAGGAGAGCGGGGGTGTGAGGGAGATGATGGGGAGAGCGGGGGTGTGAGGGAGATGATGGGGAGAGCGGGGGTGTGAGGGAGATGATGGGGAGAGCGAGGGTGTGAGGGAGATGAGGAGAGCGAGGGTGTGAGTGAGATGATGGGGAGAGTGGGTGTGTGAGGGAGATGATGGGGAGAGCGAGGGTGTGAGTGAGATGAGGAGAGCGAGGGTGTGAGTGAGATGATGGGGAGAGTGGGTGTGTGAGGGAGATGATGGGGAGAGCGGGGGTGTGAGGGAGATGATGGGGAGAGCGAGGGTGTGAGTGAGATGAGGAGAGCGAGGGTGTGAGTGAGATGATGGGGAGAGTGGGTGTGTGAGGGAGATGATGGGGAGAACGAGGGTGTGAGGGAGATGATCAGGAGAGTGGGAGTGTGAGGGAGATGATGGGGAGAGTGGGGGTGTGAGGGAGATGATGGGGAGAGCGGGGGTGTGAGGGAGATGATGGGGAGAGCGGGGGTGTGAGGGAGATGATGGGGAGAGCGGGGGTGTGAGGGAGATGATCAGGAGAACGAGGGTGTGAGATGATGGGGAGAGCGGGGGTGTGAGGGAGATTATGGGGAGAGCGAGGGTGTGAGTGAGATGAGGAGAGCGAGGGTGTGAGTGAGATGATGGGGAGAGTGGGTGTGTGAGGGAGATGATGGGGAGAACGAGGGTGTGAGGGAGATGATCAGGAGAGCGAGTGTGCGAGGGTTATGATGGGCAGAGTTGTGTGTGAGGGGGATGATGGGGAGAGTGGGTGTGTGAGGGGGATGATGGGGAGAGTGGGTGTGTGAGGGAGATGATGGGGAGAGTGGGGGTGTGAGGGAGATGATGGGTAGAGCAGGGGTGTGTGGAAGAGGATCAGGAGATCGAGGGTGTGAGGGAGATGATCAGGAAAGCGAGTGTGCGAGGGAGATGATAGAGGAGAGTGGGTGTGTGAGGGAGATGATGGGCAGAGTTGTGTGTGAGGGGGATGATGAGGAGAGTGGGGGTGTGAGGGAGATTATGGGGAGAGCGAGTGTGTGAGGGAGATGATGGGAGTGAGGGTGTGTGAGGGAGATGATGGGGAGAGTGGGGGTATGAGGGAGATGATCAGGAGAGCGAGGGTGTGTGGGAGATTATCGGGAGAGCGATGGTGTGAGGCAAATGATGGGGAGAGCGAGGGTGTGAGGGAGATGATGGGGAGAGCGAGGGTGTGAGTGTGATCATGGGGAGAGCGAGGGTGTGAGGGTGATCATGGGGAGAGTGAGGGTGTGAGGGAGATGATAGAGGAGAGTAGGGGTGTGAGGGAGATGATAAAGGAGTGCGGGGGTGTGAGGGAGATGATAGAGGAGAGTGGGGGTGTGAGGGAGATGATAGAGGAGAGTGGGGGTGTGAGGGAGATGATAGAGGAGAGCGGGGGTGTGAGGGAGATGATGGGGAGAGTGAGGGAGATGATGAGAGCGGGGGTGTGAGGTAGATGATGGGGAGAGCGGGGGTGTGAGGGAGATGATCAGCAGAACGAGGGTGTGAGGGAGATGATCAGCAGAACGAGGGTGTGAGGGAGATGATCGGGAGAGCAAGTGTGCGAGGGAGATGATGGGGAGAGCGGGGGTGTGAGGAAGATGATCAGGAGAACGAAGGTGTGAGGGAGATGATCAGGAGAGCGAGTGTGCGAGGGAGATGATAGAGGAGAGTGGGTGTGTGAGGGAGATGATGGGCAAAGTTGTGTGTGAGGAGGATGATGAGAGTGGGGGTGAGTGGGAGATTATGGGGAGAGCGAGGGTGTGAGGCAGATGATGGGAGTGAGGGTGTGTGAGGGAGATGATGAGAGTGGGGGTGTGAGGGAGATGATGGGGAGAGTGAGGGAGATGATGAGAGTGGGGGTGTGAGGGAGATGATGGGGAGAGCGGGGGTGTGAGGGAGATGATGGGGAGAGTGAGGGAGATGATGAGAGTGGGGGTGTGAGGGAGATGATAGAGGAGAGCGGGGGTGTGAGGGAGATGATAGGGGAGAGTTAGGGAGATGATGAGAGTGTGGGTGTGAGAGAGATGATAGAGGAGAGCGGGGGTGTGAGGGAGATGATAGAGGAGAGCGGGGGTGTGAGGGAGATGATGGGGAGAGCGGGGTTGTGAGGGAGATGATAGAGGAGAGCGGGGGTGTGAGCAAGATGATGGGGAGAGTGAGGGAGGTGTTGAGAGTGGGGGTGTGAGTGTGATCATGAGGAGAGTGGGGGTGTGAGGGAGATGATGAGGAGAGTGGGGGTGTGAGGGTGATGATGAGGAGAGTGGGGGTGTGAGGGTGATGATGGAGAGATTGGGGGCGTAAGGGAAATTATGGGGAGAGCGAGGGTGTGAGGGAGATGAGGAGAGCAAGGGTGTGAGGGAGATGATGGGGAGAGTGATGGAGATGATGGGGAGAGTTGGTTTGTTAGGGAGATGCGGGAGTGTGAGGGAGTTGATGGGGAGAGTGAGGGTGTGAGAGATGATGAGGAGAGTGGGGGTGTGAGGGAGATGATGGGGAGATCGAGGTTGTGAGTGAGATGATGTGGTGAGTGTGGGTGTGAGGGAGATGAATGGAGAGTGAGGGTGTGAGGGTGATGATGGGGAGAGTGGGGTTGTGAGGGAGATGATGGGGAGTGAGTGTGTGAGGTTGATGGGGAGAGTGAGGGTGTGAGGGAGATGATAGGGATTGCGTGTGTGAGAGAGTTGATGGGGAGAGTGAGGGTGTGAGGGAGATTTTGGAGCACAGTGGTGGGTCTGATGGAGAATTTGGGGGAGTAGGTATTGTCTGGAAGAGTATGGAGTGAGTGTTTGTTCAGGATATCCAAGGGATGTGAGTATTTTAAGGAATTTATTGGGAATATTGCTGAGATATGGAAATTTTGAGGATGTGGTTGTGTGAGGGTGATTTTGGTGGAGACTTGGGGGTGTTCAAGAAATTATGAGGGTTTGGGGTGTGAGGGAGTTCATGGGGGAGAATGGGGATGAGGTCAAGATTTTGCGGAATGGGGTGTGGTTGTTTATGGTTGTGTAGGGAGTTTATAAGGGAATGTCATGGGAATGAGGGAGATCATGGGGGACAGCGGGTGTTGTGAGTGGGATTATGGGGTAGTATGATTGTTCGAGTGAGAGTGAGATTATGGGGTAGTATGAGGTTGTGAGGGAGATTATGGGAGCGAGTGTGGGGTCTGTGAGGCTGAATCTGGGGAGTGTGCAGTCTGTGAGAGTTAGGGACAATGTGCTGTATTTAAATGTGTGTAGATTTCTGAACCTGTTGGAGCAATTAGAGATTGGTCAGTGTGACATTGTGCGCATTTCTGAGCCATGGCTGAAGTAAGGCATTAAATGGGAGTTTACATTGAATATGTATATGTAACTGCTGTATGTGATTTTGTGCTGGTCTTGTAGCTTTAGTTTTTGGTTTGTTGGGTGGTAGAGTTGGTCTCCTGACTTGGTGTGTCTGGGTAGTGTTGTTTTGTCTGGTGGATCTGGAGCTCCTTTCCAGGGAATGCGCTAAGATGGTAGTGCGATATTAATACGCAGCAGCCTCTCCGGACTCTGGACTTGGGGATTACCAGATGTTATGTGGATTTTCTGGTGTAGTCTGTTTTGTCATGTGCTTTTGTGATGATATTCTGGAGAAACATTGTCTCATTTTTTAACTGCATTGCATTTGTGGTTTCTAAATGACAATAAACTGAAACTGAACTAAACTGAAATGATATACCGTAGATTCCGGATTTTAAGCCGCTACTTTTTTCCCACATTTTGAACAGCTTTGAACTCTGCGGCATTTAATACGGAGCGGCTAATGTATTATTTTTTTTCATGCCGCCAAAAACATTTTGCCTCGTAACAGTAGACCAATAAAATTGATGAGTAGTTCACAGAGGTCCAATGAAATTGTACGATAAATCAAGCGCACTTTCACAATTAAATTATTGTAAATCAGTCATTTGTACTCACCCTCATCAACATGGAAAACACTCGAAGAAAAGCATTGTGCTGCCTTTATGGCAGTTATTTAGTTTATAATATTTTTGCTTAGTAATTCATTTGTTAGTTAAAGTTAGAACTGTTTTAACTATATTTGTTTTCTGTACTACATCGCGGGATGCTATGACGTCACACCCGGTTTCGCCGCGTCTTGTGGGATACCGGTTTGCGATAAACGGGACGGCGGGGGGGAGCGGCGGAGCGAAAACGCTGCTTTTAAGTTAAAGGCGATCAATAACTTTTCCTGGTAGGCTGCAGTATATATATTTTTTACCAGTCGTTAGGAGATATTGGAATGTTGTTCAGTAAAGAAGTATACGCAACATATATTTAAAAGTAGCCGCGTTACAGGCACGGTTCGAAAAAAAGCATTTGCAATATGTATTTGTTTATGTTACCATATGGATTTAATTAAAAGTTAAAAAATCCTCACGTGTAATATCTTTCTGTGTAAATATCTCATATTACAACGTGGGACACCTGCGGCCTAAAATCCGGTGCGGCCTGTACAAGTAAAAAATTGATTTTATTTCTAAAATTAGAGCCAGCGGCTTTTAATCAGGTGCGCTCTGTAGTCCGGAATCTACGGTACTTTGCATCGAAAAGGCATGCAAGAAGGCATAGGCGGTGGTATGGCTCTGTTGCTAAGAATGGAATTATATCTTTAGAAAGAGGTCTGTTTGAGCCAGATTATAGCGGAGTGTTGTGGGTGTGAGGAAGATTAAGGGGGAGAGGGGGGGTTTGAGGAATATTAAGGGGGAGTGATGGGTCTGAGAGATTATGAGGAGAGTGGGTTGAGGGAGATTACGGCGGACTCAGGGGTACAAGGGAGTTTATGGAGAGAGTGAGGGTTGTAAAAAACATGGGAGAGTGGGCAGTGAGGGAGATAATAGAAAACCTACAGTACAATACAGGCCCTTCGGCCCACAAAGTTGTGCCAAACATGTCCCTTCCTTAGAAGTCACTAGACTTCCCCATAGCACTCTACTTTTCTTAGCTCCATGTACCTATCCAAAAGTCTCTTAAAAGACCCTGTTGTATCCGCCTACATCACCGTTGCTGACAGCCCATTCCACACACTCACCACTCTCTGAGTTAAAAAACTTACCCCTGACATCACCTCTGTACTTACTCTCCAGCAACTTTAACCTGTGTCCCTTGTGGCAACCATTTCAGCCCTGGGAAAAAGCCTCCGACTAACCACACAATCAATTCCTGTCATCATGCACAGCTGCTTTGAGTGTCCTATGGACTCGGACTCCAAGATCCCTCTGATCCTCCACAATGCCAAGGGTCTTACCTTTAGTACTATATTCTGCCATCATATTTGACCTACCAAAATGAACCACTTCACACTTACCTGGGTTGAACTCCATCTGCCACTTCTTAGCCCAGTTTTGCGTCCTATCAATGTCCCGCTGTAACCTCTGACAGCCCTCCACACTATCCACAACACCTCCATCCATTGGGTCATCAGCAAACTTACTACCCATCCCTCCACTTCCTCATCCAGGTCATTTATAAAAAGTCACAAAGATTAAGGGTCCCAGAACTGATCCCTGAGGCACACCACTGGTCACCGATCTCCATGCAGAATATGACCCATCTACAACCACTCTGCCTTCTGTGGATAATCCAATTCTGGATCCACAAAGCAATGTCCTCTTGGATCCCATGCCTCCTCAATTTCTCAATAAGCCTTGCATGGGGTACCTTATCAAATGCCTTGCTGAAATCCATATACACTACATCTACTATTTTACCTTCATCAATGTGTTTAGTCTCATCCTCAAAAAATTCAATCAGGCTTGTAAGGCATGACCTGCCCTTGACAAAGCTGTGCTGACTATTCCTAATCATATTATACCACTCCAAATGTTCATAAATCCTGCCTCTCAGGATCTAATCCATCAACTTACCAACCACTGAAGTAAGACTCACTAGTCTATAATTTCTGGGGCGTTCTCTACTCCCTTTCTTGAATAAAGGAACAACATCCGCAACCCTGCAATCCTTTGGGACTGCTCCCGTCCCACTGATGATTCAAAGATCATCGGCAGAGACTCAGCAATCTCCTCCCTCACCTCCCACAGTAGCCTGGGGTATATCTCATCTGGTGCTAGCGACTTATCCAACTTGATGCTTTCCAAAAGCTCTAGCACATTCTCTTTCTTAATACCTACATGCTCAAGCTTTTCAGTCAGCTGCAAGTCTGCACTACAATCACCAAGATCCTTTTCCAAAATGAATACTGAAGTAAAGTGTTCATTAAGTACCCCTGCTATTTCCTCTGGTTCCATACACACTTTCCCATTGTCACACTTGATAGGTCCTATTCTTTCATGTCTTATCCTTTTGCTCTTCACATACTTGTAGAATGCCTTGGGGTTTTCCTTAATCCTGCCCACCAAGGCCTTCTCATTGCCCCTTCTGGCTCTCTTAATTTCCGTCTTAAACTCCTTCCTGTTAGCCTTATAATCTTCTAGATCTCTAACATTACCTAGCTCTCTGAACCTTTTGTAAGCTTTTCTTCTTGACTAGATTTATTACAGGCTTTGTACACCACAGTTCCTTTACCCTACCATAACTGCCCTGTCTCATTGGAATGTACCTGTACAGAACTCCACACAAATACCCCCTGAGTATTTGCTGCATTTCCTCATCTCATGTGGTAACTTCAAGAGCCTTCTGAAAATCCAAATATACAATATCCTCTGCATCCCTTGATCTATCCTACTTGTAATCTCCTCAAAAAATTCCAACAGGTTCATCCAGCATGATTTTCTCATGCTGACTTTGTCCTGTGTCTCCAAATGCTTGATAACCTCATCCTTAATAATTGGCACCAACATCTTTGCAGCCACTGAAGTCAGGCTAGCTGGTCTATAATTTCCTTTCTGCTGCCTTCCTCCTTTCAAAAAGAGTGGAGTGACATTTGCATATGGTGGAGTATGGGGAGTGTGAGAAAAATTATGGGATAAAATAAAGGTTTGAGGGAGACTATGGGTTACAGTGAGAGTTTGAGGGAGATTGCAGGGGAGTGGGAAGGTGTGAGGGAGAGTGGGGCTTGTGAGATAATTGAGTGTGGGGGTGAGGGTCACAGGTTGAGAGAGGTTATGGGTAGAGTGGGGTTGTAAGGAAGATTATGGGTAGAGTGGGGTTGTGAGGAAGATTATGGGGGCAAGTGGGGTTGTGAGGGACATTTTGGTGAGAGTGGGTAGTGAGGGAGATTATGGGGGACTGTTGGGAGTGTGGGAGAGATGAGCTGTAAGGGAGATTATGGGGGAGGGTGTGGGTCTGAGGGAGATTATGAGGGAATGGGGTTTGGCAGGTTATGGAGTGATTGAGGATATGAGAGAGGGTGTGTGAGGGAGATGGTCAGGGAGAGTATGGCTTGTATGGGAGATAATTGGGGAGAGTGTATAGCAGAGAGGGAGATTATAGGGGTGGGTCTGGGTTCTCAGGTTTTGAGAAAGTGAGGGGGCTGTTGGAGAGTTTGGGCTGGTATGGGAGATAATGGACAGTGGTGAGGAAGAGATTCTGGAAGAGATTTGGGGGTTTGTGGGAGATTGGGGGAAGTGGATGGTGTGAGGGAAATTACGGGGGAGTGGGAGTTTGCAGGATAATGTGGGGAGTGGAAGTTGTGATTATGGGGGAGAGTGGGGTTTGTGTGGGAGATTATGGGGGACTGGGTGGTGTAAGGGAGATTATGGGGGAGAGAGAGGTGTGAGGGACTTCTTGGGGAGAGAGGGGTGATGTGTGGGAGATTGCGGGGTAGAATGGAGTTGTATGGAGACAATAAGACCATAAGGCGTAGGAGCAGAGTTAGGCCATTTGACCAGTTGAGTCTGCTCCACCACTCAGTCATAGCTGATCCTTTACTTCCCTCCTCATCCCTATTCCCCAGCCTTCTCCTGTAACCCTTGATACTGAGTCCAATCAAGAACCTACCAGTTTTTGCCTTAAATACCTGGCCTCAACCAGGTTGTGATAACAAATTCCATAAATTCTCCACCCTCTGGCTAAAGAAATTTCTCCACATCTGTTTTAAATGTATGCCCTTCTATCTCTTGTCCTAGACTCTTCTCGTGGGAAGCATCCTTTCCAATATAATCTGTCTGGGCCTTTCAACATTTGAAAGGTTTCAATGAGATCCCACCTTATCCTGCTAAATTCCAGTGAGTACATGCCCAGAGCCATCAAATGTTCCTCATATGATAACCCTTTCATTCCTGGAATCATCCTTGTGAACCTCCTCTAGACCCTCTCCAATGCAAGCCCAAAACTGCTCACAATACTCAAGGTAAGGCCTCACCTCTGCCTTATAAAGCCTCAGCATTACATCCCTACTCTTGTATTCCTTCTTGAAATGAATGCTAACATGTTCTGGTACTTCTGCTTTCCAAATAAATAGAATCCACTGTATTTACATTTCCTTGGCCTTTTTTAATGATGTTTCTGTTCTCCATTTAGTAAAAATCTACAATTGGTGTTGTTTCAGGGTTCTTAGCTGGTGCCTCTGTGGCTCCTGGGTTTGCTCTGTTGCTGACCACTGCTTCAGGAGGAGAAACAGAAAGTGGAGATGTACTGAAGTGGGGGTATATTACTCCAGCTTCCAAGCACACCAAGGGAAGAGTGGATCCTGGACAAGTGTCAAATGCAAGCAGCAGGCTTCTCCCAATTGACAAGTTACTTGACAAGCCAGGGAACAGTAGAGCTGGCTTTCCCAGAGATGAAGATATTTGTAAGTATCCCTAAGAGAGAGTAGTCTACTAATCATAAGACTTATAAGATTATAGGAGCTGAAATAGCCCACTTGCCCCAAAGAGGGAATCAGTTCTCAGCCTCCATGCATTGCAGCAATGGATAGACCAGAGAACTGAGACTGATGGTGTTAAATCAGATGCTCTAAGCATGGATATATGGATTGGAGGGTCAATGCCAAGGATGATGTGTGCAAGTGGGAATAAGAGCAGATATGACAAACCTCTGGTTGATTTTTTTCCCCACCATTTCAAACTGGCAGCAAAAGACTCCACATCCAATGAAGAGCAAACCTCCCTTGAAAATAGATTCACTAGTTTGGTGGCTGTACCAAGAAGGGAGTGTGAGTAAAACTGACTGAACTTTCTGGTTTAGACAACTGAGAGTTGAAGACATTAGAACACAGGATCTGAGGGGAATTGAAAGGGTAGATGCTGAGGGTCTGTTTCTGCCTTGTACAAGGGGCCATTGAGAAACTATGGATATAAATGTTGTCATCACCACTGTGTTGTAGGTGCTGTCTAGCATAAGATTGATAATGTGTTGGATAATAAAGAGATTGGGTATGATGGTGCCACAAAGTGGATGTCCGGTGCATTGTCTTATTGAACAGCAGAGCAGACCCCAGGCGCTCAGTTAACTACTTCTGCTTCTGTTCTTTTATTCTTACAAAATCAAATTTTGTCCAAAAACAACTTTTGAATTCCTTCCTGCAGCTTCACATACAGTACAAATCACTAAGTATTTTTACAAAGATTAGATGAGAGGTATTGATCGTGTGGATAGTCAGAGGCTTTTTACCAGGGCTGAAGTGGCAAACACGAGAGGGCACAGTTTTAAGGTGGTGGAGGTAGATATGATAGGGTCTTTTAAGAGATTCCTGGATAGGTACATGAAGCTTAGAAAAATGGAAGGCTATGGGTAACCCTAGGTAATTTCTAAAGTAAGTACGTGTTTGGCACAACATTGTGGGGCGAAAGACCTACCGTAGATGTCGGATTATAAGCCGCTACTTTTTTCCCACGCTTTGAACAGCTTTGAACACTGCGGCCTTTACTACGGTGCGGCTAATGCATGATTTTTTTTCATGCCGCCAAAAACATTTTGCCTCGTAACAGTAGACCAATAAAATTGATGAGTAGTTCACAGAGGTCCAATGAAATTGTACGATAAATCAAGCGCACTTTCACAATTAAATTATTGTAAATCAGTCATTTGTATTCACCCTCATCAACCATATAACAATCACAGCACGGAAACAGGCCATTCCGGCCCTCCTAGTCCGTGCCGAACTCTTAATCTCACCTAGTCCCACCTACCCGCACTCAGCCCATAACCCTCCACTCCTTTCCTGTCCATATACCTATCCAATTTTACCTTAAATGACACAACTGAACTGGCCTCTACTACTTCTACAGGAAGCTCATTCCACACAGCTATCACTCTCTGAGTAAAGCAATGCCCCCTCGTGTTTCCCTTAAACTTTTGCCCCCTAACTCTCAAATCATGTCCTCTCGTTTGAATCTCCCCTACTCTCAATGGAAACAGTCTATTCACGTCAACTCTATCTATCCCTCTCAACATTTTAAATACCTCGATCAAATCCCCCCCTCAACCTTCTACGCTCCAATGAATAGAGACCTAACTTGTTCAACCTTTCTCTGTAACTTAAGTGTTGAAACCCAGGTAACATCCTAGTAAATCGTCTCTGCACTCTCTCTAATTTATTGATATCTTTCCTATAATGGAACACATGGAAAACACTCGAAGAAAAGCATTGTGCTGCCTTTATGGCAGTTATTTAGTTTATAATATTTTCGCTTAGTAATTCATTTGTTAGTATTTTCTAGTTAAAGTTAGAAGTGTTAAGTATATTTGTTTTCTGAACTACATCCCGGGATACTATGATGTCACATCCGGTTTCGCCGTGTCTTGTGGGAAATACCGGTTTGCGATAAACAGGAAGGTGGGGGGAGCGCATTAGACCCGAGCGAAAACGCTGCTTTTAAGTTAAGTTAAAGGCGATCAATAACTTTTCCTGGTAGGCTGCAGTATATATTTTTTTACCAGTCGTTAGGAGATATTGGAATGTTGTTCGTGCACTGTTCAGTAAAAAAAGTATACGCAATGTAATTTGTGTGTTACCGAATAGTATGTATATTTAAAAGTAGCCGTGTTACAGGCACGGTTCGAAAAAAAGCATTTGCAATATGTATTTGTTTATGTTACCATATGGATTTAATTAAAAGTTAAAAAATCCTCACGTGTAATATCTTTCTGTGTAAATATCTCATATTACAACGTGGGACACCTGCGGCCTAAAATCCGGTGTGGCCTGTACAAGTACAAAATTGATTTTCTTTCTAAAATTAGAGCCAGCGGCTTTTAATCAGGTGCGCTCTGTAGTGCGAAATCTACGGTATATTGTGCTGTAGGTGTTCTGTTTCTATGTGTCATTTGCTTCAAATCAAACAGTGAGCATTGTGCTAGGCAACTTGCAAGTGTCGCCACACTTGTGGCCTATGACTCACTAACCTTAACCCATATGCCTTTGGAATGTGGAGGAAATTGGACCAATCCGAGGAAACCCACAGGGGAAAACATACAAACTCCTTACAGACACAGCAGGAATGACCCTGATTGGGCATTGTGATAGTCAGAGCTCTTAAGCCTAGTGTAAAAGCTAAAAATATTGATCAATGTAATTGAATTATGTAACCAATCGAGAATGATAATTTACTGTAAATTTGTTCTCTTCCAGCTAAATTCAATTCAGATTCAGTTTCTTGGCCAGAATTCTACCTTAGGCGCCCTGCTGGTTCTTCTGTGCTGTTCTCCATTCTCCCAAATATGAAGAGGCGCAAGGTCATCTGGAGATTTTTGAACCACGAGTACGAGTTGATCATCTTGGAGCATATGTCTTATAGTAATATAGTTTCGTTCAATTCCTATTTCAGACACCGGGTCAAATATGATTTAAAAACTGGCTCCCTCTTAGTGAAAAAATTGCAAGTGGAAGATAGTGGCCTATTTGAAGTGAAATTAGATGAGCTCTTGTTCGCCAAGTCAATTCAATTCAAATATGTCCGTTTTCACCTGGACGTGCAGGGTAAGTATGCCATGTGAGTATGTGTGTAAAATTAAATAAGTACTGAAAAAAACGGAAACCAAAAAATAAAAAAATAGTCAGGGACTGTACATGTGATGGTGGAAATGAGAAGAGGGCATGTCCTGGGTGATGGGGATCTTTTATGACGGATGCCGCCTATTTGCGGCATCGCCTTTTGAAGGTGATCTTAATGCTGAAGAGGCTTGATGCAGCATCCATGATGGAGCTGGCTGAGTTTTCAACTCTCTGCAGCTTTTTTTAATCCTGTGCTTTGACCCCTCCATGCCAGATTGTGATGTAGCCTGGTTTTATTGCTGCCAACCAAGATCTCCTACCTGGAGAGTTTGCTTTGCTACCTGGCCAGTGCGTTCCCACAGTTTACATCAAGTTTTATACACAATGACCTGATTGACATGACATTGGGGGCTTGCATTATAACGGAGATTGTACCTCAAAAACACCTTGCTGGTTGTAAAGCATTTTGCAGTACCCTTATGTTTTGAGAGACACTAAATAGATGCAAGAGACCATAACAGAACAGATTTTCACTGCTCCATGACTGCAAAGTCCTGAACCACAGACCTTGCTAATCTCTTTCAGTGAGGTCTTCACTTGTCGCACAGCATCCAGCACATTGACTCGACAAGTGACCTTTCCCAATGCAAATGACAGGCTGGCTACTCACAGACAACAGCTTAAGCAGCTCACACAAAATGCTGGTGGAACGCAGCAGGCCAGGCAGCATCTATAAGGAGAAGCACAGTCGACGTTTCAGGCCGAGACCCTTCGTCAGGACACTGAGTCCTGAAACGTCGACTGTTCTTCCTATAGATGCTGCCTGGCCTGCTGTGTTCCACCAGCATTTTGTGTGTGTTGCTTGAATTTCCAGCATCTGCAAATTACCTCGTGTTTGAGCTTAAGCAGTTTCTCAGTAGTAATGAAAATTGCTGCCAACAATATTTATTAAATGTCTGATTTCCAAAATCAGTTGCTAAAAAAAACAACTTATTTTGGAAAAAAACAGATTAAAAGCCAAAACATATCCAGAATTGACCATCCAGTGGGGTTACTGGCACAAAGTAAAATCATAATAAAATGAATAGCCAATTACTACTCTGACTTCTTATTAGACTATGAGACATAAGGGCAGAAATAGATAGATAGATACTTTATTCATCCCCATGGGGAAATTCAACATTTTTTCCAATGTCCCATACACTTGTTGTAGCAAAACTAATTACATACAATACTTAACTCAGTAAAAATATGATATGCATCTAAATCACTCTCTCAAAAAGCATTAATAATAGCTTTTAAAAAGTTCTTAAGTAGTTTACTTAAATACATTAAATACAATCAACCCCGGCACTTTAACATATCTTACTCTTGGTGGTTGAATTGTAA
The DNA here is from genome assembly GCF_048418815.1 of Hemitrygon akajei. Classification (NCBI taxonomy): domain Eukaryota; kingdom Metazoa; phylum Chordata; class Chondrichthyes; order Myliobatiformes; family Dasyatidae; genus Hemitrygon; species Hemitrygon akajei. The sequence continues at coordinate 189,285,955 of NC_133125.1, read as the reverse complement.
AGCCTAATGGCATTGGGGAGTATTGACCTCTTCATCCTGTCTGAGGAGCATTGCATCGATAGCAACCTGTCGCTGAAACTGCTTCTCTGTCTCTGGATGGTGCTATGTAGAGGATGTTCAGGGTTTTCCATAATTGACCGTAGCCTACTCAGCGCCCTTCGCTCAGCTACCGATGTTATACTCTCCAGTACTTTGCCCACGACAGAGCCCGCCTTCCTTACCAGCTTATTAAGACGTGAGGCGTCCCTCTTCTTAATGCTGCCTCCCCAACACGCCACCACAAAGAAGAGGGCGCTCTCCACAACTGACCTATAGAACATCTTCAGCATCTCACTACAGACATTGAATGACGCCAACCTTCTAAGGAAGTACAGTTGACTCTGTGCCTTCCTGCCCAAGGCATCTGTGTTGGCAGTCCAGTCTAGCTTCTCGTCTAACTGTACTCCCAGATACTTGTAGGTCTTAACCTGCTCCACACATCAGGAATAAGCCATTCCTGCTCCTCAAGTCATTGATTGGAGTGCTGCACAGAAGCAGTTGAAGCATTCCCATGCAGGTCCAGCAAAGAGCCTTTAAAAACCTAGTCTCCAGAAAAGAGGGGTGCTATCCAATGCAGCAATCATGGGCGAACAGTCGTTGAAGTGGTCTGAATCAGAGTGGTAAGCTTCGGCAAGAACTAACGGAGACAAGGTAAGTAGGTAAGTTCATTCCTTATTTCTTCTCTTTTCTTATTTAACTTGAGAGAATAGGGGATATGTCTACAGAGCGAGTGTTCTGAGTGTCAGATGTGGGATTTCTGGGAAACTACTAGTCTCCCTGATAGTCATGTCTGCACCAACTGCATCGAGATGCAGATCCTTAGAGACTATATGAGGGGAAAAAAGTGGGAGATGGAATACAGTGTTGGTAAATGTATGATAATGCATTTTGGTAAAAGGAACAATAGTACGGACTGTTGGGGAGAAGGTTCAAACATCGGAGGTGCAGAGGGAATTGGAGTATTTTCAGAAAGCATAGAACCATAGAACATTACAGCACAGTACAGGCCCTTCAGCCCTCCATGTTGTGCCGACCTATATAATCCTTAAAAAAAGTACTAAACCCACACCACCCCATAGTGTGTTGTCATTGGAGAGAGTCCAGAGGAGGTTTATGACAATGATTCTGGGAATGAAGGGATTAACGTATGAGGTGCATTTGGCAGCTTCGGGCCTATACTCACTAGAATTTAGAAGAATGCAGGGGGATCTCATTGAAACCTACTGAACATTGAAAGGACTAGATAGGGTGGATGTGGAGAGGATGTTTCCTGTTGTGGGGGTATCCAGAACAAGAGGGCACAACCTCAAAATTGCGGGGTGACCTTTTAGAATAGAGTTGAGGATTCTTTTCAGCCAAAGAGTGGTGAATCTGTGGACTGCACTGCCACCAATTGTGGTGGTGGCAAAGTCCGTGGGTATATTTAAGTTGAAAGTTGATCATTTTCTGATCGGTCAGGGCAACAAAGGATATGGTGAGAAGGTAGGTGTATGGGGTTGAGTGGGATCTGGGATCAGCCACGGTGGAATGGCTGAGCAAAATTGATGGGCTGAATGGCCTAATTCTGCTCCTGTGTCTTATGGTCTTGTGATCTTATGTCAGCTCTGCAGTTCGATCATAGCTGATTTATTTTCCCTTTCAACTCCATTTTTCTGCCTTCTCTCCATAACCTTGCTAATTAAAATTTATCAACCTCCACTTTAAATATACTCAGTGATTTGCCCTCCATAGCCATCTGTGGCAATGAATTCCACAGATTCAGGACCTGCTGGCAAAAGGATTTCTTCCTCATTTCTGTTCTAATAGACATTCCTCAATTCTGAGTCTGATCAGACTCTCAGAGCTGGTCTTAAACTCTCCCACTATTAGAAACATCCCCCTTTGTATTTTTAGAGGGAAAATTATTTTATTGAATTGACTTTACATCATACATATGAGGAGTAAAAATCTATTTTGTATAATGAATTTATTTCTGCTTTGATGACAAGTTGCCTTTTTCATTTGGTAATGCTTTTATGAAGCATCTTTTGTCATTTCCTACCACAGAGTCAGCATTGTACAATGTAGAAATTGACTTTTTGGTCCCCCATGCCAAACTATAATATCCCATTTGCCTGAATTAAATACATCCTCCTTTGCCTTGTTACACTTCTTACCTTCATCTCCTCCTCTGGCTGCTCACTCCAGATATCAACATGTGAAAACTTTGCTACTCCATCTCCCTCTCAGCTTAAACCTATATTTCTAAATAATGGCATTATTGTTGATTGAATATATTAATCATTTTTAGTAGGACACTTCTTACCTAATTTTCAGTGAGCATCTTTTTATATACTTATGATAGGACCTCCACTGTGATACAGAGCATAGATTCTTGCACAGAAATGGGCTTGTACATTCAGCCAGAGACTCTTCCACAGCACAGGAACTCTCTGAAGACTCAGGCTCAGGTTGAAGACATGGTGAAGTACTCCACATAGCTAGGGGGCACAGGCTTTGAGCACCCTGGGGCTGACACCATCCTGGCCTGCAGCCTTGCTTGGGTGGAGACGTTTCAGCTGTCTTTTCACCTGTTCAGCTGTGAAGCCCGCCGTGGTGGTTCCAGGTGTGGGAGGGTTGTAGTCACTAGAGCAGGGTGGGGGGCTGTGAGGAGGGGTAGGAGGGGAGAGTGGAGTATGTGTTGGTTGGGGGCCGACAACAGAAGAATCATGTAAGGGATGTGCAGGGACCACAGTGTCAAATCTGTTGAAGAACAGGTTAAGTTTGTTGGCCCTGTCCACACTGCCTTCAGCTCCTCTTGCTGGTTCCTCCATCATTGTGTGTACGTTGCTTGAATTTCCAGCTTCAGCACATTTTCTCTTGTTTGTGACTAGTTTGTCCACCCTTTTCTCATAGCACATGCCATTTACTCCAACAGTATCCTTCTACACTCTATACATTCCCAAACCAAAAGCTGTGGATGAAACAGGAGGTATATCATCTGCTGAAGGCTAGATCTGTGGCACTCAAGTCTGGTGACCCAGGACTGTACCAGAAAACCAGCTATGATTTGCAGAGGGCTATTTCAAGGGCAAAGAGACTATTTTGAATGACATCGGATGCAGGGCAACTCTGGCAGGGCTTGCAAGACATTACTTCCTACAAAGCGAAACACAATAGCATGAATGGCAGTGATGCTTCTCTGCCAGATGAACTCAACACCTCCTATGTCTACTTTGAAAGGGAGAGCACAACTACAGCTGTGAAGATCCCTGCTGCACCTGTTGACCCCTCTGATCTCTGTCTCAGAGGCCAAAGTTAGGCTGTCTTTAAAGAGGGTTAGAAGGTTCCGATGGAGTACCTGGTAAGGCTCTGAAAACTGGTGCCAAGCAATTGGCAGGAGTATTCAAGGACATTTTCAATGTCCCACTGCTACAGTCAAGAGTTCCCACGTGCTTCAAAAAGGCAACAATTATACCAGTGCCTAAGAAGGATAATGTGAGCTATTTAATGATTATCACCTGGTAATGAAATGAAATATCTTTATTGTCATTGCATAGTAGAATTTTATGCACCAATACAGCGAAAATGACTTTGCAACTTTTGTACTCAATGCTATAAAACAACAAATAAAAAAAACAATAAATATAATCAAGTAACCAGCCAGTACAAGCAATGACCAGCAGTACAAAAGGGCAACTCAGATGCATGACAGCCATATTAAAATATTAATAAAACAGTATTAAAAGTAGCAATATAACAAATTTATGGATGATGCTTGATCAATTGGTTCAGAGCAATTATAGCTGTTTTTCAGTCTGGAAGTGCGGGCATAGAAAATCTTATATCATCTGCCAGATGGAAGAAGTTCAAACAGATGATTGCATGGATGTGTATTGTCCTTACAGATGTTTGTAACACTCATATCTACAGTGATGAAATGCTTTGAGAGGTTGGTCATGACTAGACTGAACTCCTGCCTCAGCAAGGATCTGGACTATTGCAATTTGTCTTTTGCCACATTGCAATTTGCCTTTCTTCACATGGCTTTAGACCACCTGGACAACACAAACATCTACAGTATGTCAGGATGCCGTTCATCGACTATAGAAGAAGAAAGAAGAAAGCCCTTAACTCCTAGTGGAGTCATCGGGACGCCATCATGACAGCGTTTTTTTTAGCAGGCTTTCTTATTTTTATGAGGCCAAGTTGCTAGCTCAACGCTCAACCCAGCACGGATGGAATGTGTGCAAGCTGGCTGGATTCGAACTCCGGAGCCATTGCTTTGAAGTCCAGCGCTTATGCCGCTACGCCACCAGCCGGCTTAATTGACTATAGCTCAGTATTTAATACCATCATTCCCACAATCCTGATTGAGAAGTTACAGAACCTGAGCCTCTGTACCTCCCTCTGCAATTGGATCCTCGACTTCCTATCTAGAAGATCACACTGGTGATCACTGATCACACCTCAGGGGTGTGCACTTAGCCCACTGCTCTGCTCTCTATGGATGACTGTGTGGCTAGGCATAACCATATAACCATATAACAATCACAGCACGGAAACAGGCCATTCCGGCCCTCCTAGTCCGTGCCGAACTCTTAATCTCACCTAGTCCCACCTACCCGCACTCAGCCCATAACCCTCCACTCCTTTCCTATCCATATACCTATCCAATTTTACCTTAAATGACACAACTGATCTGGCCTCTACTACTTCTACAGGAAGCTCATTCCACACAGCTATCACTCTCTGAGTAAAGAAATACCCCCTCGTGTTTCCCTTAAACTTTTGCCCCCTAACTCTCAAATCATGTCCTCTCGTTTGAATCTCCCCTACTCTCAATGGAAACAGCCTATTCACGTCAACTCTATCTATCCCTCTCAACATTTTAAATACCTCGATCAAATCCCCCCTCAACCTTCTACGCTCCAATGAATAGAGACCTAACTTGTTCAACCTTTCTCTGTAACTTAAGTGCTGAAACCCTGGTAACATCCTAGTAAATCGTCTCTGCACTCTCTCTAATTTATTGATATCTTTCCTATAATTCGGTGACCAGAACTGTACACAATATTCCAAATTTGGCCTTACCAATGCCTTGTACAATTTTAACATTACATCCCAACTTCTGTACTCAATGCTCTGATTTATAAAGGCCAGCGTTCCAAAAGCCTTCTTCACCACCCTATCTACATGAGACTCCACCTTCAGGGAACTATGCACTGTTATTCCTAGATCTCTCTGTTCCACTGCATTCCTCAATGCCCTACCATTTACCCTGTATGTTCTATTTGGATTATTCCTGCCAAAATGTAGAACCTCACACTTCTCAGCATTAAACTCCATCTGCCAACGTTCAGCCCATTCTTCTAACCGGCATAAATCTCCCTGCAAGCTTTGAAAACCCACCTCATTATCCACAACACCTCCTACCTTAGTATCATCAGCATACTTACTAATCCAATTTACCACCCCATCATCCAGATCATTTATGTATATTACAAACAACATTGGGCCCAAAACAGATCCCTGAGGCACCCCGCTAGTCACCGGCCTCCATCCCGATAAACAATTATCCACCACTACTCTCTGGCATCTCCCATCTAGCCACTGTTGAATCCATTTTATTACTCCAGCATTAATACCTAATGACTGAACCTTCTTAACTAACCTTCCATGTGGAACTTTGTCAAAGGCCTTGCTGAAGTCCATATAGACTACATCCACTGCCTTACCCTCGTCAACATTCCTCGTAACTACTTCAAAAAATTCAATAAGGTTTGTCAAACATGACCTTCCACGCACAAATCCATGCTGGCTACTCCTAATCAGATCCTGTCTATCCAGATAATTATAAATACTATCTCTAAGAATACTTTCCATTAATTTACCCACCACTGATGTCAAACTGACAGGTCTATAATTGCCAGGCTTACTTCTAGAACCCTTTTTAAACAATGGAACCACATGAGCAATACGCCAATCCTCCGGCACAATCCCCGTTTCTAATGACATCTGAAAGATCTCCGTCAGAGCTCCTGCTATCTCTACACAAACTTCCCTCAAGGTCCTGGGGAATATCCGGTCAGGACCCGGAGATTTATCCACTTTTAAATTTCTTAAAAGCGCCAGTACTTCCACCTCTTTAATTGTCATAGGTTCCATAACTTCCTTACTTGTTTCCCACACCTTACACCATTCGATATCCTTCTCCTTAGTGAATACCGAAGAGAAGAAATCGTTCAAAATCTCTCCCATCTCCCTCGGCTCCACACATAGCTGACCACCCTGATTCTCTAAGGGACCAATTTTATCCCTCACTATCCTCTTGCTTTTAATATAACTGTAGAAGCCTTTCGGATTTACTTCCACCTTATTTGCCAAACCAAACTCGTAACTTCTTTTAGCTTTTCTAATCTCTTTCTTAAGTTTCCTTTTACATTCTTTATATTCCTCGAGCAATTCCTTTACTCCATGCTGCCTATATCTATTGTAGACATCCCTCTTTTTTCGAACCAAGTTTCTAATATCCCTTGAAAACCATGGCGCTTTCAAACCTTTAACCTTTCCTTTCAACCGAACAGGAACATAAAGATTCTGTACCCTCATAATTTCACCCTTAAATGACCTCCATTTCTCTATTACATCCTTCCCATAAAACAACTTGACCCATTCCACTCTCTCTAAATCCCTGCGCATCTCCTCAAAGTTAGCCTTTCTCCAATCAAAAATCTCAACTCTAGGTCCAGTCCTGTCCTTCTCCATAATTATATTGAAGCTAATGCTATTGTGATCACTGGACCCGAAGTGCTCCCCAACACATACATCTGTCAGCTGACCTATCGCATTCCCTAACAGGAGATCCAACACTGCCCCATCTCTAGTCGGTACTTCTATGTATTGTTGCAAAAAGCTATCCTGCACACATTTCACAAACTCTAAACCATCCAGCCCTTTTACAGAATGAGCTTCCCAATCTATGTGTGGAAAATTAAAATCTCCCACAATCACCACCTTGTGTTTACTACAAATATCTGCTATCTCCTTACACATTTGCTCTTCCAACTCACGCTCCCCATTAGGTGGCCTATAATACACTCCTATCAGTGTTACTACACCTTTCCCATTCCTCAATTCCACCCAAATAGCCTCCCTAGAGGAGCTCTGTAATCTATCCTTCCAAAGCACCGCCATAAGATTTTCTCGGACAAGCAATGCAACACCTCCTCCTCTGGCCCCTCCTACTCTATCACACCTGAAGCAACTAAATCCAGGAATATTTAGTTGCCAATCACACCCTTCCTGCAACCATGTTTCACTAATAGCTACAACATCATAATTCCAGGTATCAATCCACACTTTAAGCTCATCCACCTTTCTTACAATGCTCCTAGCATTAAAATAGATATTAAAATTTATAGCTCAAATACCATCTATAAATTTGCTGACAATACAGCTACTGTTGGTAGCATCTCAGATGGTGATGAGAGGGCGTACAGGAGTGAGATATGCCAACTAGTGGAGTGGGGTCACAGCAACAACCTGGCACTCAACGTCAGTAAGATGAAAGAGCTGCTTGTGGACTTGAGGAAGGGTAAGATGAAGGAACACATACCAATCCTCATAGAGGGATCAGAAGTGGAGAGGGTGAGCAGTTTTAAGTTTCTGGGTGTCAAGATCTCTGAGGACCTAACCTGGTCCCAACATGCAGTTATAAAGAAATCAAGACAGCTACATTAGGAATTTGAAGAGATTTGGTATATCAACAAATACACTCAAAAACTTTGATATATGTACTGTGCACAGCATTCTGACGGGCTGCATCACTGTCTGTTATGGGGGCGCGGGTGCTACTGCCCAGGACCGAGAGAAGCTGCAGAGGGTTGTAGTCAACTCCATCTTGGGCACTAGCCTACAAAGTATCCAGGACATCTTCAAGGAGCAATGTCTCAGTAAGGCAGCATCCATTATTAAAGACTTCCTGCATCCAGGGTATGCTATTTTCTCACTGTTACCATCAGGTAGGAGGTACAGAAGTGTGAAGGCACACACAGGGATTCAAGAACAGCTTCTTTCCCTCTGCCATTCCAGTCCTAAATGGACATTGAATCCTTGAACACTGCATCACTTTTTAATATATTATTTCTGCTTTTGCACGATTTTTAATCTATTCAATATATGTATACTGTATTTGATTTACTTATTATTATTTTAGTTTTATTTGTCTATGTTATGTATTGCATTGAACTGCTGCTGCTAAGGTAACAAATTTCACAACACGTGCCGTGATAATAAACCTGATTCTGATTCTGCACCCGCTTAAAAGCCTCTACATCCTGCCTTTAATGGGGTGAGCAGAATTGAATGAAATATTCCAAACACTGCTTCCAATCATCCAAATATACACTATCCATCCAAGTCATCTTGGAATTGTCACAGTTTTTTTTTCATCAGAAGCCAAGAAGTGCTCATATCCTAGAACATAGAAATCTACAGCAACTTACAGGCCCTTTGGCCAACAATGTTGCACCGATCATGTAACCTACTCTAGAAACTGCCTAAAATTGCCCTACAGCATGACCCTCTATTTTTCTAAGTTCCATGTACCGAAGTGTCTCTTAAAAGACCCTATTGTATCCGCCTCTACCACCATTACTTGCAGTGCATTCCATGCCCCCACCACTCTGTGTTGAAAAGTCTACTGAAGAATTAACAATAAAATGTGATCTTGTGGTCATTCTTAAACCTTTGAAATATTTAAAAAGGAGGAATTGTGAGATTGTTGTCTATGTGTTGTGCATCACTGATAAGACATGGTCCAAGCATTGTCACATCGAGAATGCAGGGATAAAAACAAATTAGTACAGTCAATTACAAGATACTTAAAAATGGAAGAGGGATTGCACTGGCATTTTAGACCATAAGACATAGGAGCAGAATTAGGCCATTTAGCCCATTGAGTCTGCTCTGCCATTTAATCATGGCTGATCCTTTTTTTTCTCCTCCTCAACCACATTTCCCAGCCTTCTCTGTAACATTTGATGCCGTGTCCAATCAATCAGTCTCTACTTTAAATACACCCAATGACCTAGACTCCACAGCTCCCCTTGGCAATTAATTTCACAAATTCACTACCTTCTGGCTTAAGAAATTTCTCCACATCTCTGTTTTGAATGAACACCCCTCTATCCTGAGTCTCTGCCCTCTTGTCCAAGAATCTCCCAACATAGGAAACGTCCTTTCCTCATCTATTCTGTCTAGACCTTTGAACATTCAAAAGGTTTAGTGAGATCTTCCCTCATCCTTCTAAATTCCAACGAGCACAGACCTAGAGCCATCAAACATTCCTTGTATGATAACCCTTTCATTCCTGAGATCATTCTTGTGAACCTCGTCTGAATCCTCTCCAATGCCAGCATATCTCTCCTAAGATGAGGAGCCCAAAACTGTTCACAATACTCAAGCTGAGACCTCACCAGTGCCTTCAAAAGCTTCAGCATCACATCCTTGATCTTGCATTCTAAACCTCTTGAAATGAATGCTGACATTGCATTTACCTTCCTCACCACAGAGTCAACCTGCAAGTTAACCTTCAGGGTTAACACACAAGGACTCCCAAGTCCCTTTGCACCTCAGATTTTTGGATATTCTCCCTGTTTAGAAAATAGTCTGTACATTTATTTCTAACTACGGAAGTGCATGACAATGCATTTTCCAACATTATATTTTATTTGCCACTTGGCCATTCTGGATTGGAGGGTTCTGACTAGTGGTGTCCCACAAGGATCGGTCCTGGGTCCTCTACTTTTCATGATTTTTATTAACGACCTGGATGTGGGGGTAGAAGGGTGGGTTGGCAAGTTTGCAGACAACACAAAGGTTGGGGGTGGTGTGGATAGTGTAGAGGATTGTCCAAGATTGCAGAGAGACATTGATAGGATGCAGAAGTGGGCTGGGAAGTGGCAGATGGAGTTCAACCCAGAGAAGTGTGAGGTGGTACACTTTGGAAGGACAAACTCCAAGGCAGAGTACAAAGTAAATGGCAGGATACTTGGTAGTGTGGAGGAGCAGAGGGATCTGGGGGTACATGTCCACAGATCCCTGAAAGTTGCCTCACAGGTAGATGGGGTAGTTAAGAAAGCTTATGGAGTGTTAGCTTTCATAAGTTGAGGGATAGAGTTTAAGAATCATGGGGTAATGATGCAGCTCTAAAACTCTGGTAAGGCCATGCTTAGAGTACTGTGTCCAGTTCTGGTCACTTCACCATAGGAAGAATGTAGAAGCTTTGGAAAGGGTGCAGAGGAGGTTTACCAAGATGCTGCCTGGTTTAGAGAGTATGCATTATGATCAGAGATTAAGGGAGCTAGGGCTTTACTCTCTGGAGAGAAGGAGGATAAGAGGAGACATGATAGAGGTATACAAGATATTAAGAGGAATAGATAGAGTGGACAGCCAGCGCCTCTTCCCCAGGGCAGCACTGCTCAATACAAGAGGATGTGGCTTTAAGATAAGGGGTGGAAAGTTCAAGGGGGATATTAGAGGAAATTTTTTTACTCAGAGTGGTTGGTACGTGGAATGTACTGCCTGAGTCAGTGGTGGAGGCAGATACACTAGTGAAATTTAAGAGACTACTAGACAGGTATATGGAGGAATTTAAGGTGGAGGGTTAGATGGGAGGCAGGGTTTAAGTGCTGGCACAACATTGTGGGCCGAAGGGCCTGTACTGTGCTGTATTGTTCTATGATCTATGTTCTTCTAATCTAAGTCCTTCTGCATCCTACCTACTCCTCCACCAATCTTTGTATTATCTGCAAACTTGGCAACAAAGACATCTATACCATCATCTAAATCATTTATATACAGCATTAAAAGAAGTGGTCCCAACACTGACACCTACAGAACACCATGAGTCACTGGCAGCCAATCAGACAAAGATCCTTTTATTCTCACTCGCTGCTGCCTTCCAATCAGCCAATGCTCTAATCATCTTCGTAACTATCCTGTAAACCACAGACTCTTAACTTGGTAAGCAGCTTCATGTGTGGCACCTTGTCAAAGGCCTTCTGAAAGTCCAATTATACAACATCCACTGCATCCCCTTTATCTATCCTACTTGTAACTACTCAAAGAATTCCAACTGGTTCGTTAGGCAAGATTTTCCCTTAGGGAAACCATGCTTATTTTGTCCTGAATCACCAAGTATTCCATCAGCTCATCCTTAACAATTGACTCTAACATCTTCCCAACTACTGAGGTCAGACAAACTGGTCTATAATTTCCTTTCTGCTGCCTTCCTCCATTCTTAATGAGTGGAGTGACATTTGCAATTTTCCAGTCTTCTGGCACCATGTGAGAGTCCAAAGATTTTTGAACGATAATTTCTAATGCCGCCACAATCCCTAATGCTACCTCTTTCAGAACCTTAGGGTGCAGTTTATCTGGTCCAGGTGACTTATGTACTTTTAAGTCTTTCAGCTTTTGAGCACCACCTCCCTTGTAATAGTAACTGCACCCACTTCTCTTCCTTCACACTCTACAACATCAGGCATACTACAACTGTGTTCCACAGTGAAGACTGATGCAAAATACTCAGTTAGTTCATCAGCCATCTTCTTGTCCCCCTTTATTATTTTTCCTGCCTCATTTTCTAGCAGTCCTATATCCACTCTCATCTCTCTTATTTTTTACATATTTAAAAAAGCTTTTACTATCCACTTTGATATTATTTGCTAGCTTGCTTTCATATTTCATCTTTTCCCTTCTAATGATCTACAGAGTTGCCCTCTGTAGGTTTTTAGAAACTTTCTGATCCTCTATCTTCCCACTAATAATTTGCTTTGTTGCATGCTCTCTTTTGTTTTTACATTAGCTTTGACTTCTCTTGTCAGCCATGGTGGTACTATTTTGCCATTTGAGTATTTCTTCACTTTTGCAATACACATGTCCTGTACCTTCCTCATTTTTCCCAGAAACACTCACCATTGCTGCTCTGTTGACATCCCTGCCAGTAGCTCCTTCCAATTTACTTTGGCCAACTCCTTTTTCATACCACTATAATTTCCCTTACTCCACTGAAATACTGCTATATCAGACATTACTTTCTCCCTATCAAATTTCAAGTTGAACTCAATCATATTGTGATCACTAGTTCCTAAGTGTTCTTTTACCTTCACCTCCCTAATTGCCTCACTACACAACACCCAATCCAGTATAGCTGATCCACTAGTAGGTTCAATGACAAACTGCTTTAAAAAGCCATTTCTTAGGCATTCAGCAAATGCACTCTCTTGAGATCCATTACCAACCTGATTTTCCCCAATCAACCTGAATGTTAAGATCTCCCATAACTATCATAACATTGTCCTTTTGAGATGCCTCTTGTAATCAGTGGTCCATCTTCCAGCAACTGTTGGTAGGCCTATATATAACTTCCATCAGGAACCTTTCACCCTTGCAGTTTCTTATCTCAACCCACGAGGATTCAACAGTTTCCGATCCTGTATCAAATCTTTCTACTGATTTGATGCCATTCTTTACCAGTGGAGCCACACCTCCCCCTCTGCCTACCTTACTATCCCTCCGATACAATGTGTAACCTTGGACATTCAGCTCCCAACTACAACTATCCTTCAGGCAAGATTCAGTGATGGCTACATCATACCTGGCAATCTGTAATAGTGCAACAAGATCATCCACCTTACTTCTTATACTCTGCGCAATGAGATACAACACCTTGAGTACTGTATTTGCTACTCTTATTGATTTTTCATCCCTTGTGTACTGATACTCACCCTGTTGGCTGCAACTATGTCCCATCCCCTGCCTGCTCTTCCTGACAGTCTGACTGCACACTGACAGTGGTGTCTGAAAAGAGAATGCTGTCCAAGTTGCATGCCATCTTGAACAATGACTCCCATCCACTCCATAATGTACTGGTTAGGCACAGGAGTACATTCAGCCAGAGACTCATTCCACTGAGATGTAACACTGAGCATCATAGGAAGGCATTCCTGCCTGTTGCCATCAAACTTTACAACTCCTCCCTCGGAGTGTCAGACACCCTGAGCCCATAGGCTGGTCCTGGACTTATTTCCACTTGGCATGATTAACATTATTATTTAATTATTTATGGTTTTATATTGCTATATTTCTACACTATTCTTGGTTGGTGCGGCTGTAACGAAACCCAGTTTCCCTCGGGATCAATAAAGTATGCCTGTTTGTTTACTTTTTACTATCCACCCTATCCTGAGTCCCATAACTCCAGTTTGCACACTCCTGCCAAATTAGTTTAAACCCTTCCGAACAGCTCTAACAAACCTGCCTGTGATTTTCATCAACGCAAAGGGTAATCTGATTGAAACCTATCAACTATTGAAATGGCTGTATGTTCCTATAGTTGGGGAGTCTCTATCAAGGCATTTCAGTATTTAGTAGGTGTCAATAAGATCTCCCTTGTGGGAATCGAGGACAAGAGCACACTGTGTCAGAATGATAGGTTCTTGATTAGTTATTGCATCAAAGATTACGTGGAGAAGGCGAGAGAATTTGGTTGAGAGGGATAATAAATCAGCCATGATGGAATGACAGAGCAGACTTGAGGCAAGTGGCCTATTTCGGCTTTAATGTCCTGTGCAGCCAACCGGAGTTTTGTAAATTTGTAATGTCACTTTCTGACTCTTGAACTCAATGCCTTGAGAAATAAAGACAAGCATGCTCTGCTTCCTTTCTCACCCTTTCCAGGAAATACAATATATTATTTGTAAATTGGCACGTGAGGTGGGTCATTGTTCTGATCTTCCACTCGCAGTGTTTGCCATTGAGTCATTGGGTCAACAAGGGAGTGAAAATTAAATGACTTTCTGCATAGGGTGATAAGCTGCTACACGTTTGATTAGAAATCTGAACATTTATTGTTAGACCTAACCAGCGTTGTCTTATGTTCTGACAGCTCAACTGCAAACCCCACTGATCTTCCAGAGGCCTGCCTACGTCTCTGATCGTGTTCAGCTGAGCTGCATTGTGCAAACTGGCAAAGTAACTGGCACTCAATGGCTGAAGGATGGTGTACCAATACACAACTATTCACATTATAGAGTGGCATTAGATGGCTCTAGTCTATTCATTGAAGATTTGAAAACCACGGACTGTGGCTTGTATACCTGCAGTGTAAATAATGATGTCAGCAAAGCCCAAATCTCTTACTTTCTTGTTGCAAACGGTAGGATTTCACATTGTATCAGGTGAGAGTTCACCGTACAACACTGTGTGTGAGACAGGAGATTTTTTTTGTTATTGTATTTGGTGAGATTGGTAGTCATATAGAAAATGAAACATTTTCACGTCCCTGTACAATATACAGTATGTTAATCTGTTGACATTAATTTCATCACTAATTGTAATAATATGGGTGGTAGGGTAGCATAGTGATGAGCATAACAATATTAAAGCACCAGTGACCCAGGTTTAATTCCTGCCGCTCACTGTAATGAGTTTATAGTGGTAGCATAACAATGTTAAAGCACCAGTGACCCGGGTCCAATTCCTGCCACTCTCTGTAATGAGTTCATTGCGATGGGCATATCGATATTACAGTACCTGTGACGTGAGTTCAATTTCTACTGCTCTCTGAAATGAGTTGAGTGGATAGGATAACAATAATACAGCACCAGTGACCCAGGTTTAATTCCTGCGGCTCTCTGTATTGAGTTTATAGTACATTACAATATTACTGTTCCAGTGACCTAAGTTAAGTTCTCACCACAGGTTTGTAGCAATTGGCAGAATGATATTACCATACCAGTGACCTGGGCTTACAGTGCCTATAAAAAGTATTTATTCCCCCCCCCCCCGGAAGTTTTCATGTTTTATTGTTTTAAAACATTGAGTCACAGTGGATTTAATTTGGCTTTTTCAACAAACATCAACAGAAAAAAATTCTCCTGTCAATGTGAAAACAGATCTCTACAAATTGGTTTAAATAAATTACAAATATGAAACACAAAATAATTAATGCATAAGTATTCACACCCCCCTCCCTATATTATGACACACCAAATCATCACTGGTGATCCAATCATCCATTGGTTTTAGAAGTCACATAATTAGTTAAATGGAGATCTGTTTTTGCAGTCAAGATATTTCAATTGATTGTAGTAAAAATACACCTTCATCTGGAAGGCCCAACTGCTGGTGAGTCAGTATCCTGGCAAAAACAACATCATGAAGACAAAAGAACACTCCAACCAACTCCACGAAAAGGTTATTGAAAAGCACAAGGCAAGAGATGGATTCAAGAACATTTCCAAGTCACTGAATATAAGTTCATCCATAAGAAATTGAAAGAATATGGCACAGCTGTATAAAAAAAAAGCAGGCTGTCTTCAAAAATTGAGTGACTGTGCAAGAGGAGGACCAGTGAGGGAGATCACCAAGAGACCTAGGACACCTCTGGGGGAGTTAGAAGCTTCAGCGGCTGAGATGGGAGAGTTTGCACATACGGTAACTGTTGCCTGAATGCTTCACCAGTTGCAGCTTTATGGAAGAGTGGTAAAGAGAAAGCCACTGTTGAAAAACCTCTCATGAAATTTCATGACATATGCCCTGGATATTAAACTTGATGCTGATTTGAAGAATTCTCTGAGCAGTATTGTATTGCATTTACAGCATTGGGACCACATTGTTGCATAAGTGTGAGGTGATTCATTTTGGTAAGTCAAATATGTGGTCTGAACATTGGTCAAACATTGTGGTCTGAAGGGCCTATTCCTGTTTGTAATATTCAATGTTCTAGTCCAAATTATTCAACCTTTTAACCCTGAGACAGTGTCCTTGTGTGTATAGTCTCCCACCTGAGGTAACACCTTGACAGTCACTCTCAAAGTGCTGCATGTCTGAATTATAACAAATCTTTACCATACACGCTCTGAGTGAGTACGGGGCGTCTGTATTCAATCTCCCCTCATCGGTGAGTATGAGGCGTCTGTATTCAATCTCCCCTCATCGGTGAGTACGAGGCATCTGTATTCAATCTCCTTCATCAGTGAGTATGAGACGTTTGCATTCAATCTCCCCTCATCAGTGAGTATGACAATAACCTATCCCTCAATGTCAGCAAGATGAAGGAATTGGTTGTTGACTTCAGAAGGAGTAGCGGACCGCACAACCC
Source organism: Hemitrygon akajei (assembly GCF_048418815.1). Classification (NCBI taxonomy): domain Eukaryota; kingdom Metazoa; phylum Chordata; class Chondrichthyes; order Myliobatiformes; family Dasyatidae; genus Hemitrygon; species Hemitrygon akajei. The sequence continues at coordinate 189,269,766 of NC_133125.1, read as the reverse complement.
CATCTACATCGGTGGTGCGCAGGTGGAACAGGTCAAAAGCTTTAAGTTCCTCGGGGTAAATATCACAAATGACCTGACTTGGTCTAACCAAGCAGAATCCACTGCCAAGAAGGCCCACCAGCGCCTTTACTTCCTGAGAAAGCTGAAGAAATTTGGCCTGTCCCCTAAAACCCTCACTAATTTTTATAGGTGCACTGTAGAAAGCATTCTTCTAGGGTTCATCACAACCTGGTATGGAAGGTGTCCTGTCCAAGACCAGAAGAAGCTGCAGAAGATCGTGAACATAGCCCAGCACATCACACAAACCAATCTTCCATCCTTGGACTCACTTTACACCATATGCTGTCGGAGCAGTGCTGCCAGGATAATCAAGGACAAGACCCACCCAGCCAACACACTTTTTGTCCCACTTCCCTCCGGGAGAAGGCTCAGGAGCATGAAGATTCGTACGGCCAGGTTTGGGAACAGCTTCTTTCCAACTGTGATAAGACTGCTGAACAGATCCTGACTCGGATCTGGGCCGTACCTTCCAAATATCTGGACCTGCCTTGCACTACCTTACTTTTCCTTTTCTATTTTCTAATTATGATTTATAATTTGAATTTTTATTATATTTACTTCGATTCGTACTTCAGGGAGCACGAAGTGCAGAATCAAATATCACTGTGATGATTGTACGCTCTAGTATCAATTGTTTGGTGACAATAAATTATAAGTATAATGGTAATGAGGCGTCTGTATTCAATCTCCCCTCATAGAATCAGGTTTAATATTCCCTGCATATGTCATGAAATTTGTAAATTTTGCAGCAGCAGTAAATTGCAACATTTAATAATAGAAGAGAAAAAAACTGAATTACAGTAAATATTACTGTATATCACAAACATGAGAAAATTTGCAGATGCTAGAAATCAAAAGCAACACACACAAAATGCTGGAGGATCTCAGCAGGCCAGGCAGCATCTGTGGAAAAGAGTAGACAACATTTCAGGCCGAGACCTTTCATCAGTCCTGATGTTTCCCTTCAAAGATTCTTCAAGCATTCCTGGATCATGCTTCAGTTATGTGAGATGAGGTGGAGCAGGATGTGCCTCTCTTTTTAGAAGGATAAAGGGTGAATTAGCTAAAATATATAAATGGGCAATGTATTTTTATCAGAAATAAATTTGTGTTATTTTATTTTTTAGGTGTTCTCTCCGTTGTTTTCTATGCGTTTCTGATGTCAGTCATTGCTATGGTCAGTAATGTCACTTCCTTCATTACAGCCATGATGATAATCTTTGTTGTCCTTAGGAATAAACAAGGTATTTGTGTCGTTCTTAAATTATTATTGTGTATATTATTGTTCTGTACATTATTATTAGGTAAATCTACACACTGCTAAGTGTGTTTTTAAATGTTGCTATATTAACAAAAGAATTTCCCAATTGGGAAATCAAGTCTGCTCTGCCATTCAATCATGATCTGATCCAATTCTTGCACAAGGACTTCCAAGTCCCTTTGCATCTCTGCATTTTGAATTCTCTCCCCATCTAAATAATCATCTGCCCATTTATTTCTTCCACCAAAGTGCATGACCATACACTTTCCTACATTGTATTTCATTTGCCACTTCTTTGCCCATTCACTTAAACTATCTAAGTCTCTCTGCAGGCTCTCTGTTTCCTCAACACAGCCCGCTCCTCTACCTGTCTTTATATCATCAGTAAATTTAGCCACAAATCCATTAATCCTACAGTCCAAATTATTGGCATACATCGTAAAAAGTGGCGGTCCCAACACTGACCCCTGTGGAACTCCACTAGTATCTGGCAGCCAGCCAGAATAGGATCCCTTTATTCTCACTCTTTATTTCCTGCTGATTAGCCAATACTCCACGCGTACTAGTAACTCCCCTGTAATTCCATGGGCTCTTATCTTGCTGAGCAGCCTCATGTGCAGCACCTTGTCAGAGGCCTTCTGAAAATCCAAGTACATCATATCTACTGCATCTCCTTTGTCCACCCTCCTTGTAATTTCCTCTAAAAATTGCAGTAGGGTTGTCAGGCAGGATTTTCCTTTCATGCTGGTTTTGGCCTATCCTATCATGTGCCTCCAGGTTCTCCATAATCTTATCCCTAACAATCGATTCCAACAGCTTCCCAGCCACTGATGTCAGGCTAACAGATCTTGCTTGCTTTCTTTTGCTTCCCACCCTTCTAAAATAGCGGAGTAACATTTGCAATTTTCCAGTCATCCAGTAAAATGCCAGAATCTATTGATTCTTGAAAGATCATTGTTAATGCCTCCGCAATCTCTCCAGCTACTTCTTTCAGAACTCGAAGGTGCATTCCATCAGGTCCAGGAGATTTATCCACCCTCAGATCATTAAGCTTCCTGAGCACCTTCTCAGTCATAATTTTCACTACACAAACTTCACTTCCCTGACACATCCGATATACTGCAGATGTCTTCCACTGTGAAGACTGATGCAAAATACGCATTCAGTTCCTCTGCCATCTCTGCATCTCCCATTACAATATCTCCAGCATCATTTTCTATTGGTTCTATATCTACCCTCAACTCTCTTTTAAGCTTATATACTTAAAAAAGCTTTCAGTATCTTCTTTGATATTAGTTGCCAACTTCCTTTCATAAATCTTTTCCTTCCTAATGACCTTCTTAGTTTCCTTCTGCAAGTTTTTGAAAGCTTCCCAATCCCCTGTCTTCCCACCAGCTTTGATTTCCTTGTATGCCCTCTCTTTTGCTTTTAATTTGGCTCTGACTGCAGTTGTCGGCCATGGTAATGTCCTTCTTCCATTCGAAAATTTCTTCTTATTTGGAACATATCTGTCTTGCACTTCCCTCATTTTTCGCAGAAACTCCAGCCATTGCTGCTCTCCTGTCCTTCCTGCTAGTATCACTTTGCAGTCAACCTTGGCCAGTTCCCCTCTCATTATCATTATTATTATTATTATTATTATTATTATTACAAATTGAAATTATAGTACCATATTTTCTGACTCTCAGTCCATAACATTGTGGTATTCTGTTTTCACTTTTGCAGTTGAGAAGTATCGTGGAGAATTTATCACCATCTTTGTGACACTTCAGCTTCTATCTTTCATCTGTTTGCTCATTGCAAGCCTCTTCTGTGTATACATTTCAGGTAAGAGGCCTCAGAGATGTTCAGTCTCAGTGTAGGCACTTAGTTTCACCATGTCCATGCTGACCATCAGGCATATATCCACACTAATCCTATTTCCCAGCAATTGTGCGTAGCTTTCTAGGCCTGGCCTTTCAAGGACTCAATGTTGTGATAATACCAGCTTCTTTCTCCAGCTCAGACAGTGTGTTCCAGATTCCAGTCACCCACTAAGTCTCTTTACTCTAAACATATGCTGTCTTGGATCTTTAAGGTTGTCATAGCTGGGGCAGTAGGTGAGGTCTCCTGAGGATAAGTTCCCACTACCAGCTAAATGCTCCAAATGACGTGTGTCTCAAATAGTCTCTGTCAACCAAGTCCAGCTCCTGGCCTTTACATGTGGATTAACTACTAAGCCCAGAGAACCATATCTACTGATAGGAAAAGGGGCAAAGGTGGGTTACTGGGTGTCTTAAAACCAGTCACCGGGCAGATGGGGCTCATCAGCCATGGTTGGCAGCTCATCTAGGAGAAGAAAAATTCCAATCTCAAACCTCTGCTGCCTTTGGTCTATGCCTTCATAGAGGAGTCTTCAGGAGTAAACCCTGAGGAAAAATCTGGACCTGGAGTCCCTAAGGCAATCCTACATTGGGTTCAACTCTGACAGGCAACTCCTGTGACGTCGCTGATTCCAAACTAAATCAGTGTCTGCTGCTTTTTTGGAATCATCGGCTATGTGGAGGGAGGGAGCCTGCTGCAAGGACAACAGCTTGCTCTCCATATCGTACTGCCCTGGATTGTGTATCAACTTTGACAGCTAGGATGCAACATTCATGGTCGAGCCCGATTAATGGAGACTGTTGAATGCTGTCGTGTTTGATGTCAGTGTAAGGTCAGAGGTCCAGTAAGCCACTCCATTTGAGTAATTTAGGAAGGACAATAATGACTGCACTCAGGAATCAAATGTAAACAATTCTCCCTTTCTCTTTCCACATCCCTCCTTCCTCTGTGACTTTCCCTTCCTTCTTCATGTGCTCACTCTGTTTCTTTGAAACAGACTCTAAGAGATCCAACATTGGTTACACTAGACAACAAATTTTTTCAAAAGTGTTACTTGCTCAGAATTTTTTTTGTTTGTGATAGACTGCTTGAAGCTCAACATACATAATTTCAGACTACTTATATCATGTAGGAATCTGAAGAAACTCAGGTATTAACTTTTATTGAATATAATGTATTTAGTTGCACAATGGTACTGACACTTTGCAATGTTCCAACCAAGCTAAAAATGTTTTGTTGATGGTTTTCATTTGTACTCAGTGCCTTAAGACAGGAGATTCTGTGGATGTGAACAGGACATCCAAACGTTATGTTGCCTCCCAGGTGCCAGGATCAGGGACGTGTCAGTTTGCAGCATTTTAGAGAGGGAGGGAGAGCAGCCAGATGCCTTGCTGCATATTGGTACCAATGACATGGGAAGGAAAAGAAATGAGGTCCTGAAAAGAGAATTTAGAGAGCTAAGCAGAAAGCTGAAAAGCAAGACCTCCAGGAGACCTCCAATTTCTGGATTGCTACCTATGCGACATGCTAGTCAGGGTAGAAACAGGATGATTTGGCAGATAAATGTGTGACTGAGAACTGCTTCAGGGGGAAAGGCTTCAGGTTCTTGGATCATTGGTATCTTTCCGGGGGGAGCTATGACCTGTAAAAATGGGATGAGTTGCACCTGAACCCAAGGAGAACCAATATTCTTGTGTGCAGGTTTATTAAAGCTGTTGAGGATTTAAACTAATTTGGCAAGGGAGTGGGAACGAAAATGAATGGACTCAGGATAGAATGGATGGTAAAAAAAAGCAAAGATACTGTGCAGTCAGACTGTCAGGAAGGACAGGCAGATGATAGGACAAAATTGCAGCCAGCAGGGTGAATATCAGTGCATTTGGATGCAGAATCAAAAAGGGTAGCAAATACAGTACTCTGTATACCTCTGTTATACCTCTATGCGTGGAGTATGAAATATTAGGCAGATGATATAGAACATAGAACATAGAACAGTACAACACATTACAGGCCCTTTGGCCCACAATGTTGTGCTGACCCACAAACCCTGCCTCCCATATAAACCCCCCCACCTTAAATTCCTCCATATACCTGTCTAGTAGTCTCTTAAACTTCACTATTGTATCTGCCTCCACCACTGACTCAGGCAGTGCATTCCACGCACCAACCACTCTCTGAGTAAAAAACCTTCCTCAAATATCCCCATTGAACTATCCCCATTAAGAGGAATAGACAGAGTGGACAGCCAGCACCTCTTCCCCAGGGCACCACTGCTCAGTACAAGAGGACATGGTTTTAAGGTAAGCGGAGGGAAGTTCAAGGGGGATATTAGAGGAAGGTTTTTCACTCAGAGAGTGGTTGGTGCATGGAATGCACTGCCTGAGTCAGTGGTGGAGGCAGATATACTAGTGAAGTTTAATAGACTACTAGACAGGTATATGGAGGAATTTAAGGTGGGGGGTTATATAGATAGATAGATAGATACTTTATTCATCCCCATGGGGAAATTCAGCATTTTTTCCAATGTCCCATACACTTATTGTAGCAAAACTAATTACATACAATACTTAACTCAGTAAAAATATGATATGCATCTAAAATCACCCTCTCAAAAAGCACTAATAATAGCTTTTAAAAAGTTCTTAAGTAGTTTACTTAAATACATTGAGTCCTAACCCCGGCACTAATATATGTGAGGCAAAGTTTGAGGATCAGCACAACATTGTGGGCCAAAGGGCCTATAATGTGCTGTACCATTCTATGTTCTATGAACTTCCCTCCCCTTACCTTAAAGCCATGTCCTCTTGTACTGAGCAGTGGTGCCCTGGGGAAGAGGCGCTGGCTGTCCACTCTATCTATTCCTCTTAATATCTTGTACACCTCTATCATGTCTCCTCTCATCCTCCTTCTCTCTAAAGAGTAAAGCCCAAACTCCCTTAATATCTGATTATAATCCATACACTCTAAACCAGGCAGCATCCTGGTAAATCTCCTCTGTATCCTTTCCAATGCTTCCACATCCTTCCTATAGTGAGGCGACCAGAACTGGACACAGTACGCCAAGTGTGGCCTAACCAGAGTTTTATAGAGCTGCATCATTACCTCACGACCCTTAAACTCTATCTCTTGACTTATGAAAGCTAACACCCCATAAGCTTTCTTAACTACCCCATCTACCTGTGAGGCAACTTTCAGGGATCTGTGGACATGTACCCCCAGATCCCTCTGCTCCTCCACACTACCAAGTATCCTGCCATTTACTTTGTACTCTGCCTTGGAGTTTGTCCTTCCAAACTGTACCACCTTACACGTCTCCGGGTTGAACTCCATCTGCCACTTCACAGCCCACTTCTGCAGCCTATCAATGTCTCTCTGTAATCTTCAACAATCCTCTACACTATCTACAACACCACCAACCTTTGTGTTGACTGCAAACTTGCAAACCCACCCTTCTACCCCCACATCCAGGTTGTTAATAAAAATCACTAAAAGTAGAGGTCCCAGAACAGATCCTTGTGGGACACCACTAGTCATAACCCTCCAATCTGAAGGTACTTCCTCCACCACGACCCTCTGCCTTCTGCAGGCAAGCCAATTCTGAATCCACCTGGCTAAACTTCCCTGGATCCCATGCCTTCTGACTTTCTGAATAAGCCTACCATGTGGAACCTTGTCAAATGCCTTACTAAAATCCATGTAGATCACATCCGCTTCATAACCTTCATCTATATGCCTGGTCACCTCCTCAAAGAACTCTATTAGGCTTGTTAGGCACGATCTGCCCTTCACAAAGCCATGCTGACTGTCCCTGATCAGACCATGATTCTCTAAATGCCCATAGATCCTATCTCTAAGAATCTTTTCCAACAGCTATCTCACCATAGATGTAAAGCTCACTGGTCTATAATTACCCGGACTATCCCTACTACCTTTTTTGAACAAGGGGACAACATTTGCCTCCCTCCAATCCTCTGGTACCATTCCCGTGGACAACGAGGACATAAAGGTCCTAGCCAGAGGTTCAGCAATCTCTTCCCTCGCATTGTGGAGCAGCCTGGGGAATATTCCGTCAGGCCCCAGGGACTTATCCATCCTAATGTATTTTAACAACTCCAACACCTCCTCTCCCTTAATATCAACATGCTCCAGAACATCACCCTCATTCATATTGTCCTCACCATCATCAAGTTCCCTCTCATTGGTGAATACTGAAGAGAAGTATTCATTGAGGACCTCGCTCACTTCCACAGCCTCCAGGCACATCTTCCCACCTTTATTTCTAATTGGTCCTACCTTTACTCCTGTCATCCTTTTGTTCTTCACATAATTGAAGAATGTCTTGGGGTTTTCCCTTTCCCTACTCGCCAAGGCCTTCTCATGCCCCCTTCTTGCTCTCCTCAGCCCCTTCTTAAGCTCCTTTCTTGCTACCCTATATTCCTCAATAGACCCATTTGATCCTTGCTTACTAAACCTCATGTATGCTTCCTTCTTCCACCTGACTAGATTTTCCACCTCACTTGTCACCCATGGTTCCTTCACCCTACCATTCTTTATCTTCCTCACTGAGACAAATTTATCCCTAACTCCCTGCAAGAGATCCCTAAACATTAACCACAGGTCCATAGTACATTTCCCTGCAAAAACATCATCCCACTTCACACCCGCAAGTTCTAGCCTGATAGCCTCATAATTTGCCCTTCCTCAATTAAAAATTTTCCTGTCCTCTCTGATTCTATCCTTTTACATGATAATGCTAAAGGCCAGGGAGTGGTGATCACTGTCCCCTAGATGCTCACCCACTGAGAGATCTGTGACCTGACTCAGTTCATTACCTAATACTAGATCTAGTATGGCATTCCCCCTAGTCAGCCTGTCAACATACTGTGACAGGAATCTGTCCTGGACACACTTAACAAACTCTGCCCCATCTAAACCGTTGGAACTAATCAGGTGCCAATCAATATTAGGGAAGTTAAAGTCATCCATGATAACAACCCTGTTATTTTTGCACCTTTCCTAAATCTGCCTCCCAATCTGCTCCTCGGTATCTCTGCTGCTACCAGGGGTCCTATAGAATACCCCCAGTAGAGTAACTGCTCCCTTCCTGTTCTTGACTTCCACCCATACTGACTCAAATGAGGATCCTGCTACATTACTCACCCTTCCTGTAGCTATAATAGTATCCCTAACCAGTAATGCCACCCCTCCTCCCCTTCCCCCCCTCTCTATCCCTTTTAAAGCAGTGAAATCCAGGAATATTGAGAATCCATTCCTGCCCTGGTGCCAGCCAAGTCTCTGTAATGGCCACTACATCATAATTCCATGTATGTATCCAAGCTCTCAGTTAATCACCTTTGTTCCTGATGCTTCTTGCATTGAAGTACACACACTTTAGCCCTTCTACATTACTACCTTTGCACCCTTTATTCTGCTTCTCTTTCCTCAAAGCCTCTTTATATGTTAGATCTGGCTTTACTCCATACACTTCTTTCACTGCTCTATCGCTCTGGGTCCCATCCCTTGTTACAATATTGCAGATTACCACGTATGATGTTGTAGCCATCACTGAAGGTTGGTCGTTGTTGGGAACTGAATGTCCAAGGTTACATGTTGTATTGGAGGAATAGGAAGGTATGCAGAGGGGGTGGTGTGGCTCTACTGGTGAAGAATGGCATCAAATCAGTGGAAAGATGTGACATAAGATTGGAAGATGTTGAATCCTTGTGGGTTGAATTGTGAAAATGCAAGAGTAAAAGGACCCTGATGACAGTTATATACAGGCGTCCCAATAGTAGCTGGGATGTGGACCACAGATAACAACAGGAAATAGAAAAGGCATGTCAAAAGGACAATGTTATGATAGTCATGGGAGATTTAATATGTAGGTCGATTGGGAAAATCAGATTGGTAATGGACCTGAAGAAAATAAGTTTGTTGAATGCCTAAGATATAGCTTTTTTGAGCAGTTTGTCGTTGAGCCTCCCAGGGGATCACCTAAAATAGATGTGTCTATTTTAATGCAAGGAGTATTATGAACAAAGCAGATGACCTTAGAGCATGGATCGGTACTTGGAGCTCTGATGTGGTGGCCATTACAGAGACTTGGATGGCTCAGGTACAGGAATGGTTACTTCAAGTGCTGGGTTTTAGATGTTTCAGAAAGGACAGAGAGGGAGGCAAAAGAGATGGGGGTGTGGCACTTTTGATCAGAAATAGTGTCACGGCTGCAGAAAAGGTAGACGTCATGGAGGGATTGTCTACGGAGTCTTTGTTGGTGGAGGTTAGGAACAGGAAGGGGTCAATAACTTTACTGGGTGTTTTTTATAGGTTGCCCAATAGTAACATAGATATCGAGGAGCAGATAGGGAAATAGATCCTGAAAAGGTGTAATGTTAACAGAGTTGTCATGATGGGAGATTTTAATTTCCCAAGTATCAATTGGCATCTCTCTAGAGCTAGGGTTTCGATGGGGTAGAGTTTGTTAGGTGTGTTCAGGAAGGTTTTTTGACACAATATGCAGATAAGCCTACAAGAGGAGAGACTGTACTTGATTGGGTATTGGGAAACCTGGTCAGGTGTCAGATCTCTCAGCGGGAGAGCATTTTGGAGATAGGGATCATAATTCTATCTTCTTTACAAGAGCATTGGAGAGAGATAGGAACAGACAAGTTAGAAAAGTGTTTAATTGAGTAAGGGGAATTATGAGGCTACCAGGCAGGAAATTGGAAGTTTCAATTGGGAACAGATGTTCTCAGGGAAAAGTACGGAAGAAATGTGGCAAATGTTCAGAGGATATTTGTGTGGAGTTCTGCATAGGTACATTCCAATGAGACAGGGAAGTTATGGTAGGGTACAGGAACCATGGTGTACAAGGGCTGTAATAGGTATAGTCAAGAAGAAAAGAAAAGCTTACAAAAGGTTCAGAGAGCTGGGTAACGTTAAAGATCTAGAAGATTATAAGGCAAACAGGAAGGAGCTTAAAAAGGAAATCATGAGAGCCAGAAGGGGCCATGAGAAGGCCTAGGCAGGCAGGATTAAGGAAAACCGCAAGGTTTTCTACAAGTATGTGAAGAGCAAAAGGATAAGACGTGAAAGAATAGGACCTATCAAGTGTGACAGTGGAAAAGTGTGTATGGAACTGGAGGAAATAGCAGAGCTACTTAATGAGTACTTTGCTTCAGTATTCACTATGAAAAAGGATCTTGGTGGTTGTAGTGCTGACTTGCAGCGGACTGAAAAGCTTGAGCATGTAGATATTAAGACAGAGGATGTGCTGGAGCTTTTAGAAAGCATCAAGTTGGATAAGTTGCCAGGACCGGATGAGATGTACCCCAGGCTACTGTGGGAGGCGAGGGAAGAGATTGCTGAGCCCCTGGCGATGATCTTTGTATCATCAATGGGGACAGGAGAGGTTCCAGAGTATTGGAGGGTTGCAGATGTTGTTCTCTTATTCACAAAAGGGAGTTGAGATAGCTTAGAAAATTATAGACCAGTGAGTCTTATTTCAGTGGTTGATAAGTTGATGGAGAAGATCCTGAGAGGCAGGATTTATGAATGTTTGGAGAGGTATAATATGATTAGGAATAGTAGGCATGGCTTTGTCAAGGACAGGTCATGCCCTACGAGCCTGATCATATTTTTTGAGGATGTGACTAAACAAATTGATGAAGGAAGAGCAGTAGGTGTAGTGTATATGGACTTCATCAAGGCATTTGATAAGGTACCCCAGGCAATGCTTATTGAGAAAGTAAGGAGGCATGGGATTTAAGGGGACATTGCTTTGTGGATGCAGAAATGGCTTGCCCACAGAAGACAAAGAGTGGTTGTAGACGGGTCATATTCTGCATGGAGGTCGGTCACCAGTGAAGTGCCTCAGGGATCTGTTCTGGGACCCTTACTCTTCGTGATTTTTATAAATGACCTGGATGAGGAAGTGGAGGAATGAGTTAGTAAGTTTGCTGATGACACAAAGGTTGGAGGTGTGGATAGTGTGGAGGGCTGTCAGAGGTTACAACGGGACATTGATAGGATACAAAACTGGGCTGAAATGTTGCAGATAGAATTCAACCCAGATAAATGTGTAGTGGTTCATTTTGGTAGGTCAAATATGATGGCAGGATATAGTATTAATGGTGAGACTGTTGGCAATGTGGCGGATCAGAGGGATCTTGGGGGTCTGAGTCCACAGGATGCTCAAAGCAGGTGCGCAGGTTGACTCTGTGGTTAAGAAGGCATACGGTGTATTGGCGTTCATTAATCATGGAATTAATTTAGGAGCCGAGAGATAATGTTGCAGCTATATAGGACCCTGGTCAGACCCCACTTGGAGTACTGTGCTGAGTTCTGGTCGTTTCACTACAGGAAGGATGTGGAAACCATAGAAAGGGTGCAGAGGAAATTTACAAGGATATTCCCTGGATTGGGGAGCATGCCTTATGAAAACAGGTTGAGTGAACTCGACCTTTTCTCCTTGGAACGACAGAGGATGAGAGGTGACCTGATAGAGGTGTATAAGATGATCAGAGGCATTGATCATGTGGATAGTCAGAGGCTTTTTCCCAGGTTTAAGGTGCTGGGGAGTAGATACAGAGGAGGTGTCGGGGGTAAGTTTTTTACTCTGAGAGTGGTGAGTGCGTGGAATGGGCTGCTGGCAACGATGGTGGAGTCGGATATGATAAGGTCTTTTAAGAGACTTTTGGATAGGTACATGGAGCTTAGAAAAATAGAGGGCTATAGGTAAGCCTAGTAATTTCTAAGGTAGTGACATGTTCAGCACAAATTTGTGGGCCAAAGGACCTGTATCCTGCTGTAGGTTTCCTATGTTTCTATACTGGATTGGGTGTTATGTAATGAACTGGAGGTGATTAGGGATCTCAAGGTAAAAAAGCCCTTAGGTAGAAGAACCAGTGTTCATAACATGATTGAATTCAACTTGAAATCTGACAGGGAGAAAGTCAAGACAATAGAACCATAGAACATTACAGCACAGAAACAGGCCGTTTGGCCCTTCTTGGCTGTGCCAAACCATTTTTCTGCCTATTCCCACTGACCTGCACCTGGACCATATCCCTCCATACCCCTCTCATCCATGTACCTGACCAAGTGTTTCTTAAATGTTAAAAGTGAGCCAGCATTTACCAGTTCATCTGGCAGCTCATTCCACACCATCACCATTCACTGTATCTATACCCATAACTTTATATACCTCTATCAAATCTCCCGTTATTCTTCTACGCTTTATTCCCTGGAGTGTAGAGGAATGAGTGGAGATTTGATAGAGGTGTATAAAATTATGATGGGTATAGATAGAGTGAATGCAAGCAGGCTTTTCCCACTGAGGCTTGAGGAGGAAAAAACCAGAGGACATGGGTTAAGGTGAAGGGGGAAAAGTTTAAAAGGAACATTAGGGAGAACACAGAGAATGGTGGTGGTGTGGAATGAGCTGCCAGTTGAAGTGGTGAATGAAGGCTCATTTTTAACATTTAAGAAAAACTTGGACAAGTACATGGATGAGAGAGGTATGGAGGGATATGGTCTATGTGCAGGTCAGTGGGAATAGGCAGAAAAATGGTTTGACACAGCTAAGAAGTGCCAAAAGGCCTGTTTCTGTGCTGTAATGTTCTATGGTTCTAAATTTCTTTAGCCAGAGGGTGCTGATTTTGTGGAATTTGTTACCACATACAGCTGTAGAGGCCAAGTCATTGGGTGTATTTAAGGCAGAGCTTCATAGGTTCTTGACTGGACACAGACCAAAGGTTATGGGGAGAATGCTGGGAAATGAGATTGAGGAGAGGAAAAAGGATCAGCTATGATTGAATGGCGGAGCAGACTGTATGGGCCAAGTGGCCTAATTCTGCTCTTGTCTTATGGTCTTATAATCAGTCCGCATTGATGGATTTCAGTTGTCCTTGTACTGTTTCTCCATGCCTTTCACCATGCTTGTCACTGACAGTCCCATGAATTGCAGTGAAGTCATCTAAATGGCAATGCAGAAAATAAATCTTCAGTGGCACATCGCACTTCCTGGTTTTGTGTGCTTGAAGCACGTTGTCAACCAGCTGCCTGTAATTTGGTGCTCTATAGTTGCCAAGAAAATATTCAACAACATCTTTGAAAGCCTTCCATGTGATTTCCTCTGGTCCCATTGCCTGACAGTGATGACTTGTTTGATATGTGGAGCAAATAAAATGCCACTTAATCTCAAAATTAGTTATTCTGGGAAACATCTGTCGTAAATATCGAAAATCTTCACACAAGTTTGTAGTCTTTCTAAATTCTTTCCTGCCGTGCAGCATCCACCCTATCTAAGCATGCCTGGACAGGATAGAAAACATTTCAACTTGCATTGTGGGCACCATTTTAATTGACTTGAGTTATGAATTGAAATAACAAATATCAGCTATTTCATTATATTGCAAAATTGGAAAAAACCCAAATGTCCCTCTGTGAGGGAATGAACTGAGGAAATGGTTAAGATTTCATCATATGAACACATGTTGAGAAGAATTAACAGTGAGGGAAAAGTGAAAGACGCGTGGGATCAATTTTGATTGTATGCTAATTTAAACTTAATTTAGAAATTTTTTCTGTTTCTTAGTTTTATATGTTTTCTTGTCATAGGATGGCTGTATAAATATGCTGTACTGTATCTGCTCTATGATATGCTGCTTTGAAAAATAAGAATAAGTAACAATAAAAATTAGAATTACAAAAAAAAAGAATATCACAATAGGGAAACTTTATGGTGATTTTTGATGATCAGCTGCCCAAATTCCACTCAAAAGTATTCAGGAAGCAAAATCTTTGTTGTCCACTGTTATCATCAGTTCCTGTTCTATAACTGATTGTTGAGGCTGAGGATCTCCATGTACCTCTGATATTTTACAGCAACCTCTGGTCCTTATTTCAGGATTTACACCAGTGTTTAGAATCATTGCAGCGTTTGGTGGTGTCTTCAGTATAACGATGATCATTTATTTCGCTGTACTCTTCCTAAATCCAGAAACTGAGGAGTCATCCACATTTATATCCAATAACTGTAAGTTCAAAGAATGAAATTCATTACTGTGCCTGTTCTCTTCCTCTGCCCAATTCCAGGAGGCTTTTTGTTATTTCAGGAGCCTCAAGACTCACACCACTAGGTTCAGAAATATTTATTATCCCTAAATCATTAGGCTCTTGAACCAAAGGAGATAACTTTACTCAGCTTCACTTGTCCCATCACAGAATTGCTCCCAAAACCTCTGGACTCACTTTCAGGACTCTTCATCTCAGGTACTCAATATTTATTGCTTATTTATATTTTCTTTCTTTTTCTATTTACACATTTTATTGTTTTTTTGTTTGCTGGTGTCCACCCTGTTCAAAGTTCAACATACATCTATCATCAAGGTATGTATACTTTAGACCATAAGACATAGGAGCAGAATTAGGCCATTCAGTCCATCGTGTCTGCTCTGCCATTCCATCAGGTCTGATCCTGGGTCCCACTCAACCCCATTATATATAACACTGTGACTGATGGGCAGGAGGCAAAGTGAGGATAAAGGGAGCCTTTCCTGGCTGGCTGCCAGTGACTAGTGTTGGTCTGTGTTGGGACTGATTCTTTTCACTTTATATGTCAATGATTTAGATGCTAAAATTGATGGCTTTGTTGCAAAGTTAGCAGGCGATATGAAGATAGTTGGAGAGGCAGATAGTTTTGAGGAAGAAGAGAGGCTACAGAAGGACCAACATATTAGAATGGGCAAAGAAATGGCAGAATACATAGTCAAGAAATTTATCGTTATGCACTTTGGTAAAAGAAGAGAAAATACAAAAAAGTGAGATGGAAAGGGATTTGAGAGTCCTTGTGCAGAACTCCCTGAAGGGTAATTTACATGTTAAGTCTGAACTGAGGAAAGCAAATGCAAGGTTTGCATTCATTTCAAGAGAACTATAACATAAAAGCAAGGGTGCAATGTTGAGACTTTGTACGGCACTGGTGAGGCCTCGCTTGAAGTATTATAAGCATTTTTGGGCTCCTTAACAGGCGATTCTGTGGATGCAGGAAAGAAACGCGGATGGTAGTTTGCCTCCCAGGTGCCAGGGTCCAGGATATTTCTGATCGCGTCCATGATATCCTGAAGTGGGAAGGTGAACAGCCGGAGGTCATGGTACGTATCAGTATCAACCACATAGGTAGGAGAAGGGAGGAGGTCCTGAAAACAGACTAGAGGGAGATAGGAAGGAGGTTGAGAAGCAGGTCCTCAAAGGTAATAATCTTGGGGTTACTGCCTGTGCCACGTGATAGTGAGTATAGAAATATAGTGAGGTGGAGGATAAATGCGTGGCTGAGGGATTGGAGTGGGGGCAGGGATTCAGATTTCTGGAACATTGGAACCCTTTTTGGGGCAGGCGTGACCTGTACTAAAAGGATGAGTTGCACTTGAATCTGAGGAGGACCAATATCTTAGCAGGGAGGTTTGCTAAGGCTATTGGGAAGAGTTTTAACTAGAATTGCTGGGGATTGAGGACCATATAACCGTATAACAACTACAGCACAGAAACAGGCCATCTCAGCCCTTCTAGTCCATCCCGAACGCTTACTCACACTTAGTTCCCCGGCCCGCACTCAACCCATAACCCTCCACTCCTTTCCTGTCCATATACCTATCCAATTTTACTTTAAATGACAATACCGAACCTGCCTCTACCACTTCTACTGGTAGCTCGTTCCACACAGCTACCACTCTGAGTAAAGAAACCACTACCAGGACAGCGGCTACACGCGGCGCATGTGGAAGGGCATCCAGGACATCACCAATTACAGGACAACATCACCTGACTGTGCAGGTGATGCCTCCCTCCCAGATGCGCTGAATAACTTATACGCTCGGTTTAAGGTGGAAAATAATGTGGCGGCGAGGAAGTCTACCAGGTGACCAGGTGCTGTGTCTCACCGTGGCCAATGTGAGAAGAACCCTGTGCAGGGTCAACACACGGAAGGCTGCTGGACCAGACAACATCCCTGGTAGAGTGCTCAGAGTATGTGCAGACCAGCTAGCAGATGTTCTCACTGTCATCTTCAACATCTCCCTGAGCAGCACCACCATTCCAATGTGCTTCAAGGCCGCCACCATCGTCCCAGTGCCGAAGAAATCTTCAGTGTCCTGCCTAAATGACTTCCGTCCCTTTGCACTTAAATCCATCATCATGAAGTGTTTCGAGAGGCTCGTCATGAGGCATGTCAAGACGCTGCTGCCCCCCTCACTGGACCCCCTGCAGTTTGTGTACCATCCCACCTGCTCAACAGATGACGCCATTGCCACTACCCTCCACCTGGACAAAAAAGACACATATGTTTGGATGCTGTTCATAGACTTCAGTTCAGCATTCAACACAATCATCCCTCAGAAACTGATTGGAAAGCTGAGCCTACTGGGCCTGAACACCTCCCTCTGCAACTGGATCCTAGACTTCCTGACTGGGAGACCTCAGTCAGTCCTGAGTGGGAGCAGCATCTCCAACACCATCACACTGAGCACGGGGGCTCCCCAGGGCTGCATGCTCAGTCCACTGCTGTTCACTCTGCTGACCCACAACTGTGCTGCAACACACAGCTCGAACCACATCATCAAGTTCACCGATGACACCACCGTGGTGGGTCTCTTCAGCAAGAACAACGAGTCAGCTTAAAGAGAGGAGGTGCAGTGGCTAACAGACCGGTGCAGAGCCAACAACCTGTCTCTTAATGTGAACAAAACAAAAGAGATGGTTGTTGACTTCAGTAGGGCACGGAGTGACCACTCCCCACTGAACATCGACAACTGCTCGGTAGAGATCGTAAAGAGCACCAAATTTCTTGGTGTTCACCTGGTCCCTCAACACCAGCTCCATAGCAAAGAAAGCCCAGCAGCATCTCTACTTTCTGTGAAGGCTGAGGAAAAGTCCATCTCCCACCACCCATCCTCTTCACATTCTACAGGGGTTGTACTGAGAGCATCCTGAGCAGCTGCATCACTGCCTGGTTCAGAAATTGCACCATCTCGGATTGCAAGACCCTGCAGCAGATAGTGAGGTCAGCTGAGAAGATCATCGGGGTCTCTCTTCCCGCCATCACGGACATTTACACTACACGCTGCATCCGCAAAGGAAACAGCATTATGAAGGACCCCATGCACCCCTCATACGATCTCTTCTCCCTCCTGCCGTCTGGGAAAAGGCTCCGAAGCATTCAGGCTCTCACGACCAGACTATGTAAAAGTTTCTTCCCCCAAGCTATCAGACTCCTCAATACCCGAGGCCTGGACTGACACCTTGTCCTATTGTCCTGTTTATAATTTATTGTAATTC
Organism: Hemitrygon akajei; assembly: GCF_048418815.1. NCBI lineage: Eukaryota > Metazoa > Chordata > Chondrichthyes > Myliobatiformes > Dasyatidae > Hemitrygon > Hemitrygon akajei. The sequence goes on along the minus strand of NC_133125.1, from coordinate 189,252,248 downwards.
CTGCACTGTTTTTGTGCACTTTATGCAGTCCTGTGTAGGTCTCACACGTACAAACAAGCTGGATGAACTCAGCAGGTCGGGCAGCATCCGTTGAAAGAAGCAGTCAACGTTTCGGGTCGAGACTCTTCGTCAGGACTGTAGGTCCTGTCTAATGTAGGTCAGTAGTCTAGTGTAGCTTTCTCTGTGTTGTTTTTTTTTTCACATAGTTCAGTCTAGTTTATGTACTGTGTCATGTAACACCATAGTCCTGAAAAACGTTGTCTCATTTTTACTATGTACTGTACCAACAGTTATGGTCGAAATGACAATAAAAGTGACTTGACTTGATTTGAAATTCCCCCTCGTGTTACCCTTAAACTTTTGCCCCCTAACTCTCAACTCATGTTCTCTTGTTTGAATCTCCCCTACTCTTAATGGAAAAAGCCTATCCACGTCAACTCTATCTATCCCCCTCATAATTTTAAATGCCTCTATCAAGTCCCCCTTCAACCTTCTGTGCTCCAAAGAATAAAGACCTAATTTGTTCAATCTTTCCCTGTAACTTAGGTGCTGAAACCTAGGTAACATTCTAATAAATCTTCCCTGTACTCTCTCTATTTTGTTGACATCTTTCCTATAATTCGGTGACCAGAACTATACACAATACTCCAAATTCAGCCTTACCAATGCCTTGTACAATGTTAACATTACATCCCAACTCCTATACTCAATGCTCTGATTTATAAAGGCCAGCATACCAAAAGCTTTCTTCACCACCCTATCCACATGAGATTCCACCTTCAGGGAACTATGTACCATTATTCCTAGATCACTCTGTTCTACTGCATTCTTCAATGCCCTACCATTTAACATGTATGTCCTATTTGGATTATTCCTACCAAAATGTAGCACCTCACACTTATCAGCATTAAACTCCATCTGCCATCGTTCAGCCCACTCTTCTAACTGGCCTAAATCTCTCTACAAGCTTTGAAAACCTACTTCATTATCCACAATGCCACCTATCTTAGTATCATCTGCATACTTACTAATCCAATTTACCACCCCATCATCCAGATCATTAATGTATATGACGAACAACATTGGACCCAGTATAGATCTCTGAGGCACACCACTAGTCACTGGCCTCCAACATGACAAATAGTTATCCACCACTACTCTCTGGCATCTCCCATCCAGTCACCGTTGAATCCATTTTACTACTTCAATATTAATACCTAACATTTGAACCTTCCTAACTAACCTTCTGTGCAAAACCTTGCCTTGATAGTAATAATCCAAATAGGACATACATGGTAAATGGTAGGGCATTGAAGAATGCAGTAGAACAGAGTGATCTAGGAATAATGCTGCATAGTTCCCTGAAGGTGGAATCTCATGTGGATAGGGTGGTGAAGAAAGCTTTTGGTATGCTGGCCTTTATAAATCAGAGCATTGAGTATAGGAGTTGGGATGTAATGTTAAAATTGTACAAGGCATTGGTAAGACCAAATTTGGAGTATTGTGTACAGTTCTGGTCACCGAATTATAGGAAAGATGTCAACAAAATAGAGAGAGTACAGAGGAGATTTACTAGAATGTTACCTGGGTTTCAGCACCTAAGTTACAGGGAAAGATTGAACAAGTTAGGTCTTTATTCTTTGGAGCATAGAAGGTTGAGGAGGGACTTGATAGAGGTATTTAAAATAATGAGGGGGATAGATAGAGTTGTCGTGGATAGGCTTTTTCCATTAAGAGTAGGGGAGATTCAAACAAGAGGACATGAGTTGAGATTTAGGGGGGCAAAAGTTTAAGGGTAACACGAGGGGGAATTTCTTTACTCTGTGTGTGGTAGCTGTGTGGAACGAACTTCCAGTTGAAGTGGTAGAGGCAGGTTCAGTATTGTCATTTAAAGTAAAATTGGGTAGGTATGCCAGTGGGACTAGGTGAGAGTAAGCATTCAGCATGGAGTAGAAGAGCCAAGATGGCCTGTTTCCATGCTGTAATTGTTATATGGTTATAAAGGAAGCTTGGAGAAGAGGGAGGACAGGCATGTGATAGAGAAGAGATACGCTCAGACCGATGGTTTGAGATGTGTCTAATGCAAGAAGCATCATGAATAAAGTGGATGAGCTTGGTGCTATGATGAGCTATGATGTTGTGGCCGTTACCGGAGATGGCACAGGGGCAGGAATGGTTACTTAAGTTTGTGGCCTAAGGTAGAGTCAATTTTAGAAAACCCAGCATATTTATTTTTCAACATAGTGCCCTTCTACATTTACACACTTAGTCCAGCAATCGTGGAGCATACAGATCCCTTCTTTGTTGAAGTCGGCATCTTAGTCCTCCTGAGAGTGGTCCACTGCAGCGATGATTGATAAGTTTGTGGCCTAAGATGGAAGGGGATGGGTTATTAACTTCAAACTTTCTGCATAATCACTCAAAGAGTTGAACTGCATGTGCATGTAATGAGAGCTGTATAAATCATCTCCTTCTACCTTAGGCCCCGAATCACCCCTGCTGCGGACCACTTTCTGGAGGTCCAAGACGCCGACTTCTACAAAGAAGGGATCCATCCATATGCTCCATGACTGCTGGACTAAGTGTGTAAATGTAGGAGGGGACTATGTTGAAAAATAAATGTGCTAGGTTTTCTGAAATTGACTTCTTCTACCTTAGGCCACGAACTTATCTATCACTCCTCATAGGCTTTAGATATTCAGAAAGGACAGGGAGGGAGGCAAAAGTGGTAGGAGTATGGCACTGCTGATCAGAGATAGTGTCAAGGCTGCAGAAAAGGAGGAAGTCATGGAGCGATTGTCTACTGAGTCTCTGTGGGTGGAAGTTAGAAACAGGAAGGGGTCTACTGGGTATTTTCTATAGACCAACGAATAGTAAAAAGGACATTGAGGGAGCAGATAGGAGACAGGTTCTGGAAAAGTTGGTTAGGTGTGTTCAGAAAGGCTTCCTGACACAGTATGTAGGTAAGCCTACAAGAGGAGAGGCTGTACTTGATCTGGTATCAAGTCTGTCAGTGGGAGAGCATTTTGAAGATGGTAATCACAATTCTACCTCCTTTACCATAGCATTGGAAAAGGGATAAGAACAGACCAGTTAGGAAAGCGTTTAATTGAAGTAAGGAAAAATATCAAACAATCGTTCAGGAACCTGGAAACATAAACATAGAACATAGAATAGTACAGCACATTACAGGCCCTTGGGCCCACAATGTTGTGCTGACCGTTAAACCCTGCCTCCTATATATACCCCCACCTTAAATTCCTCCATGTACCTGTCAAGTAGTCTCTTAAATTTCACTAATGTATCTGCCTCCACCAAAGACTCAGGCAGTGTATTCCACGCACCAACCGCTCTCTGAGTAAAAAGCCTTCCTTTAATATTCCCCTTGAACTTCCCTCCCCTTACCTTAAAGCCATGTCCTCTTGTACTGAGCAGTGGTACCCTGGGGAAGAGGCGCTGGCTGTCCACCCTATCTATTCCTCTTAATATCTTGCATACCTCTATCATGTCTCCTCTCATTCTCCTTCTCTCCAAAGAGTAAAGCCCTAGTTCCCTTAATCTCTCATCATAATGCATACTCTCTAAACCAGGCATCCTGGTAAATCTCCTCTGTACCCTTTCCTTCCTATACTGAGGCGACCAGAACTGGACACAGAACTCAAGATGTGGCCTAACTAGAGTTTCATAGAGCTGCATCATTACATCGCGTCTTTTAAACTCTATCCCTTGACTTATGAAAGCTAACATCCCATAAGCTGTCTTAACTACACTATCTACCTGTGAGGCAACTTTCAGGGATCTGTGGACATGTACCCCCAGATCCCTCTGCTCCTCCACACTACCAAGTATCCTGCCATTTTCTTTGTCCTCTGCCTTGGAGTTTGTCCCTCCAAAGTGTACCACCTCACACTTCTCTGGGTTGAACTCCATCTGCCACTTCTCAGCCCACTTCTGCATCCTATCAATGTCTCTCTGCAATTTTCGACAATCCTCTACACTATCTACAACACCACCATCCTTTGTGTCGTCTGCAAACTTGTCAACCCACCCTTCTACCCCCACATCCAGGTCATTAATAAAAATCACAAAAATTAGAGGTCCCAGAATAGATCCTTGTGGGACACCACTAGTCACAATCCTCCAATCTGAATGCACTCCCTCCACCATGACCCTCTGCTTTCTGCAGGCAAGCCAATTCTGAATCTACCTGGCCAATCTTTCCTGGATCCCATGCCTTCTGACTTTCTGAATAAGCCTACCATGTGGAAACTTGTCAAATGCTTTACTAAAGTCCATGTAGATCATATCCATTGCACTACCCTCATCTATATGCCTGGTCACCTCCTCAAAAAAATTTATCAGGCTTGTTAGGCATGATCTGCCCTTCACAAAGACATCCTGACTGCCCCTGATCAGACCATGATTCTCTAAATGCCCTTAGATCCTATCTCTAAGAATCTTTTCCTACTGCTTTCCCACCACAGTAAGTAAGGCTCACTGGTCTATAATAACCTGGATTATCACTACTACCTTTTTTGAACAAGGGGACAACATTTGCCTCCCTTCAATCCTCCGGTACCATTTCCATGGACAACAAGGACATGAATATCCTAGCCACAGGCTCAGCAATCTCTTCCCTCGTCTCGTGGAGCAGCCTGGGGAATATTCCATCAGGCCCCAGGGACTTATCCGTCCTAATGTATTTTAACAACTCCAATGCCTCCTCTCCCTTAATATCAACATGCTCCAGAACATCAACCTCACTCATATTGTCCTCACCGTCATCAAGTTCCCTCTCAGTGCTGAATACCGAAGAGAAATATAAATTGAAGACCTCGCTCACTTCCACAGCCTCCAGGCACATCTTCCCACTTTTATCTCTAGTCAGTCCTACCTTTACTCCTGTCATCCTTTTGTTCTTCACATAATTGAAGAATGCCTTGGGGTTTTCCTTTGCACTACTCACCAAAGCCTTCTCATGCCCCCTTCTTGCTCTTCTCAGCCCCTTCTTAAGCTCCTTTCTTGCTACCCTATATTCCTCAATAGACCCATCTGATCCTTGCTTCCTAATCCTCATGTATGCTGCCTTCTTCCACCTGACTAGATTTTCCACTTCACTTATCACCCACGGTTTCTTCATCCTACCATTCTTTATCTTCCTCACCGGGACAAATTTATCCCTAACGTTCTGCAAGAGATCCTTAAACATCGACCACGTGTCCATAGTACATTTCCTTGCAAAAACATCATCCCAATTCACACCCGCAAGTTCTAGCCTTATAGCCTCATAATTTGCCCTTCCCCAATTAAAAATTTTCCTGTCCTCTCTGATTCTATCCTTTTCCATGATAATGCTAAAGGTCAGGGAGCGGTGGTCACTGTCCCCCAGATGCTCACCCACTGAAAGATCTGCGACCTTACCCGGTTCGTTACCTAATACTAGATCTAGTATGGCATTCCCCCTAGTCGGCCTTTCAACATACTGTGACAGGAATCCATCCTGGACACACTTAACAAACTCTGCCCCATCTAAACCCTTGGAACTAATCAAGTGCCAATCAATATTATAGGAAGTTAAAGTCACCCATGATAACAACCCTGTTATTTCTGCACCTTTCCAAAATCTGCCTCCCAATCTACTCCTCGGTATCTCTGCTGCTACCAGGGGGCCAATACATTACCCCCAGTAGAGTAACTGTTCCCTTCCTGTTTCTGACTTCCACCCATACTGACTCAAAAGAGGATCCTGCTACATTACCCACCCTTTCTGCAGCTGTAATAGTATCCCTGACTAGTAATGCCACCCCTCCTCCCCTTTTTCCGCCCTCTCTATCCCTTTTAAAGCACTGAAATCCAGGAATATTGAGAATACATTCCTGCCCTGGTGCCAGCCAAGTCTCCATATTCTTTATTCTGCTGCTCTTTTCTCAAAGCCTCTCTATATGTTAGATCTGGCTTTACTCCATGCACTTCTTTCACTGCTCTATCGCTCTGGGTCCCATCCCCCTTGCTAATTAGTTTAAACCCTCCCAAACCATGCTAGCAATATATTGCTATAATTTTCCCTCTTAAGACGGCCTTCAGAGTATCCCATAAAATGGGAGGTGAAACCTCTCCATTATCATTAAATTCTAAGTAGAGACCAATTTCTTTTTTAATTTGTTCCTTAAAGTATGGATCATTGAGTAGACTTGAATTTAGTTTCCAAATAGTATTCTTTGGTTGTAGGTCAAAATCAACAGATAAATATATTGGTGCATGGTCACTTACATCTATTGTCCCAATTCCACAGGTGTTTATTTTGTCTTTGTCTTTTCCAAATGTTATGAAATAGTCTTTTCTTGTATATACAGAATGGAGAGCAGAATAATGAGTGTAATCCCTTCTGTCGGGGAAAAGGTTCCTCCATATATCAATTAAACCAACATCCTCAAAAAGTTTATTAACTTTCTTATGTAAGGATTTTGTTTCATAGGTTTTTCTATTGGAAGAGTCTAAGTTTGGTTGTAATTGTAAATTTAAGTCTCCCCCACGTATCAGGAGACCTTCTGTTTCCGCTACCATAATATCAGTAATTTTCTGAAAGAAACCAATATCACTTCCCGGGGGTGCATATATATTCAATAGAGTAATTGCCATCTATATTCCCCCTTACCAGAATATATCTGCCCTCTTTATCTCCCATTTCGAATACTTTTTCAAAATTTAGCTTACTTGAGATAATAGCAACTTCTCTCCTATGTCCTGATTTATATGAGGGGAAAAACAAATTAGTGAAGCCCATTCTCTTTAGTTTTCTATGCTCATTATCACTTAAATGAGTTTCCTGTAAATATACTACATGGGCTTGGTCTTTTTTCATTTTGGATAAAATTCTATTATATTTGATTGGATTTAATAGCCCATTGACATTAAAAGAAATGAATTTTACTTTGTCCTTAGCCATCTGTATTTATCTGTCAATGTATCATTGAAATTAGCAGAATAAAACTTAATTGATCTACTCCCTGAACAAATAAGAACCAAGAAACGCAAATAATAACAAAAATGGCAACGAATGTGTGATTCCAAGACTGTGGTCTCTGGGAGATGACCCTGCGTTGAGCTAGAGGAAATGTCTAGCTGTGGGGGATAGCCCCTCCTACTTGTGATTTGAGGGCCCCCATTGCAGTATTCATAAATCAGTGAACAAATCCATTACACAGAAAAGATTTCCTTGTGTACTCCTCCTACACATATACACACACACACACACACACACACACACACACACACACACACACACACACACACACACACATACTCATTTTGGTGGGGAAAAAGGAGTAAGTGAGCGAATAAAGAAGAATAACTAAGTAATATAAAATCCACATTATATTAAGTATTTCTCGAGATAGGTATATCACCTTCTACTTTTGCTTCCGTTTAGCTTCTCAACATTTTTAAAGTTAGCCAAACCTTATGGCTGTTCTGCAGGGCCTGAGGGCTGCCTTTGGAAAACTCCCAGTCTCTTCCTGATATACTTCTCTTGGCCTCCTCCCGTCTCCTGCCTTCTCAATTCTCGCACTATTTCCCAAGCAGAGTGGGATAATTCCTCTGCCAGGCTTTCCCTCAGTTTGATCACGCTGACGGGCAACCCTCTGGCCTTCATGTCTGTAGTCACCTCTTCCACTGTCTGATACAGTTGGATCCCATCTTGATAAAACACTTGAAGTTTATCAGGGTACAGAGTTTGAAATCTAATCCTTTCTTGCTTCAGTATTCGCTTTACTTCAGAGTATTCTTTACATTTCTGCAGGACCATTGGGGGGGGGGTAATTTATTGTCTAAAAACACCCTCTTCTTACCCCAGGCCCTTCGTAGAATCTCCACCTTGGTACTGTATCGAAGGAATTTAATTATTATTGAGCATGGCTTATCTGCTCTATCTCAGGTAGGCTTCGTTACGAGCGCACAACGTGCTCTCTCAATAGTCGAGGGAAGCTCCAGCGCGTCCTGCAGCAACTTTCCAACAAACTCCATCATAGACAAGCCCTCTGCTCCTTCAGGAACGTTGTATATTCTGCTATTTTTCCGCCGTGATCTTCCCTCCAGGTCAAGCAGTTTACCTTTTTGTTGATTTAATATTTTTATCGTCCTACTTAATGTCCATTCCACGTTTTGAATGCGATCTTCCACCTTCTCAATTCGAGTCTCTGCCACCGCTATTCTTTGATAGATGTTGGCAAGCTCTGACTTAATATCATGTAGCTGCTGCTTTATAGCTTTCTGGAACTCCCTTATCTCTTTCAAAATTTTGATCATATTTGCCACTTTGCCTGAACAAGGCCCAGCGTTGGCCTTGCTAGCACGTGGTCGGGTCGGAGAGCCGCTTGCTGCACTCCTGTCGGCTGCAGGCTCAGCAGTGTCGCTTTTTTTATTTCCATTCTTTCTCCCCATTTTTGCCCCTCTTATCAGTTCAAATATTTTTTAAAAATCTTCTATTTGATGAGTTAACAGGGCTTAATATGCTTTTTTCCGAGGACCTAGTGCCATTCTCGACGATGACATCACCGGAACCCCCTTAAGCTCCTTTCTTGCTACCCTATATTCCTCAATAGCACCATCTGATCCTTGCGACTTATCCTCAAGTATGCTGCCTTCTTCCACCTGACTAAATTCTCCACCACACTTGTCATGGTTCCTTCACCCTACCATTCTTTATCTTCCTCACCAGGACAAATTTATCCCTAACATCCTGCAAGAGATCCCTAAACATTGACCACATGTCCATAGTACATTTCCCTGCAAAAACATCATACCAATTCACACCCGCTAGTTTTAGCCTGATAGCCTCATAATTTGCCCTTCCCCAATTAAAAATTTTCCTGTACTCTCTGATTCTATCCTTTTCTATGATAAGTCAAGTCAACTTTTATTGTCATTTCAACCATAACTACTGGTACAGTGCATAGTAAAAATGAGACAACGTTTTTCAGGACCATGGTTTACATGACACAGTACAAAAAAATGACTTAACTGCATAATAATAAAAAAAAACACAGAGAAAGCTATACTAGACTACAGACCTACACTGGACTGCATAAAGTGCACAAAACAGTATCGGCATTACAATAAATAATAAACAGGACAGTAGGGCAAGGTGTCAGTCCAGGCTTCGGGTATTGAGGAGTCTGATAGCTTGGGGGAAGAAACTGTTATATAGTTTGGTCGTAAGAGCCCGAATGCTTCGGAGCCTTTTCCCAGATGGCAGGAGGGAGAAGAGATTGTATGAGGGGTGAATTGGGTCCTTCATAATGCCATTTCCTTTGCAGATGCAGCGTGTAGTGTAAATGTCCGAGATGGCAGGAAGAGAGACCCCGATGATGATCTCAGCTGACCTCACTATCCGCTGCAGGGTCTTGCGATCCGAGATGGTGCAATTTCCGAACCAGGCAGTGATGCAGCTGCTCAGAATGCTCTCAATACAACCCTGTAGAATGTGATGAGGATGGGGGGGGGGGTGGGAGATGGACTTCCCTCAGCCTTCGCAAAACGTAGAGACGCTGCTGGGCTTTCTTTGCTATGGAGCTGGTGTTGAGGGACCAGGTGAGATTCTCCGTCAGGTGAACACCAAGAAATTTGGTGCTCTTTACGATGTCTACCGAGGAGCCATCGATGTTCAGCGGGGAGTGGTCGCTCCATGCCCTCCTGAAGTCAACAATCATCTCTTTTGTTTTTTTTCACATTCAGAGACAGGTTGTTGGCTCTGCACCAGTCCGTTATCCACTGCACCTCCTCTCTGTAAACTGACTCGTCGCTCTTGCTGATGAGACCCACCACGGTGGTGTCATCGGTGAACTTGATGATGTGGTTCGAGCTGCGTATTGCAGCACAGTCGTGGGTCAGCAAAGTGAATAGCAGTGGACTGAGCACGCAACCCTGGGGAGCCCCCGTGCTCAGTGTGTGATGGTGTTGGAGATGCTGCTCCCGCTCAGGACTGACTGAGATCTCCCAGTCAGGAAGTCTAGGATCCCTAATGCTAAAGGCCAGGGAGCGGTGGTCACTGCCCCCCAGATGCTCACCCACTGAGAGATCTGGGACCTGACCCAGTTCGTTACCTAATACTAGATCTAGTATGGCATTCCCCCTATTTGGCCTGTCAACATGCTGTGACAGGAATCCGTCCTGGACACATTTAACAAATTCTGCCCCATCTAAATCATTAGAACTAATCAGGTACCAATCAATATTAGGGAAGTTAAAGTCTCCCATGATAACAACCCTGTTATTTTTACACCTTTCCAAAATATGCTTCCCAATCTGCTCCTCGCTATCTCTGGTGCTACCAGGGGGCCTATAGAATATCCCCAACAGAGTAACTGCTCCCTTCCTGTTCCTGACTTCCACCCATACTGACTCAAAAGAGGACCCTGCTACATTACTCACCCTTTCTGTAGGTATAATAGTATCACTGACCAGTAATGCCACCCCTCAACACTGAAATCCAGGAATATTGAGAATTGGGAAGCAGAAATGTGTGGCAGAAATGTGGCAAATGATCAGGGGATATTTGCATGGCGTTCTGCATACATACGTTCCAATGAGACAGGGAAAGGATGGTAGGGTTCAGGAACCATGGTGTATAAAGGCTGTTGAAAATTGAGTTAAGGAAAGAAAACCTTAGGAAAGGTTCAAAAAACTAGTTAATCATAGAGATCTAGAAAATTATAAGGCTAGTGGGAAGGAGCTTAAGAATGAAATTAGGAGAGGCAGAAGGAGCCATGAGCAGGATTAAAGAAAACCCCAAAGTATTCTGCAAGTATGTGAAGAGCAAGGGAATAAGACGTGAGAGAATAGGACCAATCAAGTGTATGGGGAGGCATTTCAGTCATTTTTGCCAAATTTTGGGTTTTTTGGGGTGGTGGGAGGATTGGGGTTAGTTTTGATTTACAGGATTAATTGTAAGATTAATGTTTGTCCAGAAATGTGAATATGATGCTATAGCTCTCTCTTTCTTTTTCAATCTTTTTATTAACATCAACATGATAAAATTAGTACATAGATAATGGGATTACAAACTTACAAAATTAAAATGAACATAAAAGGATACACAAGCAATAAGTACAATATAGTTACATGAATGATACAAATGTCATATAAACGAAACAAAAAAACTAGGTAAATCATGGTGAAAAAAAACAGAAAAGAGAAAAAGAAAAAAATATTATTACCCTAAGAAAAACTAATCTAACAAACTAACCACTTAGTAATAAAGAAAAAAAAAGAAAAAAAATGGGCTGTTTATAGTATCTATAAAAAAAAATACAAAATCATCAGTGTCCCCAACTCCAATCCTCTCAACATATATATAATCAAAACTGGAAAAACAAATAGGATTGGAACAGGGTCAAATTACATCATGTGAAAATATTGAATAAATGGCCTCCAAATCTTTTCAAATTTAATAGAAGGGTCATATACGACACTTCTAATTTTCTCCAAATTTAGACATAACATAGTTTGAGAAAATCAATGAAATACGGTAGGGGGATTAATTTCTTTCTAATTCAACAAAATAGATCTTCCAGCCATTAATGTAAGAAATGCAATCATCCAACAAGCAGAAGAAGATAAATGGATTGACTCCATCATTGGTAAACCAAAGATTGCAGTAATAGGATGAGGTTGTAAATCAATGTTCAATACCGTGGAAATAATATCAAAAATGTCTTTCAAAGCGGACATGACCAAAACATATGAGTTAAAGAAGCTATCTCAGAATGATATCTGTCACATATAGGATTTATATGGGAATAAAAACGAGCCAATTTATCCTTGGACATATGAGCCCTGCGCACAACTTTAAACTGTATCAATGAATGTTTAGCACATATAGAGGATAAATTAACTAATTGAAGAATTTTATCCCAATTCTCAATAGGGATGGTAGTTAAGTTCTCTTTCCCAATCATTTTTAATCTTATAAAAGGCCTCTGAATGTATTTTCATAATTATATTGTAAACATTTGATATTACACCTTTCTGAAAAGGATTTAGTTCTAACAATTTCTCCAAAATACCCGAAGAATCAAGATTTGGAAAGGTAGGAAGTACAGTGTTTAAGAAATTCCTAATCTGTAAATATCTAAAAAAAAAAATGAGATCTAGGCAATTTATATTTATTAGATAATTGTTCAAAAGACATAAAACAATTGTCCAAAAATAAATCAGAAAATCGTAGTATTCCTTTAGTCTCTCAAGCTGAATAAGCTTGGTCCATAATAGAAGGATGAAAAAAGAAATTGGATACAATAAGAATAGTTAAAACAAATTGATTCAACCCAAAAAATTTCTGAAATTGAAACCATAGGAGATAGGAGATTGGTGGGTAATCTCCAATCTCCACATAGGAGATTGGTGGGTAAAATCAGAGCTCATGGCATTGGGGGGAAGATATTGACATGGATAGAAAACTGGTTGGCAGATAGAAAGCAAAGGGTAACGGTGAATGGGTGTTTCTCGGAATGGCAGGTGGTGACTAGTGGGGTGCCACTGGGCTCGGTATTGGGACCACAGCTGTTTAAGATTTACATCAGTGATTTAGATGAAGGCATTGAGAATAACATCAGCAAGTTTGCTAATGATACTAAGCTGGGTGGCAGTGTGACAATTGATGAGTATGTTAGGAGAATTCAGGGTGACTTGGATAGGCTGAGTGAGTGGGCAGATACTTGGCAGATGACGTTTAATGTGAATAAGTGTGAGGTTACCACTTTAGGAGTAAGAACAGGAAGGCAGATTATTATCTGAACGGTGTAGAGTTAGGTAAGGGAGAAATACAAAGAGATCTAGGAGTCCTTGTTCATCAGTCACTGAAGGTGAATGAGCAAGTGCAGCAGGCAGTGAAGAAGGCTAATGGAATGTTGGCCTTTATTACAAAGGGAATTGAGTACAAGAGCAAGGAAATCCTTTTGCATTTGTACAGGGCCCTGGTGAGACCACACCTGGAGTATTGTGTACAGTTTTGGTCTCCAGGGTTAAGGAAGGACATCCTGGCTGTAGAGGAAGTGCAGCGTAGATTCACGAGGTTAATTCCTGGGATGTCCGGACTGTCTTACGTAGAGAGGTTAGAGAGACTGGGCTTGTACACGCTGGAATTAAGGAGATTGAGAGGGGATCTGATTGCAACATATAAGATTATTAAGGGATTGGACAAGATAGAGGCAGGAAATATGTTCCAGATGCTGGGAGAGTCCAGTACCAGAGGGCGTGGTTTGAGAATAAGGGGTAGGTCATTTAGGACAGAATTAAGGAAAAACTTCTTCTCCCAGAGAGTTGTGGGGGTGTGGAATGCACTGCCTCGGAAGGCAGTTGAGGCAAATTCTCTGGATGCTTTCAAGAAGGAGCTAGATAGGTATCTTATGGATAGGGGAATCAAGGGATATGGGGACAAGGCAGGAACCAGGTATTGATAGTAGATGATCAGCCATGATCTCAGAATGGTGGTGCAGGCTCGAAGGGCCAAATGGTCTACTTCTGCACCTATTGTCTATTGTCTATCTCTCTTTATGCTGACAATGTCAGTTTATATTTCGAATCCTGAAGAATGCATTCCTAGTTTATTGAAACTATTAAACGATTTTGGGAAGTTTTCGGGATGTAAACTAAACCTTCGTAAAAGTGAATTATTTCCCCTAAATGATTCTGCTTCTATATATAATAACATTCCTTTTAGAGTTACAGACTCATTTAAATATTTAGGTATTATTATTACTAAAAGTTATAAGGACCTTTATGAAGCTAATTTGGTTCCTTTAGTGGATTTTATGAAGCAATTATTTTGTAGATGGAATCCACTTACACTTTCATTAGTTGTCTGAATTCATGCAGTTAAAATGATGATTTTACCAAAATTTTTATATGTATTTCAAAATATCCCTATTTTTTAACTAAGCAATTTTTCAAATCAGGTTGACTCTTATTATTTCATATTTTGTTTGGAATAATAAAAGACCAAGAATTGGTAAATACCATTTACAAAAATTATAAAAAGATGGAGGTCTTGCTTTGCCTAATTTAAGAATGTATTATTGGGCTGTCAATATACGTTATATGTGTTTTTAGTTATATTGGGCTGATAGAGATGAACGACCGTCTTGGTCTGATTTGGAATTGAATGCTGTGAAACAGTTTCACTTAACCTCATTATTAGGAGCTTCTTTACCTGTACAAATGGCCAAAATTAATAATTTAAATTCATATCCTGTGATTAAGCAGTCATTACGAATTTGGTTCCAGTTTCATAACTTTTTAAATCTTAAAATATTTAAACTTTTTAATTTAATTTATCAAAATTATTTATTTAAACCTTCATTAAGTGATCCTACTTCTCTTTTTTGGAAGAATAAAGGGTTTTATTCCTTCATGGATCTGTTTCAGGATGGCCAATTGATGTCTTTTGAGAAATTAGTAACTAAATACTCTCTCTCATATTCACATTTCCTGCAATATCTTCAGGTCAGACACTTCTTACAGAAAAACTTAGGTAATTTTCCATATATACAAGGTTCTGACCTGTTAGATATTATTTTAAAAATGAATCCTTTAGTGAAGGGTTTTATTGGGAAAATTTAAAATTGTTACAACAGCACAATTACCCTTCACTTAAGATTAAGCAAGATTGAGAGAGAGAGCTTAACATGACCCTGATAACAGAAGATTGGTTGCGGATTTTGTAGTTGGTTAACTCTTCTTCGATCTGTGCCGATCACTCTATAATTCAATTTAAAGTTGTACATTGTTACTATTTAACAAAGGAGAGACTGTCTAAGATGTTTTCTAATGTTGATAGTCAGTGTGACAGATGTAAAACCGAGACAGCTACATTGACACATATGTTTTGGTCATGTTCTGTACTGAAACATTTTTGGAAGTCTATTTTCTCTAAAATTTCTAAAGTTTAAAAAATTAATTTACAACCTAATAAATCGACAGATTTATTTAGTATAAACCCTCAATATACTCATGGTATTTCACCATCAGACCAACATGTAATTGCGTTTGTTACATTATTGGCCAGAAGGGCTATTTTGTTGAAATGGAAAGATGTTTCTGCTCCTACTTTGATACAATGGTTCTCTCAGGTGATGTTATGCCTTAGTTTGGAGAAAAGTCGAACTTTTGATCCTTGATTTGATTTTGAGAAAAGGTGGGTTTCATTCGCCCGCTACTATCATTTGATTTGAGTTAATTAATATGGTTTCCGCCCAATTTTTTTAAATGGATTTGAGTTGGTGGATTGTTTTTTTTTTCTATGGATGCTTGTATGATGTATAGTTCTGGGGTTGTGCTCCCAATGGGGTTTTTTTTGTTTGTTTTTTTTTTCAGTTAGTAGTGGTTCTTTTTTTTTCCTTTTTCTTTCAAAAAATATTCTTAACACTTTATTTTCTCTTATTATTATTATTGATATATTGCTTAGCTTTGTTAATCAGTTATTTGCTAATTTAATCCTTTATTGTATATAAGGACATATTGATACAGTGTATCTTTTTTGTTAATCTTCAATAATAATTAATAAAAAGATTTTAAAATATAAATGAAGGCTAGCAGGAAGGAGCTTAAGAACAAAATTAGGAGAGGCAGAAGGGGCCATGTGAAAGCTTTAGCAAGCAGGATTAAAAAATCCCTAAGGCATTCTGCAAGTAAGTGAAGAACAAGGGAATAAAATGTGAGAGAATAGGACCAATCAAGTGTGACAGTGGAAGAATGTTCGTGGTACCGAAGGAGATAGCTGTGGTACTTAATGAATACTCTGATTCAGCATTCACTATGGAAAAGGATCTTGGTAATTGTAGGCATGACTTACAAATGCTTGAAAAGCTTGAGCATATAGACATTAAGAAAGAGGATGTGCTGGAGGTTTTGAAAAGCATTAAGTTGCTGGTCTCCAAGACTGGTTGAGATGTACCCCACGCTACTCTGGGAGGCAAAGGAGAAGATTGCTAAGCCTCTGACAATGATCTTTGCATCATCAATGGACACAGGGGAGGTTCTGGAGGATTGGAGGGTTGCGGATGTTTTTCTATTATTCAAGAAAGGGAGCAGAGGTAGCCCAGGAAATTATAGACCAGTGAGTCTTACTTCAGTGGCAGTTAAGTTGAAGGAAATGATCCTGAGAGACAGGATTTATGAACATTTGGAGAGGCATAATATAATTGGAAATAGTCAGCATGGCTTTGTCAAAGTTAGGTCGTGCCTTACGATCCTAACTAAATTTTTTGAGGATGTGACTGAACACATTGATGAAGGTAGAGTGATAGATGTAATGTATATGGATTTCAGCAAGGCATTTGATAAGGTACCCCATGTAAGGCTCATTGTGAAAGTAAGGAGGCATGGGATCCAAGGGGACCTTGTTCTGTGGATCCAGAATTGGCTTGCCCACAGAAGGCAAAGAGTGGTTGCAGATAGGACATATTCTGCATGGAGGTTGGTGACCAGTGGAGTGCCTCAGGGATCTGTTCTGGGATCCCTTCTCTTCGTGATATTTATAAATGAACTGGATGAGGAAGTGGAAGGATGGGTTATTAAATTTGCTGAAGACACAAAGATTGGGGGTGTTGTGGATAGTGTGGAGGGCTGTCAGAGGTTACAGTGGGACATTGATAGGATGCAAAACTGGGCTGAGAAGTGGCAGATGGAGTTCAACCCAGATAAGTGTGAAGTGGTTCATTTTGGTAGGTGAAGTATGATGGCAGAATATAGTATTAATGGTAAGACTCTTGGTAGTGTGGATGATCAGAGGAATCTTGGGATCCGAGTGCATAGGGCACTCAAAGCTGCTGCCCAGGTTGACTCTGTGGTTGAGAAGGCATTGATCTTCATCAACCGTGGGATTGAGTTTAAGAGTGAAAAGGTAATGTTACAGCTTTATAGGACCCTGGTCAGACCCCACTTGGAGTACTGTGCTCAGTTCTGGTCACCTCACTTCAGGAAGGATGTGGAATCGATGGAAAGGGTGCAGAGCAGATTTACAAGGATGTTGCCTAGATTAGGGAGCATGCTTTATGAGAAGTGGGCAGCATGCCTTATGAGATTCGGAACAAGAAGATGCGAGTGGAATGGCTATGGATTTCCAGAGCGAAGGCATTTTACTACTCGGGGTAAAGAGAGGCAAGTCTGCGCAGGCACATGACTTCATCTAGCAGAACAGGGAATGTTTAAAAAGACCGCCATACCCAGCGGCCAGCGTTTGGAGTGGGCAGCAGAGTGAGGGTAGCAGAGTAATAGGGCTTTGACTCATTGGGCTTAGGTGGTAATGGGGCAAGGTAGGTTTACACAATTGTGTGTGAGGTTGGTGTTCTGTGCTCGGTGTCCGATGTGGGAGGTCCTGGAGTCTCCCAGCCTCCCGGACAGCCATATCTGCACCTAGTGTGTCGAACTGCAGCTCCTAAGAGACTGCATTAGGGAACTGGAGTTGCAGCTCGATGACCTTCGTCGGGTCAGAGAGAGCGAGGAGATGATTGAAAGGAGTTATAGGCAGGTGGTCACACCGGGGCCACGGAAGATAGACAAGTGGGTCACAGTCAGGAGAGGGATGGGGAAGAGTCAGCTACTAGAGAGTACCCCTGTGGCTGTACCCCTTGACAATAAGTACTCCTGTTTGAATACTGTTGGAGCGGACATCCTACCTGGGGGAAGCAACAGTGTCCGTGGCTCTGGCACAGAGTCCGGCCCTTTGGCTCAGAAGGGTAGGAAGAGGAAGGCAGTAGTGATAGGGGACTCCATTAGGGGGTCAGACGGGTGATTCTGTAGATGCAGGAAAGAACCTCGGATGGTAGTTTGCCTCCCAGGTGCCTGGGTCTGGGATGTTTCAGATCACGTTCATGACATAGATAGGAAAAGGGATTAGGTCTTGAAAACAGGCTACAGGGAGTTAGGAAGGAAGTTGAGATGCAGGACCGCAAAGGTAGTAATCTCGGGATTACTGCCTGTGCCACGTGACAGTGAGAATAGGAATAGAATGAGGTGGAGGATAAATGTGTGGCTGAGAGATTGGAGCAGAGTGCAGGGATTCAGATTTCTGGATCATTGGGACCTCTTTCAGGGCAAGTGTGACCTGTGCAAAAAGGATGGGTTGCATTTGAATACCAGTGGGACCAATATCCCACTGGCGGGGAGGTTTACTAAGGCTACTGGGGAGAGTTTAAACTAGAATTGTTGGGAGGTGGGAACCTAACCGAAGAGACTGGGGAAGAGGTGGTTGGCTCACAAATGGAGAAAGCTTAGAGACAGTATGTGAGGGAGGATAGGCAGGTGACAGAGAAGGGACGTGTTCAGACCGATGGTTTGATATGTATCTATTTTAACGCAAAGAGTATTGTGAACAAAGCAGCTGAGCTTGGAACAATCAGTACATGGAGCTATGATGTGGTGGCCATTACAGAGACTTGGATGGCTCAGAGACAGGAATAGATACTTCACATGCTGTGTTTTAGATGTTTCAGAAAGGACGGGGGAGTGCAAAAGAGGTGGGGTTGTGGCACTATTGATCAGAGACGGTGTCATGGCTGCAGAAAAGGTGGACGTCATAGAAGAATTGTCTACGGAGTCTCTGTGGGTGGAAGTTAGGAACAGCAAGGGGTCAATAACTTTACTGGGTATTTTTTATAGGCCACCCAGTAGTAACAGGGATATCGAGGAGCAGATAGGGAAGCAGATCCTGGAAAGGTGTAATAATAACAGAATTGTCGTGATGGGAGATTTTAATTTCTGAAATATCATTTGGCATCTCCCTAGAGCAAGGGGTTTAGATGGGGTAGAGTTTGTTAGCTGTGTTCAGGAAGGCTTCTTGACACAATATGTAGATAAGCCTAAAAAAGGAGGGACTGTACTTGATTTGGTATTGGGAAATGAACCTGGTCAGGTGTCAGATCTCTCAGTGAGAGAGGATTTTGGAGATAGTTATCATAATTCTATCTACAATAGCATTGGAGAGATAGGAACAGATAAGTTAGAAAAGAGTTTAATTGGAGTAAGGGGAATTATGAGGAAATCAGACAGGAAATTTGAAGCTTGAATTGGGAACAGATGTTCTCAGGGAAAACTACAGATGAAATGTAGCAAATGTTCAGGGGATATCTGTGTGGAGTTCTGTATAGGTACATTCCAATGAGACAGGAACCGTAGTGTACAAAGGTAGTAATAAATCTAGTCAAGAAGAAAAAAAGAGATTACAAAAGGTTCAGAGAGCTAGGTAATGTTAGGGCTCTAAAAGATTATAAGGCTAACAGGAAAAAAAGCTTAAACAGGCTTAAGAAGGAAAACCCCAAGGCATTTTATAAGTATGTGAAGAGCAAAAGGATAAGACATGAAAGAATAGGATCTATCAAGTGTGACAGTGGGAAAGTGTGTATGGAACCGGAGGAAATAAGAGGTATTTAATGAATACTTTACATCAGTATTCACTATGGAAAAGGATCTTGGTGATTATAGTGATGACTTGCAGCGGACTGAAAAGCTTGAGCAAAAGAAAGAGGATGTGCTGGAGCTTTTGGAAACCATCAAGTTGGATAAGTCACTGGGACCAGATGAGATGTACCCCAGGCTACTCTGGGTGGCGAGGGAGGAGATTGCTGAGCCTCTGGTGATGATCTTTGCATCATCAATGGGGACGGGAGAGGTTCTGGAGCATTGGGGGGGTTGCAGATGTTGTTCTCTTATTCAAGAAAGGGAGTAGAGATAACTCAGGATATTATAGACCAGTGAGTCTTACTTCAGTGGTTGGTAAGTTGTTGGAGCAGATCCTGAGAGGCAGGATTTATTAACATTTGGAGAGGTATAATATGATTAGGAATAGTCAGCATGGCTTTGTCAAGGGCAGGTTGTGCCTCACGAGCCTGATTGAATTTTTTGAGGATGTGATTAAGCACATTGGTGAAGGAAGAGCAGTAGATATAATGTATATGGATTTCAGCAAGGCATTTGATAAGGTACCCCATACAAGGCTTATTGAGAAAGTAAGGAGGCATGAGATCCAAGGAAACCTTGTTCTGTGGATCCAGAAATGGCTTGCATACAGAAGGCAGAGTGGTTATGGACGGGTCATATTCTGCATGGAGGTCGGTGAGCAGTGGTGTGCCTCAGGGATCTGTTCTGGGACCCTTACTCTTCGTGATTTTTATAAATGACCTGGATGAGGAAGTGGAGGGATGGGTTAGTAAGTTTGCTGATGACACAAATGTTGGAGGTGTTGTGGGTACTGTGGAGGCCTGTCAGAGATTACAGTGGGATATCGATTGGATGCAAAACTGGACTGAGAAGTGGCAGAACATAGCAGGCCAGGCAGCATCTATAGGAGAAGTACTGTCGACGTTTCGGGCCGAGACCCTTTGTCCTGACGAAGTACGTCACCAGCATTTTGTGTGTGTTGTTGTTTGAATTTCCAGCATTTGCAGATTTCCTCGTGTTTGCTGAGAAGTGGCAGATGGAGTTCAACCCAGATAAGTGTGAAGTGGTTCATTTTGGTAGGTCAAATATGATGGCAGAATATTGTATTAATGGTAAGACTCTTGGCAGTGTGAAGGATTAGAGGGATCTTGGGGTCCGAGTCCACAGAACACTCAAAGCAGCTGCGGAGGTTGACTCTGTGGTGAAGAAGGCATACAGTGTATTGGCCTTCATCAATTGTGGAATTGAATTTAGGAGCCAAGAGGTAATGTTACAGCTATATAGGACCCTAGTCAGATTCCACTTGGAGTACTGTGCTCAGTTCTGGTCGCCTGTCTACAGGATGGATCTGGAAACCATAGAAAGGGTGCAGAAAAGATTTACAAGGATGTTGCCTGGATTGGGGAGCATGCCTTATGAAAACAAGTTGAGTGAACTCAGCCTTTTCTCTTTGGAGCGATGAAGGATGAGAGGTGATCTGATAGAGGTGTATAAGATGATGAGAGGCATTGATTGTGTGGATAGTCAGAGGCTTTTTCCCAGGGCTGAAATAGGACACAGATTTAAGGTGCTGGGGAGTAGGTACAGAGGAGATGTCAGTGGTAAGTTTTTTTACTCAGAGAGTGGGGTGTGTGGACTGGGCTGTCAGCAACGGTGGTGGAGGAGGATACGATAGGGTCTTTTAAGAGACATTTGGATAGATACATGGAGCTTAGTACAATAGATGGCTATGAGTATGCCTAGTAATTTCTAAGGTTGGGACGTGTCAGGCAGATCTTTGTACGCCGAAGGGCCTGTATTGTACTGTAGGTTTTCTATGTTTCTGTGTAGAATAGGTTAAATGAACTTAGCCTTTTTTCCTTGGAGTGACGGAGGATGAGAGGTGACCTGACAGAGGTGTTTCAGATGATGGGAGGCAGTGATTGTGTGGATAATCAGAGGCTTTTTCCCGGGGTGAAACAGCTATCATGAGAGGAACACAGTTTTAACATGATTGGAAGTAGGTACAGAGGAGATGTCAAGGTAAGTTTTTTACGCAGAGTGTGGTGAGTGTGTGGAACGGACTGCTGGTGAAGGCAGATACGATAGGGTGTTTTCAGAGATTCCTGGATTAGTACATGCAGCTGAGAAAAATAGAGCGCTGTGGGCAACCCTCGATCATTTCTAAAGTAAGTACGTGTTTGGCACAGCATTGTGGACCAAAGGGCCTATATTGTTCTGTAGTTTTTCTTTGTTCCTTTGTTTAACTTTGAAAGCGTATGCTGAAACTGGAGAGGGTTCAAAAGAGAAAATGATTCCATAGTACAATGGCTTGTCATATGAAAAGTGTTTGACAGCTATGGGCCTGTATTTGCTGGAATTCAGAAGAATGAGGGGTAGGCTCAATATAATGGTGAAAGGCCTTGATAGAGTGGATGTGGAGAGGGTTTTTCTTTTGGTGAGAGAGTCTAAGAGCAGAGGACACAGCCTCAGAATAGAGGAGTGTCCTTCCTTTTAGAATGGAGATGGGGAGGAATTTCTTTAGCCAGAGAGTGGTGAATCTGTGGAATTCTTTGCCATAGGCAGCTGTGGAGGCCAAGTTTTTATGAATATTTAAGGTAAAGGTTGAAACTCTTCATTGGCCAGAGTATGAAGGGATAGGGAGAGAAAGGAGAAGATTGGAGCTGAGAGAAAAATTGGGTCACCCATGATGAAATGGAGAGCAGATTCAATAGGCTAAATGGCCTAAGTCTGCTCCTATTTTTTATGGTCTTATTGTACCATGTTGAGATTCGTCTCCTTACAGGC
Source organism: Hemitrygon akajei (assembly GCF_048418815.1). Classification (NCBI taxonomy): domain Eukaryota; kingdom Metazoa; phylum Chordata; class Chondrichthyes; order Myliobatiformes; family Dasyatidae; genus Hemitrygon; species Hemitrygon akajei. The sequence continues at coordinate 189,230,030 of NC_133125.1, read as the reverse complement.
AGCCATGAAACAAAGAATCTTGGTCCGATCTTTCATTGATTCTGTAATGGTTGTTGGATTTATTGAGCATGCTGAAAGAAAATGAATCTCAGCATTTTCTATTGTGAGCTATATGTACTTTGATAATGAATTTATTTTGAACTCTGAACATCGCCAAGGCCCTCCCCACCATTGATGTCATTAACAAGGAGCCAGAAGAAAGCAGCATCAATGATTTTATAGATTTTTGCATAGTAGGGGTATTAAGGGTTATGGGGAAAAGGCAGGTATGTGGAGATGAGTCCATGGCCAGATCAACCATGATCTTATTGAATGGTGGGGCAGGCTCAACGGGCCAGTTGGCCTACTCCTGCTCCTGTTCTCATGTTTTTATGTTCTTATCATTAAAGAGCCTCACCATCAAGACCATATTCTCTTCTCACCACTACTTTTGGGAAGGACGTACAGAAACTTTAGGGCCCACACTACCAGATCAGGGACAGTTCTTACTCTACAAGTATTAAGCTCCTGAAACTTCATTCACCACTACTCTGAACTGATTCTATGACCACAGAATCACTTTCAGGGACCCTTAGCTATTCATACACTCAGTATTATTTTTATTTGTACAAATTGTCTTCTTTTGCACATTAGTTATTTGTCCATATTTGTCTGATTATGTACAGTGTATTTTGTAAATTCTATTGTATTTCTGTTTTCCTCCAAATACTGCAGGAAAATGAAGCTCAAGGTAACATATGTACTCTGATAATTAACCTTTGAACTACTTAATATGGATGGTTACTCAAACAATTAATTCCTTAATGATGTGATCCTATCTGTGACAGTGGGGATGTTATCAGGATGTGGTCATGATTGGGTTTACAATTTGTTCCTGTTCAAAAACAAACAATAGCTTAGTGTGGAGGTAATAGACATGCACAGCTGGGAAATAGGTCTTTTGTCCCACAGCATCCATCTCATTCAAGTTATCTACTTGAGCTATTTACATTTTGCAATATTTGCTCCATTTCTCTCTGAACCTTTCTGATCCATGTCATAAATGTCTTTTAGACAATAGGTGCAGAAGTAGACCATTCGGCCCTTCGAGCCTGCACCGCCATTTTGAGATCATGGCTGATCAATTCCTATCAATACCCGGTTCCTGCCTTGTCCCCATATCCCTTGATTCCCCTATCCATAAGATACCTATCTAGCTCCTTCTTGAAAGCATCCAGAGAACTGGCCTCCACTGCCTTCCGAGGCAGTGCATTCCAGACCTCCACAACTCTCTGGGAGAAGAAATTTTTCCTTAACTCTGTCCTAAATGACCTACCCCTTATTCTCAAACCATGCCCTCTGGTACTGGACTCTCCCAGCATCTGGAACATATTTCCTGCCTCTATCTTGTCCAATCCCTTAATAATCTCCTTAATTCCAGCGTGTACAAGCCCAGTCTCTCTAACCTCTCTGCGTAAGACAGTCTGGACATCCCAGGAATTAACCTTGTGAATCTACGCTGCACTTCCTCTACAGCCAGGATGTCCTTCCTTAACCCTGGAGACCAAAACTGTACACAATACTCCAGGTGTGGTCTCACCAGGACAAATGCAAAAGGATTTCCTTGCTCTTGTACTCAATTCCCTTTGTAATAAAGGCCAACATTCCATTAGCCTTCTTCACTGCCTGCTGCACTTGCTCATTCACCTTCTGTGACTGATGAACAAGGACTCCTAGATCTCTTTGTATTACTCCCTTACCTAACTCTACACCATTCAGATAATAATCTGCCTTCCTGTTCTTACTCCCAAAGTGGATAACCTCACACTTATTCACATTTATGTCTCTCTCTACCAGTTCCTCTGGATGCTCATTCCACTTAGTCACCACTCTATGTGTGGAAAAAGTTGCTCCTCAAGTCACCTTTAAATCTTTCCCCTCGGTCTTTAAACCTCTGCCCTCCAGTTTTAGAATATAAGATATAGGAGCAGAATTAGACCATTTGGCCCATTGAGTTTGCTCTGCAATTTTGTCATGGCTGATCCATTATTCCTCTTAGCCCCAATCTCCTGCTTTCTCCCTGTATCCCTTCATGCACTGTCCAATCAAGAATTGAAAGCCTCTCTCTCAAATATACATAAAGACCTGGCCTCCACAGCTGCCTGTGACAAAGAATACTACAGATTCACCACTCTCTAGATAAAGAAATTCCTCCTTGTCTCCGTTCTGAAAGGACACACTTCTATTTTAAGGCTGTGTCCCCTAGTTTTAGACACTCCCACCATAGGAAATATCCTTTTCACATCAACACTTTACCATCAAGGTCTTTACCATTCAATAGGTTTCAGTTAGGTCACCCCTTATTCCACAAAATTCCAGTGACTACAAGCCCACAGTATTCAAATACTCTTCATATGACAAGCTGTTAAATCCTGGAATAATTTTTGTGAACCTCCTTTGAACTCCCTCCAGTTTTGAAACGTCCTTTCCTAATCCGACTAAGTCCTTCTGCATCCTACCTGTTTCCTCAACACTACCTGCCCCTCCACTAATCTTCGTATCATCTGCAAACTTGGCAACAAAGCCATCTATTTCATCATCTGAATCATTTATATTTAGAATAAAAAGAAGCGGTCCCAGCATTGACTTCTGTGGAACACCACTAGTTACTGGCAGCCAACCAGAAAAGGATCCTTTTATTCCCACTCGCTGCCTCCTGTCAATCTGTTGCAAAGAACAGGTGAACCCAAATGCAGGACACTGGCACAGAGATAGAGTTGGGATGCAGACGAGGGCGTGAGCGTGGCTGGAGCTGAATGGCATACAGGAGGATGAACGGAAAGACAGGCGGCAGGCAATACTTATCTTGACACGGAGAGACAGAGTTAACACAGGCAAACCTCAGCACTGAAACAAAACTAAGAATACACATTCCTAAGCAACCAGGAACGTGAATTACCACTCTGGCGTAATTCAAACAACGATCTGGCGATGAGTGGATGCAAAGCTGGGGTATTTATGCTGCAGATTCAGATGAGAATCAGGTGTGCTACAATCACGGAGCCCGGGAGAACACGGGGAAAAGGGAAATAGGAGAATATGAGGAGTCAATGGTCGGGACTGTGACACAATCAGCCAATTCTCTAACTATATTAGTAACTTTCCTGTAATACCATGGGTTCTTAACTTGGTAAGCAACCTCATAATATGGCACCTTGTCCAAGGCCTTCTGAAAGTCCAAATATGCAACATCAACTACATCTCCTTTATCTATCCTACTTGTAATCTCCTCAAAGAATTCCAACAGGTTCTATAAGCAGGATTTTCCCTTAAGAAAACCATGCTGACTTTGTCCTATCTTATCCTGTGTCACCAAGTACACCATCACCTCATCCTTAACATTCACTAAACATTTTCTTAACCACTGAGGTCAGGCTAACTGGTCTATAATTTCCTTTCTGCTGCCTTCCTCCTTTCTTAAAGGGTGGAGAGACATTTGTAATTTTCCAGTCCTCTGGCACCATGCCAGAGTCAACTGAGTTTTGAAAGATCATTTCTAATGCCACGACAGTCTCCAACACTACCTCTTTCAGAACCCTAGGGTGCAGTTCACCTGGTCCAGGTGACTTATGTACCTTTAGGTCTTTCAGCTTTTTGAGGATCTTCTCCCTTGTAACAGTAATTGCACCCTCTTCTCTTCCGTCACACACTACAACATCAGGCACACTGCTTATGTCTTCCACAGTGAAAACTGATGCAAAATACTCATTTAGTTCATCAGCCATCTCCTTGTCCCCCGTTATTACTTCTCCTGCCTCATATTCTAATGGTCCTATATCCACTCTCATTTCTCTTTGATTTTTACAACACATCCTTTTTATTTTTAACATACTTACAAAACATCCTTTCTGAGATATAGGACCCAAAACATTTTTGTTATTAAGTGCAGTCGTGAACGATAGCCAGATCAGAAATGCTGATCAAGTCAACTAGTTCCCAAAGAGAACTCTGATAGGCCAGAAAAATCAGATGTGCAATTAAGAAACATTAAAAAATAGTAGAAATACTGGAGTCATGATGATCATGATGAAGTCTGCTGGGGAGAGACACTCATACACATGCTGTCCTCCATAATTCAGAGAGATTGAAGGAAAAGGTTACAGTATGACAAAACGTGACAGGAGCACTTGGAATTAAAAACTAATCCCTACTGTGAGAAAACAGCACCTGATCTTTCTGCACTGTTCTCCAGCAGTTTAGGGACTAAGTCCAGCCAGAACATAACTCACAAGTGCTCTTGAAAGTCAGGTATTATCCCTACCTGCTCATAACCAAGCATTGCCATCCTAGTCCCCTTCATGATAGCTTCTGAAGAAGCATGTGACTTCTCTCCTAGAGATGATAGGTGTTTGTGCATTCAGATCTTGAAGGCTTGGACCCCATCGTTGCAGATGTTTCCAAAAACAGCATCTAGAAAGCTTTTCCAAATTCTGATAGCACAGTGAAGGAAGCTTCTATGCAGTGTGAAGGTTCTCGCATCAGGCATAGAAACAGCATGAGCAGGCATAGATAAACTTGATTGTGTGGTGCACCGTCCCTCATAAGGTGAAGGCAGCATGGTGTGAAGGTCTGTAGGGCTGTGGCTGGTGTGCATTTTGTATAGCGCAGTAGCTGCAGCAACCTGTGGTCTGTGGTGTAAGCTACTGATGGCTAGCTTCTCACAAGCTGTGGCTTCATCTACACCTGTAATCCTGAGAGCCTTTCTTTGAATGGAATTAAGCTGGTTGAGGACACTCTGTGAGGCATTCATCCATGATGAGCAGGCATACTCCATGATACTTCGTACCTGGGCTTTGTAAACCATGGCTCTGCCCTCTTTGTCTAGTTTGGATGCTACTTTCTGCAGAGCTCCAAGCTTTTGTTGAAATAGTGGAAAGGTTGACAATACTCTGTTCCGCTTTGATAGTATCTTGTAAAGGCTCAGCATTATCTCCTTGATTTTATATTCTACTCCCCTTGAAATAAATTGCATTTGCGTTCTTTACCACAGATTCAAACTGTAAATTAAACTTCAGGGAGTCTTGCACAAGTACTCCTAAGGCCTAACACCTCTGATGTTGAACCTTCTCCCATTTAGATAATAGTCCACACTGTCCTTTTACCAAAATGCGTTATCATATATTTCCCAACACTGTATTCCATCTGTCACTTTTTTGCCCATTCTTCCAATCTATGTCCTGCTGTAATCACATTACTTCCTCAGCACTACCTACCCCTCCAGCTATCTTGATTTCATCTGCAAAGTTTGCTACAATGCCATCAATTTCATTACCCAAATCACTGATAAACAATGTGAAAAGTAGCAGTCCCAATATTGATCCCTGTGGAACACCTAGTCACTGTCAGCTGACCAGAAAAGGCCACTTTTATTCCCACTCTGCTGCCTCCTGCCTGATCCATGCCAGTATCTTTACTATAATGCCATAGGATTTTATCTTGTTATGCAGCCTTCTGTAGCACATTATCAAATACCTTCAGAAAATCGAAGTAAGTGACATCCACTGCCTCTCCTTTGTCCACCTGCTTTTTGCATGTAGGCATGTAGGCAAAGTAAGCATGCAGGTACAGCAAGCAGTGAAGAAAGCTAATGGCATGTTGGCCTTCATAACGAGAGGAGTTGAGTATAGGAGCAAAGCGGTCCTTCTGCAGTTGTACAGGGCCCTGGTGAGACCATACCTGAAGTATTGTGGTCAGTTTTGGTCTCCAAATTTGAGGAAGGACATTCTTGCTATTGAGGGAGTGCAGCGTAGGATCATGAGGTTAATTCCCGGGATGGCGGGACTGTCATATGTTGAAAGATTGGAGCAACTGGGCTTGTATACATGGAATTTAGAAGGATGAGAGGGGATCTGATTGAAACATATAAGATCATTAAGGGTTTAGACACGCTCAAGGCAGGAAAAATGTTCCCGATGTTGGGGGAGTCCAGAACCAGAGGCCACAGTTTAAGAATAAGGGGTAGGCCATTTAGAAAAGAGTTGAGGAAAAACTTTTTCACCCAGAGAGTTGTGGATCCATGGAATGCTCTGCTTCAGAAGGCAGTGGAAGCCAATTCTCTGGATGCTTTCAAGAAAAGAGTTAGATAGAGCTCTTAAAGATAACGGAGTCAAAGGATATGGGGAGAAGGCAGGAACAGGGTACTGATTATGGATGATCAGCCATGATCACATTGAATGGCAGTGCTGGCTCGAAGGGCTGAATGGCCTACTCCTGCACCTATTGTCTATTGTCTATTGCTTCCTCAAAGAACTCTCACAGCTTTGCAAGGCAAGATTTCCCTCCACAGAAAATATGTTGACTTTGACTTATTTATCATTAGGCTCCAAGTACACTGAAGTGTCATCCTTAATAATAGACTCCAACACCTTCCTGACCACTGAGCTTAGGCTAACTGGCCTATAATTTCCTTTCTTTTGCCTTTCTCCCTTCTTTAGGAGTAGAGGGACATTTGCAGTCTTCCAGGACAATGCCAGAATCAAGTGATTCGTGAAAGATCATGACCAATGCATTTGTTATCTCTTCAATAATCTCTCTCAGGACTCTGGGATGTCATCCATCTGGTCCAGATGACTTACCCACCTTAATTCCTTTGTGTTTCCCTAGCATTTTTTCCTTTGTAATAACAATGATACTCACTCCTTCTCCCTGACATTCACAGACCTCTGGCACACTGCTAGTATCTGGCACAGTGAAGACAGATGCAAAGTACCCATTAAGTTAATTTGCCATTTCTTTGTCCCCCATCATCATTTTCCAGTGGTCCACTGTCAACTCTCCCCTTTCTCTTACTCTTTATCGACTTCAATATCTTCCCGACCACTGAAGTCAGACTAACTGGCCTATAATTTCCTTTCATCTGCCTCTCTTCCTCCTTGAAAAGTGGAGTGACATTTGCAATTTTCCAGTCTTCCAGAAGCATTCCAGAATATTGAAAGATCATTACTAATGCCTCCACAATCTCTTCAGCCATCTCCTTCAGAACCCTGGGGTGCAGATAATCTGGTCTTATCTACCTTCAAGAGTTATCTACCTCCCTCCCCTTGTGAAAAAAAGATAGTGGCCATTCACTCCTCATAATTTTATAAACCTCTATCAGGTCAGCCCCTCAGCCTCCTACACGGGAAATAGTACCAGGTTGTCTTGTCCTGAAAATTATTGTGGAGTCTATGGAAGACTGGTAGTTCAAGAATGATGAGGTTCCTTTAAAAATTAACAACTGGGATAAATTATTTAATCTGCTTTCAGATCATTGTTGTGTTACATATCTACTGGGACTCATTTCTGTGTTGGTTCCATCTTTGCTACTCTACAAATCTGCACACATTGGTAAGTATACCAGAGAAAATCACAGTTACAGGTGTCCTGGAGCAGTGCTATTTGTATTTAGATGTGTTTGTTGACTGTGTTTTGTATTTTTTAATGCTGGTATGCACTTTGTGTATAGGCACTATATTTAAAGTTGCCTTGATAGCCTACAGTCTTTAATTTTGCTCTATATTAGTATGAACTACTGAGGATTGGTATCTGTTTGCACATAATTAGTATCCACACAACATATCAAACAGTATCAAGTGTTCAATGCAACATGCAATATTGGACATTTTGTGTGGACTATACTGTATTTAACACTGGTATCTTTATAATTTATATTTCTTGACTTTGTACTTAGATAGATTGTTAAGTCTTTGTGCCTCTGATCTGCAGTGTCTGACAGTGTGAGATGATACTTAACACCGCAGTCTCCATAACAATACCTTGGAGTAAGACATTGGAGTAGAATTAGGCCATTAAGCCTATCGTCTGCTCCACCATTCCATTATGGCTGATTTACTAGCCCTCTTAACCTCATTCTCCTCCCTTTTTGAAAAATCATTACTGATGCCTCCACAAGCTCTTCAGCTACCTTGCTCAGAACCCTGGGGTGTAGTCCATCTGGTCTAGCTGACTTATCATCTTTAACATCCCTCGGGATCAATAAAGTATGTCTGTCTGCCTGTCATCTACCTTCAGAACTTTCAGCTTCCCAAGCACCTTCCCTTAGTAATAGCAATGATACTCGCATCTGTCCCCTGACATTCTTGCAGTTCTGGCATTCTGTTAGTGTCTTCCATAGAGAAGAATGACACACCATTTAAAAAAATGTCTCTCTATTTTGAGGCTGTGTCCTCTGGTCTTAGACTCTGCCACCAGAGGAAGCATCCTCTCCACATATACTGTATCATGGACTTTCACCACTTGATAGGTTTCAATGAGGTCACTCTTCATTCCTCTAATTCTAGTGAATACAGGCTGATGGGCCTCATCAGCTGTGGCTGGTAGCTCATCTTGGAGAAGGAAAACTCTGATCTCAAGCATCTGCTGCCTTGCAGCTATACCCACTCGTGGAAGGATTTGGGAGTAAACCCAGAAGCTGGAATCCCTAAGACAGTTCTACGTTGAGATCAATGCTGACTGGCATTTCCTGTGATGCTGCTGGTGCCAAAGTGTATCAGTGTCATTCCTTTGGGTTCATCAGATGTGTGGACAGAGTGAGCTTACTAAATGGGCAACAGCTTGCTCTCCATATCGTACTGCCCAAGCTTGCATAACTAGACAGCTAGGATGCAACATTCATGGTCAACCCTGACCAACAGAGGCCTTCTTCACAGGCCCAGAACCATCAAACGCTCATTTTATGACAAGCTGTTTGAACCTGGAATCATCTTTATGTACCTCCTTTGAAACTTCTCCATTTTCAGCACATCCTTTCTAAGATAAGGAATCCAAAACTGCTTACAGTAGTCCAAGTGAAGCCTTACCAATGTTTTATTAAGCTTCAACATTACATACTTGCTTTTATATTCTAATCTGGTTCCACAGTGTTGAGACCGCTTTTTACGTTACATGTCAGTGACTTGGATGATGGAATTGATGGCTTGGTTCCAAAGTTTGCAGACAATATGAAGATAAGTGGAGAGGCAGGTAGTTTTGAGGAAGTAGAAAGACTACAGAAGGACTTAAACAAGTTAGGTGAATGGACAAAGAAGTGGCGGATGCAACACAGTATTGGGAAGTGCATGGTCATTCACTTTGGTAGAATAAAGAAAAGAGTAGACTGTTTTCTAAATGGAGACAAAATTCAAAAATCTGATTCTCAAAGGAACTTGGGAGTCCTTGTGTAGGAGCGTTTGATGACTCTGGGCCTGTATTCATGGGAATTCAGAAGAATGAGGAGTCACCTATTGAATGGTGAAAGGCTTTGATAAAGTGGATGTGGAGAGGATATTTCCAATGGTGGGAGAGTCTTGGACCGGAGGACACAGCCTCAGAATAGAAGGGCATCCTTTTAAAACAAAGATGAGGAGGAATTTCTTTAGACAAAGTGATGAGTCTGTGGAATTCATTGTCACAGGCAGCTGTGGAGGCCGTCTGTATGTATACTTAAGGCAGAGGTTGATAAATTCTTAATTGGTCAGGGCATGAAGGGATACGGAGAAGGCAGAAGATTGGACTGACAGCCATGATGAAATTGCAGATCTGACTTGATGGGCAAATGGCCTAATTCTGCTCCTATGTCTTATGGTCTTAAGAAACACCACTAGTCACTGGTAGCTTTCCTATAATACAATGGGCCCTGAACTTGTTAAGCAGTATCATAAGTGGCACCTTGTCAAAGGCCTTTCTCAAGGCCCAAATACACAACATCATTTGATTCTCCTTTGTCTATCCTGCTTATTTCTTCAAAGAATTCCAACAGATTTGTCAAGCAAGATTTTCCCTTGAGAAAACCATATTGACCGCAGCCTATTTTATCATGTGCCTCCAAATACCCCAAGCCCAAATCCTTAAGAATCAACTCCAACATCTTTTCAACTACTGAGATCAAACTGACTGGTCTTTAATTACTTTTCTTCTGCCTCTCTCCCTTCTTGAAGAGTGGAGTGACATTTGCAATTTTCTAGTCTTCCAGAACTATTCCAGAATCTAGTGATCATTACTCCAAAATCTCTTCAGACACCGCTTTCAGAATCTGGGGTGAATACCATCTTGATCCCCTAGTAGTCTCAACCACAAGCTGTTCTAAAAAGCCATCTCATAGGCATTCTAGAAATTATCCTTGCGATCCAGCACCAACCTGACTTTCCCAATCTACTTGCAATTTGAAATCCTCTGTGACTACTGTAACAGTGCCCTTTTGGCAAGCATTTTCTATATCACATTCTAAATTGGAGACCACATCCTTACTAGATAGATATATAGATAGATAGATACTTTATTCATCCCCATGGGGAAATTCAACTTTTTTTCCAATGTCCCATACACTTGTTGTAGCAAAACTAATTACATACAATACTTAACTCGGTAAAAAATATGATATGCATCTAAATCACTATCTCAAAAAGCATTAATAATAGCTTTTAAAAAGTTCTTAAGTCCTGGCGGTAGAATTGTAAAGCCTAATGGCATTGGGGAGTATTGACCTCTTCATCCTGTCTGAGGAGCATTGCATCGATAGTAACCTGTCGCTGAAACTGCTTCTCTGTCTCTGGATGGTGCTATGTAGAGGATGTTCAGAGTTATCCATAATTGACCGTAGCCTACTCAGCGCCCTTCGCTCAGCTACTGATGTTAAACCCTCCAGTACTTTGCCCACGACAGAGCCCGCCTTCCTTACCAGCTTATTAAGACGTGAGGCGTCCCTCTTCTTAATGCTTCCTCCCCAACACGCCACCACAAAGAAGAGGGCGCTCTCCACAACTGACCTATAGAACATCTTCAGCATCTCACTACAGACATTGAATGACGCCAACCTTCTTAGGAAGTACATTCGACTCTGTGCCTTCCTGCACAAGGCATCTGTGTTGGCAGTCCAGTCTAGCTTCTCGTCTAACTGTACTCCCAGATACTTGTAGGTCTTAACCTGCTCCACACATTCTCCATTAATGATCACTGGCTCCATATGAGGCCTAGATCTCCTAAAGTCCACCACCATCTCCTTGGTCTTGGTGATATTGAGACGCAGGTAGTTTGAGTTGCACCATATCACAAAGTCCTGTATCAGTTTCCTATACTCCTCCTCCTGTCCATTCCTGACACACCCCACTATGGCCGTGTCATCAGCGAACTTCTGCACATGGCAGGACTCCGAGTTATATTGGAAGTCTGATGTGTACAGGGTGAACAGGACCGGAGAGAGTACGGTTCCCTGCGGCACCCCTGTGCTGCTGACCACCATGTCAGACCTACAGTCTCCCAACCGCACATACTGAGGTCTATCTGTCAAGTAGTCCACTATCCAATCCACCATGTGAGAGTCTACTCCCATCTCCGTTAGTTTGTGCCTTAAGATCTTGGGCTGGATGGTGTTAAAGGCACTAGAGAAGTCAAGGAATGTAATCCTCACAGCACAACTGACCCCCTCTAGGTGAGAGAGTGATTTGTGCAGCAAATACGTGATAGCATCCTCCACTCCCACCTTCTCCTTATACACAAACTGTATATAACTCCCATCGGGGATGTTTTACCCTTGTTCCTTAGCTCTTTCACCTCCTGACCCTATGTCACCTCTTTATAATGATTTGATTTCTTTTTTTTCACCATCAGGACTATGACACCCCCTCTGCATACCTGCCTGTCATTTCGATACAATGCATTACCTTGGATGTTAAGCTCCCAGCAATATTCTTCTTTCAACCTTTGATTTAGTGATGCCTGCAACATCATACAATCTGTAAATGTGCTACAAGTTCATATACCTTATTCTTATTGCATGAAATCAAATATAACACTTTCAGTCCTTCAGCCGGAGGATGGTGAATTTGTACAATTTGTTACCACAGGCACCTGAAAGTCCTGTTGACTGTTTTGAATCAGTGGACTGGACAATGTTCATGAAATCATCTTTGAATCTGAATGAATATACCACAGTTATCACCAGCTTCATCAAGATCTCTGTGGATAAGTGTATGCCTTTGAGGACATGCTGGACATACCCAAACCAAAAGCCGTGAATGAACTAGGAAATTCCCAGTCAACTAAGAACTACATCTCTGACATTCAAAAACAGTGATCCAGAATTTTCAGCAAGTCTGGATATAACCTATGGTAGGCTATTTTAAGAGTAAAGGAAGAATTCCAATTGAAGTTAGAGACAAAATCGGATACAAGTCAGCTCTGACAGGGTTTGCACACCAGTACTTCCTCCAAAGTGGAACTTAACATTATGAATGACTGTGATGCCTCATTCCCAGATAAGATGAAAAACTTTTATGCACACTTTGAAAGGGAGAAAAAAGCTACACCTCTAAGGTTAATTTTATTGTCAAAGTATGTATGTATAGTACAACTTTGATATTTGTGTACTCCAGACGGCCATTAAATACAGACCATGGGTGTTGATGAAAGAAAATACATCAACTCCACCCCCACAGAAATGAAACAAAACTCACAGACCCCAAAATCCCCTCCCCTCATCCACAGCCACAATAACCCTCTACACCTGACCCTATCACTCACAGAAAAGAACAATGACCATAGCACCAAACCCCCACCCCACCTTTTACACAGAAAACAATAACAGTTCACCCATCCGCTAATCGTCCACATGAAAACACCAAAAAACTGAAGGAAACCAATATAAAGTACAGTCCAATAATCATAAATCTAGAATATGGGAAACGTCTTAATGCTGCATACGTGGAGAGCAGCCCCATGAACTCAGTCCTTCTGTAAAGACTGACTGCCACCACCAATCTGGGTCCAAATGTGTTGATCAGGCTGCTAATCGACCTGTGCAGAGCCATTACTGACCCTCTCCTCATTCACCTTAATGCTTCGTCTTTCTTGCCACTTTGAGATGGAGTCATTCATGACTCTGCACCTTGTCTTTGGTCTTTTCCACAGGTCAGCTTGTGTTCTCAGACCTTTTTGGTGCCTCCCCCATCACCCCCCACCCCCCATCTCTGATCTCCATGAGGCAGCTCTCCAGACAGCATAACATTGGATCCTTCAATCAAGTAGCTCTAATAGTTTTCATAATACAAACAAGACAAAAAAAGAGTGAAATAATTGGAAAGATTTGTATCTGGAGGATAGCACCTGAGGAATCGTTCGCTGGCACCATCTTGACCAGAGGTCACAGCCGCAGAATCACTTGTGCGAACCCTTGCAGCATCTGGTGACCCTGTGATTTCTACCTTGGAAGCCAATGTCAGAACATTTTTCAAGAGGGTGAACCCTCGCAAGGCATCAGGCCCTATTGGTGTAGGACTCTGAAAACCTGTGCCAACCAGCTATCTTTTGTCTGTCATTGATACAGTCAGAAATTCTCACCAGCTTCAAAAGTGTGTCAGTCATAGCAGTGTCCAAGAAGAGCAGGCTGACACACACAAAATGCTGGAGGAACTCATTGAGCTTCCTCAATGACTATCATCCAGTTACACTGACATTTTCTGTAATGAAGTCCTTTGAGAGGTTGGTCATGGCCAGAATCAACTCCTGCTTAAACAAGGATCTGGACCTACTGTAATTTGCCTGTCACCACAATAGGTCTACAGCAGATGCAATGTCACTAGCTCTGCACTCGGCCTTAGACCACTTGGACAACAGCAATACTTATTTCAAGCTGTTGTTTATAATAATGACTAGACAACAGAGTGACCAGTTGGGGCACCCTTTGAGAGAAAGTAGTGCAGTCTGATGTGACCAGAATGAACATGAAATTTTCCTGAATGCTATTGGCATTGCTTTGCTTTGGAAATTGAAGAAGACAAACCAGATTATTAAAGAAGAAAGATGTGTAGCAAGGCAAATATAGCTCCTCCTCGTTTAACAAAGGACACTTCTGATGGCAACATTTCTGGTTGATCTGCCACCCTTGTGCTTCTCATTGTCATTCTGGAGATGTGCAGTCCTTTTATGAGCTATCTCTTCGTCTCTTCTGCTGTTTGTTCTCTGTCTTCGATCTTGGAGACATGCATTTCTCAGCTCCTTTGTCTCTTCCTCTCTCCTTGTTCTGTGCCTGTTGTTGTCATTTTGGAGATGTGCATGCCTCTCCTCCTCTGTCTCTTCTTCTCTCATCTTTTTTGTCCTAACTCTTTGATCCTGGAGTCGTACGGCCCTGGCCTCATCCAATTCTTGTTCTCTCCCTCTCCTTGCCGCTTCCCGACAACGTTTGGCGTAATCTCTTGACCATAATGTCCCCCTTCTCTTACCACATGGCATAATTAGGCTGACCATATTTTTTTTTACCCTAATGCTGGATGGAAGATATGAAGCAGTACTACCAAAGGAAGCTGGTTATTCTTGATGATGTGGTTGGCGCTCTCCTAAATAAACGTGATTTAGTCAAGGCTGTCCTTTGACTGCAGCAAAGGGTTTTATGGGTGTCTCGAAGTATGTCGTTAATGGGTTACGGGATGTTAATGTCATGCTTAAATTTATAGAAGATCCGATGTTCAGATTTAGAATCTAGTCAAGACTTTTGTAAATTGTGGGGACCGTTTCTGAGTTATTTTCAAAATCTTTGATTTGTTGTAAGAGTACAGATGGTGGCTAATAATATATTTTATTATATGATGAGGGTTTATTTTTCTTTTTTTCTTGCTTTTCCTAACAGCTCTGACTTTGGTAGTAGGTTTAGATTTTTTTTCTGTATAACAAAATTATTATATTTCAATATTATGATATAATTTAATTTTTAAGAATACAGGGTTTGTGATTGTAACTGTATTTTTAATACAATGTATTTGGTACTTTTTTGACTTATAATATATATCTTCTTGTACTCTGTATTCCTTTATGCAGAAACTGATAAAAATATTGAAAGAGAAGTACATCATTACAGTAAGATTTAATGATCTCTTATTGATGGGTGGCAGTTAGATCTGTCCCAGTCCTGCACATGCTGATGGTGATACGTGACCGCTCGAAATAGAGCTGCCCTGCCCTGCCCTTTTGCTCCGGTTGGTGTCACTGCTGAGGCTGGTCATGCGCATGCGTCGTGGTGTAGCATCCTGATTTCCATGATGACGGATCGGCTCTCGGGTGAAAACGGGGCAGTTGATAAACACCATGGATAAACTTGCTGATAACACAAGTATTGTTGGCAGAATCTCAGGAGGTGTACAGAAGTGAGATAGATTAGCTGGTTGAGTGGTATCACTACAACAACTTTGCACTCAGCGTCAGTAAGACAATTAAATTGATTGTGGACTTCAGGAAGGGGAAGTTGAGGGAAGACACCAGTCTTCATTGAGGGATCAGCAGTGGAAAAACTGAGCAGTTTCAAGTTCCTGGGTGTCATTTCTGAAGATTTATTGTAACCAAGTGATGCAATTACAAGTAAGGCATGACAGCGACTGTATTTCATTAGGAGTTTGAGGGACATAGAAAAGTACAGCACAGGAACAGGCCATTCAGCCCATAGTGTTGTGCTGAACCAGCTAAAAAGCAAATCAAAAACACCCAAACACTAATCCCTCCTACCTACACCATGTCCCTATCCCTCCATCTTCCTTATATTGATGTGGCTATGCAAGCATTTCTTAAAAGCAGGTAATGTATTTGCCTCAGCGACCATACCAGGCAGTGCATCCCAGGCATCCCCAACTCTCTCAGTAAAAATCTTACCCCTTACATCACTCTTGAAGCTAACCCCTCTGACCTTCAGTCATGCCCTCTGGTATTAGATATTTCAACCCTGGAAAACAGACACTCTCTGTCCACTCTAACTATGTCCCTCATAATCTTGTAAACCTCTATCAGGTCTCCCTCTCAGCATCCAGTGCTCCAGAGAGAACAACCCACCGTCCTGCCAAAGGGTCACGACGCGAAACGTTGACTGTACTTTTTTTCCATTGACGCTGCCTGGCCTGCTGAGTTCCTCCAGCATTTTGTGTGTGTTGCCAAGTTTATCCAGACTCTAACGGTAGCACATGCTCTCTAAACCAGGCAGCATCCTAGTGAACCTGTTCTGCACCCTCTCCAAAATCTCAACTTACTTTGTCTAGTGGGCAACCAGAGTTTAATAAAGTTGCAACATAACCTCTTGACTTTTGAACTCAGTGCCTCAACTAATAAAAGCAAGCATTTCATAAGCCTTCTTCACCACCTTATCGACCTGTGGAACCACTTTCAAGGAGCTATGAACTTTCTGCTCAGATCTCCCTGCTCAGCAACACTGTTAAGGATCTTGCCCTTCAGTACACAGTCTTCTTGCATTTTCCTTAGTAAGGTGCAACACCTCATATTTATCTGGGTTAAACTTCATCTGCTATTTCTCTGCCCATATCTGCATCTGATCAATATCATGCTGTATTCTTTATTTGTGTTCTACACTATCCACAACTTCACCTATCTTGGTATCATCTGAAAGTTTACTAACTTACCCATCTACATTTTCATCTAGGTCATTTATATACATTACAAACAGCAGAGGTCCCAGCACAGACCACAGCGGAACTCTACAAATTATAGACCTCCAGCTCAAATAAGTCTCTTCAAACATTACCCTGTGTATTCTATGTGAAGCCAGTTCTGAATGCAAACAGCCAAAATGCAATCTATAAATTTGTTGATGATGCAATTATTGTTGGTAGAATCTCAGATGGTTATGAAAGGACATACAGAAGCGAGATATGCCAACTAATGGAGTGGTACCGCAGCAACAACCTGGCACTCAACGTCAATAAGATAAAAGTGCTGATTGTGGACTTCGGGAAGGGTAAGATGAAGGAACAGATCCCAATCATCATAGAGGGATCAGAAGTGGAGAGAGTGAGCAATTTCAAGTTCCTGGGTGTCAAGATCACTGAGGATCTAACCTGGTCCCAACATATCGATGCAGTTATAAAGAAGGCAAGACAACGACTATACCTCATTAGGAGTTTGAAGAGACAGACAGACAGACATACTTTATCGATCCTGAGGGAAGTTGGGTTTTGTTACAGTCGCACCAACCAAGAATAGTGTAGAAGTATAGCAATATAAAACCATAAATAATTAAATAATAATAAGTAAAGTATTCCAAGTGGAAATAAGTCCGTGACCAGCCTATTGGCTCAGGGTGTCTGACTCTCCGAGGGAGGAGTTGTAAAGTTTGATGGCCACAGGCAGGAATGACTTCCTATGATGCTCAGTGTTACATCTCGTTGGAATGAGTCTCTGGCTGAACGTACTCCTGTGCCTAACCAGTACATTATGAAGTGGATGGGAGACATTGTCCAAGATGGCATGCAATTTGGACAGCATCCTCTTTTCAGACACCACCGTCAGAGAGTCCAGTTCCACCCCAACAACATCACTGGACTTAGGGATGAGTTTGTTGATTCTGTTGGTGTCTGCTACCCTCAGCCTGCTGCCCCAGCACACAACAGCAAACATGATAGCACTGGCCACCACAGACTCGTAGAACATCTTCAGCATCGTCCAGCAGATGTTAAAGGATCTCAGTCTCCTCAGGAAGTAGAGACGGCTCTGACCCTTCTTGTAGACAGCCTCAGTGTTCTTTGACCAGTCCAGTTTATTGTCAATTCGTATCCCCAGGTATTTGTAATCCTCCACCAGATTTGGTATGTCAAGAAATACACTCAAAAACGTCTATATATACCATGGAGAGCATTCTGACAGGCTGCATTGCTGTCAACAAAATGTTTCAGACTCAGCCAGATCTGTCATGGGCACTACTAACCTCCCCTGCATTGCCACTAAGGATTCTTGTCACGCAGGACGTGCCCTCTTCTAATTGCTACCATCAGCAACTGGAGCAGAGCCTTTTTTTTCAGTGGTTCAGGCATAGAAAGTGTGAGTATTGGTGTATGAGCCCTACAGAAGTCTTAAAAGAGGTAGAAGTGGAGCAGATTACGGTAAGGCTGGTCTTTTTCGGCTGCACAGACGTGGAAAGTATCAGCATCAGAAGTTTGAACTCAGCTGCAATAAAAAGATAGCCTCAAGTGGAGCAGCTATTGGTAGAGTGTGCTGGTGACAGAGTGGGAAGGCTTCAGTGTGAACAGGTGGAGGCACAGTTAAAATGACGCAGGCCTTTTTTAAAAATTGCAGAGTACCACTGTGGCTGACCCACTTAACAATGAGCACTCTTGTTTGAGGGGGACGGCCTACCTGGGGGAAGCAACTGTGGCTGCATCTCTGGCACAGAGTCTGGCCCTGTGGCTCAGAAGGGCAGGGAAAGGAAGAAGGCAGCAGTGATAGTGGCCTCTATAGTTAGGAGGTCAGACAGGCGATTCTGTGGAAAGAAACATGGATGATAATTTGCCTCCCAGGTGCCAGGGAAATGTGATGTGATGTTTCTGATCACATCACAATATCCTGAACTGGGAAGGTGAACAGCCATAGGTCATGGTACATATTGGTACTAACAACATAGGCAGGGAAAGGGAGTAGGTCCTGAAAGCAGAATACAGGGAGTTAGGAAGGAAATTGAGAAGCAGAACCTCAAAGGTAGTAATCTTGGGATTACTGCCTGTGCCACGCAACAGTGAGAATAGGAATAGAGTGAGGTGGACAGTAAATGTGTGACTGAGGGACTGGAGCAGAGGGCAGGGATTCAGATTTCTGGATCATTGGGAACTCTTTTCAGACAGGCATGACCTGCACGAAAAGGACGGGTTGCACTTGAATCCGAGGGGACCAATATCCTGGCAGGGAGGTTTGCTATGCTGTTGGGGAGAGTTTAAACTAGAATTGCTGGGGGGTAGGAACTGAACTGAAGAGACGGAGGAAGGGGTGGTTGGGTCACAAAAAAAGAAAGCTTGGAGACAGTGTCAGGGAGAAGATAGGCAGGTGATAGAGAAGAGATATGCTCAGATCGATAGTTTAAGATGTGTCTATTTTAATGCAAGAAGCATCATGAACAAAGCAGATGAACTTAGAGCGTGGATCAGTACTTGGAGCTATGATGTTGTGGCCATTACAGAGATGGATGGATCAGGGGCAGGAATGGCTACTTCAAGTGCCAGGCTTCAGATGTTTCAGAAAGGACAGGGAGGGAGACAAAAGAGGTGGGGTTGTGGCACTGTAGATCAGAGATAGTGTCACGGCTGCAGAAAAGGAGGAAGTCATGGAGGGATTGTCTACTGAACCTCTGTGAGTGGAAGGTAGAAACAGGAAGAGGTTAATAACTCTACTAGGCGTTTTGTATGGACCACCTAATAGTAACAGGGACATCAAGGAGCAGAAAGGGAGTCAGATTCTGGAAAGATGTCATAATAACAGGGTTGCAAAGGTGGGAAATTTTAATTTCCCAAATATTGATTGGCATTTCCCTAGAGCAAGGGGTTTAGATGTGGTGGAGTTTGTTAGGTTTGTACAGGAAGGTTTCTTGACACAATATGTAGGTAAGCCTACAAGAGAAGAGGCTGCATTTGATCTGGTATTGGGAAATGAACCTGGTCAGGTGTCAGGTCTCTCAGTGGGAGAGCATTTTAGAAATAGTGATCACAGTTCTATCTCCTTTACAATAGCATTGGAGGGAGATAGGAAAAGACAAGTTAGGAAAGTGTTTAATTGGAGTAAGGGGAGATATGAAGCTATCAAGCAGGAACTTGGAAGCATAATTGGGAACAGCTGTTCTCAGGGAAATGTACAGCAGAAATGTGGCAAATGTTCAGGGGATATTTGTGTGGTGTTCTACATAGTATGTTCCAATGAGATAGGGAAAGGGTGGTAGGGTACAGGAGCAATGGTGTACAAAGACTGTTGAAAATCTAGTCAAGAAAAAAAAGCTTACGAAAGATTCAAAAAACTAGGTAATGATGGCCATCCAGAGGATCATAAGGCCAGCAGGAAGGAGCTTAAGAATGAAATTAGGAGAGCCAGAAGGGGGCATGAGAAGGCCTTGGCAAGCATGATTAAAGAAAACCCCAAGGCATTCTACAAGTATATGAAGACGAAGAGGATAAGATGTGAGAGAATAGGACCAATCAATTGTGACAGTGGAGAAGTATGTATGGAACTGGAGGAGATAGCAGAGGTACTTAATGAATACTTTGCTTCAGTATTCATTACAGAAAAGGATCTTGGTGATTGTAGGAATGATATACAGCAGACTGAAAAGCTTGAGCAAATAGATATTAAGAAAGTGGATGTGCTGGAGTAATTGGAAAGCATGAAGTTGGTTAAGTCTCTAGGTCCAGACAAGATGTACCCCAGGCTGCTGTGGGATGTGGGGGGGGGGATTGCTGATCCTCTGGCGATGATCTTTGAATCATCGATGAGGACAGGAGAGGTTTCAGAGGATTGAAGGGTTGCAGATATTCTTCTCTTATTCAAGAATGGGAGTAGAGATAGCCCAGGGAATTATACACTTCAGTGGTTGGTAAGTTAATAGAAAAGATACTGAGGGGAAGAATTTATGAACATTTGAAGAGGTGTAATATGATTAGTGGAGGGATGGTTTAGTAAATTTGCTGAGCGTGTTGTGGATAGTGTGGAGGGCTGTCAGATGTTACAGCAGGACATCGATAGGATGCAAAACTGGGCTCAGAAGTGGCAGATGGAGTTCAACCCAGATAAGTGTGAGGTGGTTCATTTTGGTAGGTCAAATATGATGGCAGAAAATAGCACTAATGGTAAGACTTGGCAGTGTGGAGGATCAGAGGTATTTTGGGGTCCGAGTCCATAAGACACTCAAAGCTGCTGCGCAGATTGACTCTGTGGTTAAGGAAGCATATGGTACTTTGACCTTTATCAACCATGGGATTGAGTTTAAGAGCCAAAAAGTAATGTTACAGCTTTATGGGACCCTGGTCAGATCCCACTTGGAGTCCTGTGCTCAGTTCTGGTCACCTCAGAACAGAAAGGATGTGGAAACCATAGAAAGGGTGTAGAAGAGATTTACAAGGATGTTGCCTCGATTGGGGAGCATACCTTATGAGAATAGGTTGAGTGAACTTGGCCTTTTCTCCTTGGAGTGGGAGAGGATGAGAGGTGACCTGATAGAAGTGTATACTGCTCATTGCTAATGGAGTTTGTGACTGTTAGATGCAGACCATTTTATTTAGCACAAGAATTCACTACACACCTTATAGTCAGGGTGTACATTCCCCCTAGTGCTAATGCTAAGGAGGCGCTCTGTGAACTGTATGATGCTATTAGCAATTAGCAGAATGCACACCCTGATGGACTGTTCATTGTCACCGGAGATTTTAACCACGTGAACCACAAGTCAGTGCTCCCCAAATTCCATCAGTATGTGAACTTTGCAACGAGAGGGGAGAACGCATTGGACCTTGTTTATACAAACATCCCTGATGCATACTGGGCAGAGCCCCGCCCCCACCTTGGTTACTCAGAGCACATCTCTGTTATGCTAATCCCAGCATACAGACCACTTTTCAGATGCTCCAGACCAGTTCAGAAGCAGGTGAAAATCTGGCCAGCAGGAGCCATCTCTGCTCTTCAAGAATGCTTTAGAGCACACTGACTGGCACATGTTCAGGGAGGCTGCAACCAATGGCGACTCTACCAACTTAAAGGAGTACACAGCATCAGTGACTAGCTACATTAGCAAGCGCATCAATGATGTCACTGTGTCCAAGACCATCACTACACGCGCTAACCAGAAACCATAAATGATTGCAGAGGTGAGTGCGCTGCTGAGGACCTGTGACTTTTCCTTCAGAGCAGGCGACAAGGCAGCCCTAACAACAGCAAGGGCCAATCTGTCCCGGGCCATCAGAGGCAAAGAGTGCACACGCCCAGCAAATCCACAGCCACTTCCACGACAGTGGTGACACGCAGCGCATATGGAAGGGAATTCAGGACATCACCAACTACAGGACAACATCACCTGCCTGTGCTGGTGATGCCTCCTTCCCAGATGCAACTTCTACGCTCGTTTCGAGGCAGAAAATGACTTGTTGGCGAGGAAGACCACTCCTCCTCCCAATGACCAGCTGCTGTGTCTTACCGTGGTTGATGTGAGGAAACTTCTATGCAGGGTCAACCCACGAAAGACTGCTGGACCACACAATATTATATAACCATATAACAATTACAGCACGGAAACAGGCCATCTTGGCCCTCTAGTCCGTGCCAAACGCTTACTCTCACCTAGTCCCACCGACCTGCACTCAGCCCATAACCCTCCATTCCTTTCCTGTCCATATACCTACCCAATTTTACTTTAAATGACAATATTGAACCTGCCTCTACCACTTCTACTGGAAGCTTGTTCCACACAGCTCCCACTCTCTGAGTAAAGAAATTCCCCCTCATGTTACCCCTAAACTTTTGCCCCCAACTCTCAACTTATATCCTCTTGTTTGAATCTCCCCTACTCTCAATGGAAAAAGCCTATCCATGTTAACTCTATCTATCCCTCTCATAATTTTAAATGCCTCTATCAAGTCCCCCCTCAACCTTCTATGCTCCAAAGAATAAAGACTTGTTCAACCTTTCTCTGTAACTTAAGTGCTGAAACCCAGGTAACATTCTAGTAAATCTTCTCCGTACTCTCTCTATTTTGTTGACATCTTTCCTATAATTCGGTGACCAGAGCTGTACACAATACTCCAAATTTGGCCTTACCAATGCCTTGTACAATTTCAACATTACATCCCAACTTCTATACTCAATCCTCTGATTTATAAAGGCCAGCATACCTGATTCACTGTCAATTACTCCAAAAGTCTGGAAGTAGAGTAAATACTGAAAGGCTATTATTAACAATAAAATGGATCCAGGTCCATGCTGTATGTCTGTCTTGGACTGTGGGAGGAGCAGTGATACAATCGCCTTTATTCAGAGGTCTGTGGGAGGAGCCACAGGAGCAGTCAGCAGAGGAATGTGTCCAGGCATGTCCAGACAATTAACCCAGTTACAACCTATATACGTGGTTTACCACATCCACCCCTCCTTTTTAAAAAAGAGAGTCCCACGGGGTGAAGTGACTGACAATATTTAAAACAAGTATATTATCAGGTTAAGTCTATCAGGCGGTCAGAGTCCGTTGCTGCAATCTACGTAGCACCAGTGGTGATTGCACCGGTGACGGTGTTTGTGCTGGCTCCGGCCGGACTTGAGGTGCCAGCACGTTAGGCATCGATAATCCCTCTTGTGAGTGTTTCGCGCCTGGTATGGGAGTGTCGTGTAATGTCTGTGTAGGGCTTGGAGGTCACGGTGTCTCGTGGGTATATATATCAGTGGGTACGGGGTTCATAGTTACCATGGAGTGTTCAGGGTAGAGGTCTGGTGCTCCTGCAGGCGCCAGGTTGCGGATGGAGACCGTGTCCTCCTGCCCATCAGGTAAAACCACGTAGGCATACTGGGGGTTCGCATGAATTAGGTGAACCCTCTAGACCATCGGGGGGTATTTATTGCTCCTTGCATCTTTCTGGAGCAGCACTGGCCCCGGGGACATCAGCCAAGCTGGTAGGGTGGTCCCGGTGGTCGACTTACTGGGAAAAGAAAAGAGTCGCTCATGAGGGGTGGCATTGGTGGACGTGCATAACAGGGAGCGGATGGAGTGGAGTGCTTTGGGAAGGACCTCCTGCCAGTGAGAGACCGGCAATCCCTTAGACCTAAGGGCTAAGAATGTGGCCTTCCATACTGTGGCATTCTCCCCTTCCACCTGTCCATTCCCCCAGGGATTATAGCTTGTGGTCCTACTAGTAGCAATACCCCTAGCCAGCAGGTATTGGCACAGCTCGTCACTCATAAACAAGGACCCTCTGTCACTGTGGACATAGCAGGGATATCCGAACAGAGTGAAGAGCTTGCGCAGGACTTTTATAACTGACATGATAGTGGTATCGGGGCAGGGGATGGCGAAGGGGAACCGCGAGTACTCATCGATTATGTTAAGAAAGTACACATTACGGTCAGTGGAGGGAAGGGGGCCCTTAAAATCGACACTCAGTCGCTCAAAGGGGCGGGTGGCCTTGATAAGTTGTGCCTTTTCAGGTCGGTAGAAGTGCGGTTTGCACTCTGCGCAGACTTGGCAGTCCCTGGTCATCATCCTGATTTCCTCAATGGAGTAAGGCAGGTTCCGGGCTTTCACCAAGTGGAAAAACCCGGTGACTCCCGGGTGGCAAAGATCTGCATGTAGGGCATATAGCCGGTCGATCTGCGCGCTGGCACACATTCCCTGGGATAGGGCATCGGAGGGCTCATTGAACTTCCCAGGCCTGTACATGATGTCATAGTTGTAGGTGGAGAGTTTGATTCTCCACCTCAAAATTTTATCATTTTTGATTTTGTCCCACTGTTGGTTGCTAAACATGAGCGTGACTGAGCGCTGGTCAGTCAGCAGGGTGAACTTTTTGCCGGCGAGATAGTGCCCAGTGCCTAATAGCTTCCACTATGGCCTGGGCTTCTTTCTTCACCGCGGAGTGCTGAATTTCAGGGCCTCGAAGGGTACGGGAGAAGAATGTCACCGGTCTTCCAGCCTGGTTGAGGGTAGCAGCCAGCACAAAGTCGGAGGCGTCACTCTCTACTTGGAAGGGAATGGTCTCGTCCACCGCATGCGTTGCTGCTTTGGCAATGTCCCCTTTAATGTGGCTGAAGGCCACATGGGCCTCGGCTGAGAGGGGAAATGTGGTGGACTTGACCAGGGGGTGGGCCTTGTCTGCATAGTTAGGGACCCATTGGGCATAATATGAAAAGAAGCCCAGGCACCTTTTGAGGGCTCTGAGGGTGTTGGGAAGAGAGAGTTTCAACAGAGGGCGCATATGGTCGGGGTCAGGGCCAATGACTCCGTTCTCCACAACACACCCAAGGATAGCAAGTTTGGTGGTTCCGAACACACACTTGTCCTTGTTATAAGTAAGATTGAAAGCTTTGGCTGCTTGAAAAAATTTTCGGAGGTTGTTGTCTTGATCCTGCTGGTTGTGACTGCAGATGGTGATGTTATCCAGATATGGGAATGTGGCCTTCAGTTGGCACTGGTCCACCATCCAGTCCATTTCCCTCTGGAAGACAGATACACCACTCGTGACACTGAAGGGGACGTGCAGGAAGTGATAAAGCCTGCCGTCCGCCTCAAAGGCGGTGTAAGGGCAGTCCTCTGGGCGGATGGGGAGCTGATTTCTACAGTTATATTAATAGCAAAAGGATAGTGAGGGATAAAATTGGTCCCTTAGAGAATCAGAGTGGACAACTACGTGTGGAGCCGAAAGAGATAGGGGAGATTTTGAACAATTTCTTTTCTTCGGTATTCACTAAGGAGAAGAATATTGAATTATGTAAGGTAAGGGAAACAAGTAGGGAAGTTATGGAATCTATGACGGTTAAAGAGGAGGAAGTACTGGCACTTTTAAGGAATATACAAGTGGATAAATCTTCGGATCCTGACAGGATATTCCCTAAAACCTTGAGGGAAGTTAGTGTAGAAATAGCAGGGGCTCTGACAGAAATATTTCAAATGTCATTAGAAATGGGGATGGTGCCGGAGGATTGGCATATTGCTCATGTGGTTCCATTGTTTAAAAAGGGTTCTAAGAGTGAACCTAGCAATTATCAGCCTGTAAGTTTGACATCAGTGGTGGGTAAATTAATGGAAAGTATTCTTAGAGATGGTGAAAATAATTATCTGGATAGACAGGGTCTGATTAAGAACAGTCAGCATGGATTTGTGCGTGGAAGATCATGTTTGACAAATCTTATTGAATTTTTTGAAGAGGTTACGAGGAAAGTTGATGAGGGTAAAGCAGTGGATATTGCCTATATGGACTTCAATAAGGCTTTTGACAAGGTTCCGCATGGAAGGTTAGTTAGGAAGGTTCAATTGTTAGGTATTAATATTGAAGTAGTCAAATGGATTCAACAATGGCTGGATGGGAGATGCCAGAGAGTAGTGGTGGATAACTGTTTGTCAGGTTGGAGGCCGGTGACTAGTGGTGTGCCTCAGGGATTTGTACTGGGTCCAATGTTGTTTGTCATATACTTTAACGATCTGGATAATGGGGTGGTAAATTGGATTAATAAGTATGCAGATGATACTAAGGTAGGTGGCATTGTGGATAATGAAGTAGATTTTCTAAGCTTGCAGAGAGATTTAGACCAGTTAGAAGAGTTGGCTGAAAGATGGCAGATGGAGTTTAATGCTGATAAGTGTGAGGTGCTACATTTTGGTAGGAATAATCCAAATAGGACGTACATGGTAAATGGTAGGGAATTTAAGAATGCAGTAGAACAGAGTGATCTAGGAATAATGGTGCATAGTTCCCTGAAAGTGGAATCTCATGTGGATAGGGTGGTGAAGAAAGCTTTTGGTATGCTGGCCTTTATAAATCAGAGCATTGAGTATAGGAGTTGGGATGTAATGTTAATAATGTACAAGGCATTGGTAAGGCCAAATTTGGAGTACTGTGTACAGTTCTGGTCACCGAATTATAGGAAAGATGTCAACAAAATAGAGAGAGTACAGAGGAGATTTACTAGAATGTTACCCGGGTTTCAGCATCTAAGTTAGAGAGCAAGGTTG
Organism: Hemitrygon akajei; assembly: GCF_048418815.1. Lineage (NCBI taxonomy): Eukaryota > Metazoa > Chordata > Chondrichthyes > Myliobatiformes > Dasyatidae > Hemitrygon > Hemitrygon akajei. Next base: position 189,203,572 of record NC_133125.1, on the reverse strand, counting down.
AACAAGTTAGATCTTTATTCTTTGGAGCGTAGAAGGTTGAGGGGGGAACTTGATAGAGGTATTTAAAATTATGAGGGGGATAGACAGAGTTGACATGGATAGGCTTTTTCCACTGAGAGGAGGGGAGATTCAAACAAGAGGACATGAGTTGAGAGTTAGGGGGCAAAAGTTTAAGGGTAACACGAGGGGGAATTTCTTTACTCAGAGAGTGGTAGCTGTGTGGAACGAGTTTCCATTAGAAGTGGTAGAGGCAGGTTCGGTATTGTCATTTAAAGTAAAATTGGATAGGTATATGGACAGGAAAGGAATGGACGTTTATGGTCTGAGTGCAGGCCAGTGGGTCTAGGTGAGAGTAAGCGTTCAGCACGGATTAGAAGGGCCGAGATGGCCTGTTTCCGTGCTGTAATGGTTATATGGTTATATGATGGTAAGTGGATCTTAGGTCTATGGTCAAGTACACCTTGTACTGAGCTATCTGATTGACCATATCCGTGATGCAGGGTAGAGAGTACACGTCAAGCTGCGTGTACCTATTGATGGTCTGGCTATAGTCCATGACCATCCTATTTTCTCCCCATTCTGAACAACAACCACCTGGGCCCTCCAAGGACTTGTACTTGCCTCAATGATCCCTTCCCTGAGCAGCCGCTGCACCTCCAACTTAATGAAGGCTCTGTCCCTCGCGCTGTACCTCCTGCTTTTAGTTGCCACAGGTTTACAGTTGGAGGTCCGGTTGACAAACAGCGGTGGAGGAGGGATCTTGAGGGTGGAGAGGCTGCAATTGGTGTCCGTAGTGCAGCTGCTGGCATGATGTTGGGTGGGATGTGCGGGTCGGTGTGTGAGGGTGGTCAATAGTGGGATATATGACGTATTCCTACAGAACTGAGGATTTCTGACAGTGATTGGTGGGAGGAGCCCGTCATACTCCATTGTCATGCTTTTCAGGTGGCTCTGGATGTCGAGCCCCAATATCACAGGGGCACACAGTTGAGGCATGACCAGTAATGTAAAGTCTCGATATTCTGTGCCCTGACCACTAACGTCGCTACACAAACCCCCCCCCCCCCCCCCCGGATGTCTGTTATATGCGACCCAGAAACCATGGCGACCCTCTGGCTTACCGGCCGTGTCACGAGTCCGCAACGCTGCACCGTGTCCGGGTGGATAAAACTCTCTGTGCTGCCCGTGTCAAACACGCAGCTTGTCCTGCGCCCCTCCACCAGAAAGACCCTTCTTTCTGCAGCTGGAGCTGGTAGCTTCTCGGGCCGGGCGGTGTTTCCGGGGGTGCTTCTCAAGTCTGCAGAAGTAACACTTAGTGGACTCGCAACTGGCAGCAGCCGTGGTCGATTCGCCGGCGGGTTGCTGGTTCTGCGGCATCCACGAGGCCGTCGGGAAATTGCGTGCCTGGAGAGTGTCAGAGTTGTGCAGAGCAGCCTCCAGCTTGTCAGTCAGCTCAATCGCCGAACGTAAGATAAGATCAGCGTGTTCCTGCAGCTGCTGGCGCACATACACTGACCTGGTCCCCGTGACAAAGGCGTCTCTTACTAGGAGCTCCGCATGCTGTTCGACCTTCAGCCCCCAGTAATCACAGGCCCACACAAGTGTCTGTAGGGCCTGGACAAACTCCACGCTCGACCCTCCAGGCGGCTGTTGCTGTGTTGCTAAGTGATGTCATGCATAGACGGTATTTACAGGCTGCAGGCATTGCATTCTGAGGACGCTCATCGCGCCGTTGTAACTCAGCTGGTCTCTAACCATCGAGTAGACCCGTGGACTGACTCTGGAGAGGAGAACTCTGCGCTTTGCAGCAGACTCGGTCACTTCAATCTCCTCCAGTATGATTCGAAGCAGGCTTGCCAGAGTTCGAAAGCGTTTCCGGCCTCAAGTGTTTGTGGGTCGAGGTCTATCTTGTCGGGTCTCTGGACATGCTCAATGCCTTAAAATTTCTGTTAATAAAATTGATGCACTATCAATTACTCCAAAAGACTGGAAGTAGAGTAAATATTGAAAGGCTATTATTAACAATAAAATGGATCCAGGTCCATGCTGTTTGTCTGTCTTGGACTGTGGGAGGAGCAGTGATATAATCACCTTTATTCAGGGGTCTGTGGGAGGAGCCACAGGACCAGTCAGCAGAGGAATGTGCCCAGGCATGTCCAGATAGATAACCTAGTTACAACCTATATACATGATTTACCACAATACCAGAACTAAACTAAAAAGGCAATACGGGGAGAAAAAGTTAGGTACAAACGCAAGCTAGCCAGGAATATAAAGGAGGATAGCAAAGGCTTTTTTAGGTATGTGAATAGAAAGAAGATAGTTAAGAACAATGTTGGGCCCTTGAAGAATGAATTGAGTGAAATTGTTATGGGAAACAGAGAAATGGCAGAAGAATTTAATCAGTACTTTAGATCTGTCTTCACTAAGGAAGACACAAGCAATCTCCCAGATGCATGGATGGGCCAAGGACATAGGGTAACAGAGGAAATGAAACAGATTGACAATAGGAAGGAAACGGTGATGGGTAGATTGATGGGACTGATGGCTGACAAATCCCCAGGTCCAGATGGTCTGCATCCTAGGGTACCAAAGGAGGTGGTCCTGGAAATTGTGGATGCATTGGTAATCATTTTCCAATGTTCCTTAGATTCAGGATCAGTTCCTGAGGATTGGAGAATGGCTAATGTTATCCCACTTTTTAAGTAGGGAGGGAGGGAGAAAACAGGGAACTATCGTCCGTCAGCCTAACATCAGTAGTGGGGAAGATGCTAGAGTCCATTATTAAAGATGAAATAGTGGCATATCTAGATAGCAGTGATAGGATTGGGCCGAGCCAGCATGGATTTACCAAGGGCAAATCATGCTTGACTAATCTATTGGAGTTTTTCGAGGATGTAACCAGGAAGTTAGACAAGGGAGATCCAGTGGATGTAGTGTACCTCGCTTTTCAGAAGGCATTTGATAAGGCCCCACATAGTAGATTGGTGGGTAAAATCAAAGCTCGTGGCATTGGGGGGAAGACATTGACATGGATAGAAAACTGGTTGGCAGATAGAAAGCAAAGGGTAGCGGTGAATGGGTGTTTCTCAGAATGGCGGGTGGTGACTAGTGGGGTGCCACAGGGCTCGGTATTGGGACCACAGCTGTTTACGATTTATGTCAACGATTTAGATGAAGGCATTGAGAATAACATCAGCAAGTTTGCTGATGATACTAAGCTGGGTGGCAGTGTGACGTGATGAGGATGTTAGGAATATTCAGGGTGACTTGGATAGGCTGGGTGAGTGGGCAGATACTTGGCAGATGACGTTTAATGTGAATAAGTGTGAGGTTATCCACTTTAGGAGTAAGAACAGGAAGGCAGATTATTATCTGAACGGTGTAAAGTTAGGTAAGGGAGTAATACAAAGAGATCTAGGAGTCCTTGTTCATCAGTCACTGAAGGTGAATGAGCAAGTGCAGCAGGCAGTGAAGAAGGCTATTGGAATGTTGGCCTTTATTACAAAGGGAATTGAGTACAAGAGCAAGGAAATCCTCTTGCATTTGTACAGGGCTCTGGTGAGACCACACCTGGAGTATTGTGTACAGTTTTGGTCTCCAGGGTTAAGGAAGGACATCCTGGCTGTAGAGGAAGTGCAGCATAGATTCACAAGGTTAATTCCTGGGATGTCCAGACTGTCTTACGCAGAGAGGTTAGAGAGATTGGGCTTGTACACGCTGGAATTAAGGAGATTGAGAGGGGATCTGATTGCAACATATAAGATTATTAAGGGATTGGAGAAGATAAAGGCAGGAAATATGTTCCAGATGCTGGGAGAGTACCAGAGGGCATGGTTTGAGAATAAGGGGTAGGTCATTTAGGACAGAGTTAAGGAAAAACTTCTTCTCCCAGAGAGTTGTGGGGGTCTGGAATGCACTGCCTCAGAAGGCAGTGGAGGCCAATTCTCTGGATGCTTTCAATAAGGAGCTAGATAGGTATCTTATGGATAGGGGAATCAAGGGATATGGGGACAAGGCAGGAACTGAGTATTGATAGTAGATGATCAGCCATGATCTCAGAATGGCGATGCAGGCTCGAAGGACCGAATGGACTACTTCTGCACCTATTGTCTATTGTCTATCTTCTTTAAGCTTTTCTAATTTCTTTCTTAAGATTCTTTTTACATTCTTTATATTCCTTGAGCACCGCATTTAATCGATGCTGCCTATATTTATTGTAGATCTCTCTCTTTTTCCAAACCAAGTTTCCAATATCCCTTGAAAACCATGGCTCTCTCAAACTTTTAACCTTTCCTTTCAACCTAACAGGAACATAAAGGTTCTGTACCCTCAAAATTTCACCTTTAAATGACCTCAATTTCTGTATTACATCCTTCCCGTTAAACAAGTTCCTGGCAGAGTGCTCAGAGGATGTGAAGATCAGCTGGCAGATGTTCTCACTGACACCTTCAACATCTCCTAGAGCAACGCCACCATTCCAACGTGCTTCAAGGCCGCCACCATTGTTCCCGTGCCAAAGAAGTTTTCAGCGTCCTGCCTCAATGACTACCATCCCATTGCACTCACATCCATCATCATGAAGTGTTTCGAGAGGCTCTTCATGAGGCAATAAAGACCCTGCTGCCCCCCACACTGGAACCTCTGCAGTTCACGTATCGTCCCAACCGCTCAACAGATGACACCATCGCCACCACCCTCCACCTGGCCCTAACGCATCTGGACAAAAAAGACACATACGTTTAAATGCTGTTCATAGACTTCAGTTCAGCATTCAACACAATCATTCCTCAGCACCTGATTGGAAAGCTGAAACTGCTGGGCCTGAACACCTCCCTATGCATCTAGATCCTAGACTTCCTGACTGGGAGTCCTCAGTCAGTCTGGATCGGGAGCAGCATCTCCAACACCTTCACACTATCGGACAACATCACCTGCCTGTGCTGGTGATGCCTCCTTCCCAGATGCGTTGAACAACTTCTACACTCGTTTCGAGGCAGAAAATGACGTGTTGGCAAGGAAGACCACTCCACATGGGCCCCCCCAGTGCTGTGTGCTCAGTCCACTGCTGTTCACTCTGCTGACCCACAACTGTGCTGCAACACACAGCTCGCATCACATCATCAAGTTTACCGATGACACGACCGTGGTGGGTCTCTTCAGCAAGAACAACGAGTCAGCATACAGAGAGGAAGTGCAGTGGCTAACAGACTGGTGCAGAGACAACAACCTGTCTCTTAATGTGAACAAAATAAAAGAGATGGTTGTTGACTTCAGGAGGGCACAGAGCAACCACTCTCAGCTGAACATCAACGGCTCTTCCGTTGAGATAGTTAAGAGCACTAAATTTCTTGGTGTTTACCTGGCAGAGAATCTCACCTGGTCCCTCAACACCAGCTCCACAGCCAAGAAAGCCCAGCAAGAAAGTCTCTACTTTCTGTGAAGACTGAGGAAAGTCCATCTTCCACCCCCCCATCCTCATCACATTCTACAGGGGTTGTATTTAGAGCATCCTGAGCAGCTGCATCACTGCCTGGTTTGGAAATTGCACCATCTCAGATTGCAAGACCCTGCAGCAGATAGTGAGGTCAGCTGAGAAGATCATCAGGGTCTCTCTTTCCGCCATCACGGATATTTACACTACATGCTGCACCCATAAAGCTAACAGTATTGTAAAGTACCCCATGCACCCTTCATACAAACTCCTCTCCCTCCTGCCATCTGGCAAAAAGTACCGAAGCATTCAAGCTCTCATGACTAGACTGTGCAACAGTTTCTTCCCCGAAGCCATCAGACTCCTCAATACTCAGAGTTTAGACTGACTTTGTAATTTGTCCTCTACTGTTCTTATTGTATTGTTTATTAATTATTGTACTGCCCTGCATTGTTTTGTGCACTTTATGCAGTCCTGTGCAGATCTGTAGTCTAGTGCAGTTTTTATGTTGTTTTATGTAGTCTAGCGTAGCCTTGTGCTGTCTCACATAGTCTAGTGTAGTTTTGTGTTGTTTCATGTAGCACCACGGTCCTGGAGAAATGTTGTTTCATTTTTACTGTGTACTGTACCAGCAGTTGATAGTCGAAATGACAATAAAAGCAACTTGACTTGACTTGATAAGATGATGAGAGGCATTATCAAAGACATTTTTGAAGAGGTGGTCACACCCATAATGCAGGCTTCAGACAGTTGATGGGAGACCACCAGGAGAGATAAGGGGATTGTGGGGTTCCCAGGTGGCCATCCATTCTCCGCTGCAACAACTATTCTGATTTGGATGACCCATCAGAACATGGCAGCAGCAGCCAGCCCACTGGCACTATGGCCAGCTCTGAGGATTTAACAGGGAAGCATAAAGTCAGGCAGTGCAGTAGTTAGTGAAGACTCGATAGTTAGGGGGACAGAAAGGAGATTCTGTAGCCACCAAAGAGACACAAGAGTGGTGTGTTGCCTCCCAATGCTCAGGTCCATGATGTATTGGACAGGCTACAGGATATTCTCAAGGAGACGAGTGAAGAGCCAGAGGTCGTGGTGCATATTGACACCAATGACAGAGACAGAAAAAGGGAAGAGGTCCTACACAGTGAGTATATAGAGTTAGAAACATAGAAAACCTACAACACGATACAGGCCCTTCGGCCCACAAAGTTGTGCCGAACATATCCATACCTTAGAAATTACTAGGCTTACCCACAACCCTGTATTTTTCTAAGCTCCATGTACCTATCCAACAGTCTCATAAAAGACCCTATCATATCCGCTTCCACCACCGTTACCAGCAGCACATTCCATGCACTCACCACTCTCTGCATAAAATTCACCCCTGACATCTCCTCTGTACCTACTCCCCAGCACCTTAAACATGTTCCTCTTTTGGCAACCATTTCAGCCCTGGGAAAAAGCCTCTGACTATCCACATGATCAATGCCTCTCATCATCTTATACACCTCTATCAGGTCACCTCTTAACCTTCGTCACTCCAAGGAGAAAAGGCAAGTTCACTCAACCTGTTTTCATAAGACATGCTCCCCAATCCAGGCAACATCCTTGTAAATCTCCTCTACACCCTTTCTATGGTTTCCACATCCTTCCTGTAGTGAGGCGACCAAAACTGAGCACAGTACTCCAAGTGGGGTCTGACCAGGGTCCTATATAGCTGCAACATTACCTCTCAGCTCCTAAATTCAATTCCACGATTAATGAATGCCAATACACCGTATGCCTTCTTAACCACAGAGTCAAATTTTGCTGCTGCTTTGAGCATCCTATGGACTCAGATCCCAAGATCCCTCTGATCCTTCACACTGCCAAGAGTCTTACCATTAATACTATATTCTGCCATCATATTTGACCTACCAAAATGAACCACTTCACACTTATTTGGGTTGAACTCCATCTGCCACTTCTCAGCCCAGTTTTGCATCCTATCAATGTCCCGCTGTAACCTCTGACAGCCCTCCACACTATCCACAACACCCCCAACCTTTGTGTCATCATCAAACTTACTAACCCATCCCTCCACTTCCTCATCCAGGTCATTTATCAAAATAACAAAGAGTAAGGAAGGTTCCCAGAACAGATCCCTGTGGCACACCACTAGTCACTGACCTCCGTGCAGAATATCACCTGTCCATTACCACTCTTTGCCTTCTGTGGGCAAGCTAGTTCTGGATGCACAAAACAATGAGCCCTTGGATCCCATGCCTCCTTACTTTCTCAATACACTAAGAATTGAGTGTATTAAGGGAAACGTTCCAACGTGCTTCAAGGCCGCCACCATCGTCCCCGTGCCAAAGATGTCTTCAGTGTCTTGCTTCAATGACTACTGTCCTGTTGCACTCACATCCATCATCATGAAGTGTTTCGAGAGGCTCGTCATGAGGCAGATCAAGACCCTGCTGCCCCCTTCACTGGACCCCCTGCAATTCATGTGCCGTCCCACCTGTTCAACAGACAACGCCTTTGCCATTACCCTGCACCTGGCCCTAACCCAACTGGACATAAAAGACACATACGTTTGAATGCTGTTCATAAACTTCAGTTCAGCATTCAACACAATCATTCCTCAGAAACTGATTGGAAAGCTGAGCCTACTGGGCCTGAACACCTCCCTATGCATCTGGATCCTAGACTTCCTCACTGGGAGACCTCAGTCAGTCCGGATCGGGAGCAGCATCTCCAACACCATCACACTGAGCACGGGGGCCCCCCCAGTGCTGTGTGCTCAGTCCACTGCTGTTCACTCTGCTGACCCACGACTGTGCTGCAAAACACAGCTCGAACCACATCATCAAGTTCGCTGATGACACGACCGTGCTGGGTCTCATCAACAAGAACGACAAGTCAGCTTACAGAGAGGAGGTGCAGCAGCTAACAGACTGGTGCAGAGCCAACAATCCGTCTCTGAATGTGAACAAAACAAAAGAGATGGTTGTTGACTTCATTTGGGCATGGAGTGACCACTCCCCACTGAACATCAACGGCTCCTCGGTAGAGATCGTTAAGAGCACCAAATTTCTTGGTGTTCACCTGGCGGAGGATCTCACCTGGTCCCTCAACACCAGCTCCATAGCAAAGAAAGCCCAGCAGCGTCTCTACTTTCTGCGAAGTCTGAGGAAAGTCCATCTCCCAACCCCCATCCTCATCACATTCTACAGGGTTGTATTGAGAGCATCCTGAGCAGCTGCATCACTGCCTGGTTCAGAAATTGCACCATCTCGGATCGCAAGATAGTGAGGTCAGCTGAGAAGATCATCAGGGTCTATCTTCCCGCCATCACAGACATTTACACTACACGCTGCATCCGCAAAGCAAACATCAATATGAAGGACCCCATGCACCCCTCATACGATCTCTTCTCCCTCCTGCCATCTGGGAAAAGGCTCTGAAACATTTGGGCTCTCAGGACCAGACTATGTAACTGTTTCTTCCCTTAAGCTATCAGACTTCTCAATACCTAGAGCCTGGACTGACACCTTGAACTGTTGTCCTGTTTATTATTTATTGTAATGCCTGCACTGTTTTGTGCACTTTATGCAGTCCTGGGTAGGTCTGTAGTCTAGTTTAGTTGTTGTGTGTTGTTTTTTTTCTGTGTTTTTTTTTACATAGTTCAGTCTAGTTTTTGTACCGTGTCATGTAACACCATGGTCCTGAAAAACGTTGTCTCATTTTTACTGTGTACTGTACCAGCAGTTATGGTCAAAATGACTTGACTTGAATATCTGTTTCCCAGGGATGAAATGTTTAAAACCAGATCACATGCATTGAAGGAAGGTTTGAGAGGGTAGATGAAAGGGGAATATGAGGGGTAAGTTTTTTACTTTGAGAATTGTGGATGCACTGCCTGGTATAACGATAGTGGCAAATTCATTAGAGACTTTTAAGAGACATTTTGGATAGGCACATGGATGTAAGGAGGGATATGGACATGGTGTAGCTGGGAGAAATTAATGTTTGGATGTTTTTGATTTACTTTTTAGCTGGTTCTGCACAACACTGTGGGCCAAATAGCCTGTTCCTTTGCTTTACTGTTCTATGTAAGACACACACTTAATGTTTCAGGAACAGCGTCTTCCTCTCCACCATTGGATTTCTGAACAGACAGTGAACCAACGCATGAAGAGTACTTCTCTACTGCTTTTTCTCTCTCTTTTTGCCTTGCCTTCCTTTACTGCCCGTTACTGCAACCATTTCAGGCAATAATGAATGTCCTCTATCTTTGTTTGTTTTCAGAGCTTCCTTTCTCCTGTCTCAGTTTTCACTACGGTCAGCCATGTGAGACCTGGGTGGAGACCAGGAATACTGTCACACTCAGATGTAAAAGGATTCAACATTGCTGTTTTTGTAACAGCTTTGTTTTTTTTATTAAACAAAATATACGTTATTCAAAAATAAATTATATACGATAAACCATTCAATGACTTTCAATCCTTTACAACTGTTTCCATTGCTGTCTTTACATTTTCACACTTTTCGCCACCCACGTGGCACTCTGTTATTCCATATTTACATACACTTGTTTAGGGGTATACACCCCGCCCTCCCCTCAACTCCCGCGGGAGAAGAATCCTAGACTGTGGTCCTTCCCTACCGGGCCCTTGCGGTGGCTGCACCAAGTTTGAGTGCATCCCTCAGCACGTACTCTTGCAGCCGAGAATGTGCCAGTCGGCAGCATTCCCTCACGGACATCTCCGTGTGCTGGTAGACCATCGAGTTTCGGGCCGACCAAAGAGCGTCTTTGACCAAGTTGATGATCTGCCAGCAGTACCGAATATTGGTCTTGGTGTGCGTCCCCGGCAACAGCCCATAGATCAGAAAGTCCTCTGTTACGCAGCTGCTGGGGATGAATCTTGACACTGTCCCTTCCATCCTCCTCCACACCTTCTCGGCGAACCCACAGTGTGCAAAGAGGTGGGTCACCGACTCCTCAATAACTGCAGTCCTCCCGTGGGCAGAGGGGTGTGGAGACGACATTCCGGGCGTACAGGTCTGTAACAGGTTTGTTTTACCAGCCAGGGTTGTGAGCTTGAGCTGAACCCATCAAACCTGAAGGACTGGTGGACAACTTTTAGTCTGGCCTCTACCCTTTGACTTATTAGGTATGGGTGACCCTACCAAGAGCTAAAGTATAAAGCCCTGTCTCCAGCCAGCATAGCTCTCTGGGTCACTGAGGCATGCAAGCCTCCAAACTGTGACAATGTTGTGTTCTTCTTGGAAGTCTCCTTTTGCATTACTTATTTAAATTTTATATATACCATTTTATAATCACAATGATACAGAGTTTCTCAATGTGATTTTCCCTCTTGTTACCCAGCTATTCAATGCCAATATTCAAATGGACTGTTGACAGTACGGGGGATTCTTGCTGGACTCATCTATATCTTCCCCGTTCTGGTGTTCGCACTCCTTTATAGCATGCACAGTAAGTAAAACTCTGCCAGTTGGCAAAAATAGCCTAGATGAAGAATTCAGTGTGTGTTCTTTTGAATACTAACTGGTACAGTAAAACTTGGATAATCTGGCACATTTTCCAGACTACTGTATACTATTCCCACTCCCTTGTTAGATGCTATGCAGTATTATGATAAGGTTCTCAGTGAACCAGATAGGTTCAAAAGGAAAGGAAGACATAGGACCCCTAGTCAATTTATCACCAACAGTTTAGTAGCACCATGACTAATTTGGTCACTTTGCTCTAAAATAAGACTTTATTTTGTTTTTCTTTTTGAAACGTGTTCTTTCTTGTAACAAATATACAATTTACTTGATATGTGAATGTAATGTTCCTGGAAGTTATTCATTGCACCTATGCATTAATTTAATTGTGCATGTGACCATAATCTTTGCTTGGACTTTTAAAGAGAGGGCAGGAAACAAGCAGGGAGAATTGAGTGGAACTCTGACTAATGACCAATCAGGACATCAGAAGTCTTAGAAGAGGGGATTTCACTCAGGTCTGCTGACAGTAGAAAAAGGCAGCGATGGATTGCAGCAACGTAACTGAGTTCTGATGGTGATCAATCCACATTTGGAATTGATTAGCAACAGCAAATTAAAGGAAGGCAGGGGCAACACAGTGGACATTGTCTGAGTGGTGATCTTAAGGTCTTAACTCTTTGAGGTTTCTGCAAAAGAAGGCTTAATTCAAATAGAGCAAAAAAAGGCAAAGCTCAAGTAAAGTGTATTTTTTTCTTTACATGTGCTTAGATAGGACAGCAGAGGTGCCAGGCAGGATAGTTGAATGCTCCTCTTGCAGGATGTGGGAAGGCAGGGAGACCTCCAGTGTTCCTGATGGCTACAACTGTGAGAAGTGCTTCTAGCGGCAGCTTCTTATAGTCCACATTGAGTTGAACCTGGAACTAGATGAACTCCAGATCATTTGGGAGGGTGGAGGGGAAATAATTAGGACAAACAGAGAGGTATTTACACTCAAGGTGCAAGGCACAGGAAACTGGATGACAATCAGGATGAGGAAAGGGGCTAAGGAGCCAGTGCAGTGTACCGTTGTGGCCATCCCCCTCAATCACAGCATACCACTTTGGATACTGTTGGAGGAGGGAATATGACCTAACAGATGAAAGTCACAGCAGTTGGGTCTCTGGCACTGAGTTTGGCTCTGTGACTCAGAAGAGAAGAGTGGAGAAGAGGTACGCTGTAGTGATAGGGGATTTGTTAGTTAGGGGGGCAGATATAAGGTTCCGTGGATGAGAACGAGATTCCTGGATGATATGTTGCCTCCTGGGTGCCAAGTCCTGGGACATCTCAGATCGAGTCCGCAGCATTCTTATGTGGGAGGGTAAACAGCCAGAGGACCTAGACCATATAGGTACCAATGACACGGTTAGGATGAGTGATGAGGTTCTGAATAGGGAGTTCAGAGAGTTGAGTGCGAAGTTAAATGGCTACCACCCACCCACCAAGCATGCAGTAGTAAAGCCCCAAATAAAGAACATGATTTGCACAATCATCCAACAATTTGACATACCACAGGCATTCTGTCTTTCCTAATAAAGAAAAAAAGAAGTGTCCCCTTTCACAGCAAGAGGGGAGGCATAATAAAGTAACTTGTTGATTTACAGTGTTAAAAGTCTGTCGCACCACTTATGTTTCTGAATTCTCCGAATGGAGAATCTGCAAAAAACTCTCACCCACCAACGAGAGAAAGAAAGAGCATGAGCATGATTTGTCAAGTACAAAGCCTCCAACAGCCTCTGCTGTTCCTGAAGTTCCGTTCTCTCTCACGATGCTTCAGTCAACGGCGCCGACTTAGATTCAGCCGCAAAACCTCAGATGTTCGTCTTCTGGGCCGCACACTTGGTATTTTGAAATGTGGCTAGTTGTGAGCCCCTGAGAGCAGATCCCACCACTGCTAAGAACCAAAGGAGTCACTTTTGAGTGGCATCATAACTCTGCCTCACCTTATAACAGCAGGACTGAAGTTGACCTTGAGTCTGGTGGAATGTGTATCTTCCGCCCAGTGTGAGAGAAGAGAGAACGGGTAGGCTCTTTAATTATGTTGACTGTTTAATGAGGCAGTCAGAGGAGCTGTCCAAGGTGGTGGAGATGGTTTCTATGATGTGCTGAACTGTGTCCACAACTCTACAGTTTCTTGTGGCAATGGGCAGAGAAATTCCCATGATGCATCTGGATAGGAAGTTTCCTATGTTGTTGAGGCTCAAAGGGAACATTCAAATTTCTTTAGCATGAAAGGGAAGTTGAGGAAACAGGAAGCTAGTGAGCTTTCTTAGCTGTGGTATCAATGTGGTTGGACCAGGGTAGGTTATTGGTGATGTTCACTCAAGACAGCATGTCTCTGGCTCTCTATCTCCATCCTATATTCCAGCTCATCATTATTTGAGATGCAGGCCCCCATGATGGTGTCACCTACCAACATGTAGATGAAGTGAGAGCAGAATCTGGCCATGCAGTCAAGAGTGTACAGGGACACAGCCTTGCGGGATACGAGTGTTGAGAATATCCCTGTCCAATACAGCTGTCTTTGCCTTGAGTTAGTTTGCCTTATCTGTCAGCCTCTTGCATTAAAATAAATGCAGAAATGTTTGCTGGGACCCTGCCATTGCCATCCATAACTCTAGTTGCAAACCATTTGAATTCCCATTCCCATTCCCACACCGAGTAGTCTGTCCTCAGCCTCCTCTACTGCCAGAGTGAGGCTAAACATAAACTAGAGAAGTGGTATGTTGTATTACCCTGAGTAGTCCTGTAGAGTTTTGTGAATAAAACATGAGAGTCAATTTTGGTGCTTACCAAAAGTTGCAGCCCTTTACTTTCATTACAAACACCAAAAAAAGCAGTCCATAAGACCATAGGACATAGGAACAGAATTAGGCCATTCAGCCCATTGAGTCAGCTGAACCTTGATCCCACTCAGCCCCATACACTTGCCTTCTCACCAAAACTCTTGATGCCCTGACCGATCAGGAAATGATCAACTTCCACCTTAAATATATACGGAGAGACTTGGCTTCCACCACAGTCTGTGGCAGAGCTTTCCACAAATTTACTACTCTCTAGCTAAAAGAATTCCTCCTTACTTCTGTTCTAAAGGGTCACCCCTCAATTCTAAGGCTGTGCCCACTAGTTTGGGATAGCCCCCAACATAGGAAACATCTTCTCCACATCCACCCTATCTAGTCCTTTCAACATTTGGTAGATTCAATGAGAACCCATGAATCCTTCTAAGTTCCAGTGAGTACAACCCCAAAGCTGTCAACGCTCCTAATATGTTAACCCCATCATTTCCGGAATCATCCTTGTGAACCTCCTCTGGACTCTCTTCAATGACAACACATCCATTATAGATATGGTGTCCAAAGCTATTGGCAATACTTGGAATGCAGCCTGACTCGTGTCTTATAAAGGCTAAGATTATCTCCTTGCAGGAGACAGAGAAGATAGTGGAGCGGGGGTGAAAATAAATGATGTTAAAAGTTCATGCAAAGTCACAAATAGAAGGGTTGTGTTGCCGGGACTTGAGAAACTGAGTTACAGAGAAAGGTTGAATAGGTTAGGACTTTATTCCCTGCAGCGTAGAAGAATGAGGGGAGATTTGATAGAGGTATATAAAATTATAATGGGTATAGATAGAGTGAATGCAAGCAGGCTTTTTCCACTGAGGCTAGGGCAGAAAAAAACCAGAGGACATGGGTTAAAGGTGAAGGGGGAAAAGTTTAAAGGGAACATGGAGGGGGCTTCTTCTCACAGAGAGTGGTGGTAGTGTGGAAAGAGCTTCCAGATGAAGTGGTAAATGCTGGCTCACTTTTAACATTTAAGAAAAACTTGGACAGGTACATGGATGAGATGGATATGGTCCAGGTGCAGGTCAGTGGGACTAGGCAGAAAAATGGTTTGGCATAACCAAGAAGGGCCAAAGGGCCTGTTTCTGTGCTGTTATGTTCTATGTAAGTAAGCCAATTGGGCCAGATGGTGTAAGCCCCAGGGATCTGAAAGAGGTGGCTGAAGAGATTGTGGAAGCATTAGTAATGTTCTTTCAAGAATCACGAGAATCACTGTAATGTTCTATGGTTCTATGGTATCCGCCTCCACCACCATTGCCGGCAGCCCATTCCACGCACTGAGTGAAAAACTTACCTGACATCTTCTCTGTACCTACTCGCCAGCACAAATAGAAGGGTTGTGTGTGATGGTAATAATCTTCTGAAGTGTGTCTATTTCAATGCGAGGGGTATTGTAGGGAAGGCAGACAAGCCAAGGGCCTGGATTGACACATGGAAATATGACATTATAGCCATTAGTGAAACTTGGCTACAGGAGGGGCAGGAATGGCAGCTTAATGTTCCAGGGTTCAGATGTTTCAAACGTGATAGAGGCAGAGGGATGAAGAGTAGATGGGTGGCATTGCTAGTTAGGGAAAATGTTCCAGCAGTGCTCAGGCAGGACAGATTAGAGAGCTTGTCTACTGAGGCCATATGGGTGGAGCTGAGAAACAGGAAAGGTATAACCACATTAATTGGGTTGTATTATAGACCACCCAATAGTCAGCGAGAATTGGAGGAGCAAATCTGCAAAGAGATAGCAGACAACTGTAGGAAACATAAAGTTGTGATAGTAGGGGATTTTAATTTTCCACATATTATCCAAGGTAAAATTGGATAGGTATATGGACAGGAAAGGAGTGGAGGGTTATGGGCTGAGTGCGGGTAGGTGGGACTAGGTGAGATTAAGAGTTCGGCACGGACTAGGAGGGCCAGAATGGCCTGTTTCCGTGCTGTGATTGTTATATGGTTATATATATTGATTGGGATTCCCATACTGTTAAAGGTCTAGATGGGTTAGAGTTTTTAAATGTGTCCAGGAAAGTTTTCTAAATCAATATATAGATGTACCAACTAGGGAGGATGCAATATTATATCTCCTATTAGGAAATGAGTTAGGACAGGTGACGGAAGTGAGTGTAGGGGAACACTTTGGTTAATAACACCATTAGTTACAACTTGATCATGAATAAAGATAGATCTGGTCCTTGGTTTGAGGTTATAAACTGGAAAAAGGCCAAATTTGAAGAAATGAGAAAGAATCTAAAAAGCGTGGATTGGGACAGGTTGTTTTCTGGCAAGGATGTGATTGGTAAGTGGGAGGCCTTCAAAGGAGAAATTTTGAGAGTGCAGAGTTTGTATGTTCCTGTCAGGATTAAAGGCAAAGTGAATAAGAATAAGAAACCTTGGTTCTCTAGGGATATTGGAACTCTGCTATAACCATATAACAATTACAGCACAGAAACAGGCCATCTCGGCCCTTCTAGTCCATGCCGAACGCTTACTCTCACCTAGTCCATCTGACCTGCATTCAGCCCATATACTCCATTCCTTTCCTGTCCATATACCTATCCAATTTTTTTTTTTAATGACAAAATCAAACCTGCCTGCCACTTCTACTGGAAGCTCATTCCACACAGCTACCACTCTCTGAGTAAAGAAGCTCCCCCTCGTGTTAGCCCTAAACTTTTGCCCCTTAACTCTCAACTCATGTCCTCTTGTTTGAATCTCCCCTACTCTCAATGGAAAAAGCCTATCCATGTTAACTTTGTCTATCCCCCTCATAATTTTAAATACCTCTATCAAGTCCCCTCTCAACCTTCTATGCTCCAAAGAATAAAGACCTAATTTGTTCAACCTTTCTCTGTAACTTAGGTGCTGAAACCCAGGTAACATTCTAGTAAATCTCCTCTGTACTCTCTCTATTTTGTTGACATCTTTCCTATAATTCAGTGACCAGAACCGTACACAATATTCCAAATATGGCCTCACTAATGCCTTGTACAATTTTAACATTACATCCCAACTCCTATACTCAATGCTCTGATTTATAAAGGCCAGCATACCAAAAGCTTTCTTCACCACCCTATCCACATGAGATTCCACCTTCAGGGAACAATGCACCATTATTCCTAGATCACTCTGTTCTGCTACATTCCTCAGTGCCCTACCATTTACCATATATGTCCTATTTTGATTATTCCTACCAAAATGTAGTACCTCACACTTATCAGCAATAAACTCCATCTGCCATCTTCCAGCCCACTCTTCTAACTGGCCTAAATCTCTCTGCAAGCTTTGAAAACCTACCTTGATAAAGAAGAAGAGAAAGATGTATAACATGTATAGGCAACTTACTCCTGACATCTCCTCTGTACCTACTCCCCAGCACCTTAAACCTGTGTCCTCTTGTGGCAGCCATTTCAACCCTGGGAAAAAGCCTCTGACTCCACATGATCAATGCCTCTCATCATCTTGTACACCTCTCATCCTCCGTCGCTCCACGGAGAAAAGGCTGAGTTCACTCAACCTATTCTCATAAAGCATGCTCCCCAATCCAGGCAATATCCTTGTAAATCTCTGCACCATTTCTATGGTTTCCACATCCTTCCTGTAGTGAGGTGACCAGAACTGAACACAGTACTCCAAGTGGGGTCTGAATAGGGTCCTATATAGCTGCAACATTACCTCTCAGCTCCTAAATTCAGTTCCATGATTGATGAAGGTCAATACACCATACGCCTTCTTAACCACAGAGTCAACCTGTGCAGCAGCTTTGACAGTCCTATGGACTCAGATCTCAAGATCACTCTGATCCTCCACACTGCCAAGAGTCTTACCATTAATACTATAATCTGCCATCATATTTGACCTACCAAAATGAACCGCTTCACACTTATCTGGGTTGAACTCCATCTGCCAGTTTTGCATCCTATCAATGTCCTGCTATAACCCCTGACAGCCCTCCACACTATCCACAATGCCTCTAACCTTTGTGTCATCATCAGACTTACTAAACCATCCCTTCACTTCCTCAACCAGGTCATTTATAAAAATTACGAAGAGTAAGGGTCCCAGAACAGATTCCTGAGGTACTCCACTGGTGATCGACCTCCATGCAGAATATGACCCGTCTACAACCACACTTTGCCTTCTGTGGGCAAGACAGTTCTGGATCCACAAAGCAATGTCCCCTTGGATCCCATGCCTCCTTACTTTCTCAATAAGCTTTGCATGGGGTATTTTATCAAATGCCTTGCTGAAATCCATATACACTACATCTACTGCTCTTCCTTCATCATTGTGTTTAGTCACAACCTCAAAAAATTCAATCAGGCTTGTAAGGCATGACCTGCCCTTGACAAAGGCATGCTGACTATTCCTAATCATATTGTACCTCTCCAAATGTTCGTAAATCCTGCCTCTCAGGTTTTTCTCCATCAATTTACCAATCACTGAGGTAAGACTCACTGGTCCATAATTTCCTGGGCTATGTCTCCTCCCTTTCTTGAATAAAGGACCAACATCTGCAATCCTCCAACCTCTCCTGTCCCCATTGATGATGCAGGGGGAGGTAGGAGGCAGTGAGTGGGAATAAAAGGATCCTTTTCTGGTTGGCTGCCAGTGACTAGTGTGTTCCGCAGGTGTCGATGTTGGGACCACTTCTTTTTATGCTGTATGTAAATGATTTAGATGATGGTATAGATGGCTTTGTTGCCAAGATGCAAATGATACGAAGATTGGTAGGGAGCAGGTAGTGTTGAGGAAACAGGTAGGATACAGAAGGACTTAGACAGATTAGGGGAATGGGCAAGAAAGTGGCAAATGAAGTACAATATTGGAAAAGTCATGGTCATACAATTTGGTATTATCTCCCCATTTAGATAATAGTCTGCTCTTTTGTTGCTTATACCAAAATGCATCATCATAAATTTCCCAACACTGTATTCCATCTGCCACTTTATTTACCCATTCTTCCAATTTGTCTAAGTCCTACTGCAATCCCAGCACTACGCATCCCTCCTCCTATCTTCATATCATCTGCAAACGCTGACACAAAGCCATCAATTTCACCATTTAAATCAGTGACAAACAATTTGAAAAATGGAAGTCCCAATACTGACTCCCTAGGAACACCACTAGTTACTGGCAGCCAACCAGAAAAGGCCCCCTTTATTTCCACTCACTACCTCCTGCCTGTCAGCCATTCCTTTATCCATGCCAGTATGTTTCCTGTAACACTATAGGATCTTATCTTGTGAAGCAGCCTCATGTGTGGCACCTTATCAAACACCTGAAAATCTAAGTAAATAACATCCACTACCTCTCCTTTGTCCACCCTACTTGTTACTTCTTCAAAGAATTCCAACAGATTTGCCAGGCAAGATCTCCCTGAAGCCATACTGACTTTGACTTATTTTATCATTAGTCTCCAAGTTCTCCAAAACTCATCCTTAATAATGGACTCCAACACTTTCCCAACCACTGAAGTTATGCTAACAGGCTTATAACTTCCTCTCTTTTACCTTCCTTCCTTCCTTCCTTCTTAAAGAATGGAGTGATATTTATAATTTTCAGTCCTCCAGGACCATGTTGGAATCAAGTGATTCTTTAAATGTCATGACCAATAAATACATTAACTCTTTAGCAACATCTTTCAGGATTCTGGGCTGTAGTCCATGTGGTCCAGGTGACTTATCCACCTTAAGACCTTTCAGCTTTTCTAGCACTTTTTCCTTTGTAATAGCAATGGCACTCACCACTGTTCCCTGACACTCACAGACTTCTGGCAGGTAACCAGTGCCTTCCACAGTAAAGACTGAAGTAAAATACTTATTAAGTCCATCTTCTATTTCTTTGTTTGTCCCCCATTGATACCTCATCAGCATCATTTTCCTGTTGTCCAGTATCAACTCTCACCTCTGTTTTACTCTTTACATAACTGAAAAAAAAACATATCCTGTTATATAAGAAAGGGAAAGATGAAATATGAGGACAAACTATATTATCAGCTAGCTTTTGTTGGATTTTAAAAGCTTCCCAATCATCCAAATTCCCACTCACTTTTGTTGCCTTATATGCCCTTTCCTTGGCTTTTATGCAGTCCTTAATTTACCTTGTCAGCCACAGTTGCCTACCCCGTCATTTGAGAACTACTTCTGTGGGACATATTATCCTGAGCCTTGTGAACTATTCCCAGAAACTGAACCATCTTTTAAACAAGCATCACTTACCTGTGAAAAAGCTCTGTATAATGACACTGTATTCCATCTGCCACTTCTATGCCCTTTCTCCTAATCTAAGTCCTTCTGTAGCGTCTTTACTTCCTCCAAACTACCTGCTCCTCTACCTATCTTAGTAAGCTGGTCCTCCTCTGTCCTTTTCTTCTCAAGATTCACACAGTTCCTCTGACATCTATCTCACCCTCCCAGCCCCCTGTTTCTCCCCCACACCACTCCATCTGAACATACATTCCCCCCCCATCAGGTCTCCCCCCACTTCTGTTCCCAACTAACTTATTTGGTTTCATGTTCCACCTTTCTATCAACTTCCATTATCTGCAGCCCTCTGCCTATCACCTCTCTTCACCTGGATCTGCCCATGTCTTCCCAGCCTCTTTCACTGTTTCCACTGCTGTCCTCCTTACCTGGATCCACACATCACTTCCCAGCATTTTTCACTAATCCTACTCTTCCCTCTTCCATCTGCACATCACCTCTTCTCACCTAGATCCACCCATCACCTGACAGCCTCGGTAAGTTTTCTGCTGCCAGATCCATGCTTTCGTTCACCAGTTCTTAGCCTTTCTCACATCAGAAGATCATCCCTCTGCAGACTATAGAAACTGCTGTCTCAGACGCTGACAGGCATGGGCATCCCTACACTGCAATCCCTGCTACCGGTCGCAAGCAGATTCAGAACCCAGATTCCACTGCCATATATGCGGGTTCCAGTGACCTTGAACACCGTCAAAATGCCTCTTGCACAACTTCAAACTCCGACTCCAGCCTTGAATGACAGTACCTCCAGGCTGGGACTTTATGTACTGTCGCTGGAACCCCAGTCTCCCCTTCCCCCACCACCACTCTGCAGTCCCCTATCTCTTATATTCCACTGCCAGCTCTTGGTTCCTCAGAGACTCCATCTTCCTCTCACCCCACCTTCCTTGAGCACCCCAACCCTTCCCTCTCAGAAACTACCAGCCCCTTTCACCTCTCTTATTCCAGTTCTCATCCATGCAGTGTCTTCATTATACCCTCTGACCTTCCCATCTCTGAGGCAGAATATTCTGTCCCAAGTAAAGGCATCAGCTTTGTTCCCCAGCATTATACCTCAGTGGGTTTCATGCCTGCCATGATGCTGAGCTTTTCTTGCACTGCATCCATCTCCGTGCCTACTTCTTTTGTAAGAACTCTCCAGCCCACACAGAGAACCCCTTTTCCCATCTTCAACCCACCTTCTTTTCCTGGACACCCCACTCTGGTCTTCTGCCTGCTCTGGATCATTTAATTGCTAGCTACTGATGAGACATCAACCATCTCCAATTCACCACGCCCCTCTCCAATTCCAGTCCTACTTCTTCCAAATGCGCTGCTGTCTACACTAATCCTAACCTCACTATCAAACCTGCAGATGAGAGAAATACTGTAGAAGTCTGGCATACTGACCTCTACCTTGCTGATGCCAGGCAACAACTGTCAGACATCTCATCTTACTTACCCCTCAAACAGGACCCCATTAAGGAGCACCAGGCCATTATCTCCACACCATTACCCACCATATTAAATCTGGGAATCTCCCATCCACTGCCACCAACCTCATAGTTCCCTCACCACACCTCCAGTTTCTTCTTCCTGCCCAAGATCCACAAACCTGCCTGTCCATTGTTTCTGCTCGTTCCGCCCCACTAAACTCAGATCTCCATACCTTGACTCAGTTTTATTCCCCTGGGTCAGACCCTTCCTACCTACATCCATTACACTTCATACGCTCTTGATCTCTACAATCATTTCAAGTTCCCTGGCCCCGATCATCTAATTTTCACCATGGACCTATACAACTCTATCCCCCACCAGGAAGGCCTCAAAGCTCGCTGGCTCTTTCTGTATACCAGACCCATTCAGTTCCTTTCCATCACCACTCTCCTCCATCTGGCCGAACTAGCCCTCACTCTCAATAAATTCTCCTTAGGGTCCTCCCACTTCCTTCAAACAAAAGGTGTAGCCAGGGGCACTCACATGCGTCCCAGCTATGCTTGCCTTTTTGTCCACTACATTGAACAGTCTATTTTGCAAGCCTACACTGGTGTCACTCCCCCACTTTTCCTACACTTCATCGATAACTGCATTGATGCTGCTTCCTGCATCCATGCAGAGCTCGACTTAATCAACTTTGCCTCTAACTTCCACCCTGCCCTCAAATTTACTTGGTCCATTTCTAATACCTCCCTCCCCTTTCTCAATCTCTGTCTCTATCTCTGGAGACATCTTTCTTATCTACTGATATCTTTTATATAAACCCACTGATTCTCACAGCTAACTTTTCCAACCCTGTTACTTGTGAAAGTGACATCCCTTTCTCTCAACTCCTATGTTTCTGCTACATCTGCTCTCAGGATGAGGCTTTTCATTCCAGAACTAAGGCGGTGTCCTCCTTGTTCTTCAGAGAAAGAGACTTCCCTTTCTCCACCATCAACGCTGCCCTCACCTGCATCTCTTTCATTTCACACACGTCTGCCCTCACCCTATCCTCTCACCAACCCACCAAGGATAGGTGTCCTCTTGTCCTCACCTAACACCCCTACCACTCCACGTCTAATATGTAACTCTCTTCTACAATTTAAAGTGGTTCATAGAGCTTATATTTCTAAACAGAAGCTGTCCAGTTTTTACCCGAATGTTTCTCCACTTTGTAATAAATGCAACTCTGCTGATGCCTCTTTAATTCATATGTTTTGGTTTTGCCCTAAAATTGAAAAGTTTTGACAGGAAGTATTTCATACCTTCTCACAACTTTTTAGGGTCCAATTTGACCCAAATCCCCTTACTGCCTTGTTTGGTATTATTGCAAATGAAGATATAACTTTAAATACTCCTAACCTACAGGTTTTAGTTTTTACCTCTCTTTTAGCAAGAAGAGCAAACTTGCTTAAATGGAAGGAGTCTACACCTCCTACACATCTTCAATGGCTAAGTGATATTATGTCTTATTTAAATTTAGAAAAGATCCGCTACTCAGTGTTAAATTCAAAACAATCTTTTTATGATATCTGGGGACCTTTCCTAAATTACTTTTCCAATTTATAAAGTTTAACAGTGCACAGACTTTTATGTATATTTTTATCTTCTCTTCTTAAGTGAATATGTCTTCTTTTTCTAATTATCCATTGTCATCCATCAGCTTTTTTCTTTGGTAGTTGGTAGTGGGTTGACTTTTTTATATAAAAAAATTACTTTTATGATGTATGACTTATCTTTAAATTTTTGATTACAGAGTGGTATACCTTTATGTGTTATGCTATAACATTTTGATCAATTTTATTACAATATATGAATGTACACAAGTTATGTTGAGATGTATCTATGTGTTGCACTCTGTAAATCTTTTTTTTCTTCTGAATAAAAATATTGTAAAAAGAAAGAAAGGACTGGAGAAAAAAGATGAGAATTCAGAATAAGACGGTGGGGGGGGGGAGGAATAACTGCAAGGTAGTAGGTGATAGGTGAAACTAAGAGATGGGGAGGGGTGAAGTAGAGAGCTGGAAGCCGATTGGGAAAAGAAATAAAGGCTGGAGAAGAGAGAATCTGATAGAAGAGGATAGAAGGCAATGGCAGAAAGGAAAAGGGAGAAGCACTGGAGGTAAGGAGATAACATGAGAGAAGGAAATAGAAATAGGGAATGGTGAAGGTGAGGGGAGTTATTGCCAGAAGTTCGAGAAATCAATGTTCCTGCCATCAGGTTGGAGGCTATCCAATAAAATGTAAGGTGTTGCTCCCCAGTCTGAGTGTGGCTTCATTACAGCAGTGAGGAGGCCTCGGACAGACATGTCAGAATGGGAGTGGGAAGTTGAATTAAAATGGGTGACCATTGGGAAATCCTGCTTTTTCTGGCAGATGATCTAGTAGGTGATCAATGAAGCTGGTGCCCAATCTACAATATACAGGACACCACAACAGGAGCACCAGGTACAGCTGATGACCCCAACAGACTCACAGGTGAAGTGTCACCTCACCAGGAAGGACTGTTTGAGGCCCTGAATGGTAGTGAGGGAGCAAGTGTAGGGACAGGTGTAGCACTTGTTTCACTTACAAGGATGAGAACCAGGAGGGAGATCAGTGGAGAGAGATGAATAGACAAGGGAGCACGTATGGGCTGGTAGAGAATGACGAGCACAGAAAGATGATTTATTAACCCATTTAAGAATTTTATTCCATTTATCATCAGAAATCTGACAATTTAGGTCATCCTCCCGAGCTTTTTTTATTTTATCTAAAAAGTCTTGTCTAGAATCAATCAACAAGTTATAGATACCGGTAATAGAACCATTAACAAAAGGTTTTAAATTTAAAAGATCATCCAGTAAATTTGTATCAGGACCTATAGGAAAAGTAGTTCATTGGAAACATAGAAAATCTCTAATTTGAAGGTATCTGTAAAAATGTGTTTTTGGGAGTGGAAATTTATTTGACAATTGGTCAAATGAAGCAAGAGATCCTGAGATAAACAGGTCCCAAAAACACTTAATACCTAGTTCATCCCAATCTTTAAAGACTTTATCAGTCATGGAAGGGATAAAAAAATAATTAAGGAGAATGGGAGATGATAATGAAAAATTCGCTAAACCAAAAAATTTCCTAAATTGAGCCCAAATCCTTAAAGTTTGCTTAACAATTATGTTATCTGTTATTTTATTTGCTGAAAAAGAAGAGTATGATCCAAGAAGAGAGACAATAGAGGAATTTTTTACAGAATTAACTTCTAAGGAGACCCATGATGGGCAATCTTTACGATAAGTATAATAGGACCAGAAAGTAATATTCCTTATATTGGCAGCCCAATAGTAAAACCTAAAATTGGGTAGGGCTAGTCCACCCATCTCTTTATTTCTTTGTAGGTAAACTTTACTTAAACGAGCTTGTTTATTATTCCAAATATAAGATGTTAAAATTGAATCTAAAGAATCAAAGTACGTCTTAGGAATAAAAATAGGTAAGGCCTGAAAAAGATATAAAAATTTAGGAAGAATCTTCATTTTAATCGAATTAATTCGGCCAATTAGGGATAAAGAAAGAGGGGACCATCTAAAAAGCGTCTTTTTCACATAATTCAATAAGGGGTTTAAGTTTTCTTTAAATAAATCCTTGAAGTTTTTAGTAATTGTTACACCTAGATATGTAAATTGACTTGTAACAACTTTGAACGGAAATTTGGCATTTGATGACATTAGGTCATTTAAAGGAAATAGCTCACTTTTATGTAGGTTCAGCTTATATCCTGAAAAAGAACTAAACTGGGAAATTAAAGAAAGAACCAAAGGTAAAGAAGTTTCAGTGTTAGAGATAAAAAGTAAAATATCATCAGCGTATAATGAAATTTTATGAGTCATACCTTCCCTTAGTATACCAGAAATGTCCTTAGATTCTCAAAATGCTATTGCAAAGGGTTCTATAGCTAAAGCAAAAAGTGAAGGACTAAGAGGGCAACCTTGTCTAGTTCCCCGCTGTAATTTAAAGGGCTTAGAAATTTGGGAGTTAGTAATAACCTGAGCGGTTGGAGACAAGTAGATTAATTTAACCCAACAAATAAAATTAGGCCCAAAATTAAACTTTTCTAAGGTCTTAAAAAGATAATTCTACTCATCTTTTTGACTGTTAACTCTTTTCCAGAGACGCTGACTGGTCTGCTGAGTTCCTCCAGCATTTTGTGTGTGTTGCTTTGGATTTCCAGCATCTGCAGATTTTCTCTTGTTTGTGATTCTTCTCTGTCATTATTTCCAGTTTTACCTCCAACATCTGCTTGTCACCCCTCCTCACCTGGATCCACACCTTCACCTCCTCACCTCTGTCGCTACTTCCACTCCCCACTCCTCTGTCTGCCTGTCACCCCTCCTCATCTGGATCCACACATCACCTCCTCGCCTCTGTCGCTACTTCCACTCCCCACTCCTCTGTCTGCCTGTCACCCCTCCTCACCTGGATCCACACATCACCTCCTCGCCTCTGTCGCTACTTCCACTCCCCACTCCTCTGTCTTCCTGTCACCCCTCCTCACCTGGATCCACACATCACCTCCTCGCCTCTGTCGCTACTTCCACTCCCCACTCCTCTGTCTGCCTGTCACCCCTCCTCACCTGGATCCACACATCACCTCCTCGCCTCTGTCGCTACTTCCACTCCCCACTCCTCTGTCTGCCTGTCACCCCTCCTCACCTGGATCCACACATCACCTCCTCGCCTCTGTCGCTACTTCCACTCCCCACTCCTCTGTCTTCCTGTCACCCCTCCTCACCTGGATCCACACCTTCACCTCCTCGCCTCTGTCGCTACTTCCACTCCCCACTCCTCTGTCTGCCTGTCACCCCTCCTCACCTGGATCCACACCTTCACCTCCTCGCCTCTGTCGCTACTTCCACTCCCCACTCCTCTGTCTTCCTGTCACCCCTCCTCACCTGGATCCACACATCACCTCCTCACCTCTGTCGCTACTTCCACTCCCCACTCCTCTGTCTTCCTGTCACCCCTCCTCACCTGGATCCACACATCACCTCCTCACCTCTGTCGCTACTTCCACTCCCCACTCCTCTGTCTTCCTGTCACCCCTCCTCACCTGGATCCACACATCACCTCCTCGCCTCTGTCGCTACTTCCACTCCCCACTCCTCTGTCTGCCTGTCACCCCTCCTCACCTGGATCCACACCTTCACCTCCTCGCCTCTGTCGCTACTTCCACTCCCCACTCCTCTGTCTTCCTGTCACCCCTCCTCACCTGGATCCACACATCACCTCCTCACCTCTGTCGCTACTTCCACTCCCCACTCCTCTGTCTTCCTGTCACCCCTCCTCATCTGGATCCACACCTTCACCTCCTCGCCTCTGTCGTTACTTCCACTCCCCACTCCTCTGTCTGCCTGTCACCCCTCCTCACCTGGATCCACACATCACCTCCTCGCCTCTGTCGCTACTTCCACTCCCCACTCCTCTGTCTGCCTGTCACCCCTCCTCACCTGGATCCACACATCACCTCCTCGCCTCTGTCGCTACTTCCACTCCCCACTCCTCTGTCTGCCTGTCACCCCTCCTCACCTGGATCCACACCTTCACCTCCTCGCCTCTGTCGCTACTTCCACTCCCCACTCCTCTGTCTTCCTGTCACCCCTCCTCACCTGGATCCACACATCACCTCCTCACCTCTGTCGCTACTTCCACTCCCCACTCCTCTGTCTTCCTGTCACCCCTCCTCATCTGGATCCACACCTTCACCTCCTCGCCTCTGTCGTTACTTCCACTCCCCACTCCTCCGTCTTCCTGTCACCCCTCCTCATCTGGATCCACACCTTCACCTCCTCGCCTCTGTCGCTACTTCCACTCCCCACTCCTCTGTCTGCCTGTCACCCCTCCTCACCTGGATCTACACAACACCTCCTCACCTCTGTCGCTACTTCCACTCCCCACTCCTCTGTCTGCCTGTCACCCCTCCTCACCTGGATCCACACATCACCTCCTCACCTCTGTCGCTACTTCCACTCCCCACTCCTCTGTCTTCCTGTCACCCCTCCTCATCTGGATCCACACCTTCACCTCCTCGCCTCTGTCGTTACTTCCACTCCCCACTACTCTGTCTGCCTGTCACCCCTCCTCACCTGGATCCACACATCACCTCCTCACCTCTGTCGCTACTTCCACTCCCCACTCCTCTGTCTTCCTGTCACCCCTCCGCATCTGGATCCACACCTTCACCTCCTCGCCTCTGTCGTTACTTCCACTCCCCACACCTCTGTCTGCCTGTCACCCCTCCTCACATGGATCCACACATCACCTCCTCGCCTCTGTCGCTACTTCCACTCCCCACTCCTCTGTCTGCCTGTCACCCCTCCTCACCTGGATCCACACCTTCACCTCCTCGCCTCTGTTGCTACTTCCACTCCCCACTCCTCTGTCTTCCTGTCACCCCTCCTCACCTGGATCCACACCTTCACCTCCTCGCCTCTGTCGCTACTTCCACTCCCCACTCCTCTGTCTTCCTGTCACCCCTCCTCATCTGGATCCACACCTTCACCTCCTCGCCTCTGTCGTTACTTCCACTCCCCACTCCTCTGTCTGCCTGTCACCCCTCCTCACCTGGATCCACACCTTCACCTCCTCGCCTCTGTCGTTACTTCCACTCCCCACTCCTCTGTCTGCCTGTCACCCCTCCTCACCTGGATCCACACCTTCACCTCCTCGCCTCTGTCGTTACTTCCACTCCCCACTCCTCTGTCTGCCTGTCACCCCTCCTCACCTGGATCCACACATCACCTCCTCGCCTCTGTCGCTACTTCCACTCCCCACTCCTCTGTCTGCCTGTCACCCCTCCTCACCTGGATCCACACATCACCTCCTCGCCTCTGTCGCTACTTCCACTCCCCACTCCTCTGTCTGCCTGTCACCCCTCCTCACCTGGATCCACACATCACCTCCTCGCCTCTGTCGCTACTTCCACTCCCCACTCCTCTGTCTGCCTGTCACCCCTCCTCATCTGGATCCACACCTTCACCTCCTCGCCTCTGTCGCTACTTCCACTCCCCACTCCTCTGTCTTCCTGTCACCCCTCCTCACCTGGATCCACACCTTCACCTCCTCGCCTCTGTCGCTACTTCCACTCCCCACTCCTCTGTCTGCCTGTCACCCCTCCTCACCTGGATCCACACATCACCTCCTCGCCTCTGTCGCTACTTCCACTCCCCACTCCTCTGTCTGCCTGTCACCCCTCCTCACCTGGATCCACACATCACCTCCTCGCCTCTGTCGCTACTTCCACTCCCCACTCCTCTGTCTGCCTGTCACCCCTCCTCACCTGGATCCACACCTTCACCTCCTCGCCTCTGTCGCTACTTCCACTCCCCACTCCTCTGTCTTCCTGTCACCCCTCCGCATCTGGATCCAAACCTTCACCTCCTCGCCTCTGTCGTTACTTCCACTCCCCACTCCTCTGTCTGCCTGTCACCCCTCCTCACATGGATCCACACATCACCTCCTCGCCTCTGTCGCTACTTCCACTCCCCACTCCTCTGTCTGCCTGTCACCCCTCCTCACCTGGATCCACACCTTCACCTCCTCGCCTCTGTCGCTACTTCCACTCCCCACTCCTCTGTCTTCCTGTCACCCCTCCTCACCTGGATCCACACCTTCACCTCCTCGCCTCTGTCGCTACTTCCACTCCCCACTCCTCTGTCTTCCTGTCACCCCTCCTCATCTGGATCCACACCTTCACCTCCTCGCCTCTGTCGTTACTTCCACTCCCCACTCCTCTGTCTGCCTGTCACCCCTCCTCACCTGGATCCACACCTTCACCTCCTCGCCTCTGTCGTTACTTCCACTCCCCACTCCTCTGTCTGCCTGTCACCCCTCCTCACCTGGATCCACACCTTCACCTCCTCGCCTCTGTCGTTACTTCCACTCCCCACTCCTCTGTCTGCCTGTCACCCCTCCTCACCTGGATCCACACATCACCTCCTCGCCTCTGTCGCTACTTCCACTCCCCACTCCTCTGTCTGCCTGTCACCCCTCCTCACCTGGATCCACACATCACCTCCTCGCCTCTGTCGCTACTTCCACTCCCCACTCCTCTGTCTGCCTGTCACCCCTCCTCACCTGGATCCACACATCACCTCCTCGCCTCTGTCGCTACTTCCACTCCCCACTCCTCTGTCTGCCTGTCACCCCTCCTCATCTGGATCCACACTTTCACCTCCTCGCCTCTGTCGCTACTTCCACTCCCCACTCCTCTGTCTTCCTGTCACCCCTCCTCACCTGGATCCACACCTTCACCTCCTCGCCTCTGTCGCTACTTCCACTCCCCACTCCTCTGTCTGCCTGTCACCCCTCCTCACCTGGATCCACACATCACCTCCTCGCCTCTGTCGCTACTTCCACTCCCCACTCCTCTGTCTGCCTGTCACCCCTCCTCACCTGGATCCACACATCACCTCCTCGCCTCTGTCGCTACTTCCACTCCCCACTCCTCTGTCTGCCTGTCACCCCTCCTCACCTGGATCCACACATCACCTCCTCGCCTCTGTCGCTACTTCCACTCCCCACTCCTCTGTCTTCCTGTCACCCCTCCTCACCTGGATCCACACCTTCACCTCCTCGCCTCTGTCGCTACTTCCACTCCCCACTCCTCTGTCTGCCTGTCACCCCTCCTCACCTGGATCCACACATCACCTCCTCGCCTCTGTCGCTACTTCCACTCCCCACTCCTCTGTCTGCCTGTCACCCCTCCTCACCTGGATCCACACATCACCTCCTCGCCTCTGTCGCTACTTCCACTCCCCACTCCTCTGTCTGCCTGTCACCCCTCCTCACCTGGATCCACACATCACCTCCTCGCCTCTGTCGCTACTTCCACTCCCCACTCCTCTGTCTGCCTGTCACCCCTCCTCATCTGGATCCACACATCACCTCCTCGCCTCTGTCGCTACTTCCACTCCCCACTCCTCTGTCTGCCTGTCACCCCTCCTCGCCTGGATCCACACATCACCTCCTCGCCTCTGTCGCTACTTCCACTCCCCACTCCTCTGTCTTCCTGTCACCCCTCCTCACCTGGATCCACACCTTCACCTCCTCGCCTCTGTCGCTACTTCCACTCCCCACTCCTCTGTCTTCCTGTCAACCCTCCTCACCTGGATCCACACATCACCTCCTCACCTCTGTCGCTACTTCCACTCCCCACTCCTCTGTCTTCCTGTCACCCCTCCTCATCTGGATCCACACCTTCACCTCCTCGCCTCTGTCGTTACTTCCACTCCCCACTCCTCTGTCTTCCTGTCACCCCTCCTCATCTGGATCCACACCTTCACCTCCTCGCCTCTGTCGCTACTTCCACTCCCCACTCCTCTGTCTGCCTATCACCCCTCCTCACCTGGATCTACACATCACCTCCTCACCTCTGTCGCTACTTCCACTCCCCACTCCTCTGTCTGCCTGTCACCCCTCCTCACCTGGATCCACACATCACCTCCTCACCTCTGTCGCTACTTCCACTCCCCACTCCTCTGTCTTCCTGTCACCCCTCCTCATCTGGATCCACACCTTCACCTCCTCGCCTCTGTCGTTACTTCCACTCCCCACTACTCTGTCTGCCTGTCACCCCTCCTCACCTGGATCCACACATCACCTCCTCACCTCTGTCGCTACTTCCACTCCCCACTCCTCTGTCTTCCTGTCACCCCTCCTCATCTGGATCCACACCTTCACCTCCTCGCCTCTGTCGTTACTTCCACTCCCCACTCCTCTGTCTGCCTGTCACCCCTCCTCACATGGATCCACACATCACCTCCTCGCCTCTGTCGCTACTTCCACTCCCCACTCCTCTGTCTGCCTGTCACCCCTCCTCACCTGGATCCACACCTTCACCTCCTCGCCTCTGTCGCTACTTCCACTCCCCACTCCTCTGTCTTCCTGTCACCCCTCCTCACCTGGATCCACACCTTCACCTCCTCGCCTCTGTCGCTACTTCCACTCCCCACTCCTCTGTCTTCCTGTCACCCCTCCTCATCTGGATCCACACCTTCACCTCCTCGCCTCTGTCGTTACTTCCACTCCCCACTCCTCTGTCTGCCTGTCACCCCTCCTCACCTGGATCCACACCTTCACCTCCTCGCCTCTGTCGTTACTTCCACTCCCCACTCCTCTGTCTGCCTGTCACCCCTCCTCACCTGGATCCACACCTTCACCTCCTCGCCTCTGTCGTTACTTCCACTCCCCACTCCTCTGTCTGCCTGTCACCCCTCCTCACCTGGATCCACACATCACCTCTTCGCCTCTGTCGCTACTTCCACTCCCCACTCCTCTGTCTGCCTGTCACCCCTCCTCACCTGGATCCACACATCACCTCCTCGCCTCTGTCGCTACTTCCACTCCCCACTCCTCTGTCTGCCTGTCACCCCTCCTCACCTGGATCCACACATCACCTCCTCGCCTCTGTCGCTACTTCCACTCCCCACTCCTCTGTCTGCCTGTCACCCCTCCTCATCTGGATCCACACCTTCACCTCCTCGCCTCTGTCGCTACTTCCACTCCCCACTCCTCTGTCTTCCTGTCACCCCTCCTCACCTGGATCCACACCTTCACCTCCTCGCCTCTGTCGCTACTTCCACTCCCCACTCCTCTGTCTGCCTGTCACCCCTCCTCACCTGGATCCACACATCACCTCCTCGCCTCTGTCGCTACTTCCACTCCCCACTCCTCTGTCTGCCTGTCACCCCTCCTCACCTGGATCCACACATCACCTCCTCGCCTCTGTCGCTACTTCCACTCCCCACTCCTCTGTCTGCCTGTCACCCCTCCTCACCTGGATCCACACATCACCTCCTCGCCTCTGTCGCTACTTCCACTCCCCACTCCTCTGTCTTCCTGTCACCCCTCCTCACCTGGATCCACACCTTCACCTCCTCGCCTCTGTCGCTACTTCCACTCCCCACTCCTCTGTCTGCCTGTCACCCCTCCTCACCTGGATCCACACATCACCTCCTCGCCTCTGTCGCTACTTCCACTCCCCACTCCTCTGTCTGCCTGTCACCCCTCCTCACCTGGATCCACACATCACCTCCTCGCCTCTGTCGCTACTTCCACTCCCCACTCCTCTGTCTGCCTGTCACCCCTCCTCACCTGGATCCACACCTTCACCTCCTCACCTCTGTCGCTACTTCCACTCCCCACTCCTCTGTCTGCCTGTCACCCCTCCTCACCTGGATCCACACATCACCTCCTCGCCTCTGTCGCTACTTCCACTCCCCACTCCTCTGTCTGCCTGTCACCCCTCCTCATCTGGATCCACACATCACCTCCTCGCCTCTGTCGCTACTTCCACTCCCCACTCCTCTGTCTGCCTGTCACCCCTCCTCACCTGGATCCACACATCACCTCCTCGCCTCTGTCGCTACTTCCACTCCCCACTCCTCTGTCTTCCTGTCACCCCTCCTCACCTGGATCCACACATCACCTCCTCGCCTCTGTCGCTACTTCCACTCCCCACTCCTCTGTCTGCCTGTCACCCCTCCTCACCTGGGTCCACACATCAGCTCCTCGCCTCTGTCGCTACTTCCACTCCCCACTCCTCTGTCTGCCTGTCACCCCTCCTCACCTGGATCCACACATCACCTCCTCGCCTCTGTCGCTACTTCCACTCCCCACTCCTCTGTCTTCCTGTCACCCCTCCTCACCTGGATCCACACCTTCACCTCCTCGCCTCTGTCGCTACTTCCACTCCCCACTCCTCTGTCTGCCTGTCACCCCTCCTCACCTGGATCCACACCTTCACCTCCTCGCCTCTGTCGCTACTTCCACTCCCCACTCCTCTGTCTTCCTGTCACCCCTCCTCACCTGGATCCACACATCACCTCCTCACCTCTGTCGCTACTTCCACTCCCCACTCCTCTGTCTTCCTGTCACCCCTCCTCACCTGGATCCACACATCACCTCCTCACCTCTGTCGCTACTTCCACTCCCCACTCCTCTGTCTTCCTGTCACCCCTCCTCACCTGGATCCACACATCACCTCCTCGCCTCTGTCGCTACTTCCACTCCCCACTCCTCTGTCTGCCTGTCACCCCTCCTCACCTGGATCCACACCTTCACCTCCTCGCCTCTGTCGCTACTTCCACTCCCCACTCCTCTATTTTCCTGTCACCCCTCCTCACCTGGATCCACACATCACCTCCTCACCTCTGTCGCTACTTCCACTCCCCACTCCTCTGTCTTCCTGTCACCCCTCCTCATCTGGATCCACACCTTCACCTCCTCGCCTCTGTCGTTACTTCCACTCCCCACTCCTCTGTCTGCCTGTCACCCCTCCTCACCTGGATCCACACATCACCTCCTCGCCTCTGTCGCTACTTCCACTCCCCACTCCTCTGTCTGCCTGTCACCCCTCCTCACCTGGATCCACACATCACCTCCTCGCCTCTGTCGCTACTTCCACTCCCCACTCCTCTGTCTGCCTGTCACCCCTCCTCACCTGGATCCACACCTTCACCTCCTCGCCTCTGTCGCTACTTCCACTCCCCACTCCTCTGTCTTCCTGTCACCCCTCCTCACCTGGATCCACACATCACCTCCTCACCTCTGTCGCTACTTCCACTCCCCACTCCTCTGTCTTCCTGTCACCCCTCCTCATCTGGATCCACACCTTCACCTCCTCGCCTCTGTCGTTACTTCCACTCCCCACTCCTCTGTCTTCCTGTCACCCCTCCTCATCTGGATCCACACCTTCACCTCCTCGCCTCTGTCGCTACTTCCACTCCCCACTCCTCTGTCTGCCTGTCACCCCTCCTCACCTGGATCTACACATCACCTCCTCACCTCTGTCGCTACTTCCACTCCCCACTCCTCTGTCTGCCTGTCACCCCTCCTCACCTGGATCCACACATCACCTCCTCACCTCTGTCGCTACTTCCACTCCCCACTCCTCTGTCTTCCTGTCACCCCTCCTCATCTGGATCCACACCTTCACCTCCTCGCCTCTGTCGTTACTTCCACTCCCCACTACTCTGTCTGCCTGTCACCCCTCCTCACCTGGATCCACACATCACCTCCTCACCTCTGTCGCTACTTCCACTCCCCACTCCTCTGTCTTCCTGTCACCCCTCCGCATCTGGATCCACACCTTCACCTCCTCGCCTCTGTCGTTACTTCCACTCCCCACTCCTCTGTCTGCCTGTCACCCCTCCTCACATGGATCCACACATCACCTCCTCGCCTCTGTCGCTACTTCCACTCCCCACTCCTCTGTCTGCCTGTCACCCCTCCTCACCTGGATCCACACCTTCACCTCCTCGCCTCTGTCGCTACTTCCACTCCCCACTCCTCTGTCTTCCTGTCACCCCTCCTCACCTGGATCCACACCTTCACCTCCTCGCCTCTGTCGCTACTTCCACTCCCCACTCCTCTGTCTTCCTGTCACCCCTCCTCATCTGGATCCACACCTTCACCTCCTCGCCTCTGTCGTTACTTCCACTCCCCACTCCTCTGTCTGCCTGTCACCCCTCCTCACCTGGATCCACACCTTCACCTCCTCGCCTCTGTCGTTACTTCCACTCCCCACTCCTCTGTCTGCCTGTCACCCCTCCTCACCTGGATCCACACCTTCACCTCCTCGCCTCTGTCGTTACTTCCACTCCCCACTCCTCTGTCTGCCTGTCACCCCTCCTCACCTGGATCCACACATCACCTCCTCGCCTCTGTCGCTACTTCCACTCCCCACTCCTCTGTCTGCCTGTCACCCCTCCTCACCTGGATCCACACATCACCTCCTCGCCTCTGTCGCTACTTCCACTCCCCACTCCTCTGTCTGCCTGTCACCCCTCCTCACCTGGATCCACACATCACCTCCTCGCCTCTGTCGCTACTTCCACTCCCCACTCCTCTGTCTGCCTGTCACCCCTCCTCATCTGGATCCACACCTTCACCTCCTCGCCTCTGTCGCTACTTCCACTCCCCACTCCTCTGTCTTCCTGTCACCCCTCCTCACCTGGATCCACACCTTCACCTCCTCGCCTCTGTCGCTACTTCCACTCCCCACTCCTCTGTCTGCCTGTCACCCCTCCTCACCTGGATCCACACATCACCTCCTCGCCTCTGTCGCTACTTCCACTCCCCACTCCTCTGTCTGCCTGTCACCCCTCCTCACCTGGATCCACACATCACCTCCTCGCCTCTGTCGCTACTTCCACTCCCCACTCCTCTGTCTGCCTGTCACCCCTCCTCACCTGGATCCACACATCACCTCCTCGCCTCTGTCGCTACTTCCACTCCCCACTCCTCTGTCTTCCTGTCACCCCTCCTCACCTGGATCCACACCTTCACCTCCTCGCCTCTGTCGCTACTTCCACTCCCCACTCCTCTGTCTGCCTGTCACCCCTCCTCACCTGGATCCACACATCACCTCCTCGCCTCTGTCGCTACTTCCACTCCCCACTCCTCTGTCTGCCTGTCACCCCTCCTCACCTGGATCCACACATCACCTCCTCGCCTCTGTCGCTACTTCCACTCCCCACTCCTCTGTCTGCCTGTCACCCCTCCTCACCTGGATCCACACATCACCTCCTCGCCTCTGTCGCTACTTCCACTCCCCACTCCTCTGTCTGCCTGTCACCCCTCCTCATCTGGATCCACACATCACCTCCTCGCCTCTGTCGCTACTTCCACTCCCCACTCCTCTGTCTGCCTGTCACCCCTCCTCACCTGGATCTACACATCACCTCCTCACCTCTGTCGCTACTTCCACTCCCCACTCCTCTGTCTGCCTGTCACCCCTCCTCACCTGGAT
This sequence comes from Hemitrygon akajei, assembly GCF_048418815.1. Classification (NCBI taxonomy): domain Eukaryota; kingdom Metazoa; phylum Chordata; class Chondrichthyes; order Myliobatiformes; family Dasyatidae; genus Hemitrygon; species Hemitrygon akajei. The sequence continues at coordinate 189,167,257 of NC_133125.1, read as the reverse complement.
CCACACATCACCTCCTCACCTCTGTCGCTACTTCCACTCCCCACTCCTCTGTCTTCCTGTCACCCCTCCTCATCTGGATCCACACCTTCACCTCCTCGCCTCTGTCGTTACTTCCACTCCGCACTACTCTGTCTGCCTGTCACCCCTCCTCACCTGGATCCACACATCACCTCCTCACCTCTGTCGCTACTTCCACTCCCCACTCCTCTGTCTTCCTGTCACCCCTCCTCATCTGGATCCACACCTTCACCTCCTCGCCTCTGTCGTTACTTCCACTCCCCACTCCTCTGTCTGCCTGTCACCCCTCCTCACATGGATCCACACATCACCTCCTCGCCTCTGTCGCTACTTCCACTCCCCACTCCTCTGTCTGCCTGTCACCCCTCCTCACCTGGATCCACACCTTCACCTCCTCGCCTCTGTCGCTACTTCCACTCCCCACTCCTCTGTCTTCCTGTCACCCCTCCTCACCTGGATCCACACCTTCACCTCCTCGCCTCTGTCGCTACTTCCACTCCCCACTCCTCTGTCTTCCTGTCACCCCTCCTCATCTGGATCCACACCTTCACCTCCTCGCCTCTGTCGTTACTTCCACTCCCCACTCCTCTGTCTGCCTGTCACCCCTCCTCACCTGGATCCACACCTTCACCTCCTCGCCTCTGTCGTTACTTCCACTCCCCACTCCTCTGTCTGCCTGTCACCCCTCCTCACCTGGATCCACACCTTCACCTCCTCGCCTCTGTCGTTACTTCCACTCCCCACTCCTCTGTCTGCCTGTCACCCCTCCTCACCTGGATCCACACATCACCTCTTCGCCTCTGTCGCTACTTCCACTCCCCACTCCTCTGTCTGCCTGTCACCCCTCCTCACCTGGATCCACACATCACCTCCTCGCCTCTGTCGCTACTTCCACTCCCCACTCCTCTGTCTGCCTGTCACCCCTCCTCACCTGGATCCACACATCACCTCCTCGCCTCTGTCGCTACTTCCACTCCCCACTCCTCTGTCTGCCTGTCACCCCTCCTCATCTGGATCCACACCTTCACCTCCTCGCCTCTGTCGCTACTTCCACTCCCCACTCCTCTGTCTTCCTGTCACCCCTCCTCACCTGGATCCACACCTTCACCTCCTCGCCTCTGTCGCTACTTCCACTCCCCACTCCTCTGTCTGCCTGTCACCCCTCCTCACCTGGATCCACACATCACCTCCTCGCCTCTGTCGCTACTTCCACTCCCCACTCCTCTGTCTGCCTGTCACCCCTCCTCACCTGGATCCACACATCACCTCCTCGCCTCTGTCGCTACTTCCACTCCCCACTCCTCTGTCTGCCTGTCACCCCTCCTCACCTGGATCCACACATCACCTCCTCGCCTCTGTCGCTACTTCCACTCCCCACTCCTCTGTCTTCCTGTCACCCCTCCTCACCTGGATCCACACCTTCACCTCCTCGCCTCTGTCGCTACTTCCACTCCCCACTCCTCTGTCTGCCTGTCACCCCTCCTCACCTGGATCCACACATCACCTCCTCGCCTCTGTCGCTACTTCCACTCCCCACTCCTCTGTCTGCCTGTCACCCCTCCTCACCTGGATCCACACATCACCTCCTCGCCTCTGTCGCTACTTCCACTCCCCACTCCTCTGTCTGCCTGTCACCCCTCCTCATCTGGATCCACACCTTCACCTCCTCGCCTCTGTCGCTACTTCCACTCCCCACTCCTCTGTCTTCCTGTCACCCCTCCTCACCTGGATCCACACCTTCACCTCCTCGCCTCTGTCGCTACTTCCACTCCCCACTCCTCTGTCTGCCTGTCACCCCTCCTCACCTGGATCCACACATCACCTCCTCGCCTCTGTCGCTACTTCCACTCCCCACTCCTCTGTCTGCCTGTCACCCCTCCTCACCTGGATCCACACATCACCTCCTCGCCTCTGTCGCTACTTCCACTCCCCACTCCTCTGTCTGCCTGTCACCCCTCCTCACCTGGATCCACACATCACCTCCTCGCCTCTGTCGCTACTTCCACTCCCCACTCCTCTGTCTTCCTGTCACCCCTCCTCACCTGGATCCACACCTTCACCTCCTCGCCTCTGTCGCTACTTCCACTCCCCACTCCTCTGTCTGCCTGTCACCCCTCCTCACCTGGATCCACACATCACCTCCTCGCCTCTGTCGCTACTTCCACTCCCCACTCCTCTGTCTGCCTGTCACCCCTCCTCACCTGGATCCACACATCACCTCCTCGCCTCTGTCGCTACTTCCACTCCCCACTCCTCTGTCTGCCTGTCACCCCTCCTCACCTGGATCCACACATCACCTCCTCGCCTCTGTCGCTACTTCCACTCCCCACTCCTCTGTCTTCCTGTCACCCCTCCTCATCTGGATCCACACATCACCTCCTCACCTCTGTCGCTACTTCCACTCCCCACTCCTCTGTCTTCCTGTCACCCCTCCTCATCTGGATCCACACCTTCACCTCCTCGCCTCTGTCGTTACTTCCACTCCGCACTACTCTGTCTGCCTGTCACCCCTCCTCACCTGGATCCACACATCACCTCCTCACCTCTGTCGCTACTTCCACTCCCCACTCCTCTGTCTTCCTGTCACCCCTCCTCATCTGGATCCACACCTTCACCTCCTCGCCTCTGTCGTTACTTCCACTCCCCACTCCTCTGTCTGCCTGTCACCCCTCCTCACATGGATCCACACATCACCTCCTCGCCTCTGTCGCTACTTCCACTCCCCACTCCTCTGTCTGCCTGTCACCCCTCCTCACCTGGATCCACACCTTCACCTCCTCGCCTCTGTCGCTACTTCCACTCCCCACTCCTCTGTCTTCCTGTCACCCCTCCTCACCTGGATCCACACCTTCACCTCCTCGCCTCTGTCGCTACTTCCACTCCCCACTCCTCTGTCTTCCTGTCACCCCTCCTCATCTGGATCCACACCTTCACCTCCTCGCCTCTGTCGTTACTTCCACTCCCCACTCCTCTGTCTGCCTGTCACCCCTCCTCACCTGGATCCACACCTTCACCTCCTCGCCTCTGTCGTTACTTCCACTCCCCACTCCTCTGTCTGCCTGTCACCCCTCCTCACCTGGATCCACACCTTCACCTCCTCGCCTCTGTCGTTACTTCCACTCCCCACTCCTCTGTCTGCCTGTCACCCCTCCTCACCTGGATCCACACATCACCTCTTCGCCTCTGTCGCTACTTCCACTCCCCACTCCTCTGTCTGCCTGTCACCCCTCCTCACCTGGATCCACACATCACCTCCTCGCCTCTGTCGCTACTTCCACTCCCCACTCCTCTGTCTGCCTGTCACCCCTCCTCACCTGGATCCACACATCACCTCCTCGCCTCTGTCGCTACTTCCACTCCCCACTCCTCTGTCTGCCTGTCACCCCTCCTCATCTGGATCCACACCTTCACCTCCTCGCCTCTGTCGCTACTTCCACTCCCCACTCCTCTGTCTTCCTGTCACCCCTCCTCACCTGGATCCACACCTTCACCTCCTCGCCTCTGTCGCTACTTCCACTCCCCACTCCTCTGTCTGCCTGTCACCCCTCCTCACCTGGATCCACACATCACCTCCTCGCCTCTGTCGCTACTTCCACTCCCCACTCCTCTGTCTGCCTGTCACCCCTCCTCACCTGGATCCACACATCACCTCCTCGCCTCTGTCGCTACTTCCACTCCCCACTCCTCTGTCTGCCTGTCACCCCTCCTCACCTGGATCCACACATCACCTCCTCGCCTCTGTCGCTACTTCCACTCCCCACTCCTCTGTCTTCCTGTCACCCCTCCTCACCTGGATCCACACCTTCACCTCCTCGCCTCTGTCGCTACTTCCACTCCCCACTCCTCTGTCTGCCTGTCACCCCTCCTCACCTGGATCCACACATCACCTCCTCGCCTCTGTCGCTACTTCCACTCCCCACTCCTCTGTCTGCCTGTCACCCCTCCTCACCTGGATCCACACATCACCTCCTCGCCTCTGTCGCTACTTCCACTCCCCACTCCTCTGTCTGCCTGTCACCCCTCCTCATCTGGATCCACACCTTCACCTCCTCGCCTCTGTCGCTACTTCCACTCCCCACTCCTCTGTCTTCCTGTCACCCCTCCTCACCTGGATCCACACCTTCACCTCCTCGCCTCTGTCGCTACTTCCACTCCCCACTCCTCTGTCTGCCTGTCACCCCTCCTCACCTGGATCCACACATCACCTCCTCGCCTCTGTCGCTACTTCCACTCCCCACTCCTCTGTCTGCCTGTCACCCCTCCTCACCTGGATCCACACATCACCTCCTCGCCTCTGTCGCTACTTCCACTCCCCACTCCTCTGTCTGCCTGTCACCCCTCCTCACCTGGATCCACACATCACCTCCTCGCCTCTGTCGCTACTTCCACTCCCCACTCCTCTGTCTTCCTGTCACCCCTCCTCACCTGGATCCACACCTTCACCTCCTCGCCTCTGTCGCTACTTCCACTCCCCACTCCTCTGTCTGCCTGTCACCCCTCCTCACCTGGATCCACACATCACCTCCTCGCCTCTGTCGCTACTTCCACTCCCCACTCCTCTGTCTGCCTGTCACCCCTCCTCACCTGGATCCACACATCACCTCCTCGCCTCTGTCGCTACTTCCACTCCCCACTCCTCTGTCTTCCTGTCACCCCTCCTCATCTGGATCCACACATCACCTCCTCACCTCTGTCGCTACTTCCACTCCCCACTCCTCTGTCTTCCTGTCACCCCTCCTCACCTGGATCCACACATCACCTCCTCACCTCTGTCGCTACTTCCACTCCCCACTCCTCTGTCTTCCTGTCACCCCTCCTCACCTGGATCCACACATCACCTCCTCGCCTCTGTCGCTACTTCCACTCCCCACTCCTCTGTCTGCCTGTCACCCCTCCTCACCTGGATCCACACCTTCACCTCCTCGCCTCTGTCGCTACTTCCACTCCCCACTCCTCTGTCTTCCTGTCACCCCTCCTCACCTGGATCCACACATCACCTCCTCACCTCTGTCGCTACTTCCACTCCCCACTCCTCTGTCTTCCTGTCACCCCTCCTCATCTGGATCCACACCTTCACCTCCTCGCCTCTGTCGTTACTTCCACTCCCCACTCCTCTGTCTGCCTGTCACCCCTCCTCACCTGGATCCACACATCACCTCCTCGCCTCTGTCGCTACTTCCACTCCCCACTCCTCTGTCTGCCTGTCACCCCTCCTCACCTGGATCCACACATCACCTCCTCGCCTCTGTCGCTACTTCCACTCCCCACTCCTCTGTCTGCCTGTCACCCCTCCTCACCTGGATCCACACCTTCACCTCCTCGCCTCTGTCGCTACTTCCACTCCCCACTCCTCTGTCTTCCTGTCACCCCTCCTCACCTGGATCCACACATCACCTCCTCACCTCTGTCGCTACTTCCACTCCCCACTCCTCTGTCTTCCTGTCACCCCTCCTCATCTGGATCCACACCTTCACCTCCTCGCCTCTGTCGTTACTTCCACTCCCCACTCCTCTGTCTGCCTGTCACCCCTCCTCACCTGGATCCACACATCACCTCCTCACCTCTGTCGCTACTTCCACTCCCCACTCCTCTGTCTTCCTGTCACCCCTCCTCATCTGGATCCACACCTTCACCTCCTCGCCTCTGTCGTTACTTCCACTCCCCACTCCTCTGTCTGCCTGTCACCCCTCCTCACATGGATCCACACATCACCTCCTCGCCTCTGTCGCTACTTCCACTCCCCACTCCTCTGTCTGCCTGTCACCCCTCCTCACCTGGATCCACACATCACCTCCTCGCCTCTGTCGCTACTTCCACTCCCCACTCCTCTGTCTTCCTGTCACCCCTCCTCACCTGGATCCACACCTTCACCTCCTCGCCTCTGTCGCTACTTCCACTCCCCACTCCTCTGTCTTCCTGTCACCCCTCCTCACCTGGATCCACACCTTCACCTCCTCGCCTCTGTCGCTACTTCCACTCCCCACTCCTCTGTCTTCCTGTCACCCCTCCTCATCTGGATCCACACCTTCACCTCCTCGCCTCTGTCGTTACTTCCACTCCCCACTCCTCTGTCTGCCTGTCACCCCTCCTCACCTGGATCCACACCTTCACCTCCTCGCCTCTGTCGTTACTTCCACTCCCCACTCCTCTGTCTGCCTGTCACCCCTCCTCACCTGGATCCACACCTTCACCTCCTCGCCTCTGTCGTTACTTCCACTCCCCACTCCTCTGTCTGCCTGTCACCCCTCCTCACCTGGATCCACACATCACCTCCTCGCCTCTGTCGCTACTTCCACTCCCCACTCCTCTGTCTGCCTGTCACCCCTCCTCACCTGGATCCACACATCACCTCCTCGCCTCTGTCGCTACTTCCACTCCCCACTCTCTGTCTGCCTGTCACCCCTCCTCATCTGGATCCACACCTTCACCTCCTCGCCTCTGTCGCTACTTCCACTCCCCACTCCTCTGTCTTCCTGTCACCCCTCCTCACCTGGATCCACACCTTCACCTCCTCGCCTCTGTCGCTACTTCCACTCCCCACTCCTCTGTCTGCCTGTCACCCCTCCTCACCTGGATCCACACATCACCTCCTCGCCTCTGTCGCTAGTTCCACTCCCCACTCCTCTGTCTGCCTGTCACCCCTCCTCACCTGGATCCACACATCACCTCCTCGCCTCTGTCGCTACTTCCACTCCCCACTCCTCTGTCTGCCTGTCACCCCTCCTCATCTGGATCCACACCTTCACCTCCTCGCCTCTGTCGCTACTTCCACTCCCCACTCCTCTGTCTTCCTGTCACCCCTCCTCACCTGGATCCACACCTTCACCTCCTCGCCTCTGTCGCTACTTCCACTCCCCACTCCTCTGTCTGCCTGTCACCCCTCCTCACCTGGATCCACACATCACCTCCTCGCCTCTGTCGCTACTTCCACTCCCCACTCCTCTGTCTGCCTGTCACCCCTCCTCACCTGGATCCACACATCACCTCCTCGCCTCTGTCGCTACTTCCACTCCCCACTCCTCTGTCTGCCTGTCACCCCTCCTCACCTGGATCCACACATCACCTCCTCGCCTCTGTCGCTACTTCCACTCCCCACTCCTCTGTCTTCCTGTCACCCCTCCTCACCTGGATCCACACCTTCACCTCCTCGCCTCTGTCGCTACTTCCACTCCCCACTCCTCTGTCTTCCTGTCACCCCTCCTCACCTGGATCCACACCTTCACCTCCTCGCCTCTGTCGCTACTTCCACTCCCCACTCCTCTGTCTTCCTGTCACCCCTCCTCATCTGGATCCACACCTTCACCTCCTCGCCTCTGTCATTACTTCCACTCCCCACTCCTCTGTCTGCCTGTCACCCCTCCTCACCTGGATCCACACCTTCACCTCCTCGCCTCTGTCGTTACTTCCACTCCCCACTCCTCTGTCTGCCTGTCACCCCTCCTCACCTGGATCCACACATCACCTCCTCGCCTCTGTCGCTACTTCCACTCCCCACTCCTCTGTCTGCCTGTCACCCCTCCTCTCCTGGATCCACACATCACCTCCTCGCCTCTGTCGCTACTTCCACTCCCCACTCCTCTGTCTGCCTGTCACCCCTCCTCACCTGGATCCACACATCACCTCCTCGCCTCTGTCGCTACTTCCACTCCCCTCTCCTCTGTCTGCCTGTCACCCCTCCTCACCTGGATCCACACATCACCTCCTCGCCTCTGTCGCTACTTCCACTCCCCACTCCTCTGTCTGCCTGTCACCCCTCCTCACCTGGATCCACACATCACCTCCTCGCCTCTGTCGCTACTTCCACTCCCCACTCCTCTGTCTTCCTGTCACCCCTCCTCACCTGGATCCACACCTTCACCTCCTCGCCTCTGTCGCTACTTCCACTCCCCACTCCTCTGTCTGCCTGTCACCCCTCCTCACCTGGATCCACACCTTCACCTCCTCGCCTCTGTCGCTACTTCCACTCCCCACTCCTCTGTCTTCCTGTCACCCCTCCTCACCTGGATCCACACCTTCACCTCCTCGCCTCTGTCGCTACTTCCACTCCCCACTCCTCTGTCTGCCTGTCACCCCTCCTCACCTGGATCCACCATCGCCTCCCCTTACTGTTTTATACTGGCTATCTCCCTCTATCTTTCAGTGCAGATGAAGTGTCTTGATTTGAAACATCAGCTGTCTGTTTCCCTCCACAGATGCTGCCTGTTCAACTAAGTTCCTCCAGCAGTTTCTTTTTTACACCATTACTGTAGGGTGTTTAGGTTCACGTGCGTTGTTTGCCTTTTTCATTTCAGTTCTGCTGGAACTTGAGCCTCAAGTGACATTGAAGCATGTGAGACGAGCAAGATAATCTACAGAGTGTTTGTCGTAACTGTAGACAAGGTACAGTAAGCATTATAATGTGTCTATCCCTCTCTGGGTTTGTTTACCTCCCTCCAGTGCCCCTGCTCCTAGAGGGGCAGACTTATTAACCTGCAGTTTCTCCACTGGAAATTGTATTGATTTTTTTATTTAGCGATACAGCGTGGAACAGGCACTTCTGGCCCAGCACAACAGAGCAACCCAAATATTTAACTCTGGCCTAATAACAGGACAATTTACAATCACCATTTAACCTGCTAACTGGTACATCTTTGGTCTGTGGGAGGAAACTGGAACATTCAACAGAAACTCACATGTTCATGGGAAGGAAAGTAAAAACTTCTTACAGATAGCACCAGAAATGAACTCTGAACTCTGATGCCCCAACCAGTAATAGCTTTCATGGCACCCTAATGCCCCCCAAAGGATCGTTGGGTGTATTTTGCCAAACAGATCAATATCGCTGTGGCCTTTCCACCAATCAGGGAACCCACAATAACGAGCTACTAATAGAGATTGTGCTTGATTTTGCAGGATTAGAGATGGCAGCCAGATCCTGGCAAGCTTTACGAGTGTGTCTTGTGCCTTCGTCCTCCCTTTGACATTGACTCAGCTGTGCCTCGACCAAAGGGGAGATAAAAATCTCAAATAACAAGTTAAGACACTAAATATGTTTACACACACCCTGAGGCACAGAGCATGCCAGATTGTAGTAATGGAATGTAAAATGCAAGAGTTATTTGTACATACTGTAAATCATATTAAACTGTTCAGAAACAGTTCAAACTATGCCTAAAGTTCATTCAAATAGTCTTCAGCAGACCTTGATCCACCTCCTCCAAAGATACACCGAGCACTCAGTGGGAGGGAGAACTCGATCCACCTCCTCTAGAGACAGTGAGATGGACACAAAGTAATGGTAAGACTCTGGGCAGTATGGAGGATCAGAGGGATCTTGGGGTCCGAGTCCATAGGACGCTCAAAGCAGCTGCACAGGTTGACTCTGTGGTTAAGAAGGTGTATAGTATATTGGCCTTCATCAATCATGGAATTGAATTTAGGAGCCAAGAGGTAATGTTGCAGCTATATAGGACCCTGGTCAGACCCCACTTGGAGTACTGTACTTAGCTCTGGTCACCTCACTACAGGAAGGATGTGGAAGCCATAGAAAGGGTGCAGAGGAGATTTACAAGGATGTTGGCTGGATTGGGGAGCATGCCTTATGAGAATAGATTGAGTGAACTCAGCCTTTTCTCCTTGGAGCGACGGAGGATGAGAGGTGACCTGACAGAGGTGTGTAAGATGATGAGAGGCATTGATCATGTGGATAGTCAGAGGCTTTTTCCCAGGGCTGAAATGGTTGCCACAAGAGAACACAGGTTTAAGGTGCTGGGGAGTAGGTACAGAGGAGATGTCAGGGGTAAGTTTTTACTCAGAGTGGTGAGTGCGTGGAATGGGCTGGCGGCAACGGTGGTGGAGGCGGATACGATAGGGTCTTTTAAGGGGCTTTTGGATAGGTACATGGAGCTTAGAAAAATAGAGGGCTATGGGTAAGCCTAGTAATTTCTGAGGTAGGGACATGTTCGGCACAACTTTGTGGGTCGAAGGGCCTGTATTGTGCTGTAAGTTTTCTATGTTTCTATGACAACACGAATCCTAGGTGGGAGTTGGGGGAGAACTCGATGGCCCTCATCCAAAAACAGTGGAACGGACAGCGCAAGTCCATAAGGCCATAGGACATAGGAGCAGAGTTAGACCATTCAGCCCATCGAGTCTGCTCCGCTGTTCCATCATAGCTGATCTTGGATCCCACTCAACCCCATACAATTAGATGCCCTGACCAATCAGGAAACTATCAATCTTCACTTTAAATATATCCACTCTTGGCCTCCACAGCTGTCTGTGGCAGAGCATGCCACAGATTCACTACTGTTTGGCTATAAAAAAAATTCCTCCCTATCTCTGTTCTAAAGGTTTGAGGCTGTGCCCACTACTTCTGGACATCCCAAACATAGGACACATCCTTTCCATGTCCACCTTACTGATTCCTTTCAACATTCTTTAGTTTCAATGAAATCCCCCTGAATTCACCTAAATTCCAGTGGGTATAGGCCCAAAGCTGCCAAATGCTAAACATTTGTTAATATCTTCATTCCAGGATTCATCCTTGTGAACCTCCTCTGGACCCTCTCCATTGACAACACATCCTTTCTGAGATAAGGGGCCCAAAACTGTTGACAATCCTTTAAGTGCAACTGGACCAGTGTCCTACAATGGCTCAGCACTATCTCCTTGCTTTTATATTCTATTCCCCTTGAAATAACTGCCAACATTGTATTTGCCTTCTTTACCACAGACTCAACCTGTGAATTAACCTTCTGGGAGTCTTGTACAAGAACTCCTAAGTCCCTCTGTACATCTAATGTTTGAACCTTCTTTTCATTTAGATAATAGTCCACACTATTGTTCCGTTACAAAAATGCATTATCATACATTTCCCAACTCTGTTTTCCATCTGCCACTTTATTGCCAATTTTTCCAATTTGTCCTGCTGCAATCGCATTGCTTCCTCAGCCCTACTTACCCCTCCACCGATCATATCATCCACAAAATTTGCCACAAAGCCATCAATTCAAATCAGTGACAAACAATTTGAAAAGTAGCAGTCTTAATACTGTTCTCCCGAGGAACATCACTAGTCACTGGCAGCCAACCAGAAATGGCACCCTTTATTTCCACTCGCTACCTCCTGCCTGTCATCCATTCCTCAATTCATGCCAGTATATTTCCTGTAACACTATAGGATTTTATCTTGTTCAGCAGCCTCATGTGTGGTACCTTATCAAATGCCTTTTGAAAATCCAAGTAAATGACATCCACTATTTCTCCTTTGTCCACCTTTCCTCGAAGAATTCCAACAGATTTGTCAGGCAAGATTTCCCTCAATATAAACCATTCTGAATTTGACATATTTTATCATTAGACTCCGACACTTTCCCAACCATTCAAGTTAGGCTTACTGGCCTATAATTTTCTTTGTTTTTGCCTTCCTCTTTTCTTAAAGAGTGGAGTGACATTTGCAATTTTCTAGTCCTCCAGAACCATGCCAGAATCAAATGATTCTTGAAGAATCATGACGAAATAATGCATCCATCATCTCTTCAGCAAACTCCCTCAGGACTCTGGGATGTAGTCCATCAGATCTACTTGACTTATCCAACTTTTGACCTCTCAGTTTGTCTAGCACCATTTTCCTTTGTAATAGCAATGGCATTATGTAGTTAAACCATTTTTCCCAGTATGAATCAAATTGTTCCAGCTTATGATTAGCAGATGCTATTATCTTCTCCATTTTGTAAATGTCCATTGCACTTCCTACTTGACATAGTTTTTTCCTTTTGCTTGTTTTTTCTGTACACTCTTTTCTATAAGTGTATACCTCAGATAAATACCATGTGCAGATTTGTGACATATCTGATTATATGATATATATGTACAATGTCTGAAATACATCTTATGGAAATGTTTGACGATGAATTTCAATTAAAAAAACAAATTACAAAAAAAAAGTAATAGTAATGGCAGTCAGTCCTACTCCCTGACACTTACAGACCTCTGGCACACTGCTAGTGTCTTTCACTGTGAAGACTGATGCAAAGAACTTCTGAACATCCGCCATTTTTTTGTCCCCAACTACAACTTCCCAGCTTCATTTTCCAGTGGTCTAATATCAAATCTCACCTCCCTTTTACTCTATATAGCTGAAATATTTCTGGTATCCTGCATTATATTATTGTACAGAATTTGCAGATTTCCTCTTGTTTGCCCTCATATTTCATCGTTTCCCTTCATATAACTTATTATTTGCCTTTGGTTGGATTTTAAAAGGTTCCCAGTCACAAGAACATAAGAAATATGAACAGGAGTAGGCCATCTGGCCTGTTGGGACTGCTCCACTATTCAATAAAATCATGGCTGATCTGACCATGGACTCATTTCCACCTACCTGCCTTTTCTCCATAACCTTTAATTCCCCAACAATGCAAAAATCTATCCACCTTGTCTTAAATATATTTATTAAGGTGGCTTCCACTGGTTCATTGAGCAGAGAATTCTACAGATTCATTGTGTTTTGTGAAAAGCAGTTCCACATCATCTCCGACCTAAATGTACTCCCTAAATCTTAGAACTATGTCCCCTAGTTCTAGTGTCACCTGCCAGTTGAAACAACTTTCCTGCCTCCATCTTATCTATCCATTTAAAAATGTTATATGTTTCTATACGAACTCATCTAATACTTCTGAATTCCAACAAGTTACGGTCCCAGGCAACTCAATGTCTCCTCAGTGGTGGAGAAAATGCTAGAGTCGGTTATCAAAGATGTGATAACAGCACATTTGGAAAGCGGTGAAATCATCGGACAAAGTCAGCATGGATTTGTGAAAGGAAAATCATGTCTGACGAATCTTATAGAATTTTTTGAGGATGTAACTAGTAGAGTGGATAGGGGAGAACCAGTGGATGTGGTATATTTGGATTTTCAAAAGGCTTTTGACAAGTCCCACGCAGGAGATTAGTGTGCAAACTTAAAGCACACAGTATTGGGGGTATGGTATTGATGCGGATAGAGAATTGGTTGGCAGACAGGAAGCAAAGAGTGGGAATAAACGGGACCTTTTCAGAATGGCAGGCAGTGACTAGTGGGGTACCGCACGGCTCAGTGCTGGGACCCCAGTTGTTTACAATATACATTAATGAGTTAGACAAGGGAATTAAATGCAGCATCTCCAAGTTTGCGGATGACACGAAGCTGGGTGGCAGTGTTAGCTGTGAAGAGGATGCTAAGAGGATGCAGGGTGACTTGGATAGGTTAGGTGAGTGGGCAAATTCATGGCAGATGCAATTTAATGTGGATAAATGTGAGGTTATCCACTTTGGTGGCAAGAACAGGAAAACAGATTATTATCTGAATGGTGGCCAATTAGGAAAAGGGGAGGTGCAACGAGACCTGGGTGTCATTGTACACCAGTCATTGAAAGCGGGCATGCAGGTACAGCAGGCGGTGAAAAAAGCGAATGTTATGTTGGCATTCATAGCAAGAGGATTTGAGTACAGGAGCAGGGAGGTTCTACTGCAGTTGTACAAGGCCTTGATGAGACCACACCTGGAGTATTGTGTGCAGTTTTGGTCCCCTAATCTGAGGAAAGATATTCTTGTCATAGAGGGAGTATAAAGAAGGTTCACCAGATTGATTCCTGGGATGTCAGGACTTTCATATGAAGAAAGACTGGATCGACTGGGCTTATACTCGCTGGAATTTAGAAGATTGAGGAGGGATCTTATTGAAACGTATAAAATTCTAAAGGGATTGGACAGGCTAGATGCAGGAAGATTGTTCCCGATGTTGGGGATGTCCAGAACGAGGGGTCACAGTTTAAGGATAAAGGGGAAGCCTTTTAGGACTGAGATGAGGAAAAATTTCTTCACACAGAGAGTGGTGAATCTGTGGAATTCTCTGCCACAGGAAACAGTTGAGGCCAGTTCATTGGCTATATTTAAGAGGGAGTTAGATATGGCCCTTGTGGCTAAAGGGACCGGGGATATGGAGAGAAAGCAGGTACAGGGTTCTGAGTTGGATGATCAGCCATGATCATACTGAATGGTGGTGCAGGCTCAAAGGGCCAAATGGCCTACTCCTGCACCTATTCTCTATGTTTCATAGTCTAACCCCCTCAACTCTAGAATCAACCTGGTGAACCTCCTCTGCACCACTTCCAAAGCCAGTATATTCTTCCTCAAGTAAGGAGACCAGAACTGCACGCAGTTCTCCAGGTGCAGCCTCACCAGTACCCTATACAGTTGCAGCATAACCTCCCTGCTCTTAAATTCAATCCCTCTAGTAATGAAGGCTAACATTCCATTTGCCTTTTTTGATAGCCTGTTGCACATGCAAACCAAACTTTTGTGATTCATGCACAAGCATTCCCGTCCCTTTGCACAGCAGCATGCTGCAATTTTTTTACTATTTAAATAATAATCTGATCTTCCATTTTTCCTTCCAAATGTGAGAATGAACTCACATTTACGAACACTGTACTCCATCTGCCAGACCATTGCCCGCTCATTTAAACTATCTATACTGTATCTCTCTGCAGACTTTCCATATCCACTGAACAATTTGCTTTTGCACTCAATTTAATGTCATCAGCAAACTTAGATACACTCCACTAGTTCCACTCTTCCAGGACGTTATATGGTGGACATTTGCAGGCCAGCACTGACCCCTGCGGCGCACTGCTCACCAATGATTGCCAACCAAAGAAAAACCTATGTATCCCAACTTTCAGCTTTATATTGGTTAACCAGTACTCTATCCATGCTAATATATCACCGCCCCCCCCCCCCCAACTCCATGCATCCTTATCTTATGAATAAGGCTTTTATGTGGCACCTATCAAACATGTTCTGGATATCCAAGTAAATGACACCCATCTGTTCCCCTCTATCCACCGCTCTCATTATATTCTCAAAAAACTCCAGTAGGTTTGTCAAACAGGACCTGTTTAATGATAGCTTCAAGCCTCTTCCCAACTACAGATGTTAAACTAACTGGTATATAGTTACCTGCCTTTTGCCTACATCTTTGTTTAGCGGTGGCGTGACATTCACCTTATTCCAATCAGCCAGAACCTGCCCAGAGTCCAGGGAATTTTGGTAATTCATCACCAAAGCCTCTACTATAATCTCTGCCATAGAAACATAGAAAACACAGAAAAACCTACAGCACAATACAGGCCTTTAGCCCACAAAGTTGTGCCAAACATGTCCCTACCTTAGAAATTATTAGGCTTACCCATAGCCCTCTATTTTTCTAAGCTCTATATACCCATCCAAAAGTCTCTTAAAAGACCCTATCGTATCCGCCTCCACCATTGTCGCCAGCAGATCATTCCATACACACACCACTCTCTGCGTAAAAAAACTCCATGTACCTACTCCCCAGCACCTTAAACCTGTGTCCTCTTGTGGCAACTATTTCAGCCCTGGGAAAAGCCTCTGACTATCCACACGATCAATGCCTCTCATTATCTTATACACCTTTATCAGGTCACCTCTCATCATTTCAGTACACTGATATGCTTTCCATCAGGACCAGGAGACTTCTCTATCTTTAGGCCGGTAAATTTGCTCAACACTACCTCTTTAGTGACAGCTATTGAATCGAGGTCTTCACCTCCTATTACATCCATATCATCTCTCTTTGGTATGTTAGAGGTGTCCTCCACTGTTAAGGCCAACACAAAATAGTCATTCAAAGCCTCAGCCATTTCCTCATACCCAATATCAATTCCCCCTTCTCGTCCTAGGGACCTACGTTCACTTGAGCCACCCTTTTCCGCTTTATGTAATTATAAAATCTTTTGCTCTCCGTTTTTCTATTTTGTGCTAGTTTATTTTCATAATCTATCTTCTCATTCTTTATTGCTTGCTTAGTGGTTCTTTGTTGCTTTTGAAGTTTGCCCAGACTTCCAGATTCCCACTACTCTTGGCGACTTTCTACGCACGAGCTTTTAGTTTGACGTTTTCCTTTATTTTCTTAGTTTTCCATGGCTGCCTCTCCCCACCCTTACTGTCCTTGCTTATAACTAGAATATACGTTTGTTGAGCACCACCATGGAAAATCTCTTTGAAAGTCTTCCACTGTTCCTCAACCATTCCACCATATAGCCTGTGTTCCTAGTCTACCCTATCCAACTCCATCCTTGTCCCATTGCAGTTTCCCTTGTTTAGGCATAATACAGTGGTTTTAGATCAAACTATTACACCCTCCATTTGTATGAGAAACTCAATCATACTATGATCATCCAACTTCCCACTCTCTTTTGCTACCTGATATGCCCTTTCCTTGGCTCTTATGCAGTACTTAACTTCCTTTGTGAGCCATGGTTGCATACCCTTACCATTTGAGAATTTCTTCTATGGGACATACCTAGCCTGCACCTTGTGAAATATTCTCAGAAAATTCAACCATCTCTATTCTGCAATACTCCCCTCCAAAGGAGCGGGGTGCTGATTGTGGATGATCAGGCATGATCACATTGAATGGCGGTGCTGGCTCGAGGGGCTGAATAGCCTACTCCTGCACCTATTTTCTATTGTCTATTGTCAAAGCATCAGGGTGAGCTCCTCTCTCATGCCTCTGTAATTCCCTTTATTCCTTTGCCATACTGATACATCTGACTTATGCTTCTTCCTCTAAAACTGCAGTATGAATTCAATCATATCATGATCACAGCCTCTTAAGGATACCTTATCATTAAGATCCCTAATAAAATCTGCATTATTACACTACACACAATCTAAGATAGCCTGTACCTGAATAGGCTCAAGCCGAAGTTTTCTAAAATACCATCTCGTAGGCATTCAACAAATTCCCTCTCTTGTGAACCTACACCAACCTGATTTTCCCAATCCCCTTGCATATTGAAGTCACCCATTAGAATTGGGTCATTATCCTTATTACATGCCCTTTCCAGATCCCTTTGCAATCTCAACCCCACATTTGGCTACTGTTTGGAGGCCTATATATGATTCCCATACTCCCCAATGCCATTAGGCTTTACAATTCTACCGCCAGGACTTAAGAACTTTTTAAAAGCTATTATTAATGTTTTTTGAGATAGTGATTTAGATGCATATCATATTTTTTACTGAGTTAAGTACTGTATGTAATTAGTTTTGCTACAACAAGTGTATGGGACATTGGAAAAAAAGTTGAATTTCCCCATGGGGATGAATAAAGTATCTATCTATCTATCTATCTATCTATCTATCTATAATGGTTTTTTAACCCTTGCTGATTCTTAACTCAACCTACAAAAATTCAACATTCTCTGACCCTATGACACGTCTTTCTGAAGATGCAATACCATCTCTTACCAACACAGCCACTCCACCACCTATGCCTTCCTGCCTGTCCTTTTGATACAAAGAATATCCTTTGATTTTAAGCTCCCAGTTACGACCTTCTTTCAGCCATGACTGAGGCCTGCAATGTCACACCAACCAATTTTTAATCCTGCCATGAGTTTAATCCACATTATTCTGAATACTATGTGCATTTATATAAAGCACCTTCAGTTTTAGGTGCTGTATCAGTGCAGGCAGGTTTAATAAAGCTGTTGGGGAGGGTTTAAGCTAATTTAGCAGGGGGATGGGAACCGGAGTGATAGGGCTGAGGAAGAGGAAACAGAAATAAATCAAAGATAGCATGCAACAAAGATGATAGAAAGGACAGGCAGGAGATGGGGCATAATCACAGCCAGTGGGATGAGTTCCAGGGCAATAGAGATCTGGTGCAGTTAAAACAGAAAGCAACAAAGACTGGACTGAAGCTGTTATATTTTGAATGCATCAAACATTAGAAATAAAATGGACGATATTGAAATTCAGCTACAGAGTGGAAAGTATGATCTTGTAACCATCTCTGAAACTTGACTGAAGGATGGCTGCCATTGGGAGCTGAATGAACAAGGATATACAGTTCATCGGAAAGATAGGTTAGTAGGCAGAAGGGTGGTGTGGCCTTGTGTAAAAGAAATAGTATTAAATCATTAGAAAGGGATGACATGGGATTGGAAGGTGTAGAGGTTCTATGGGAGTTGTGTACAGGCCACCTAACAGTAGTAGTGAGGTTGGGGATGGCATTAAACAGGAAATTAGAAATGCATGCAATAAAGAAACAGCAGTTATAATGGGTGACTTCAATCTACATATAGATTGGGTAAACCAAATTGGTAAGGGTGCTGAGGAAGAGGATTTCTTGGAATGTATGCGGGATGGTTTTCTGAACCAACATGTCGAGGAACCAACTAGAGAGCAGGTCATTCTAGACTGGGTATTGAGCAATGAGGAAGGGTTAGTTAGCAATCTTGTCATGCGAGGCCCCTTGGTTAAAAGTGACCATAATATAGTGGAATTCTTCATTAAGATGGAGAGTGACATAGTTAATTCAGAAACAAAGGTTCTGAACTTAAAGAAGGGTAACTTTGAAGGTATGAGACATGAATTAGCTAAGATAGACTGGCAAATGATACTTAAAGGTGGATATGCAATGGCAAGCATTTAAAGATCGCATGGATGAACTACAACAATTGTTCAACTCGGTTTGGCAAAAGAATAAACCAGGGAAGGTAGTGCACCCGTGGCTGACAAGGGAAATTAGGGATAGTATCAAGTCCAAAGAAGAAACATGCAAATTAGCCAAAAAAAGCAGCACACCTGAGGACTGGGAGAAATTCAGAGACCAGCAGAGGAGGACAAAGGGCTTAATTAGGAAAGAGAAAAAAGATTATGAGAGAAAGCTGGCAAGTAACATAAAAACTGACTGTAAAAGCTTTTACAGATATGTGAAAAGAAAAAGATTGGTTAAGACAAATGTAGATCCCTTACAGTCAGAAACAGGTGAATTGATCATGGGGAACAAGGACATGGCTGACCAATTGAATAACTACTTTGGTTCTGTCTTCACTAAGGAGGACATAAATAATCTTCCGGAAATAGTAGGGGACAGAGGGTCTAGTGAGCTGAGGGTCTAGTCCATCTTATCTATCCATTTAAAAATGTTATATGTTTCTATAAGAACTCACCTAATTCTTCTGAATTCCAACAAGTTACGGTCCCCGGCAACTCAATCTCTCCTCAGTGGTGGGGAAAATGCTAGAGTCAATTATCAAAGGTGTGATAACAGCACATTTGGAAAGCGGTGAAATCATCGGACAAAGTCAGCATGGATTTGTGAAAAGAAAATCATGTCTGACGAATCTTATAGAATTTTTTGAGGATGTAACTAGTAGAGTGGATAGGGGAGAACCAGTGGATGTGGTATATTTGGATTTTCAAAAGGCTTTTGACAAGTCCCACGCAGGAGATTAGTGTGCAAACTTAAAGCACACAGTATTGGGGGTATGGTATTGATGCGGATAGAGAATTGGTTGGCAGACAGGAAGTAAAGAGTGGGAATAAACGGGACCTTTTCAGAATGGCAGGCAGTGACTAGTGGGGTACCGCAAGGCTCAGTGCTGGGACCCCAGTTGTTTACAATATATATTAATGAGTTAGACAAGGGAATTAAATGCAGCATCTCCAAGTTTGCGGATGACACGAAGCTGGGTGGCAGTGTTAGCTGTGAAGAGGATGCTAAGAGGATGCAGGGTGACTTGGATAGGTTAGATGAGTGGGCAAATTCATGGCAGATGCAATTTAATGTGGATAAATGTGAGGTTATCCACTTTGGTGGCAAGAACAGGAAAACAGATTATTATCTGAATGGTGGCCAATTAGGAAAAGGGGAGGTGCAACGAGACCTGGGTGTCATTGTACACCAGTCATTGAAAGCGGGCATGCAGGTACAGCAGGCGGTGAAAAAGGCAAATGGTATGTTGGCATTCATAGCAAGAGGATTTGAGTACAGGAGCAGGGAGTTTCTACTGCAGTTGTACAAGGCCTTGGTGAGACCACCCCCTGGAGTATTGTGTGCAGTTTTGGTCCCCTAATCTGAGGAAAGACATTCTTGTCATAGAGGGAGTACAAAGAAGGTTCACCAAATTGATTCCTGGGATGGCAGGACTTTCATATGAAGAAAGACTGGATCGACTGGGCTTATACTCGCTGGAATTTAGAAGATTGAGGAGGGATCTTATTGAAACGTATAAAATTCTAAAGGGATTGGACAGGCTAGATGCAGGAAGATTGTTCCCGATGTTGGGGAAGTCCAGAACGAGGGGTCACAGTTTAAGGATAAAGGGGAAGCCTTTTAGGACTGAGATGAGGAAAAACTTCTTCACACAGAGAGTGGTGAATCTGTGGAATTCTCTGCCACAGGAAACAGTTGAGGCCAGTTCATTGGCTATATTTAAGAGGGAGTTAGATATGGCCCTTGTGGTTAAAGGGATCAGGGGGTATGGAGAGAAAGCAGGTACTGGGTTCTGAGTTGGATGATCAGCCATGATCATACTGAATGGCGGTGCAGTCTCGAAGGGCTGAATGGCCTACTCATGCACCTATTTTCTATGTTTCTATGTTGAGTTACGAAATGGCAAGGGTAAAAGGACCCTAATGGCAGTTGTATACAGGCCTTCAAATAGCAGCCAGGATGTGGATTACAAATTACAGCTGAGATAGAAAAGGCATGTCAGAAGGGTAATGTCATGATAATCGTTGGGGATTTTAACATTAAAGTGTATTGGGACAACCAGGTTGGTAGTGGATCTGAAGAAAGAGAATTTGAATAATATCTTCAGGATGGCTTTTTAGAACAGCTTGTTGTTAAGCCCACTAGGGGATTGGCTGTACTGGATTTGGTGTTGTGCAATGATTCAGAGGTGATAAGAGAACTTAAGGTTAAGAAACCCTTAGGGAACAATGATCACAATATGATTGAGTTCACTGTGAAATTTGAGAAGGAGAAACTAAATTCCAATGTGTCCGTTTTTCAGTAGAATAAAGGAAATTACGATAGTATGAGAGGGGAACTGGTCAAAGTTGACTGGAAAGGGACACTAGCAGGAAGGACAGTGGAGCAGCAATGGCTGGAGTTTGAAGTGCAAGACAGATATATTCCAAATAAGAAGAAATTTTCGAATGCAAGAAGGACAAAACCATTGCTGACAGGTGAATTCAGAGCTAAAGTAAAAGCAAAAGAAAGAGCATACAGGGAAGCCAAAGGTGGGAGTGGAGGATGCTATCACGTATTTGCTGCACAAATCCCTCTCTCACCTAGATGGGGTCAGTGGTGCTGTGAGGATTACATTCCTGGACTTCTCTAGTGCCTTTAACACCATCCAGCCCAAGATCTTAAGGCACAAACTAACGGAGATGGGAGTAGACTCTCACATGGTGGATTGGATAGTGGACTACTTGACAGATAGACCTCAGTATGTGTGGTTGGGAGACTGTAGGTCTGACACGGTGGTCAGCAGCACAGGAGCGCCGCAGGGGACCGTGCTCTCTCCGGTCCTGTTCACCCTGTACACATCAGACTTCCAATATAACTCGGAGTCCTGCCATGTGCAGAAGTTCGCTGACGACACAGCCATAGTGGGGTGTGTCAGGAATGGACAGGAGGAGGAGTATAGGAAACTGATACAGGACTTTGTGATATGGTGCATCTCAAACTACCTGCGTCTCAATATCACCAAGACCAAGGAGATGGTGGTGGACTTTAGGAGATCTAGGCCTCATATGGAGCCAGTGATCATTAATGGAGAATGTGTGGAGCAGGTTAAGACCTACAAGTATCTGGGAGTACAGTTAGACGAGAAGCTAGACTGGACTGCCAACACAGCCTTGTGCAGGAAGGCACAGAGTCGACTGTACTTCCTTAGAAGGTTGGCGTCATTCAATGTCTGTAGTGAGATGCTGAAGATGTTCTATAGGTCAGTTGTGGAGAGCGCCCTGTTCTTTGTGGTGGCGTGTTGGGGAGGCAGCATTAAGAAGAGGGACGCCTCACGTCTTAATAAGCTGGTAAGGAAGGCGGGCTCTGTCGTGGGCAAAGTACTGGAGAGTATAATATCGGTAGCTGAGCGAAGGGCGCTGAGTAGGCTACGGTCAATTATGGAAAACCCTGAACATCCTCTACATAGCACCATCCAGAGACAGAGAAGCAGTTTCTATCAGGTTGCTATCGATGCAATGCTCCTCAGACAGGATGAAGAGGTCAATACTCCCCAATGCCATTAGGCTTTACAATTCAACCGCCAGGAGTAAGATATGTTAAAGTGCCGGGGTTGATTGTATTTAATGTATTTAAGTAAACTACTTAAGAACTTTTTAAAAGCTATTATTAATGCTTTTTGAGAGAGTGATTTAGATGCATATCATATTTTTACTGAGTTAAGTATTGTATGTAATTAGTTTTGCTGCAAGTGTATGGGACATTGGAAAAAATGTTGAATTTCCCCATGGGGATGAATAAAGTATCTATCTATCTATCTATCTATGGGAAGATTAAGGATTGGGAAACTTTTAAAATATTTGCAAAACGAAACTAAGAAAGTCATTGGGAAGGAAAAGATGAATTATGAAAGGAAGCTGGTGACTAATATCAAATAAGATACTAAAAGCTTTTTTAAGTACAGAAAGGGTAAAAGAGAGTTGAGGGTAGATATAGGACCAATAGAAAATGACGCTGGAGATATTCTAATGAGGGACACAGAGATAGCAGAGAAACTGAATGTGTATTTTGCATCAGTCTTCGCAGTGGAAGACATCTGCAGTATTCTGGTTAGCTGCTGGTTACCAGTGGGATTCCACAGGGGTTGGTGTTCGGACCACTGCTTTTTATGATGTATGTCAATGATTTGAACTATGGGATTAATGGATTTATGGCTAAATTTGCCAATGATACCAAGATAGGTGGAGGAGCGGGTAGTGTTGAGGAAACAGAGAGCCTGCAGAGAAGCTTAGATAGTTTAGGGGAATGGGCAAAGAAGTGGCAAATGAAATAAAATGTGTGAAAAGGTATGGTCATGCACTTTGGTAGAAGAAATAAATGGGCAGCCTATTACTCAGATGGGAAGATAATTCAAAATGCAGAGTAGCAAAGGGACTTGGGAGTCCTTGTGCAGGATACCCTAAAGGTTAACCTTTTATATTTTCCACATATTGATTGGGAATCCCATACTGTTAAAGGTCTAGACAGGTTAGAGTTTGTAAAATGTGTTCAGGAAAGTTTTCTAAATCAATATATAGAGGTACCAACTAGAGAGGATGCAATATTAGATTTCCTATTAGGAAACAAGTTAGGGCAGGTGACGGATGTGTGTGTAGGGGAACACTTTGGTTCCAGTGATCATAACACCATTAGTTTCAACTTGATCATGGATAAAGATAGATCTGATCCTCAGGTTGATGTACTAAACTGGAAAAAGACCAAATTTGAAGAAATGAGAAAGGATCTGAAAAGCGTGGATTGGGACAGGTTGTTCTCTGGCAGGGATGTGATTGGTAAGTGGGAGGCCTTCAAAGGAGAAATTTTGAGAGTGCAGAGTTTGTATGTTCCTGTCAGGATTAAAGGCAAAGTGAATAAGAATAAGGAACCTTGGTTCTTGAGAGATATTGGAACTCTGATAAAGAAGAAGAGAGAGATGTATGACATGTATAGGAAACAGGGAGCAAATAAAGTGCTTGAGGAGTATAAAAAGTGCAAAAAATATTTAAGAAAGTAATCGGAAGGGCTAAAAGAAGACTTGAGGCTGCTTTGGCAGTAAAGGTGAAAGATAATCCAAAGAGCTTCCACTGGTTTATTAAGAGCAAAAGGATAGTAAGGGATAAAATTGGTCCTCTTGAAGATCAAAGTGGTTGGCTATGTATGGAACCAAAAGAAATGGGGGAGATCCTAAATGGGATTTTTGCATCTGTATTTACTAAGGAAACTGGCATGGAGTCAATGGAAATAAGGCAACCAAGTATTGAGGTCATGGAACCTATACAGGTTGAAGAGGAGGAGGTGCTTGCTGTCTTGAGGCAAATCAGAGTGCAGGGGCCCTGGCAGGAATATTTAAAATGATGGTATCTACATGTGAGGTGCCGGAGGTTTGGAGGATAGCTCATGTTGTTCCAATGTTTAGAAAAGGCTCTAAAAGTAATCCAGGAAATTATAGGCTGGTAAATTTGATGTCGGTAGTAGGTAAATTATTGGAAGGAGTACTAAGAGATAGGATCTACAAGTATTTGGAAAGGTAGGGACTTATTAGGGAGAGTCAGCATGGCTTTGTGTGTGGTAGGTCATGTTTAACAAATCTTTTAGAGTTTTTATAGGAGGTTACCAGGAAAATGGATAAAGGGAAGGCAGTGGATGTTGTCTACATGAACTTCAGTAAGGCCTTTGACAAGGTCACGCGTGGGAGGTTAGTTAGGAAGATTCAGTCGCTAGGCATACATAGTGAGGTAGTAAATTGGATTAGACATTGGCTCAATGGGAGAAGCCAGAGAGTGGTAGTGGAGGATTGCTTCTCTGAGTGGAGGTCTGTGACTAATGGTGTGCCACAGGGATCAGTGCTGGGTCCATTGTTATTTGTCATTTATATCGATAATGTGGTAAATTGGATCAGCAAATTTGCTGATGATACAAAGATTGGAAGTGTAGTGGACAGTGAGGAAGGTTTTCAAAGCTTGCAGAGGGATTTGGACCAGCTGGAAAGATGGGCTGAAAAATGGCAGATGCATTTTAATGCAGACAAGTGTGAGGTATTCCACTTTGGAAGGACAAACCAAGGTAGAACATACAAGGGAAATGGTAGGGCACTGAAGAGTGCAGTAGAACAGAGGGATCTGGGATTACAGATACAGAATGCAAGCAGGCTTTTTCCACTGAGGCTAGTGGAGAAAAATACCAGAGGGCATGGGTTAAGGTGAAGGGGAAAAAGTTTACAGGGAACATTGGGGGGGCTTTTTCACACAGAGAGTGGTGGGAGTGTGGAATGAGCTGCCAGATGAAGTGGGAAATGCCGGCTGACTTTTAACATTTAAGAAAAACTTGGACAGGTACATGGATGGCATGGGTATGGAGGGATATGAGTCAGGTGCACATCAGTTGAACCAGACAGTAAAATGATTCAGCACAGCCAAGAAGGGCCAAAAGGACCAAATGTTTCTGTGCTGTAATGTTCTATGGTTCTAACCTCCAGTTTGAGTCGGTGGTGAAGAAGTCAAATGCAATGTTAGCATTCATTTCTAGATGTATAGAATATAAGAGCAGGGATATGATGTTGAAGCCCTATAAGGCACTCGTGAGACCACACTTGGAATATTGTGTGCAGTTTTTGGCTCCTTATTTTAGAAAGGATATACTGACATTGGAAAGGATTCAGAGAAGATTCACAAGAATGATTCCAGGAATGAAAGGGTTACCGTATGAAGAACGTCTGGCAGCTCTTGGGCTCTATTCACTGGAGTTCAGGAGAATGAGGGGGGATCTCATTGAAACATTCCAAATGTTAAAAAGCCTGAACAGATTAGGCAAAGTTATATCCCATGATAGGGGAATCTAGGATTAGAGGATACAACTTCAGGATCGAAGGACGTCCATATAGAACAGAGATGCAGAGAAATGACTTTAGTCAGAGGGTGGTAAGAATGTGGAATTTGTTGCCACAAGCGGCTGTGGAGGCCAAGTCATTGGGTGTGTTTAAGACACGGATAGATAGGTTCTTGATTAGCCAGTGCATCAAAGGGTATGGGGAGAAGGCAGGGGAGTGGGGATGACTGGAAGAATTGGATCAGCCTATGATTGAATAGTGGAGCAGACTTGATGAGCCAAATGGCCTACTTCTGCTCCTATATCTTATGGTCTTATGGAAAATGTTTAAGGAACCAGTGTAGAGTGCCCTGTGGCCATCCCCCTCAACAACACTTTGGATACTGTTGGGGGTGTTGTCCTAACAGAGGAGAGTCATGGTGGTGGGACTCTGGCACTGAGTCCAGTTCTGTGACCATAAGGCATAGGAGTAGAGTTAGGCCGATTTGCCCATTGAGTTTGCTTCGTCATTCTATGATGGCTGATCCTGGATCCCACTCCATGACATACACCTGACTTCTCACCATATCCTTTGATTCCCTGACTGATCAGGAAACTATCAACTTCCGACTTAAATATACGCATGGACTTGGCCTCCACCGCAGTCTGTGGCAGAGCATTCCACAGATTTGCCACTCTCAGCCTAAAGGAATTCCTACTTACTTCTGTTCTATAGTGTCGCCCCTCAATTTTGAGGCTGTGCCCTCTAGTTCTGGATACTCTCACCATAGGATACATCCTCTCCACATCCACCCTATCTTGTGCTTTCAACATTTGGTAGGTTTCAATGAGATGCCCCCACATTCTTCAAAATTCCAATGAGTACAGTCCCAAAGCAGCCAAATGCTCCTGGTATGTTGACTCCTTTATTCTTGGAATCACCCTTGTGAACCTCATCTGGACTCTCGCCAATGACAACACATCTTTTCTGAGATATGGACCCAAAACTTTGACAATACTGCATGTGTGGCCTGTCTAGTGTCTTATAAAGGCTCGGCATTATCTCCTTGTTTTTATATTCTATCCCCCATGAAGTAAATGCCAACATTGCATTTGCTTACTTTACCTTCTGGGAGGCATGCACGAGGACTTCTGAGTTCCTCTGCACCTCTGATATTTGAATTTTCTCCCCATTTAGATAATAGTGCGCACTATTGTTCCTTTTACCAAAATGCATCATCATACATTTCCTAACACTGTATTCCATTTGCTCCTTTTTTGCCCATTCTTCCAATTTGTCTAAGTCCAGCTGCAATTGCATTGCTTCCTCAGCACTACCTACCCCTCCACCTATCTTTGTATACTCCGTAAACTTTATCACAAAGTCATTAATTCCATTATCTAAGCCACTGACAAACAATGTGCAAAATAGCGCTCCCAATACTGACCCCTGAGGAACACCACTAGTCACTAGCAGCCAACCAGAAAAGGCCCCTTTAATCCCCACCTGTCCTTCTGCCTGTCAGCCATTTCTCTATCCATGCCAGTATCTTTCCTGTAATTCCATAGGACTTTATCTTGTTCAGTAGCGTCATGTGTGGGAACTTCTCAAATGCCTTCTGAAAATCAAAGTAATTGACATCTATCGCTTCTCCTTTGTCACCCTGCTTGTTACTTCCTCAAGGAACTAACAGATTGTCAGGCAAGATTTCCCTCTACAGAAACCAGGGTGACTTTCACATATTTTATCATTATTCTCCAAGTACCCTGAAACCACCTCCTCTGTGGGACATACCTATTCTGTAATTTGTCAACTACTCCCTGAAACTTCAGTCGAATGTTCTCAATTGCATGTTGAAACCTCCCATGACAATCATAATATTGCCCTTTTGATATGCCTTTTCTATTTACCATTGTAATCTGTGGTTCTCATCTCAGCTACTTTTGGGAGGCCTGTATACAACTGCCATCAGGGCCTTTTACCCTTGTAGTTTCTTAACTCAAATCCACAAGGATTCCACATCTTCCAGCTGATTTGATGTCATGCTTTACCAGCAGCACTATGCCACCCCCTCTGCATACCATAGAACATTACAGCACAAAACAGGCCCTTTGGCCCTACTTGGCTGTGCCCAACCATTTTTCTGCCTAGTCCCACTGACCTGCACCTGGACCATGAAGGTGGAATCTCATGTGGATAGGGTGGTGAAGAAAGCTTTTGGTATGCTGGCCTTTATAAATCAGAGCATTGAGTATAGGAGTTGGGATGTAATCTTAAAATTGAACAAGGCATTGGTAAGGACGAATTTGGAGTATTGTGTACAGTTCTGGTCACCGAATTATAGGAAAGATGTCAACAAAATAGAGAGAGTACAGAGAAGATTTATTAGAATGTTACCTGGGTTTCAGCACCTAAGTTTAAGGGAAAGATTGAACAAGTTAGGTCTTTATTCTTTGGAGCATAGAAGGTTGAGGGGGAACTTGATAGAGGTATTTAAAATAATGAGGGGGATAGATAGAGTTGACATGGATAGGCTTTTTCCATTGACAGTAGGGGAGATTCAAACAAGAGGACATGAGTTGAGAGTTGGGGGCAAAAGTTTAAGGGTAACACAAGGGGGAATTTCTTTACTCAGAGTGGTAGCTGTGTGGAACAAGCTTCCAGTAGAAGTGGTAGAGACAGGTTCGATATTGTCATTTAAAGTAAAATTGGATAGGTATATGGACAGGAAAGGAATGGAGGGTTATGGGCTGAGTGCGGGCCAATGGGACTAGGTGAGAGTAAGCATTCTGCATGGACTAGGAGGGCCGAGATGGCCTGTTTCCGTGCTGTCATTGTTATATGGTTATAACATCCATGTAAGCCTTCTCAGCACTCTTTCAACCTTATTAATATCCTTCCTGTAATTCAGTGACCAGAACTGCACACAATACTCCAAATTCAGCCTCAACAATTCCTTATACAACCTCACCATAACATTCCAACTCTTATACTCAATACTTTGATTTATAAAGGCCAATGTACCAAAAGCTCTATTTATAACCTTATCTACTTGTGATGCCACTTTTAGGGAATTATGTATCTGTATTCCCAGATCCCTCTGTTCTACTGCACTCCTCAGTGTCCTACCATTTAGCTTGTATGTTCTACTTTGTCTTTCCAAAGTGGAATACCTCACACTTGTCTGCATTAAACTCCATCTGCCATCTGTCAGCCCATTTTTCCAGCTGGTCCAAATCCCTCTGCAAGCTTTGAAAACCTTCCTGACTGTCCACAGCCACCTCCAATCTCACTCCGCTGACTGCTGTATATGGTGGTCGCCTTTTTAAACCTTTGGCGCTCTACTGGTTGATGTCACGTGCTTGCCCAGTCTGGCCTCTTTTCCCCGATCACTGAATAAATAATGGCTTCTCTCAGAGATTCCTTACTCCTTCACTCTCAGCCTCTAGCACCGATTTAGAAAAATACCTTCCTATCCCTCCGATACAACATGTAACCTTGGACATTCAGCTCCCAAACACAACCATCCTTCAGATACGATTCAGTGATGGGCTCGACATCATACCTGACAATATTTAAAGTAAACCCTTTTTGATTCTGTTTAGAAAGTGCACTGAGTCACCCTGCTGGCTGCAATTTTATCTGCCTGCCCTTCCTGACCATCTGACTGCATGCTATCTTTGCTTTTTTTTACCTTCGTCCTATCCTGAGTCCCTTCACTCTGGTTCCCACTCCCCTGACAAATTAGTTTAAACCCTCCCCATAAGCTCTAACAAACCTGCCTGTGAGAATATTGGTTCCCCTTCGGGTTTAAACTTCACTAGATACACTAGTGAAGTTTAAGAGACTACTAGACAGGTATATGGATGAATTTAAGGTGAGGGGTTATATGGGAGGCAGGGTTTGAGGGTTGGCACAACATTGTTGGCCGAAAGGCCTGTAATGTGCTGTACTGTTCTATGTTCTATGTTTAGGTGCAACCCATCAATTTTGAACAGGTCATACCTCCCCCAGAAGAGATCCTAATGATCCAAGAACCTGAATCCCTGTTCCCTGCACCAGCTTCTCAGACACGCATTAAGCTATCAAATCATCCTGTTTCTACCCTCACTGGCGTGTGGCACAGGCAGCAATCCATAAATTACTATCCAGGTGGTCCTGCTTCTCAGCTTTCTGCCTAGCTCTCGGAATTCTCTTTTCATGACTTCTGTGCATCTCCTTCCTATGTCATTGGTACCAGTATGTACCAAGATATCTGGCTGCTCTCCCTCCCTCTTCAAAATTTGTGGATGTGATCCAAGTCATCCCTGACCCTGGCACCTGGGAGGCAACCTTCCATTCAAGTGTTCCATTCATGTCCACAGAATTTCCTGTCTGTTTCCCTGATTATTGAGTCACCTATCACTATCACTTCCCTCTTCACTCTCCTTACCTTCTGCACCATGGACCTGTGCTCAGTGCCAGTAATCCACTCTCCATGGCATTCCCCTGGGAAGTCATTCCCCACAACAGTATCCAAAACAGTTTTTTTATTATTGAGAGACATGGCCACATGGGTGCTCTGCACTAACTGCCTATTCACCTTTCCATTCCTTCTCCAGACAGTCACCCAGCTGCTCGCCTCCTGCAACTTCAGGGTGACTACTTCCCTGTAACTCTGATCAATTATCTACTCACTCTCCCATACAAGCTGAAGGTCATCCATTTGCTGCTTCAGATCCCTAACATGGTCTTCAAGGAGCTGCAGCTGGATATACTTCACTCAGATGTAGTATTGGCAGCAATTACAACCTTGAGTCTGTGTGGATAGGTGTCCATCAGCTTTGCACATCTGGACACTGCAATTTTTTCCCCATTCTTCTTTACAAATTTGCTGCAGCTCTGTCAAATTGCATGGGGATCGTGAATGTATGACACTTTTCATGTCCAGCCAGAAATTTTACTTTGGATTGAAGCTTGGACCCTAACTTGGCCACTCTAGGACATTAACTTTGTTGTTTTTAAGTCATTCCTGTGTAGCTTTGACTTTCTTCTTGGGGTCATTGTCTTGCTGGAAAACAAATCTTCTCCCAAGTCACAGTTCTCTTGCAGATTGCATTAGGGTTTCCTCCAACATTTTCCTGTGTTTTGCTGCATTCATTTTACCCTCTACATTCACAAGCCTTCCAGGGCCTGCTGTAGTGAAGCACCCTGCAACACAATGCAGCCACCACAATGTTTCACAGTAGGGATGTTGTGTTTTTGATGATGTGCGGTGCTGGGCTTACGTCAAACATGTGTTTAATCTGGTGGGCAAAAAGGTCAATTTAGGTTTCATCACGTCATAGGACCTTCATCCATCTGATTTCAGAGTCTCCCACATGCCTTCTGGCAAACTCTAGCCCAGATTTCATGTGCATTTTATTCAACAGTGGCTTTCTCTTTGCCACTTTCCCATAAATCTGTGACTGGTGAAACACCCAGGCAACAGTTGTATACAACTCTCCCAATCTCGGTCACTGAAACTTGTAAATCCTCCAGAGTGTAATAGGTCTCTTGGTAACCTCCCTCACTAGTCCCCTTCTTTCACAGTTACTCAGTTCTTGATGATTGACTTAATTGTACTCCAACAAATATTCAGTGACTTGGAAATTTTCTTATTCCCTTCTCCTGTCTTGTGCTTCCTCAATAACCTTTTTGCTGAGTTGCTTGGAGTGTTCTTTTATCTTCATTGTGTAGCTTTGACTGACTCACTAGCAGTTGGACCTTCCAGATACAGGGGTATAGTTTTACTATAATCAATTCAAACACCTTAAGTGCACACAGGTGATGTCCATTTACGGTAACTAATAATATGATTTCAGTTGGCTGTATGCACTAGTGATGAATTGGTGTGTCATAAAAGGGGTGAATAGTTATGCAATCAATTATTTTATGACAATAGACAATAGGTGCAGGAGTAGGCCATTCGGCCCTTCTAGCCAGCACTGCTATTCACTGTGATCATGGCTGATCATACACAATCAGTACCCCGTTCCTGCCCTCTCCCCATATCCCTTGACCCCGCTATCTATAAGAGCTCTATCTAACTCTCTCTTGAATGCATCCAGAGACTTGGCCTCCACTGCCTTCTGGGGCAGAGCATTCCACATATCCACCACTCTTTGGGTGAAAAAGTTTTTCCACATCTCAGTTCTAAATGGCCTACCCCTTATTCTTAAACTGTGGCCTCTAGTTCTGGACTCACCCATCAGCGGGAACATGCTTCCTGCCTCCAGCGTGTCCAATCCCTTAATAATCTTATATGTCTCAATCAGATCTCCTCTCATCCTTCTAAATTCCAGTGTATACAAGCCCAGTCGCTCCAATCTTTCAACATATGACAGTCCTGCCATTCCAGGAATTAACCTTGTGAACCTACGCTGCACTCCCTCAATAGCAAGAATGTCCTTCCTCAAATTTGGACACAAAAACTGCACACAATACTCCAGGTGGGGTCTCACCAGGGCCCTGTACAGCTGCAGAAGGACCTTTTTACTCCTATACTCAGTTCCTCTTGTTATATGGGCCAGCATGCCATTAGCTTTCTTCACTGCCTGCTGTACCTGCATGCTTGCTTTCATTGACTGATGTACAAGAACACCTAGATCTCGTTGTGCTTCCCCTTTTCCTAACTTGACTCCATTTAGATAGTAATCTGCCTTCCTGTTCTTGCCACCAAAGTGGATAACCTCACGTTTATCCACATTAAACTGCATCTGCCATACATTTGCCCACAACCTGTCCAAGTCACCCTGCACGTCTTAATAAGCTGGTAAGGAAGGCGGGCTCTGTCGTGGGCAAAGTGCTGGAGAGTTTAACATCGGTAGCTGAGCGAAGGGTGCTGAGTAGGCTACGGTCAATTATGGAAAACTCTGAACATCCTCTACATAGCACCATCCAGAGACAGAGAAGCAGTTTCAGCGACAGGTTACTATCGATGCAATGCTCCTCAGACAGGATGAAGAGGTCAATACTCCCCAATGCCATTAGGCTTTACAATTCAACCGCCAGGACTTAAGAACTTTTTAAAAGCTATTATTAATGCTTTTTGAGATAGTGATTTAGATGCATATCATATTTTTTTACTGAGTTAAGTATTGTATGTAATTAGTTTTGCTACAACAAGTGTATGGGACATTGGAAAAAATGTTGAATTTCCCCATGGGGATGAATAAAGTATCTATCTATCTATCTATCATAACATCTTCCTGACATTTCACACTGCCACCCAGCTTTGTGTCATCAGCAAATTTGCTAATGTTATTAGCAATATCCTCTACATAGCACCATCCAGAGACAGAGAAGCAGTTTCAGCGACAGGTTACTATCGATGCAATGCTCCTCAGACAGGATGAAGAGGTCAATACTCCCCAATGCCATTAGGCTTTACAATTCAACCGCCAGGACTTAAGAACCTTTTAAAAGCTATTATTAATGCTTTTTGAGATAGTGATTTAGATGCATATCATATTTTTTACTGAGTTAAGTATTGTATGTAATTAGTTTTGCTACAACAAGTGTATGGGACATTGGGAAAAAAAAAGTTGAATTTCCCCATGGGGATGAATAAAGTATCTATCTATCTATCTATCTATCTATCTATCTATCTATCTATCTAATGTTACTTTTAATCCCTTCATTTATGTTTTATATTTGTAATTAATTTAGATCACTTGTAGAGATCTGTTTTGACTTTGACACAAACGAGTCTTTCACTGTTGATCAGTGTCAAAAAAAGCCAAATTAAATCCACTGCGAATCAATAAAACATGAAAACGTCTGGGGGAGGGGGGATACTTTTAATAGACCCTGTATGAGCTTGTCTGTGTAACTTTTTTTTTTGCTTGCAATTTTGAATGTACTGTGTAGTATTGTATCTTGGTCCCAAAGTAATGCCATACCGTTCTGCTACATACATGTATGGTTGAATGCAATTAAACATGATTTGATTTGAAAATTCAAAAATCAGAGGTACAAATGATTTTGGGAATCCTCGTGCAGGATTCCCTAAAGGTTAACTTGCAGGTTGAGTTCAGTGAAGATAAAGGCAAATACAATTTTAACATTCATTTCAAGATAAGTAAAATATAAAATCAAGGATATAATGCTAAGACATTCTATGGCATTTGTGAAGCCTCTTTTGGAGTATTGTAAGTAGTTTTAGTTAATAAAAGATGTGCTGCCATTTAAGAGGGTTTAGAGGAGGTTTGCAAAAATAATTCTGTGAATGAAAGGTGTATTATATGAGGAACAACCATACAAATGCTGGAGGAACTCAGCACGCCAGACAGAAGCTATGGAAAAGAGTAAGCAGTTGACATTTCAGGCCTAGACCCTTCAAGAGGACTTTGAAGTTCCAACACCTGCAGAATTTTTTGTGTTTGTTAAATAGAAACATAGAAATCTACAGTGCATTACAGGCCCTTTGGCCCACAATGTTGTGCCAACCATGTAACCTACTCTATAAACCGCCTAGAATTTCCCACCCGCATAGCCCTCTATTTTTCTAAGCAGCATGTACCCATCTAAGAGTCTTTTAAAAGACCTTATGGTATCTGCCTCTACCACCATTGCTGGCTGTACATTCCACACACCTACCACTCTCATCCCCTGACATACCTTTTTCCAAGCATCTTAAAACCATGCCCCCTCCTGTTAGCCATTTCATCACTGGGAAAAAGCCTCTGGCTATCCACATGATTAACCTCTAACCACCCACCACAATATCCACAACACCCCCAACTTTTGTGTCATCAACAAACTTATTAACCCACCCTTCTACTTCCTCATCCAGGTCATTTATAAAAATCACAAAGAACTGAGCCCTGAAGAACACTACTGGTCACCGTCCTCCATGCAGAATACAATCCATCCACAACCACCTTTTGCCTTCTGTGTGCAAGACAATTCTGGATCCAAAAAGCAAGATCCCCTTTGATCCCATGCCTCATTACTTTTTGAATAAGCCTTGCTTGGGGAACCTTATCAAACACCTTACTGAAATCCATATACACTACATCCACTGCTATACCTTCATCAATGTGTTTTGTTACATCCTCAAAGAATTCAGTCAGAGTTATTGCCCCCTTCCTGTTTCTGACTTCCACCCTCAAGACTCAGTAGACAATCCCTCTATGACTTGCTCCTTTCCTGCAGCCATAATACTATCCCTGATTAGCAATGCCACTCCGCCACCTCTTTTGCCTCCGTCCCTGTCCTTTTTGAAACATCTAAAACCATTCCTGCCCCTAAGTCATCCAAGTCTCTGTAATGACCATCATAGTTCCATGTATCAATCCACGCTCTAAGTTCATCTGCTTTGCTTATGATACTTGTTGCATTAAAATACTGTCGACTCATCTCAAACCATCTGGCTAAGTGCTTCTTTGCTCTATCATCTCCTATCCTTCCTCATAAACTCCCTACAAGCTATTTGTGTACCAAACACTCTATTCTTTGCCTCTTCACTCTGGTTCCCACCCCCTGTGCAAATCTAGTTTAACCCCCCCCCCCCCACCCCCACAATAGCTCCCAGGATATTGGTTTCCCTCCAGTTCCAGTGCAACCCGTCCCACTTGTACAGGTCACCCTTTCCCCACAAAGGGTTCCAATGATCCAAGAATTTGAAACCCTACTCCCTGCACCATCTTCTCAGCCACTCATCCATCTGCACTATCTTTCTGTTCTGACCTTCACTAGCTCATGGCACCGGGAGTAATCCAGAGATTACCATTTTGGAGGTCCTGCTTTTCAGCCTCCTTTCTAACTCTCTTAACTTACTGTGCAGGGCCTCTACCCTTCTCCTGCCTACATCTTTAGTGCCAACGTGTACCGTGACCTCTGGCTGCTCACCCTCCCCTTCAAGAATATTCTGCAACTGCTCAGAGACATCCTGGACCCGAGCATGCGGGAGGCAACACACTATCCTGCTGTCTCTTTTGCTGCCACAGAATCTCCTATCTGTCCCCCTAAGTATCGAGTCCCCTATGACTATATCTCCATCTGACTTCACCCTATCCTTCTGAGGCTCAGAGCCGACCAAAGGGGTAGACCTGTTGCTGAGGGCAATGGCCACTGGGGGACCCTGCACTGACTTCCTTCTCCCTTTACCTCTCTCAGTGTTCAACCATCTACTCACTGAATTCTGCACTCTGGGTGTAACCACCTGCTCAAAACTTGTATCTATCAATTGCTCTGCCTCCCAAATGACCCTTAGTTCATCCAACTCCAGCTGCAGCTATTTAATGAGGTCTTTCATGAGCTGGAGTTGGCTACACTTTCCGCAGGTGTAGTCATCAGGGAGGCTGTCAGAATCCATGAATTCCCATGTCCTACAGGATGAGCATTCCACTGCCACATCTGCCATCCTGCCTGGACTGGCAACCAAGACCAAATCCTCTAACCTGAATCTTTGGCCTCAGCCTCTCTTCGTTGAAGCCTCTCAACACTCCTACTCACTGCTGGCCTACTCCCAACAATGGCCATACTGACTGTGGCTGCCCCACTTGCCCATTCTATACTTTTATTTAATTCGCAGTGCTCTACTCCCAATGCTGTTCTGACCTCATGAGGAGTGAGGGTTGTTTGATGGCTTTGGGTGTTTACTTGCTGGAATATAGAAGAATGAGAGGTATCTCATTGAAACCCATCAAATGCTGAAATGCCTAGATATATGTGGAGATATAACTGAAAAACACTTTTGGTATCCTGCTTTATATTATTAGCTAGTTTGCTTTCATATTTCATCCTTTCCCTTCTATATTTTTAATTGCCTTTTGTTGGATTTTAAAAGCTTCCTAATTTTACTTCCTACCCTGTTCTCAAGGTTATATAATGTACAAATACTTTGATAATAAATGTGAATTGAACCTTGATTGATTATTGCTCTCAAACTCATTATCCTGCCTTCTCCCCGTAACCTTTGACTCCCTGACTAATCAACAACCCCTCATCCTCCATTTTAAATACACTCAATGATGTGGACTCCAGAGACACCTGTGGCAATGCATTCCACAGATACACCACCCTCAGGCTCACCCATTGTGTAGAAAAGCACAAATTGCAGCAGTTTGGTGTTTTGAGCAGTGGCCTGTCAGAGTTCCGGATTGATTGGGACTGCCCAGATCAGGAAACATCCTCTGCACGTCCACACTATCGAGGCCTCTCAACATTCAATAGGTTTCAATAAGGTCACCCCCTCATTCTTCTCAGTCCTAGTGTGTAGATGCCCAGAGCCATCAAATGCTCTTCATATGACAAGCCTTTCATTCCAGGAAACACTTTATCAATGTCCTTTGAACCCTCTCCAATGTCAGCTGGAAAAATAGCTAATAGAATTTAATAAGGACATGTGCAAGGCACGAACAAAGTAGAGTAGCTCTTACACAGTGAACGGTAAGGCACTAAGAAGTGGAACAGAGGATCTGGGAATAGCGGTCTGTAATTCATGGAAAGCGGTGTCAAAGCTGGATACGGTCATAAAGCTTTTGGCACATTGACATTCAGAAATTAAAATACTGAGTACAGGACATGGGATGCTATGTTGAAGTTGTATGAGATATTTGTGAGGCCTAGTGTGGAGTATTGTGTGGAGGTCTGGTCACCTACCTACACGAAAGATGTAAATAAAGATGAAAGAGTACAGATACAACTTACAAGGATGTTGCTGGGCCTGGAGGACCTGAGCTGTGAGGGAAAATTATACAGTTTTCAACTTTATTCCTTGGAACATAGAAGTTGGTGAGGAGATTTGATGGAGATACAGAATTTTGAAGGGTATAGATAGGGTAAATGCAAATCAGGCTTTTTCATCTGAGCTTAGGTGAGACCACAACTAGAGGTCACGGGTTAAGGGTGAAACATAAAAAATTGAAAGGAAGCATCTTCACTCAGAGAGCCGTAAGAATGTTGAACGAATTGCCAGCACGGTGGTGCATGCGAGCTCGATTTCAGCATTTAAAGGAAGTTTGGGGAGGTGCATGGATGGTAGGGATATGGATGGCTATGGTCCTGGTGCAGGTAAATAGGAAAAAGCTATTTAAAGACCTTGCCAAGGACTGGATGGACCAAAGTGCCTATTTTAGTGCAGTATTTCTCTATGACCCTATTTCTCTTCAAAATCAACACACCTGTTATCTGAGGCTGTGCCCTCTGGTCCTGGACTTTTCCACAAAGGGGAGTATGCTTTCCACTTCCACTTTATTCAGACCTCTCAATATTCTAAACACAAGAAAGTCTGCAGATGCTGGAAGTTCAAAGTAAAATCAGTAGCGTTGATGCAAATGAGTAAACAGTTGACATTTTGAGCTGAGACCCCGCTTCAGGAGCCCTATTGGCCTCCCCATATCTGTAATCTCCTCTGGTGAGCTGGAGTATTATGATCGCTGTACATTGAGGGTTGACTGCAGTACCAACATGTCACAACATTGGCTGACGTCTGCCTGCAGGCAGGCTGAGCCCTTCCCTGCCTTGGAATGTGTCAGCTGCATTCACTACAGCTCTGGACTTGTTCGAATCAGACAAAGAAAATGTCCATAACAAGAAACTGAGATTCAGAAACTCGGAAAGTTATGCAGAGCATTGCTGAGACTATATCTGCAGTTCAGAAAGTCAAAGTATTCAGAGAGCCATTAGAAACAGCAAGTTGTAAGGCCCTTCAGCCCAATTCATCCATGCCAACCAATTCCTATCTACTCTAGTTCCATTTGCCCAAGTTTGCCCCATATCCCTGAGCTTCCCTACCACACCCTAAGACCATAAGACATAGGAGCAGAATTAGACAGTTTGGCCCATTGAATCTGCTCTGCCATTTCATCAAGTTTGATCCATTTTTCTTCTCAGCCCAAATCTCCTGTCTTCTCCCCGTAAGTTTTTATGCCCTGACTTATAAAGAGTGTATCAACCACCACCTTTAATACACCAAATAACCTGGCCTCCACAGCCACCTGTGGCAACAAATTCCACACATAACCCATTCTCTGGCTCAAGAAATTCCTCCTCTTTTCCATTCTAAATGGATGCCCTTTTACTCTGAGGCTGTGCCCTCAGGTCTTTGACTCCCCCACCATAGGAAGTATCCTCGCCATATCCACTCTATGAAGGCTTTTCACCATTCGATAGTTTTGGATGAGGTCAGCCCTCATTCTTTTGAATTCCAGTGAGTAAAGTCCCAGGTCTCTTCATATGAATTTTCTCACAATTTAGAAAATAGTCAATGTTTTTATTCCTTCTACTAAAGTGCTGGACCATACACTTCCCAACATGTATTCCATTTGCCACTTCTTCATCCATTCCACTCATTTGACTCAGTGCTTCTGAAGCTTCTGCTTCCTCAGATCTACATGTCCCTTCACCTGTACTTGCATTGTACTCAAACCTGGCCGCAAGTAATTCTAGAACTTCTGGAATACAACTAGAGTCTTCCACAGTGAGGATTTCAGTTCGTCAGCTTGTCCCTCATAATGAATTTTCCAGCAGTACAATATCTACTCTCTTTAAAAAGCAAACACGAGGAAATCTGCAGATGCTGGAAATTCAAGCAACACACACAAAATGCTGATGGAACGCAGCAGGCCAGGCAGCATCTATAGGAAGAACAGTCGACGTTTCAGGACTCAGTGTCCTGACGAAGGGTCTCGGCCCGAAACGTCGACTGTGCTTCTTCCTATAGATTCTGCCTGGCCTGCTGCGTCCCACCAGCATTTTGTGTGTATATCTACTCTCTTTTCTCTTTTGCATTAGATGCATCTGAAGAAACTTTGCTGTCCTTTTTAATGCCTGTATTGTTAGCTAGTTTACTTTCGTATTCCATCTTTTCCTTCTTTATGACATTTTTTAGTTGCCATCAGATGTTTTTTTAAAAAGTTTTCCACTCTAAATTCCCACAAATTTTTGCTTCTTCTAATATCCATAACCCTTGAATATGGAGTGTACACCATGAGAAAGCAGGATGCAGAGTAAGTCTACAGTTTCAGTGAGTCTGCCAGGAGAAGGGCTGACTGCACAGGGCAAGATTAGGCAGTAAATTGGATTAGACATTGACTTTGTGGGAGAACCCAGAGAGTGCTAGTAGAGGGTTGCTTCTCTGACTGGAGGCCTATGACTTGTGAAGTGCTGCAGGGATCAGTGCTGGGTCCGTTGTTGTTTGTCATCTGTATCAATGTACTGGATGATAATCTGCAGAGCAGACTCGATGGGCCAAATGACCCAATTCTTCTCCTATATCTTATAATGTGGTTAATTGGATCAGCAACTTTGCAGATGACACTAGGTTTGGGGGTGCAGTGGGTAGCAAGGAAGACTATCAAAACTTGCACAAGGATCTGGACCAGCTGGAAAAATGGGTGGTGGGGCACTGAGGAAGCAGTAAATCAAACAGATCTAGGAATACAGATCCATGATTCATTGAAAGTGGCATCAGAGGTGGATATGATTATAAAGAAAGATTTTGGGACATTAGCCATCAGAGATCAAAATGATAAGTACAGGAGTTGGGATATTGTGTTGAAGTTGGTGAGGCCTAATTTGGAGTATTGTGTGTAGTTTTGCACACCTAGCTACAGGAAAGATGTCAATAAGATTGAAAGAATGCAAAGAAAATCTACAAGGATGTCAGCCCTCATTCTTCGGTATTCCAATGAATACTGGCCCAAAGCTATCAAACACTCTTCATATGACATGCAATTCAATCATGGAATCATAAGATGAGAAGGAATTTCTTTAGCTGGAGATTGGGGAATCTGTGGAATTCTTTGCCTTGAGCAGCTGTGGAGGTCAAGGCTTTATGTATATTAAAGGCAGATATTGATAGATACTTGATTGATCAAGACAAGAAGTGGTATGGGGAGATGGCAGCAAAATTGGATCAGCCATGATGAAATGTTGGAGCAGTCTTGATTGGCCTAATTGTGCTCCTAGACCTTATGGTCTTATGTTCTAAAACTGCTCATAATGAAGCCCCACAGTGCTTTATAAAGTCTCAACATTACATCCTTGCTTTTATATTCTAATTCTCTTGAAATGAAAGGTAATATTGCATTTGCCTTCCTCACTACAGACTCAACCCGCAAATTAATCTTTAGGGAATCCTGCAAAAGGACTCCCAAATCCTCAGTTCTTTTAAAACTTTTTTCTCCATTTAGCAAATAGTCAGCCCTCTCATTTCTTCAACCAAAGTGCATGACCATACATTTCCTGTCACTGTATACCATCTGCCATTTTTTTGCTCATTCCAAAAATCTGTCCAAGTCCTTCTATAGCCTCTGTACTTCTTCAAAACTATTTGCCCTTCTAGCTATCTTCATATCATCTGCAAACTCTGCAACAAAACCATCAATTCCATTATCCAAATTTTTGACATATAATGTAGAAAGAATCAATCCTAACACAGATCCTTGTGGAACACCACTAGACACTGGCAGCCAGTCAGAAAAGACTTTCTTTATTCTCAACTGGTTCCTCCTGCCAATCAACCACTGTTTTATCCATGCTAGAATCTTCCCTTTAATACCATGGGCTCATAACTTGTTAAGAAGCCTTGTGGCACTTTGTCAAGGCCTTCTTAAAATCCAAGTACACAACATCAATTGATTCTCCTTTGTCTATCCCACTTGTTATTTCTTCAAAGAATTCCAACAGATCTGTCAGGCAAGATTTCCCCCTGAGGAAACCATACTGACCATGGCCTATTTTATCATGTGCCTCTAAGTACCCCGAGACCTCATAATAAATAATTAACTCCAACATCTTCCCAACCACTGAAGTCAGTTCCCTTTCTTCTGCCTCTCTCCCTACTCCTAGGACTAGAAGAGAGGAGTGACAATTCCAATTTTCCAGTCTTGATGAACCATTTCAAAATCTAGTGATTCTTGAAAGATCACTACTAATGCCTCCACAATCTCTTCAGCCACCTCTTTCTGAACCCTGAGGTGTACACCGTCTGATCTGGGTGACTTATCTAACTTCAGAACTTTGAGTTTTCCAAGAACGTTCTCTCCAGTTGTGGTAACTTCACACATTTTGTGCCCCCTGAGACCTGGAGCTTCCAACATACTAGTAGTGTCTTCCACAGTGAAGACTGATGCAAAACACTTATTCATTTCATCTGCAATT
This sequence comes from Hemitrygon akajei, assembly GCF_048418815.1. Classification (NCBI taxonomy): domain Eukaryota; kingdom Metazoa; phylum Chordata; class Chondrichthyes; order Myliobatiformes; family Dasyatidae; genus Hemitrygon; species Hemitrygon akajei. Next base: position 189,125,732 of record NC_133125.1, on the reverse strand, counting down.
TACTTGAAGGCAGGTATGGCGATGAGTGGGATGTGGAATCAGCCATGATGGAATGGCAGAGCAGACTTGATGAACCAAATGGCCTGATTCTGCTACTATGTCTTATGGTCTAATATGAAAAGTAGCAGACCCAATACTGACTGCAGCAGAACACCAGGAAAGACCCCTTTTATTCCCACTCACTGCCTACTGCCTATCAGTCATTCTGCTACCCATGCCAGTATTTCTCCTGTAAAGCCATTGGATTTTATCTTGTTAAGCAGGCTCATGTGTGGCACCTTATCAAATGCCTTCTGAAAATCTAAGTAAATGACATCCACTGCCTCTCCTTTGTCCACCCTACTTGTTACTTCCTCGAAGAACTCTAACAGATTTGTCAAGCAAGATTTTCCTTGACAGAAACCATCCTGGCTTTGACCTATTTTATTATTAGTGTCCAAGCACCTGAAAACCTCATCCTTAATAATGGACTCCAACAATTTCCCAACCTCTGAGGTTAGGCTAAATGGCCTGTAAGTTCCTTTCTTTTGCCTAACACCCTTCTTAAAAAGTGAAATGGCATTTGCAATCTTCCAGTCATCCAGGACCATGCAAGAATCAAGTGATTCTTGAAAGATCATGACCAATGCATCTGTTATCTCTACAACAACCTCTAGCAGGACTCTGAGGTGTAGTCCATATTGTACAAGTGACTTATCCACCTTAAGATCTTTGAATTTGCCAGGCACTTTCTCCTTTGTAATAGCAAAGACTCCTGCTTCCTGACACTCACAGACCTCTAGCACCCTCATTCTTCTAAATTCCAGTGTGTAGAAGCCAACAGTCATCAAATGCTCTTCATATGACAAGCATTTCTGTCCAGGAAACATTTTTGTGAGAGTCCTTTGAACCAATGTCAGCTGGAAAAATGGCAAATAGAATTTAATATGGACCTCTGCAAGGTGAAAACAAACCAGAGTTACACAGTGAACAGTAAGGCACTAAGAAGTGGAACAAAGGATCTGGGAATAGCGGTCCGTAATTCATGGAAAGCGGTGTCAAAGCCGGATATGGTCATAAAGCTTTTGGCACATTGGCCTTCAAAAATTAAAATACTGAGTACAGGACATGGGATGCTATGTTGAAGTTGTGTAAGACATTTGTGAGGTCTAATGTGGAGTATTGTGTGGAGGTTTGGTCACCTAAATACACGAAAGATGTAAATCAAGATGAAAGAGTACAGATACAACTTACAAGGATGTTGCTGGGCCTGGAGGACCTGAGCTGTGAGGGAAAATTGTACAGTTTTCAACTTTATTCCTTGGAACATAGAAGTTGGTAATACAGAATTTTGAAGGGTATAGATAGGGTAAATGCAAAGCAGGCTTATTCATCTGAGCTTAGGTGAGACCACAGCTGGAGGTCACAGGTTAAGGGTGAAACATAAAAAATTGAAAGGAAGCATCTTCACTCAGAGAGCCGTGAGAATGTTGAACGAATTGCCAGCACGGTGGTGCATGCAAACTTGATTTCAGCATTTAAAGGAAGTTTGGGGAGGTACATGGACGGTAGGGATATGGACGGCTATGGTCCTGGTGCAAAGGGAAACATCCTTGCCACTTCCACTTTATTCAGACCTCTCAATATTCTAAACACGAGAAAGTCTGCAGATGCTGGAAGTGCAAAGTAAAATTTTGGAGGAACTCAACAGCTCAGTAGCATCGATGCAAATGAGTAAACAGTTGACATTTTGAGCTGAGACCCCGCTTCAGGAGCCCTATTGCCCTTCCCATATCTGTAATCTCCTCTGGTGAGCTGGAGCATTATGATCGCTGTACATTGAGGGTTGGCTGCAGTACCAACATGTCACAACATTGGCTGGCGTCTGCCTGCAGGCAGGCTGAGCCCTTCCCTGCCTTGGAATGTGTCAGCTACATTCACTACAGCTCTGGACTTGTTCAAATCAGACAAAGAAAGTGTCCATAACAAGAAACTGAGATTCAGAAACTCGGAAAGTTATGCAGAGCATTGCTGAGACTATATCTGCAGTTCAGAAAGTTAAAGTATTCAGAGAGCCATTAGAAACAGCAAGTTGTAAGGCCCTTTGGCCCAACTCATCCATGCCAACCAATTCCTATCTACTCTAGTTCCACTTGCCCAAGTTTGCCTCATATCCCTGAGCTTCCCTGTCATACAGTATCCCTGTCCAAGTACCTCATGATTGTTGTTAACGTACTTGCCTTAACCACTTCCTCTGGCTCCTCATTCCATAAGACCATAAGGCCAAACAACAAAGGAGCAGAGTTAGGCCATCTGGCCCTTCGGTCTGCTCCGCCATTCAATCGTGGCTAATCCTTTTCTTTTCTCCTCCTCAACCCCAGTTACATAAGAACATAACATAACATAAGAACATAAGAGATAGGAGCAGGAGTAGGCCAATCGGCCCCTCAAGCCTGCTCCGCCATTCAACAAGATCATGGCTGATCCAATCTTAACTCTAGTTTTCACCGAATCCCACAAGACAACAGTGCCAACCAACAGGGCACCATGCCGCCCATTTTATTTTATTATTCATCCCGCCCAAACCCATGTGATCACCCGGGGGAAAAAAAACGAGTTGCCAATTGAGGAGAAAAAATCTGGAAAATTCCTCTCCGACCCATCCAGGCTATCGAAAACTAGTCCAGGAGATCACATGGCTGATCTAAACCTAGCCTCATGTCCACTTACCTGCTCGCTCACCGTATCCCCTAATGCCATTTTTATCCAGGAAAATGTCTATCTCCGTTTTGAATTTATTGAGTGTAGTAGCTTCCACAGCTCGCTGGGGCAGTAAATTCCACAGCCCCACTACCCTCTGAGTGAAGAAATTTCTCCGCATCTCAGTCCTGGAACGGCATCCCCTTATTTTAAGATTATGCCCCCTAGTCCTAGTTTCACCCATCATTGGGAACATTCTCCCCACATCCACCCGATCAAGCCCCTTCACAATCTTATATGTTTCAATAAGATCGCCTCTCATTCTTCGGAACTCCAATGAGTAGAGTCCCAATCTCCTCAACCTCTCATCATACATTAACCCACCCATCCCCGGAATTAACCTAGTGAACCTTCTCTGCACTGCCTCTAGAGCCAGTATGTCCTTTCTTAAATATGGACACCAGAACTGCACGCAGTACTCCAGGTGTGGTCTCACCAATACCCGGTACAACTGCAGTAAGACCTCCCTGTTCTTATACTCCATCCCCCTAGCAATAAAAGCCAGCATTCCATTGGCCTTCTTGACCACCTGCTGCACTTGCATACTAACTTTTTGTGTTTCCTGCACCAGGACCCCCAGATCCCTTTGCACAGAAGCACTTTCCAGTTTCTCTCCATTTAGATAATAACTTGCTCTATTATTTTTCCTGCCAAAGTGCAAGACCTCACACTTGTCAGTATTATATTTCATCTGCCAAATGTCTGCCCAATCACTCAGCCTATCTATGTACCCCTGCAGGGTTTCAATGTCCTCCGCACTCATTACACTCCCTCCCATCTTTGTGTCATCAGCAAACTTCAATACGTTGCACTTAGTCCCTTTCTCCAAATCATTAATATAGATTGTAAAGAGTTGGGGTCCTAACACCGACCCCTGCGCAACACCACTAATCACCAACTGCCAGTCTGAGAATATACCATTTATCCCAACTCTCTGTTTTCTGTTAGAAAGCCAATCCTCCACCCATGCCAGAATATTATCCCCAATCCCATGATTTTTTACTTTAAGTAATAATCTTTGGTGTGGCACCTTGTCAAATGTATGTTTATCCAAATGCCCTGTTACTGTTTCCTTAATTATCGATCCAACATTTTGCCAACCACAGATGTTAGGCTAACTGGCCTATAATTCCCAGCCTTCTGTCTATTGCCCTTTTTAAATAAAGGAGTTACATTAGCATTTTTCCAATCTGCCGGGACCTTTGCCGAGTCCAGCGAGTTTTGAAAAATTATCACTAATGCATCCACAATCCCGACCACCATTTCCCTTAAGACCCTAAGATGCAAGCCATCCGGTCCGGGGGATTTATCCACCTTCAGTCCCATTAATTTATCAAGTACCATTTCCTTGGTGATTTGAATCGTAGTTAACTTCTCTCCCCCTAGAGCCCCCTGTTTATCCAGTGTTGGGATATTTTGAGTGTCCTCTACTGTAAAAACTGATACAAAATATTTGTTCAGTGTTTCCGCCATCTCCATGTCCCCTACCATTAATTTCCTGGTCTCATCTTCTAGGGGACCAACATTTACTTTAGCCACCCTTTTTCTTTTTATGTAACGATAAAAACTCTTACTATCTGCTTTTATGTTTTTTGCCAATTTACTTTCATAATCTATCTTCCCCTTCTTAATCAATCTTTTTGTTATTTGCTGTTGATCTTTAAAAGCTTCTCGATCTTCAATCTTCCCACTAGATTTAGCTACCTTATATAACTTTCTTTTTAGTTGTATACTTTGCTTTATTTCTTTACTAAGCCACGGATAACTATTTTTTCTTTTACACCCTTTTTTCTTCAGTGGAATATATTTTTCTTGATAGTTGTAAAATAACTCCTTAAATATACACCACTGATCAAGTACTGATCTACCCTTTAATCTATTTTCCCAATCCATCTTAAGCAATTCCGCTCTCATAATCATAGTCTCTTTTATTTAAACTCAGTACGCTTGTTTGAGATCCAACCCTCTCATCCTCTAATTGAATATGGAATTCGACCATGTTATGGTCACTCATTCCAAGGGGATCCTTTACTAGGACATTTTTTATTAGTCCTGTCTCATTACACAGGACCAGATCTAAGACTGCTTGCCTCCTTGTCGGCTCAGTAACGTATTGTTCAAGGAACCCATCCTGAATACACTCAATAAACTCTTCTTCAAGGCTGCCGTGTCCGACTTGATTAGTCCAGTCAATATGAAAGTTAAAATCCCCCATAATTATAGCTGTTCCCTTATTACAAGCCCCAACTATTTCCTGATTTATGCTCCGAGCAACTGAGTTACAGCTGTTTGGAGGCCTATAGACTACTCCCACCACTGCTTTTTTCCCTTTACTATTTCTTATTTCTACCCAAATTGTTTCGTTATCCTGATCCTTTGAGCCAATATCATTTTGCTTTATTGCAGTGATTTCTTGCTTTATTAACGTAGCCACCCCACCTCCTTTTCCTTCTTGCCTGTCTCTCCTAATTGTCGAATACCCTTGTATGTTTAATTCCCAGTCCTGGTCACCCTGCAGCCATGTTTCCGTAATTGCCACAATATCATAACCATACGTAATTATTTGTACCGTCAACTCATCAATTTTATTCCTAATACTACGTGCATTCAAATAAAGGACTTTCAAATATGTTTGACACTTATTTCCTACCTTTTCCTTTTGTACAACTTTACGCTTATCTCCGTACATTCTTTCCCCTCCTGACACACTCTGTCTTTTTATTCCTCCACTTTTACCTACATCCATTACTTTCTCCATTGTCTTTTTAATTATTTGCTCTCTAGAATCCTCCCCCCACCTAGTTAGTTTAACTAGTTAGTTCCCGGACTTCTCCCCCATAACCTTTAATGCTGTGTCCAATCAAGGATCTATCAATCTCTGCCTTAAATACACCCAATGACCTGGCCTCCACAGCTGCATGTGGCAACAAATTCCATAAATTCACCACCATTTGGCTGAAGAAATTTCTCCCCATCTCTGTTTTGAAAGTGTGCCCCTCCTGAGGCTGTGCCTTCTTGTGCTGGACTCCACCACCATGGAAACATCCTTGCCACATCTACTCTGTCTAGACCTTTCAACATTTGAAATGTTTCAATGCGATCCTCCCTCATCCTTCTGAATTCTCAGGAGTACAGACCCAGAGCCATCAAACGTTCCTCAACGGATAACCCATTCAATCCTGGAATGATCTTTGTGAGCCTCCTCTGGACCCTCTCCAATGTCAGCACATCTCTTCTGAGATGAGGGACCCAAAACTCTTCACAATACTCAAGGTGAGGCCTCACCAGTGCCTTATAAGTACAGGAGTATATTGAGTATAGGAGTTGGGATGTAATGTTAAAATTGTACAAGGCATTGGTGAGGCCAAATTTGGAGTATTGTGTACAGTTCTGGTCACCAAATTATAGGAAAGATGTCGACAAAATATAAGTTACAGAGAAAGGTTGAACAAGTTAGGTCTTTATTCTTTGGAGCGTAGAAGGTTGAGGGGGGACTTGATAGAGGTATTTAAAATTATGAGGGGGATAGATCAAGATGACGTGAATAGGCTTTTTCCATTGAGAGTAGGGGAGATTCAAACAAGGGGACATGAGTTGAGAGTTAAGGGGCAGAAGTTTAGGGGTAACACGAGGGGGAACTTCTTCACTCAGAGAGTGGTAGCTGTGTGGAACGAGCTTCCAGTAGAAGTGGTAGAGGCAGGTTCGATTTTGTCATTTAAAAAAAATTGGATAGGTATATGGACAGGAAAGGAATGGAGAGTTATGGACTGAATGCAGGTAGATGGGACTAGGTGAGAGTAAGTGTTGGGTACGGACTAGTAAGGCCGAGGTGGCCTGTTTCTGTGCTGTAATTATTATATGATTATATGTTATATGGTTATAAAGCCTCAGTGGAGTAAGGGAAATTACAGTGGTATGAGAGAGGAGTTGGTAAATTGGAAGGAGATGCTGGCAGGGGCGTCAGCAGAGCAGCAAAGGTGTGCGTTTCTAGGAAAATGAGGAAAGTGCAGGAGATGAGTATTCCAAAAATGCAGAAATACTGAAGTGTAAAATAGTACAACCATGGCTGACAAGAGAAGTCAAAACAAAAGGAAGGGCATACAATGAAGCAAAAGTAGTGAGAAGATAAAGGATTTGGAAGTTTTTAAAACCTACAGAGAGAAACTAAAGAAGGGAAAAGATGAGATATGAAAGCAAGCTAGCAAATAATATCAAAGTGGATAGTAAAAGTTTTTTCAAGTATGTTAAAAGTAAAACAGAAATGAGAGTGGATATAGGACTGCTAGAAAATGAGGCAGGAGAAATAATAACAAGAGATAAGGAGATGGCTGATGAACTAAATGATTATTTTGCATCAGTCTTCATTGCAGAAGGCAGTAGCAGTGTGCCTGATGTTGTAGTGTGTGACGGAAGAGAAGTGGATGCAGTTACTGTTACAAGAGAGAAGGTGATCAAAAGTCCTTGTACAGAACACCCTGAGGGTTAACTTGCAGATTAAATCGGTGTTGAGGAAGGCAAATGCCATGTTAGCATTTATTTCAAGAGGTCTAGAATATAAGAGCAAGGATGTGATGCTGAGGATTAATAAGGCATTGGTGAGACCTCACCTTGAGTATTGTTTTGGGCCCCTCATCTTAGAAAAGATGTGCTGACATTGGAGAGGGTCCAGAGGAGGTTCACAAGGATGATTTAGATTAGATTATGAGGACACTCAGTCCTCGTTTATTGTCATTTAGAAATGCATACATGCATTAAGAAATGATACAATGTTCCTCCAGAGTGATATCACAAAAAAACAGGACAAACCAAAGACTACCACTGACAAAACCACATAATTATGACATATAGTTACAGCAGTGCAAAGCAATACCATAATTTGATAAAGAGCAGACCATGGGCATGGTAAAAAGTCCCGATTGACTCCGATAGTCCCCGATAGCAGGCAGCAAAAAGAGAGAAATTCTCCCAGCCATAAACTTCCAGGCACCGACAACTGACGCATTGGAAGCACCAGACCACAACAGACTCTGAGTCCGTTCGAGAACTTCGAGCCTCCGACCAGCCCCTCTGATACAGCCTCATGAGCGCCATCCTCTGCCGAGCACCTCCGACCTCGTCCCGGCTGCCGGAACAAGCAAAGCTGAGGCCTTCTCCTCCGGAGATTCTCGACCACACAGTAGCAGCAGCAGCGAAGTGGGCATTTCAGAAGTTTCTCCAGATGTTCCTCCGTGCTCTCACATCAGTCTCCATCAAATCAGAATTGTGCACGGTACCCTACTTAACAAATAACAGATATCAGAAATTTCCAGGAATGAAGGGGTTATCATACGAGGAATGTTTGATGGCTCTGGGTCATCTTTCAATGAGGAAGGATCTCATTGAAACATTTCAAATATTGAAAGGTCTAAATGGAGTATTAGGTGATAGGATGTCTCCCTTGGGTGGAGAGTCTGGGACAAGAGGACACAGCCTCAGGAAAGAGGGGTGCCCTTTCAAAATAGAGATGCGGAGAAATTTCTTTAGCCAAAAGGTAGTGAATTTGTGTAATTTGTTGCCATGTGCATCTGTGAAGGCCAGGTTGTTGGGTGTATTTGAGACAGAGATTGATAGTTCTTGATTGGACATGGCATCAAAGGTTACAGGGAGAAGTCCAGGAACTTGAGGAGGAGATAAAAAAAAAAGGATCAGCCGTGATTGAATGGCAGAGCAGACTCGATGGGCCAGATGGCCTAATTCTGCTGATATGTCTTATAGTCTAAAAGTATCAAAGCGGTATACTTGTTTTTGAGGGGAATGGACACAGTGGTGCTAAGCTCTAACTGCCTATTTTCATTACTGCTGACAGTCACCCATCTGCTCGCCTCCCTCAACTTCGGGGTGACTACTTTCCTGTAACTTTGATCAATTGTCTCCTCACTCTCCCGTACAAGTGGAATGTCATCCAGTTGCTGCTCCAGATCCCCAACACGGTCTTCAAGGATCTGTAGCCGGATGCACTTCATGTAGATGTAGATCCCTGGGAGACTCTGGGTCTCCCAGTTCTCTGACATCCAGCACAATGAGCACTCCAGAGCCATTTAAACCGTACAGTGAGAGGAAAAAAACATAAGGGAAACGTTAACAAAGAGCTAACACTTCTTCCAAGCCAATGCCTCTTTTTCTACTGACCACTCTCACTATACAGGAATTGCTCCTTAGGTTTCCAATGAATCTTTCTCCTCTCACCATAGAGCAGTGCCCTCTAGTTCTAGATTCACAGACCTGGATGATTCTTGAACAAACATAATGCCACCATGATCTCATCAGCTGCCTCTTTCAGAACTCTGGGGTGTACACCATCTGAGCCAAGTGAATTATCTACCTTCAGATCTTTCAGTTTCCCAAGCACCTTCTCTCCAGTTATGGTAATTTCACGCACTTCATGCCCCCTGACCCCTGGAACTTCCACTATACTGCTAGTGTCGTCCACAGTGAAGACTGATGCAAAAGACTTATTCAGTTCATCTGCAATTTACCTGAAGGCAAGTGTATGGCACTGAGTAGGATCTGGGATCAGCCATGATGGATTGGTAGAGCAGACTCGATGGGCTGAATGGCCTAATTTGGCTCATATTTCTTGTGCTCTTATCTGGCTTTAGCTTCTCCTTGTCAAATTTCAGGGTGAACTCGATCATATTAGGATCACTTTCCCTTTAGGATTCTTTTACCTTAAGCTCTCTAATCAATTCTAGTTCTAGTTCAACACTCAACACTCAATCCAGAATAGCTGATCCTCAAGTGGGCTCAACCACGAGCTGCTCTAAAAAGTCATTTTACAGCCACTCTAGAAACTCCCTTCCTGGAATCCAGCACCAACCTGATTGGAGTTCATTCCCTTTTTGCCATTACCTTTTTGCAATGCATTATTGAGTTTACCAGGAAAGCTGATGAAAGCAAAGCAGTGTAAAGGTATATCGTGTATATAATCTAAAGGCCATTGAGAAAGTCCCACACGGGAGGTTGTGTTAAGATGGTTCAGTCGCTTGGCATTTGGGACAAGGTGGTAAATGATATTTGGCTTTTGCTTTGTGAGAGAAGCCAGAAGGTGAGAGTAGATGGTTTCCTCTCTAATTGAAGGCCTATGAGCCCATAATTAGTGGAGTACCACATAATTACCACATAAATACCACATAATTAGTGGTGCTCGGTCTTTGCTGTTTGTCATCTATGTTACCAATCCAGATGATAAGACCAGAAGACCATAGATATAAGAGCAGAATTAGGCCATTTGACCCATCGAGTCCGCTCCATCATTCAATCATGTCTGATCTTTTCTTCCCCTGCTCAGACCCACTTCCCGGCCTTCTCTCTGTAATCTTTGATGTCCTGTCCAATCTAGAACCTATCAATCTCTGCCTTAAGTACACACAATGACCTGGTCTCTGCAACTGCCTGTGATAATAAATTCCACAAACTCACCACCTTCTGGCTAAAGAAATTTCTCCGCATCTCTGTTTTAAATGGATGTTCCCCTATCCTGAGGCTTTGCCCCTTTGTCCTAGACTCTCCCACCATGGGAAACATCCTTTCCACATCTACTCTGCCTAGGCTTTTCAACGGTCGAAAGGGTTCAATGAGATCCCCCCTCATCCTTCTAAATCCCAATGGGTACTCAGGTGCTCAGGAAGCTTAATGGTCTGAGGGTGGATAAATCTCCTGGACCTGATGGAATGCACCCTCGGGTTCTGAAGGAAGTAGCTGGAGAGACTGCAGAGGCATTAACAATGATCTTTCAAGAATCAATAGATTCTAGCGTTGTACCAGATAACTATAAAATTGCAAATTTTACTCTACCGTTTAAGAAGGGTGGGAGGCATTAGAACGGAAACTATGGACCTGTTAGTCTGACATCAGTGGTTGGAAATTTGTTGGAATCGATAGTTAGGGATGAGATTATGGAGTAACTGGAGGCACATGACAAGATAGGGCAAAGCCAGCATTGTTTCCTGAAAGGAAAATCCCACCTGACTAACCTACTGCAATTTTTTGAGGAAACTACAGGCTAGGTAGACAAAGGAGATGCAGTGAATGTGATGTACTTGTATTTTCAGAAGGCCTTTGACAAGGTGCCGCACATGAGGCTGCTTAGCAAGATAAGAGCCCATGGAATTACAGGGAAGTTACTAGCATGGGTGGAGCATTAGCTGATCAGCAGAAAATAGAAAGTGAGAAAAAGGGGAACTAGCTGCTGGTTACCAGTGGAGTTCCACAGGGGTCGGTGTTGGGACCACTGCTTTTTACAATGTATGCCAGTGATTTGGACTATGGGATTAATAGATTTGCAGCTAAATTTGCTGATGAAACAAAGATAGGTGGAGGACCAGGTAGTTTTGAGGAAACAGAGAGACTGCAGAGAGACTTAGATAGTTTAGAGGAATGGGCAAAGAAGTGACAAATGAAATACAATGTTGGAAAGTGTATGGTCATGCACTTTGGTGGAAAAAATAAATGGACATGCTTTTAGATGGAGAGAGAATTCAAAATACAGAGATGCAAAGGGACTTGGGAGTCCTTATGCAGGATACCTTAAAGGTTAACCTTCAGGTTGAGGCAGTGGTGAAGAAGGCGAATGCAATGTTGGCATTCGTTTCTAAAGGTATAGAATATAAGAGGAAGGATGTGATGTTGAGGCTCTATAAGGCACTCGTGAGACTACACAGAGTATTGTGTGCAGTTTTGGGCTCCTTATTTTAGAAAGGTTATACTGATGTTGGAGAGGGTTCAGAGAAGATTCATGAGAATGATTCCAGGAGTGAAAAGGTTACCATATGAGGAACGTCTGGCAGCTCTTGGGCTGAATTCCCTGAAGTTCAGGAGAATGAGGGGGGGGATCTCACAGAAACGTTATGAATGTTAAAAGGCCTGAACAGATTAGATATGGCAAAGTTATTTCCCATGAAAGGGGAGTACAGGACAAGAAGGCATGACTTCAAGATTGAAGGATGTCCATTTAGAACAGAGATGCAGAGAAATTACTTTAGTCAGAGGGTGGTAAATCTGTGGAATTTGTTGCCATGAGTGGCTGTGGAAGCCAAGTCACTGGGTGAATTTAAGGCAGAGATAGATAGGTTCTTGATTAGCCAGGGCATTAAAGGGTATGGGGAGAAGGCAGGGGAGTGGGGATGACTGGAAGAATTGGGTCAGCCCATGATTGAATGGCAGAGCAGCCTCAATGGGCCAAATGGCCTACTTCTCCACCTATATGCTATGGTCTTATGGTACAGAAGCAGAGCTATCAAACGTTCCTTGTATGATAACCCTTTCATTCCTGGAATCATCCTTGTGAATCTCCACTAAACCCTCTCTTTTCTTCGATGGTGATCCCAAAACTGTTCGCAATACTCAAGGAAAAGCCTCACCAGTGCCTTATAAAACCTCAGCATCACATCCCTGCTCTTTTATTCAAAACCTCTTGAAATGAATGCTAACATGGCATTTGCCTTCCTCACCACTGACTCAACCTGCAAGTTAACCTTTAGGGTATCCTGCATAAGGGCTCCCAGGTCCCTTTGCTTCTCAAAGTTTTGGATTTTATCCCCATTTAGAAAATAGTTTGTTCATTTATTTCTTCTACCAATTTGCATAACCATGTATTTTCCATCAAGTCCTGCATTCAACCTGTTTCTTCAACACTACCTGCCCCTCCAACAACCTTCGTATCATCTGCAAACCTGGCAACAAAGCCATTTATTTCATCATCTAAATCATTTACATACTGCATTAAAAGAAGTGGTCCTAACACCAACACCTGCAGAACATCACTAGTCACTGGCAGCTAAGCAAAAAAGGATCTTTTTATTCCCACTCTCTGCCTCCTACCAATCAGCCAATGCTCCAACCATGCCAGTAACTTTTCTGTAATTGGCATGTGCTGTTAACTTGGTAAGCAGCCTCATGTATGGCACCTTGTCAAAGGTCTTTTGAAAATCCAAAATATACAACATCCACCTCAATCCCTTTATCCATACTACTACTACGTTGACTCTGGCCTAAGGGGCCAGCGTCGGGCACAATGATGGACTCTCCACTCCCACTCTCCTCATCAGTGTGTTCAGTTCATCTACATTAGCTGTGTCACTATCTTCTAGGAGCATGTTGACCATAGTCTTGGGAGGGTCCCAGGGTTCATCCTTCCATGCTTGGGCTCCCATCTGATGACTAGGCTGGCAGGTAGCTCAGGGTGGCGTAGACAGTGACCCGCTAGTTGCAGACTTCTCACCTCGATTTTAGTAGTGAGCATCGGTAGGTTGTCATAGAGCTCGATGTTCATCATGTGCTGTTGCCAACTCACTTCAAGAGCCATCTGGAGCATTCGTGTATAGCAACCATCTAGTGACTTTCTCATGGTCTTGGTGAGTGTCCACGTCTCGCATCTGTACATGAGAATTGACTCTATGACTACTATGAAGATCATCTTCTTGAGCCCTCTGGTCAGGTTCGACCTCCAGATTTCCTTCATGACATTCATAGCCCTCCACACAAGTGCCTTCCGTATCTTTATGTCCTTCTCCAAACTCATCATTTTTGACCCATGGTACTTGAAGTCTAAGACTTTCTTAAGGGTATCACTCTTTACAATCTTGAGAGTACCTTCATCACAGTTGATGCCATCTCCTCTGTACCTACTTCCAACCACCTTAAACTTAGGGTCCTCTTGTGGCAACCATTTCAGCCCTGAGAAAAAGCCTCTGACTATCCACACGATCAATGCCTCTCATCATCTTGTACACCTCTATCAGGTCACCTCTCATCCTCCTTCACTCCAACAAGAAAAGGCCAAGTTCTCTCAACCAATTCTCATAAGGCATGCTCCCCAATCCAGGCAACATTATTATCAACAAAAGATGTCAACAAAATAGAGAGAGTACAGAGGAGATTTACTAGAATGTTACCTGGGTTTCAGCACCTAAGTTACAGGGAAAGGTTGAACAAGTTAGGCCTTTATTCTTTGGAGCGTAGAAGGTTGAGGGGGGACTTGATAGAGGTACTTAAAAATATGAGGGGGTTAGATAGAGTTGATGTGGATAAGCTTTTTCCATTGAGAGTAGGGGAGATTCAAACAAGAGGACATAAGTTGAGAGGGGGCAAAAGTTTAGGGGTAACACGAGGGGGAATTTCTTTACTCAGAGAGTGGTAGCTGTGTGGAATGAGCTTCCAGTAGAAGTGGTAGAGGCAGGTTCAATATCGTCATTTAAAGAAAAATTGGATAGGTATATGGACAGGAAAGGAATGGAGGGTTATGGGCTGAGTGCGGGTCAGTAGGGCTAGGTGAGAGTAAGTGCTCGGCACGGATTAGAAGGGCCAAGATGGCCTGTTTCCGTGCTGTAATTGTAATATAGTTATATGGTTATAAAATGTCTCCACAGAATAAACCAGAGTTTACATTTTCATACCTTCATGGATCAGGAGAAAATATAAGTCATTTGCACTTACATTTACGTTTTCAAAAAACTTATGATGGGAAGAAGGGCTGATACATGACCTGCTCTTGCAGGAAGTAGCCATGGTGCCAAGATCCAGGTATATTTTGATCTACTTTGCAAGGTGTGTCAACAACATAAGTGGGAAATGAACAGATCAGGCAGCATCTGTGGAGACAGAAACAGGCTGAATGGCTTTGAAACTTACTTGGCTCTTCTGAAGTTTCAGTTGTTGGCCCATTGATGGAGTTACACCTGGTTTAGGATAATTACTTTACTTTATTGTCAACAAACAATTGATACCAGAGCATACAATCATCACAGTGATATTTGATTCTGCGCTTCGTGCTCCCTGAAGTGCAAATCAAAGTAAATATAATAAAAATTTAAATTATAAATCATAATTAGAAAATAGAAAAGGGAAAATAAGGTAGTGTAAGTCAGGTCCGGATATTTGGAAGGCCCAGATCCAGGTCAGGATTATTGTTGTTTCATGTTAATGGAGTGCACCAGAGACTGTTTAACATTATTCCATTTAAACAACTTTGCAGTTTCTCCATCTTTCAGTCCTATCTTCACAGGACTTAACTCAGGATTTGTTCATTTGTGGAGTGGTAATATTGTATTGTGATCTGAATCTCAAATATATATTCCCACTTTCTGTGGGATGAATGTTAAAGACGATCTTTGTCTGGACAAGTTAAGGTGATGTTTTTACTGGGAGTGGATGGGCTGATGTCCTGGGGGAAATTCTGACACTAACAAGTTCTGATAGATTAATCAGTAGCTTGGTAAAAGGTCATTGTTGGCAGGTGAGGAGTAAGCAGAATTAGTGGAGTTACTTGTATTGCTGAAATATTTTCAGTTAAGTAGTTTCCTCCATCCTGCCAAGACACGTTCAGGTACCTGCTCTTGAAAGCACCACAATTAAATGGACAATTCTGAAATACCAATAAGATCACACTGCCTTTAACACAAATTACTGCTTTCAGATTTTGAATAGACCTGCCATACATGTGAATTCTTGATCTCTGAATCTACCTCACCATGGCCCTAGCAAGTTACCTGCATTGCTTTTTCTTGGAGACTGCAACACTGTATTCTGCATTCTGTTAATGTGAGATTCTACACAAGCTGGAAATCCAAAGCAACACTCATTGTCAGCAACAACACACACAAAATGCTGGTGTTCTCCTTATAGATGCTGCCTGGCCTGCTGTATTACCAGCATTTTGTGTGTGTTGTTTGAATTTCCAGCATCTGCAGATTTCCTCGTGTTTACTCACTGTCAGCAGCTCAGACAGTGTCTATAGAAAAGAATAAACGTTCAATATTTTGGGCCAAGACTTTCATTGGTCCGAGGGCACTTGTGGCAGACTTCCCAGCAGGCATTTGTGGCAGACTTCCCAGCAGGCATTTGTGGCAGACTTCCCAGCAGGCACTTGTGGCAGACTTCCCAACAGGCACTTGTGGCAGACTTCCCAGCAGGCACTTGTGGCAGACTTCCCAACAGGCACTTGTGGCAGACTTCCCAGCAGGCACTTGTGGCAGACTTCCCAGCAGGCATTTGTGGCAGACTTCCCAGCAGGCATTTGTGGCAGACTTTCCAGCAGGCATTTGTGGCAGACTTCCCAGCAGGCACTTGTGGCAGACTTCCCAGCAGGCATTTGTGGCAGACTTCCCAGCAGGCATTTGTGGCAGACTTCCCAGCAGGCATTTGTGGCAGACTTTCCAGCAGGCACTTGTGGCAGACTTTCCAGCAGGCATTTGTGGCAGACTTCCCAGCAGGCATTTGTGGCAGACTTTCCAGCAGGCATTTGTGGCAGACTTCCCAGCAGGCATTTGCAGGAAAATAAAGAGATGAAGAAGTTCCGAAGTACTCCCTCATTTCCAGTCCTGATGAAGGGTCTTGGTCCAAACTGTTTACTGTTTATACATTTCCATAGATGCTCCCTGACCTGCAGAGTCACTCCAGCATTTTGAGTGGTAACCCAATAGACCAGTTCCACACCCTAGGGAGCAAACACGAGGAAATCTGCAGATGCTGGAAATTCAAACAACACACACACACACACACACACACAAAATGCTGGTAGAACACAGCAGGCCAGGCAGCATCAATAGGGAGAAGCGCTGTTGACGTTTCGGGCCGAGACCCTTCGTCAGGACTAACCGAAAGGAAAGGTAGTAAGAGATGAACTCCTCCAGCATTTTGAAGACCCAATGCAATGGTTCCCCATCATGGGGAACCTGCTGACCCTCTCCAGGTTCCCCTTGATTGGAAACTGCTGACCTGCTGAAATTCCTCCAGCATTTTGTATGTAATGACACAATAGACCAGTTCCCTAGTAAGGAGAACTTGCTGACCTGCAGAAATCCTCCAGCACTTTGTGTGTAATGACACAATAGACCGTTCCCCACCAGGGGCTAGTGTTGACCTGCAGAAATCCTCCAGCACTTTGTGTGTGTTGACCCAGTAGAACCATTCCCATCAAGGAGGATCTGCCTCCAGCATTTTCTGTGTGGTAACCCAATGGACCAGTACCCCTCTAAGGGGAAGCTGCTCACCTGCTGAATGCCTCAGCATTTTGTGTCTGGTGACCCTGAAGAACAGCTCCTCATTATAGGAATCTTGCTGACCTGCTGGCTTCCTCCAGCATTTTGAGTGTGGTGACCCAATGGAACAGTTCCCTATGTTGGGGAAACCTGCTGACCAGCTGCATTCCTCCAGCATTTCTGTATAGTGAACCAATAGAACAGTTCCCCATTAAAGGGAACATACTGACTTGCTGAATGCTTCCAGCATTTTGTGTGTAGTGACCCAAGGGGATCGTGCTGACCTGCTGTGTTACTCCAGCACTTTGTGTGTGTTGACCCAACAGTTCCCCATCATGGGGAACCCCCTGTCTACGGAGTTCCCACAGCACTTTGTGTGTATTGACCGAAAGGAACAAAATCCCATCATGGGGATCCTGCTCAAATTGCTGAGCGCCTCCAGAATTTTGAGTCTGGACCAATTCCTCACTAGAGGGAAACCTGCTGACTTGCTCAGTTCCTTTAGTACATTGTGCGTAGTGACACAATGGAGCTGTTCCCCATGAGGAGAACTGCCGACCTGCTGAGAGCCTGGATAAATGTGTGTATGGTGATGTAGTGAACCAGTTCCTCACCAAGGGGAACATGCTGACTTTCTCCAGCATTTGTTTGTGGTGATTTGCAATAAGTAATCCTGATGAACTGCTAAGCTCTCCATCATTCTGTGTGGTGAAACAATAGACCAGTTCCCATCACAAGGAAACCTGCTGAGTTCCTCCAGCATTTTGACTCAATGAAACAGTCCCCACCATAAGTAATCAGAATCAGAATCAGGTTTATTATCACCGGCATATGACATGAAATTTGTTAACTTAGCAGCAGCAGTTCAATGCAATATGTAAAATAATAACTAAAATAAAAATAATAATAACAATAAATAAGTCAGTTATGTGTTGCATATATTGAATTGATTTAATAACGTGCAAAAACAGAAATACTGTATATTAAAAAAGTGAGGTAGTGTCCAAGCATTCAATGTCCATTAGGGATCGGATGGCAGAGAAGAAACTGTTCCTGAATCACTGAATGTGTGCCTTCAGGCTTCTGTACCTCCTACCTGATGTTTACAGTGAGAAAAAGGCATGCCCTGTGTGCTGGAGATCTTTAATAATGGACGCTGCCTTTCTGAGGCACCGCTTCTTGAAGATGTCCTGGGTACTTTGTAGGCTAGTACCCAAGATGGAGCTGACTAGATTTACAACCCTCTGCAGCTTCTTTTGGTCCTGTGCAGTAGCTCCTCCATACCAGACAGTGATGCAGACTGTCAGAATGCTCTCCCTGTTACATCTATAGATGTTTTTGAGTGTATTTGTTGGCATGCCAAATCTATTCAAACTCCTAATAAAATATAGTCGCTGTCTTGCCTTCTTTATAACTACATCGATATGCTGGGACCAGGTTAGATCGTCAGAGATCTTGACACCCAGGAGCCTGAAACTGCTCACTCTCTCCCCTTCTGATCCCTCTATGAGGATTGATAGATAGATAGATAGATAGATAGATAGATAGATACTTTATTCATCCCCATGGGGAAATTCAACTTTTTTTCCAATGTCCCATATACTTGCTGTAGCAAAACTAATTACATACAATACTTAACTCAGTAAAAAATATGATATGCATCTAAATCACCGTCTCAAAAAGCATTAATAGCTTTAAAAAGTTCTTAAGTCCTGGAGGTAGAATTGTAAAGCCTAATGGCATTGGGGAGTATTGACCTCTTCATCCTGTCTGAGGAGCATTGCATCGATAGTAACCTGTCACTGAAACTGCTTCTCTGTCTCTGGATGGTGCTATGTAGAGGATGTTCAGAGTTATCCATAATTGACCGTAGCCTACTCAGCGCCCTTCGTTCAGCTACCGATGTTAAACTCTCCAGTACTTTGCCCACGACAGAGCCCGCCTTCCTTACCAGCTTATCAAGCCGTGAGGCGTCCCTCTTCTTAATGCTTCCTCCCCAACATGCCACCACAAAGAAGAGGGCACTCTCCACAACTGACCTATAGAACATCTTCAGCATCTCACTACAGACATTGAATGACGCCAACCTTCTTAGGAAGTACTTTCGACTCTGTGCCTTCCTGCACAAGGCATCTGTGTTGGCAGTCCAGTCAAGCTTCTCGTCTAACTGTATGTGCTCCTTCATCTTACCCTTCCTGAAGTCCACAATCAGCTCTTTCATCTTACTGATGATGAGTGCCAGGTTGTTGCTGTAGCACCACTCCACTAGTTGGCATATCACAATCCTGTACGCTCTCTCATCACCTCCTGAGATTCTACCAAAAATGGCTGGATCATCAGCAAATTTATAGATGGTATTTGAGCTATGCCTAGCCACACAGTCATGTGTATATAAAGAGCAAAGCAGTGGGCTAAGCACACACCCCTGGGGTACGCCAATGTTGATTGTCAGCAAGGAGGATATGTTATCACAATCCATACAGATTGTGGTCTTCTGGTTAGGAAATCGAGGGAGGTACAAAGGCCTAGGTTCTGCAGCTTCTCAATCAGGATTATGGAAATGATGATATTAGATGCTGAGTTGTAGTTGATGAATTGCATCCTGATGTAGGTGTTTGTGTTGTCCAGGTGGTCTAAAGCCATGTGGAGAGCCATTGAGATTGCGTCTGCCGTTGACCTGTTGTGGTGATAGGCAAATTCCAATGAGGCAGGAGTTCATTCTAGTCATAAACAACCTCTCAAAGCATTTCATCACTGTCAATGTGTTACCAGACGACCATCATTAAGGCACAGGCCTGATCAACTGCTGAGTTCCTCCAGCATTTTGTGCCTGAAGACCCAATGGACCAAATCGACACCGCAGGAAAACCTGCTGACCTCGCTGAATTCTTACATGATTTTCTGTGTGGTGACACAATAGACCAGTCCCCACCAAAGGAATCAAGCTGACCTGCTGACGTCCTTCAGAATTTTGAGTGTCGTGACAAAATTGCTGGAGGGAAAGTAGCTGATCTGCTGATTTTCTCCAGCATTCTGGGTGTGATATCACAATAGGCCAGTATCCTACCAAGGGGAAAATACTGACCTGCTGAGTTCCTCCAGCATTTCTTGTGTGGTAACCCAATGGAATAGTTCCCCACCATAAGCAATCCTGATGGACCACTGAGTTCCTCCAGCATTTCTTGTGGTGAACCAAAAGAAAAGTTTCCCATCTTGGGAAAGCTGCTGCCCTGCTGAGATCCTCAGCCATATTGTGTGTGGTGAACCAGAGGAACATATTCCTATCAGGGGAACCTGCTGGCCTGCTGAGATCCTCAGCCATATTGTGTGTGGTGAACCAGAGGAACATATTCCTATCAGGGGAACCTGCTGCCCTGCTGAGATCCTCAGCCATATTGTGTGTGGTGAACCAGAGGAACATATTCCTATCAGGGGAACCTGCTGCCCTGCTGAGATCCTCAGCCATATTGTGTGTGGTGAACCAGAGGAACATATTCCTATCAGGGGAACCTGCTGGCCTGCTGAGATCCTCAGCCATATTGTGTGTGGTGAACCAGAGGAACATATTCCTATCAGGGGAACCTGCTGGCCTGCTGAGATCCTCAGCCATATTGTGTGTGGTGAACCAGAGGAACATATTCCTATCAGGGGAACCTGCTGGCCTGCTGAGATCCTCAGCCATATTGTGTGTGGTGAACCAGAGGAACATATTCCTATCAGGGGAACCTGCTGGCCTGCTGAGATCCTCAGCCATATTGTGTGTGGTGAACCAGAGGAACATATTCCTATCAGGGGAACCTGCTGGCCTGCTGAGATCCTCAGCCATATTGTGTGTGGTGAACCAGAGGAACATATTCCTATCAGGGGAACCTGCTGGCCTGCTGAGATCCTCAGCCATATTGTGTGTGGTGAACCAGAGGAACATATTCCTATCAGGGGAACCTGCTGGCCTGCTGAGATCCTCAGCCATATTGTGTGTGGTGAACCAGAGGAACATATTCCTATCAGGGGAACCTGCTGACCTGCTGAGTGCTTCCAGAATTTTGTGTCTGGAGACCCAATGGACCAATTTCCCACCATATGTAAATGTGCTCTCCTGCTGAGTGTAGTGACCCAATGGAACTGTTGCCCATCTGGGGAACCTGCTGACTTTCTGAGAGCAGAGAGCATTTTGTGTGTGCTGACCCAAATGACAAGGTCCACATGAAGGAGAAATGGCTGACTTGCTGAGTTCCTCCAGTGCGTGTGTGTGGTGACCACTTCCCTACCAAGGAGAACCTGCTGAGTTTTCCAGCACTTTTGTGTGCTGACCCAATAGAACTGTTCCCCATCACGTTGAGCCTGGGGACCTGCTGAGTGCCTCCAGCATTCAGTGTGTTGATCCAATGGACGATTTACCCTTGATGGGGAACTCACTGACCTGCTGAGTTCCTCTAGCATTGTGTGTGTGCTGATGCAATGGAACTGTACCCATTATGGGAATCCTGCTGATTTAGAAACATAGAAAACCTACAGCACAATACAGGCCTTTTGGCCCACAAAGTTGTGCCGAACATGTCCCTACCTTAGAAATTACTAGGCTTACCCATAGCCCTCTATTGTTCTAAGCTCCATGTGCCTATCTAAAAGTCTCTTGAAAGACACTATCGTATCTGACTCCATCACCGTTGCCAGCAGCCCATTCCATGCACTCAACACTCTGAGTAAAAAACTTACCCCTGACATCTCCTCTGTGCTTACTCCCCAGCACCTTAAACCTGTGTCCACTTGTGGCAACCATTTCAGCCCTGGGAAAAAGCTTCTAACTATCCACATGATCAGTGCCTCTCATCATCTTATACACCTCTTATACATAACCATATAACAATTACAACACAGAAACAGGCCATCTCAGCCCTTCTAGCCCATGCTGAATGCTTACTCTCAACTAGTCCCACCTACCTGAACTCAGCCCATAACCCTCCATTCCTTTCCTGTGCATATACCTATCCAATTTTTTTTTTTAAATGACAAAATCAAACCTGCCTCTACCACTTCTACTGAAAGCTCGTTCCACACAGCTACCACTCTCTGAGTAAAGAAGTTCCCCCTCATGTTACCCCTAAACTTTTGCTCCTTAACTCTCAACTCATGTCTTCTTGTTTGAATCTCCCCTACTCTCAATGGAAAAAGCCTATCCACGTCAACTCTATTTATCCCCCTCATAATTTTAAATACCTCTATCAAGTCCCCCCTCAACCTTCTATGCTCCAAAGAATAAAGGCCTAACTTGTTCAACCTTTCTCTGTAACTTAGGTGCTGAAACCCAGGTAACATTCTAGTAAATCTTCTCTGTACTCTCTCTAGTTTGTTGACATCTTTCCTATAATTCGGTGACCAGAACTGTACACAATACTCCAAATTTGGCCTCACCAATGCCTTGTACAATTTTAACATTACATCCCAACTCCTATACTCAATGCTC
This sequence comes from Hemitrygon akajei, assembly GCF_048418815.1. Classification (NCBI taxonomy): domain Eukaryota; kingdom Metazoa; phylum Chordata; class Chondrichthyes; order Myliobatiformes; family Dasyatidae; genus Hemitrygon; species Hemitrygon akajei. The sequence goes on along the minus strand of NC_133125.1, from coordinate 189,103,514 downwards.
TGATTTATAAAGGCCAGCTTACCAAAAGCTTTCTTCACCACCCTATCCACATGTGATTCCACCTTCAGCGAACTATGCACCATTATTCCTAGATCACTCTGTTCTACTGTATTCCTCAATGCCCTACCATTTACCATGTATGTCCTATTTGGATTACTAAATCTACTTCATTATCCACAACACCACCTATTTTAGTATCATCTGCATACTTACTAATTCAATTTACCACCTCATCATCCAGATTATTAATATATATGACAAACACCATTGGACCCAGTACTGATCCCTGAGGCACACCACTAGTCACCGGCTTCCAACCTGACTGTTACGTACCCTGTAACTAGGTTAAAAAACCAGCAGAAATGGAATGATGCATTGGAGTCTGGTGGTACTGTAACTATAGGTGTTTATTAGTAAACTAAGTAATACAGCATCAAAAATGTAAATATACATATAAAACTGGTTAGCAATGATAAATACAGAAGTGTAGAAATAAGAATCAAAACCAAGCTCTATCAAAGTCTAGGGGTAAATGAATAGTTTTAAGATAATGCAGAGTTCAGTTCAGTTCAGTTTAAGTTGGGGTAGTTGCTGTTGTGACGTTGGAGAGAGAGAGAGCAAGCGAGATGGGAGCAGCTGGTGCAGGCAAACCTTCCGTTGTCTTCTTGTTCCATTGTACTGATGTGGTCATTCGGTTATGTCCCCTCCGTTCTCGGCTAGACCATTCTTCCGTGGTGGACTCGTCACTCTGACATGTGTGTGTACACAAGCCCCCACTGGTCCTGCCGTCACACTGTGAGCTTTGTGACCGATCTCCCGATTCGGTCCTCCAAGCCCCCACCTTCCTGTGGGTGCACAACACTCTTGCAGTGTCTCATGGCATGTCTGCTGGTGTCTCAGCAGACCCATCTTTTATCTCCCCAGCTGGGGTACCAGCCATCCATCAACTGATCATGTCCATGTCCATCAAACTGGCCACTCCCTCCTGGCATCACTCTGCTGTGTCAGCAGGGACCCACACAAACAGGCCAAATGTCCTTGGCGTTAAAGTCAACAATTAGCGAAGAAGTCATAATACTAAATCATCCATTTTAATCCTTCTCTCTTTTTCTCTCCCATCTGCAACAGGATGCCTCCCCCCCCCCCTCATCTCTCTCTCTCATTAGCAGCATAGTTCACAGGGAGGTCAACTCTGGACCCCATCTCCAACTAGTTTTCTCATCACACGTAACACCCCCACCCTTAAAAGAATTTTTACCGGGGGGGAAGAATTCAATAGTAAGGCACAATGCAGAGTCTAATATAATACAGAAGTAGTCATTAACTAACAGAGTAATACAGATATACTTTCAAATCTAACACCTAGATAAACAATCAGCAATTACATTGTCAGTCCCCTTTACATGTTGTATTTTAATATCAAATTCTTGTAACAACAGACTCCAATTAAATAACCGTCTATTTTTATTCTTCATGTTGGGCAAAAATACCAATGGGTTGTGATCGGTATAAACTATCAATGGCTTCTGAGCCGGACAAATGTAAACCTCAAAATGCTGTAACACCAGAATAAGTGACAGTAATTCTTTCTCTACAGTGGAATAATTTCTCTGGTGCACATTGAACTTCCTAGAGAAATAAGCTACTGGGTGTTCAATTTCATCCTTGTCTTTCTGCAGCAACACTGCCCTGCAGCTTCATCGCTAGCATCTGTTGCTAGGGAGAAGGGTTTCGAAAAGTCAGGTGCTTTTAACACAGGGTGGTGACACAGTATAGTTTTCAGACTCTCAAAGGCTTGTTGACAAGTGTCACTCCACACAAATTTCTTACTCTTTTGCAAGAGCTTAGTAAGAGGACAATATCCGCAAAGTTTTTACAAAAATTCCAATAGTACCCTACCATTCCCAAAAACCTTCTCAGTGCTCTCTTATCAGTCGGGATGGGAACTTGAGAAATAGCCTGTACTTTCACTGGCACAGGGGCCAGCTGCCCCTGTCCTGCCACATACCCCAGGTATGTGACCGTAGAATGGCTGAACTCACTTTCGGTGAGGTTCACTGTGAGATTTGCCTCAGACAGCCATTTAAACAGTTTTTCTACCAGCGTGCTTTCCTTCAAGGTCACTCTGTAGTGATGCTGCTTAATAGCCTGGCCTGAATTTACAATGACATCATGCATTGCACACGTGCATAGCCTTAGAATATCAGGGAATAAACCTTTATACTTGTCAATTAAGCTCTTCAGTTGTTTTGCTGCTTTGACTGCAAATGCTGAATTTTTCCATCAATATTTTCCAAAACATCGGACTTTCTGAGTCTTGTGAAAACTACAGGGTGTTCAGTAAAATGAATTGGTACTCCAGTACTAGACATGACAATCTCCTCCGTTGTCATAACAGTACTCACTGGTGCAGGGTAGGAGTCATAATAACCCTTAATCACATTTTCATTCTGGTCTGACCATTGCTCTCTCAGTAAGGTCAAAGGTGATACAATATGCTTAGCTCTCAACTCTTTAACTATCCCCTGGAACGTTCTCGATGTAAAGTTACTACCCTGGACAGATTGGATTCCTTTAGGTAGACCTACCAGTGTAGAAAATTTTATACATGCTTCTATCACAGTCTTGGCCTTGGTGTTCCAGAGGGGCACCATTCCATGACACAGCACACATGATGGTTAACAGATACTCTAGCTAGCTGCAGTCTTTGGCAATAGGCCCACACAATTCACTATGACCCTGGAAGATGGTTCACCAAGAACAGGTATCGGCCTAATTGGTATTGCTAGGATCACCTGATTAGGTTTTCCTGCACCCTGACAGGTATGACAAGCCCTGCACAAGTTCACAACATCCTTCCTTAAATTAGGCCAGTAGAATTCCTTCTCACTTCCATTTACTGTCTTTTCCACTTCGAGGTGTCCACCCAAAGACATATTATAAGCCACGTTTAAAATTTCAGCCCTGTAAACTTTCGGGACCTCCACTTGATGTTCAATCGCCCAGTCCTCATCTGCAAACCCAGTAGGTGGTCTCCACCTCCTCATCAATACCCCATCTTTCAGGTAATATCCTGCTGACCCTCTCCGAACCACCTCGTTTGTGAGAGCTGTCTCCTTTAACGCAGTAACTTCAGAATCTCTACCTTGCTCTGCTATAAATTCATCCTTTGACAAAGACAAGCCTTTCTCATCCTCCTTACTCGCCTGCTGTAACATGAAAGGTAGAAAAGTCTCTGACAAACTTCCATAAATTAAATTCCTGTCTCTGCTAACTGCGCCAGTATCTGTGCGTGGGTTGCCAGCCACGAGCTTGCTCGTTATTCGTTACATTGACTTGATTTCACCCTGGATAGGTGCCAATTTAATGTTTACCAAGCTCAACACCATCACTAAACTTATGAAAACCATGTTTACATTCTGGAAATTCCCAAATAAACTATTTAATGTGTTTCTTCGATTTTTACTTCGATTCATCACCATAGTAACACAGACATGTGGCCTCTCAAAACCAAAACAATCCTTTTTCTCTACATTGTCATCTTGAACAACAGTTCTCCGACCTTGGAGTGGTTTACTTTCAACTTCTAAAGTAGAGTTTAACAAGCTGACACATTCTTCAACAGACCATTGTTCTGCAGGCAGGGTCAAAGGTCGTGAAATCAGTCCAAGCTTCTCCAGTTCTTTATTTAAAAATCCAGACACAGCTCCTTCCTCACTACTGTCCATTAAATTCACATCACCAGCCTTCGTCACATCACTAACTTTTAGAACACCTTCTAACACAAGTGACTGAGAATCCTCACTTTCCACTGGTGCCAAGGTTAACCCCTTACTCACTGAACCAAGTCCATCTGACCCAAAAGAATTGCCTTCCTTTTTAACCAAGTCAGACACCTCAGGCCTCTCCTGAGTTTCAACACAAGGTTCAGTACCCTGTGAATCCACAGGTACCTCAACAACCTGAACACAAGCAAACGGGACATCTGCCTCTTCTAGTCTTTCAATACCAATCCCAAGTTCAAAATCCAAGTTCCCCTGATCCTCCCAGCTACTCTCTGGGAAGCTCCCATCCGGAGCAAACTCAACCGTGTGGGCCAACCCAGCAGACTCCCGCAAGGTAGTGGCATCCTTTTCATCTCGGAATGCCCTTACATCATTGGGAACACACTTCTTAAATTCATAAATTACAACCAACTCTTTCAAGCTATATACATCATCAATGTCAAACACTGGACCTCCCAGCTGCAATATTCTTTTCTAGCTCAAACTGCCTTTTTTATCTTTCCTTCTCTGCCTCCAGCTTTCTTATTCGGAGCTCATGCTCCCTTTTCCTTTCCTCCCACTCTCTTTCCTTTTCCTCTTTCTGGTTCTTCCCTCTGTCTTTCTACTTCCAACTGTTTTATTTGGAACTCATGTTCGTACTTCATTTTATCTGCCTGAAGCTGAACCTCAGCCTCTGTAAGTGTTTCACCCTCAACAAACAACTCCAACACCTCCTCCTCGAATTTCCCCTTGGCTACATAATGATGTGCTATTAACAGCTGTACCTGAGCCTTCCTCATGCAAGTAGTCACATTAATCTCTAACTTCCGAGCAATTCTCAGCAGTACATCCCTTTTAACCTTGTCCAGCCACTCAGGGGTTGGATCCGCCACAAACTTATTAACCTGAAACTCCACTTCTGCTGTTTGAATTTCTGGTTTCCCACACAACCAAAACAGATAAGGGAATGTACCCCAATCAATTCACTGGCCCACATATTTGGTTGGAGGACCGAATCGGGAGATCAGTCACAAAGCTCACAGTGTGATGGCAGGACCAGTGGGGGCTTGTGTGTGTGTCCACTCATGCCAGAGTGACGAATCCACCACGGAAGAACGGTCTAGCCGAGAACGGAGGGGACATACCCGAATGACCACATCAGTACAACGGAACAAGAAGACAACGGAAGGTTTGCCTGCTGCAGCTGCTCCCATCTCGCTCTCTCTCTCTCTCTCTCTCTCTCTCTCTCTCTCTCTCTCTCACTCTCTCTCTCCAACGTTACACCAGCAACTACCTCGACTTAAACTGAACTGAACTGAACTCTGCATTATCTTAAGACTATTCATTTACCCCTAGACTTTGATAGAGCTTGATTTTGATTCTTATTTCTACACTTCTGTATTTATCATTGCTAACCTGTTTTATATGTATATTTGCATTTTTGATACTGTATTACTTAGTTTACTAATAAACACCTATAGTTACAGTACCACCAGACTCCAACGCATCATTCCATTTCTGCTGGTTTTTTAACCTAGTTACGGGGTACATAACAAATTGGGGGCTCGTACGGGATTTGATAACCAAATATGTGGGCCGGTGAATTGATTGGGGTACATTCAGTTCAGTTTAAGTCGAGGTAGTTGCTGGTGTAACGTTGGAGAGAGAGAGAGAGAGAGAGAGAGAGAGAGAGAGAGAGCGAGATGGGAGCAGCTGGTGCAGGCAAACCTTCCGTCATCTTCTTGTTCCGTTGTACTGTTGTGGTCATTCGGTTATGACTCCTCCATTCTCAGCTAGACCGTTCTTCCGTGGTGGACTCGTCACTCTGGCGTGAGTGGACACACACACAAGCCCCCATCGGTCCTGCCGTCACACTGTGAGCTTTGTGACTGATCTCCCGATTCGGTCCTCCAAGCCCCCACCTTCCTGTGGGTGCACAACACTTTTGCAGTGTCTCGTGGCATGTCTGCCAATGTCTCAGCAGAACGGTCTTTTATCTCCCCAGCCGGGGTACCAGCCATCCATCAAATGATCATGTCCATGTCCATCAAACTGGCCACTCCCTCCTGTTTCAGCAGGCACCTGGCTGTGTCAGCAGGGACCCACACAAACAGGCCAAATGTCCTTGGCGTTAAAGTCAACAATTAATGAAGAAGCCATAATACTAAATCATCCATTTTAATCTTTGTCTCTCTCTCTCCCATCTGCAACAGGATGCCTCCCCCCCCCCTTCATCTCTCTCTCTCGTTAGCAGCATAGTTCACAGGGCAGTCAACTCTGGACCCCATCTCCAACTGGTTTTCTCATCACACATAACACTGACAAACAATTATCCACAACTACTCTCTAGCATCTCCCATCCAGCCACTGTTGAATCCATTTTACTACTTCAATATTAATACCTAACAATTGAACCTTCCTAACTAACCTTCCATGTGGAACCTTGTAAAATGCCTTACTGAAGTCCATATAGACAACATCCACTGCTTTACCCTCGTCAACTTTCCTAGTAACCTCTTCAAAAACTTCAATAAGATTTGTCAAATATGACCTTCCACGCACAAATCCATGTTGACTGTTCCTAATCAGACCCTGTCTATCCATGTAATTATATATACCATCTCTAAGAATACTTTCCATTAATTTACCCACCACTGATGTCAAACTTACAGGCCAATAATTGCTAAGTTAACTCTTAGAACCCTTTTTAAACAATGGAAACACATGAGTAATACGCCAATCCTCCAGCACCATCCCCATTTCTACTGACATTTCAGATATTTCTGTCAGAGCCCCTGCTATTTCTATGCTAACTTCCCTCAAGGTCCTAGGGAATATCCTGTAAGGACCCAGAGACTGATCCACTTTTATATTCTTTAAAAGCACCAGTACTTCCTCTTCTTTAATCATCATAGGTTCCAAAACTACCCTACTTGTTTCCCTTACCTTACACAATTCAATATCCTTCTCCTTAGTGAATACTGAAGAAAAGAAATTGTTCAAAATCTCCCCCATCTCTTTTGGCTCCACCCATAGCTGTCCACTCTGATTCTCTAAGAGACCAATTTTATCCCTCACTATCCTTTTGCTATTAATATAACTGTAGAAACCCTTTGGATTTATTTTCACTTTACTTGCCAAAGCAACCTCATATCTTCTTTTAGCTTTTCTAGTTTCTTTCTTAAGATTTATTTAATTCCTTAAGATTTCTTAAATAAATCTTAATTTTCTTAAGATTTCTTTAATTTCTTTCTTTTCGTTTGGAAAAGGAAGTCGGAGGATCAGAATGGGAGTGCGGCGGGAGCCATCTTGAATTTTTCTTATTCTCATCGGAGTTAAGAGAGGCGGGACTGCGCAGGCGTGTGATGGTGGGCAGTGAAGCGGGGAAGATTTAAAAAGGATACAGCCTTATACAGCGGGCAGCGTCGTTTGCGGGCAGAGGAGTGAGCCGGGAGCAGAGTGAAGGCTTAAGGGCTTGGGCTCAACGGGCTTAGGTGGAAGCGGGCAGGGCAAGGTAGGTTTAGGTTTCAGTTTTTCCTGTTATTTGAAGATAGGGGAAGTATGAGTGTGAGGGCAGCTTGTTGTTCTCGGTGTCGGATGTGGGATGTCCTGGAGTCTCCGAACCTCCCGGAAGTCCACATCTGCGCCAGGTGCGCCGAGCTGCAGCTCCTGAAGGACCGTGTCAGGGAACTGGAGCTGCAGCTCGATGACCTTCGCCTGGTCAGGGAGGGTGAGGAGGTGATAGAGAGGAGTTACAGGCAGGTGGTCACACTGGGGCCACGGGAGGCAGACAGGTGGGTCACAGTTAGGAGGGGGAAGAGGCAGGTACTAGAGAGTACCCCAGTGGCTGTACCCCTTGACAATAAGTACTCCTGTTTGAGTACTGTCGGGGGGGTACAGCCTACCTGGGGGAAGCAACAGTGGCTGTGCCTCTGGCACAGAGTCTGACCCTGTAGCTCAGAAGGGTAGGGAAAGGAAGAGGAAGGCAGTAGTAATAGGGGGCTCGATAGTTATGGGGTCAGATAGGCAATTCGGTGGACACGATCAGTAGACCCAGATGGTAGTTTGCCTTTCTGGTGCCAGGGTCCGGGATGTTTCTGATCGAATCCAAGATATCCTGAAGTGGGAGGGTGAGGAGCCAGAGGTCGTGGTACATATAGGTACCAATGACATAGGTAGGAAAAGAGAAGAGGTCCTGAAAGGAGAATATAGGGAGTTAGGAAGGCAGTTGAGAAGAAGGACCACAAAGGTAGAAATCTCAGGATTACTGCCTGTGCTACACAACAGTGAGAGTAGGAATGGAATGAGGTGGAGGATAAATGCGTGGCTGAGGGATTGGAGCAGGGATTCAAGTTTCTGGATCATTGGGACCTCTTTTGGGACAGGTGTGACCTGTACAAAAAGGACGGGTTACACTTGAATCCAAAGGGGACCAATATCCTGGCAGGGAGATTTGCTAAGGCTACTGGGGAGATTTTAAACTAGAATGGTTGGGGGGTGGGAATCAATTTGAAGAGACTAGTGGAGAGGAGGTTAGTTCACAAATAGAGAAAGCTAGTAGACAGTGTGTGAGGGAGGATAGGCAGGTGATAGAGAAGGGGAGCACTCAGACCGAAGATGTTGGGGAGAAGGAAGAAAAAGATAATAAAGTTGATAGCATCGTTAGGAATTAACAGAGAGGAAGAGGTGGAAAGTTTCTTAAATGAATCTATTTTAATGCTAGGAGCATTGTAAGAAAGGTGGGTGAGCTTAAAGCATGGATTGATACCTGGAAATATGATGTTGTAGCTATTAGTGAAACATGGTTGCAGGAGGGGTGTGATTGGCAACTAAATATTCCTGGATTTCATTGCTTCAGGTGTGATGGAATCGGAGGGACAAGAGGGGGAGGTGCTGCGTTGCTTGTCAGAGAAAATATTACAGCGGTGCTTTGGCAGGATAGATTAGAGGGCTCACCTAGGGAGACTATTTGGTTGGAATTGAGGAATGGGAAAGGTGTAGTAACACTTATAGGGGTGTATTATAGACCACCTAATGGGGAGTGAGAATTGGAGGAGCAAATTTGTAAGGAGATAGCAGATATTTGTCGTAAGCACAAGATTGCGATTGTGGGAGATTTTAATTTTCCACACAGACTGAGAAGCCCATACTGCAAAAGGCTGAATGGTTTGGAGTTTATAAAATGTGTGCAGGATAGTTTTTTGCAGCAATACATAGAGGCACCGACTAGAGAAGGGGCAGTGTTGGATCTCCTGTTAGGGAATGAGTTAGGTCAGGTGACGGACGTATGTGTTGGGGAGCACTTCGGGTCCAGTGATCACAATACCATTAGTTTCAATATAATTAAAGAGAAGGATAGGAATGGACCCAGGGTTGAGATTTTTGATTAGAGAAAGGCTAACTTTGAGGAGATGCAAAAGGACTTAGAAGGAGTGGATTGGGACAATTTGTTTTATGGAAAGGATGTAATAGTGAAATGGAGGTCATTTAAAGGTGAAACTTTGAGGGTACAGAATCTTTATGTTCCTGTTAGGTTGAAAGGAAAGGTTAAAAGTTTGAGAGCGCCATGGTTTTCAAGAGATATTGGAAACTTTGTTCGGAAAAAGAGGGAGATCTATAATAAGTATAGGCAGGATGAAGTAAATGAGGTGCTTGAGGAATATAAAGAATGTAACAAGGATCTTAAGAAAGAAATTAGAAAAGCTAAAAGAAGATACGAGTTTGCTTTGGCAATAAGGTGAAAATAAATCCGAAGGGTTTCTACAGTTATATTAGTAACAAAAGGATAGTCAGGGATAGAATTGGTCCCTTAGAGAATCAGAGTGGACAGCTATGTGTGGAGCCAAAAGAGATGGGGGAGATTTTGAACAATTTCTTTTCTTCTGTATTCACTAAGGAGAAGGATGTTGAATTGTGTAAGGTAAGAGAAACAAATAGGGAAGTTATGGAAACTATGACAATTAAAGAGGAGGAAGTACTGGCACTTTTAAGGAATATATAAGTGGATAAATCTCCAGATCCTGACAGGATATTCCCTAGGACCTTGAGGGTAGTTGGTGTAGAAATAGCAGGGGCTCTGACAGAAATATTTCAAATGTCATTAGAAACAGGGATAGTGCCAGAGGATTGGCATATTTCTCATGTGGTTCCATTGTTTAAAAAAGGTTCTAAGAGTAAACCTAGCAATTATAGGCCTGTAAGTTTGACGTCAGTGGTGGGTAAATTAATGGAAAGTATTCTTAGGGATGGTATATATAATTATCTGGGTAGACAGGGTCTGATTAGGAACAGTCAACATGGATTTGTACGTGGAAGGTCATGTTTGACAAATCTTATTGAATTTTTTGAAGAGGTTACTAGGAAAGTTGACGAGGGTAAAACAGTGGATGCTGTCTTTATGGACTTCAGTAAGGCCTTTGACAAGGTTCCGCACGGAAGGTTAGTTAGGAAGGTTCAATCGTTAGGTATTAATATTGAAGTAGTAAAATGGATTCAACAGTGGCTGGATGGGAGATGCCAGAGAGTAGAGGTGGATAACTGTTTCTCAGGTTGGAGGCCGGTGACTGGTGGTGTGCCTCAGGGATCTGTACTGGGTCCAATGTTGTTTATCATGTACATTAATGATCCGGATGATGGGGTGGTAAATTGGATTAGGAAGTATGTACATGATACTAAGATAGGTGGCATTGTGGATAATGAAATAGGTTTTCAAAGCTTGCAGATAGATTTAGGCCAGTTAGAAGAGTGGTCTGAATGATGGCAGATGGAGTTTAATGCTGATAAGTGTGAGGTGCTACATTTTGGTAGGAATAATCCAAATGGGACATACATGGTAAATGGTAGGGCATTGAAGAATGCAGTAGAACAGAGTGATCTAGGAATAATGGTGCATAGTTTGCTGAAGGTGGAATCTCATGTGGTTAGGATGGTGAAGATGCTGGCCTTTATAAATCAGAGCTTTGAGTATATGAGTTGGGATGTAATGTTAAAATTGTACAAGGCATTGGTAAGGCCGAATTTGGAGTATTGTGTACAGTTCTGGTCACCAAATTATAGGAAAGATATCAACAAAATAGAGAGAGTACAGAGAAGATTTACTAGAATGTTACCTGGGTTTCAGCACCTAAGTTATAGGGAAAGGCTGAATAAGTTAAGTCTTTATTCTTTGGAGCATAGAAGGTTGAGGACGGACTTGATAGAGGTATTTAAAATAATGAGGGGGATAGATCGAGTTGACGTGGATAGGCTTTTTCCATTAAGACTAGGGGAGATTCAAACAAGAGGACATGAGTTGAGAATTAGGGGGCAAAAGTTTAAGGGTAACATGAGGGGGAATTTCTTTACTCAGAGGGTGGTAGCTGTGTGGAATGAGCTTCCAGTAGAAGTGGTAGAGGCAGGTTTGATATTGTCATTTAAAGTAAAATTGGATAGGTATATGGACAGGAAAGGAATGGAAGGTTATGGGCTGAGTGCGGGCCAGTGGGACTAAGTGAGTAAGCGTCGGCACGGACTAGAAGGTCCGAGATGGCTTGTTTCCATGCTGTAATTGTTATATGGTTATAAGATTCTTTTTACATTCTTTATATTCCTCGAGCACCTCATTTAATCCATGCTGCCTATATTTATTGTAGATCTCTCTCTTTTTCCGAACCAAGTTTCCAATATCCCTTGTTCCTCCAGCAATTTGTGTGCGGTGACCCAATGTACCAATTGCCCATCAAAGGGAACATGCCAACCTGCTGAGTTCCTCCAGCAGTTTATGTGTGGTACACAATGGAACAGTTCGCTATCATAGGGAAACCTGCTGACCAGCTGAGTACCTCCTGCATTTTCTATGTAGTAACACAATAGAAGAGTTCCCCATTATGGAGAACATGCTGGCTTACTGACTCCTTCCAGCATTTTTTGTGTCTGGTGACCCAATAGACCAGTTCCCCATCGACGCAAACTGCGTCGCACCGCCATCTTGAAGAAATCTGCTGGGTTCCTCATGCATTTTGTGTGTACTGACCCCATAATTCAGTTTCCCAATATGGGGATGGTTTTTACTTGCTGAGTGCCTTCAGCGTTCTGTGTGGGTGACCCTAATGGAACAGTTTCCCTTCATGGGGCACCTACTGAACTGCTGAGAGCCTCCAGTATTTTGTGTGAGATGACTCAGTAGACCCAGTCCCCTCCAAGGAAAACCTGCTGAGCTCATGAGTTCATCCAGCATTTTGTATGGGGAAACTAATGGATCAGTTCTACATTGCAGGAAAACCTGCTGACCAGATGAGGCCCAACACCAATTTGTGTGTGATGACCCAAAAGAACTGTTTCCCATTTTGGAAAAGCTGTTGACGTGCTCAGATCTTCCAGCATTTTGTGTGTGGTGACCTGATGGAACAGTTCCTATCGAAAGAGAACCTGCTGACCTGCTGAGCTCCCCCAGCATTTTCTGTCTGGTGACCCCAAAAAAGGACCCCTTTGTGGGGTAATTGCACACCTGCTGAGCTCCTCCAACAATTTGTGTGTTATGATCCAAATAGATCGGTTCCCCACCATGGGGAGCTCACTGATCTGCTGAGTTCCACCAGCATTTTGTGTGTGGTGACCCAATACAATAGCTCCCCACCATGGGGAATCTTCTGACCTGCTGAGTGCCTCCAGCATTTTGTTTCTCTTGACCTAATAGAACAGTTCCTCATTATGGGTAACATGCTGACCTGCTGAGTTCCTCCAGCATTTTGGGTTTGGTGACCCAGTTAAACAGTTCCTCTCTTTGGGGAATGTGATGTTCGTTCGTTCGTTCGTCCTTCGGAGTCGAAGACAACCACAACTTCTGTCAGGTGGAGGGTTTGTGACTGTGGGTCCAGAGGTGACTGGTGAGGCCAATCCGGGCCCTGAAAGCTCGCCCACATGTGGGACACATGAGGGTAGGTGCTGCAGTGGAAGTGGAGGTAGCTCGAGCCTTGCGCACGGCGCGTTTCCTCTGAGCCTCTGCGGTGCGTCTGATTTCTGCTGCATACGCTCCTTTAGTGGTCCTGCTCCACCAGGTTGGGCAGTCCAGAGCAAGCAATTCCCAGCTACTGGGATTGATGTTGAGGTTTTTGAGGGACACTTTGAGGCAGTCTTTGAAATGTTTCTTCTGCCCTCCAAATGAGCGCTTGCCCTGGCTCAGCTCTCCATACAGTAGCTGTTTTGGTAGTCGACTGTCAGACATCCTGACGACATGGCCAGCCCATCTGGCTTGGGCTTTCTGTAGGAGGGTGTAGACGCTGTGGGTGCTAGCCTGCTCCAGGACCTCCGTGTCTGGGACTTTGTCCTGCCATCGTACATGGAGAAGTCTGCGGAGGCAGCTCAAGTGGAAGTGGTTGAGCTGTTTAGCATTTCTGCTGTAGACAGTCCAGGTCTCGCTGGCATAGAGGAGGGTGGTGAGAACCACTGCTCAGTAGACCTTCAGCTTGGTGGTAAGGCTGAGTCCTCTCTGCTCCCATACATTCTCACGGAGTCTCCCAAAGACAGCACTGGCTTTGGCAATTCTGTTGCTGATCTCTGCATCTATGTTCACCGCTCGTGATAGAGTACTGCCCAGATAAGTAAAGCTATCGACTGCCAGTAGCTTCTGCCCCTTTACTGTGATGTGTGGTTCCTGGTAGGGCTTTCCGGGTGCGGGCTGGTACATAACTTCAGTCTTTTTGGTGCTGATTGTAAGTCCAAAGTTGTCACAGGCTCGTGAGAAGCAGTCCATTTCTCGCTGCATCTTCTGCTCTGTGCTGGTGTTGAGGGCGCAATCATCAGCAAATAAGAGGTCTCTGACGACGGTCAGAGACGGAATGTGCTGACTTGCTGAGGCCTCAAGCACTTTCTGTGTGGTGACCCAATGGAACAGTCCCTATTATAGGGAACCTGTTGACCTACTGAACACCCCTAGCATTTTGTGGCTGGTGACCTAGACGAACAATACCCCATTATGGGGAACCTGTTGACCTGCTGAGCACCCCTAGCATTTAGTGGCTGGTGACCTAAACGAACAATACCCCATTATGGGGAACCTGTGGAATTACTCCAGCATTTTGTGTTGGGTGACACAAAGAACCACTTCCCTACCAATGGAAACCTGCTGACCTACTGGGTGGATCCAGTATTTTGTCTGTGGAGACCCAATGGACCATTTCCCCACCATAGGGAAACCACTGCCCAGCTGTGTTCCTTCAGTATTTTATGTGCAGTGACCCACTGGGACTGTTCCCCATTACGAGGTACTTGCTGACCTATTAAGTGCCATCAGGATTTCTGTGCCATGACCCAATGGACCACATCCACTCGAAAGTGAATTTGCTGACATACTGAATTCCTCCAACGTTTCTGTGTGGTGACCCAAAAGAACAGTTCCTAACTATGAGGAACCTGCTGAGTTGCTGAGTTCCTCCAGCATTTCTTGTGTTGTGACCCAAATGGACCAGATCCCCACCAAGGGAACCTGCTGACCTGTTGGATGCTTTCAGCATTTTATGTGTGTTGACCCATTCAGACAGTTCCCTATTATGGAAAACACACTGACCTGCGAAGTTCCTCCAGCATTTTGTGTGTGGTGACCCAGTGGAACAGTTCCCCATCAAGAGGAACCTGCTGACCTACTGAGAGCCTCCTGCATTTTAGAAACATAGAAACATAGAAAATAGGTGCAGGAGTAGGTCATTCAGCCCTTCGAACCTGCACCGCCATTCAGTATGATCATGGCTGATCATCCAACTCAGAACCCTGTACCTGCTTTCTCTCCATACCCCCTGATCCCTTTAGCCACAAGGGCCATATCTAACTCCCTCTTAAATATAGCCAATGAACCGGCCTAAACTGTTTCCTGTGGCAGTGAATTCCACAGATTCACCACTCTCTGTGTGAAGAAGTTTTTCCTCATCTCGGTCCTAAAAGGCTTCCCCTTTATCCTTAAACTGTAACCCCTCATTCTGGACTTCCCCAACATCGGAAACAATCTTCCTGCATCTAGCCTGTCCAATCCCTTTAGAATTTTATACGTTTCAATAAGATCCCCCCTCAATCTTCTAAATTCCAGTGAGTATAAGCCTAGTCGATTCAGTCTTTCTTCATATGAAAGTCCTGCCATCCCAGGAATTAATCTGGTGAACCTTCTTTGTACTCCCTCTATGGCAAGAATGTCTTTCCTCAGATTAGGGGACCAAAACTGCACACAATATTCTAGGTGCGGTCTCACCAAGGCCTTGTACAACTGCAGTAGAATGTCCCTGCTCCTGTACTCAAATCCTTTTGCTATGAATGCATTTGCCTTTTTCACCGCCTGTTGTACCTGCATGCCAACCTTCAATGACTGGTGTACAATGACACCCAGGTCTCGTAGCACCTCCCCTTTTCCTAATCGGCCACCATTCAGATAATAATCTGTTTTCCTGTTCTTGCAACCAAAGTGGATAACATTTATCCGCATTACATTTATCCACATTAAATTGCATCTGCCATGAATTTGTCCACTCACCTAACCTATCCAAGTCACCCTGCATCCTCTTAGCATCCTCCTCACAGCTAACACTGCCACCCAGCTTCGTGTCATCCGCAAACTTGGAGATGCTGCATTTAATTCCCTCGTCTAAATCATTAATACATATTGTAAACAACTGGAGTCTCAGCACTGAGCCTTGCGGTACCCCACTAGTCACTGCCTGCCATTCTGAAAAGGTCCCGTTTACTCCCACTCTTTGCTTCCTGTCTGCCAACCAATTCTCTATCCACTTCAATACCACAACCCCAATACCGTGTGCTTTAGGTTTGCACACTAATCTCCTGTGTGGGACCTTGTCAAAAGCCTTTTGAAAATCTAAATATACCACATCCACTGGCTCTCCCCTATCCACTCTACTAGTTACATCTTCAAAAAATTCTATAAGATTCGTCAGACATGATTTTCCTTTCACAAATCCATGCTGACTTTGTCCGATGATTTCACCTCTTTCCAAATGTGCTGTTATCACATCTTTGATAACCAACTCTAGCATTTTCCCCACCACCGATGTCAGACTCACTGGTCTATAATTCCCCGGTTTTTCTCTCCCTCCTTTTTTAAAAAGTGGGGTTACATTAGCCACCCTCCAATCCTCAGGAACTAATCCAGAATCTAAGGAGTTTTGAAAAATTATCACTAATGCATCCACTATTTCTTGGGCTACTTCCTTAAGCACTCTGGGATGCAGACCATCTGGCCCTGGGGATTTATCCGCTTTTAATCCCTTCAATTTACCTAACACCACTTCCCTACTTACATGAATTTCCCTCAGTTCCGCCATCTCACTAGACCCTGGGTCCCCTACTATTTCCGGAAGATTATTTATGTCCTCCTTAGTGAGGACAGAACCAAAGTAGTTATTCAATTGGTCTGCCATATCCTTTTTCCCTATGATCAATTCACCTGTTTCTGACTGTGTCTTGACCAATCTTTTTCTTTTCACATATCTATAAAAGCTTTTACAGTCAGTTTTTATGTTCCCTGCCAGCTTTCTCTCATAATCTTTTTTCCCTTTCCTAATTAAGCCCTTTGTCCTCCTCTGCTGGTCTCTGAATTTCTCCCAGTCCTCAGGTGTGCCGCTTTTTCTGGCTAATTTATATGTTTCTTCTTTGGACTTGATACTATCCCTAATCCCCTTGTCAGCCATGGGTGTGCTACCTTCCCTGGTTTATTCTTTTGCCAAACTGGGATGAACAATTGTTGTAGTTCATCCATGTGATCTTTAAATGCTTGCCATTGCATATCCACCATCAATCCTTTAAGTATCATTTGCCAGTCTATCTTAGCTAATTCACGTCTCATACCTTCAAAGTTACCCTTCTTTAAGTTCAGAACCTTTGTTTCTGAATTAACTATGTCATTCTCCATCTCAGTGAAGAATTCCACCATATTATGGTCACTCTTACCCAAGGGGCCTCGCATGACAAGATTGCTAACTAACCCTTCCTCATTGCTCAATACCCAATCTAGAATGGCCTGCTCTCTAGTTGGTTCCTCGACATGTTGGTTCAGAAAACCATCCCGCATACAATAGACAATAGGTGCAGAAGTAGACCATTCGGCCCTTCGAGCCTGCACCGCCACTTTGAGATCATGGCTGATCATCTACTATTAATACCCGGTTCCTGCCTTGTCCCCATATCCCTTGATTCCCCTATCCATAAGATACCTATCTAGCTCCTTCTTGAAAGCATCCAGAGAATTGGCCTCCACTACCTTCCGAGGCAGTGCATTCCAGACCCCCACAACTCTCTGGGAGAAGAAGTTTTTCCTTAACTCTGTCCTAAATGACCTACCCCTTATTCTCAAACCATGCCCTCTGGTACTGGACTCTCCCAGCATTTGGAACATATTTCCTGCCTCTGTCTTGTCCAATCCCTTAATAATCTTATATGTTTCAATCAGAACCCCTCTCAATCTCCTTAATTCCAACGTGCACAAGTCCAGTCTCTCTAACCTCTCTGCGTAAGACAGTCCAGACATCCCAGGAATTAACCTCGTGAATCTATGCTGCACTCCCTCTACAGCCAGGATGTCCTTAACCCTGGAGACCAAAACTGTACATAATACTCCAGGTGTGGTCTCACCAGGGCTCTGTACAAATGCAAGAGGATTTCCTTGCTCTTGTACTCAACTCCCTTTGTAATAAAGGCCAACATTCCATTAGCCTTCTTCACTGCCTGCTGCACTTGCTCATTCACCTTCAGTGACTGATGAACAAGGACTCCTAGATCTCTTTGTATTTCTCCCTTACCTAACTCTACACCGTTCAGATAATAATCTGCCTTCCTGTTCTTACTCGCATTAGTTCCAAGAAATCCTCTTCCTCAGCACCCTTACCAATTTGGTTCACCCAATCTATATGTAGATTGAAGTCACCCATTATAACTACTGTTCCTTTATTGCACGCATTTCTAATTTCCTGTTTAATGCCATCCCCAACCTCACTACTACTGTTAGATGGCCTGTACACAACTCCCACCAGCGTTTTCTGCCCCTTAGTGTTATGCAGCTCTACCCATATCGATTCCACATCCTCCAGGCTAATGTCCTGCCTTTCTATTGAGTTAATCTCCTCTCTAACCAGCAATGCTACCCCACCTCCTTTTCTTTCCTGTCTATCCCTCCTGAATATTGAATATCCCTGGATGTTGAGCTCCCATCCTTGGTCACCTTGGAGCCATGTCTCTGTGATCCCAACTATATCATATTCATTAATAACTATCTGCACATTCAATTCATCCACCTTGTTACGAATAACTCTACCTAGAGTTGAGATTTTTGATTGGAGAAAGGCTAACTTTGAGGAGATGCGAAGGGATTTAGAGAGAGTGGATTGGGACAATTTGTTTTATGAGAAGGATGTAATAGAGAAATGAAGGTCATTTAAGGGTGAAATTATGAGGGTACAGAATCTTTATGTTCCTGTTAGGCTGAAAGGAAAGGTTAAAGGTTTGAAAGCGCCATGGTTTTCAAGGGATATTAGAAACTTGGTTCAGAAAAAGAGGGATGTCTACAATAGATATAGGCAGCATGGAGTAAAGAAATTGCTCGAGGAATATAAAGAATGTAAAAGGAATCTTAAGAAAGAGATTAGAAAAGCTAAAAGAAGATACGAGTTTGGTTTGGCAAATAAGGTGGAAGTAAATCCGAAAGGTTTCTACAGTTATATTAAAAGCAAGAGGATAGTGAGGGATAAAATTGGTCCCTTAGAGAATCAGGGTGGTCAGCTATGTGTGGAGCCGAGGGAGATGGGAGAGATTTTGAACGATTTCTTCTCTTCGGTATTCACTAAGGAGAAGGATATTGAATTGTGTAAGGCATGGGAAACAAGTAAGGAAGTTATGGAACCTATGACAATTAAAGAGGTGGAAGTAATGGCACTTTTAAGAAATTTAAAAGTGGATAAATCTCCTGGTCCTGACAGGATATTCCCCAGGACCTTGAGGGAAGTTTGTGTGGAGATAGCAGGAGCTCTGACGGAGATCTTTCAGATGTCATTATAAACGGGGATTGTGCCGGAGGATTGGCGTATTGCTCATGTGGTTCCATTGTTTAAAAAGGGTTCTAGAAGTAAGCCTAGCAATTATAGACCTGTCAGTTTGACATCAGTGGTGGGTAAATTAATGGAAAGTATTCTTAGAAATAGTATTTATAATTATCTGGATAGACAGGATCTGATTAGGAGTAGCCAGCATGGATTTGTGCATGGAAGGTCATGTTTGACAAACCTTACTGAATTTTTTGAAGAAGTTACGAGGAATGTTGACGAGGGTAAAGCAGTGGATGTAGTCTATATGGACTTCAGCAAGGCCTTTGACAAAGTTCCACATGGAAGGTTAGTTAAGAAGGTTTAGTCGTTAGGTATTAATGCTGGAGTAATAAAATGGATTCAACAGTGGCTAGATGGGAGATGCCAGAGAGTAGTGGTGGATAATTGTTTATCGGGATGGAGGCCAGTGACTAGCGGGGTGCCTCAGGGATCTGTTTTGGGCCCAATGTTGTTTGTAATATACATAAATGATCTGGATGATGGGGTCGTAAATTGGATTAGTAAGTATGCTGATGATACTAAGGTAGGAGGTGTTGTGGATAATGAGGAGGGTTTTCAAAGCTTGCAGGGAGATTTATGCCGGTTAGAAGAATGGGCTGAACTTTGGCAGATGGAGTTTAATGCTGAGAAGTGTGAGGTTCTACATTTTGGCAGGAATAATCCAAATAGAATATACAGGGTAAATGGTAGGGCATTGAGGAATGCAGTGGAACAGAGAGATCTAGGAATAACAGTGCATAGTTCCCTGAAGGTGGAGTCTCATGTAGATAGGGTGGTGAAGAAGGCTTTTGGAACGCTGGCCTTTATAAATCAGAGCATTGAGTACAGAAGTTGGGATGTAATGTTAAAATTGTACAAGGCATTGATAGGGCCAAATTTGGAATATTGTGTACAGTTCTGGTCACCGAATTATAGGAAAGATATCAATAAATTAGAGAGAGTGCAGAGACGATTTACTAGGATGTTACCTGGGTTTCAGCACTTAAGTTACAGAGAAAGGTTGAACAAGTTAGGTCTCTATTCAGTGGAGTGTAGAAGGTTGAGGGGGGATTTGATCGAGGTATTTAAAATGTTGAGAGGGATAGATAGAGTTGACGTGAATAGGCTGTTTCCATTGAGAGTAGGGGAGATTCAAACGAGAGGACATGATTTGAGAGTTAGGGGGCAAAAGTTTAAGGGAAACACGAGGGGGTATTTCTTTACTCAGAGAGTGATAGCTGTGTGGAATGAGCTTCTTGTAGAAGTAGTAGAGGCCAGTTCAGTTGTGTCATTTAAGGTAAAATTGGATAGGTATATGGACAGGAAAGGAGTGGAGGGTTATGGGCTGAGTGCGGGTAGGTGGGACTAGGTGAGATTAAGAGTTCGGCACGGACTAGGAGGGCTGAGATGGTCGGTTCGATTGTTATATGGTTATATGAATGCTCCTCGCATTGACACACAAAGCCTTCAGGCCTGTTTTTACAACACTCTTAGCCCTTATACAATTACGTTGAAAAGTGGCCCTTTTTGCTTTTTGCTCTGGATTTGCCTGCCTGCCACTTTTACTTTTCACCTTACTACTTTTTGCTTCTACCCTCATTTTATACCCCTCTGTCTCTCTGCACTTGTTCCCATCCCCCTGCCACATTAGTTTAAAGCCTCCTGAACAGCAGTAGCAAACGCTCCCCCTAGGTCATTGGTTCCAGTCCAACCCAGGTGCAAACTGTCCTGTTTATACCGGTCCCACCTCCCCCAGAACTGGTTCCAATGCCCCAGAAATTTGAATCCTTCCCCCTTGCACCATTTTTCAAGCCACGTATTCATCTGAAATATCCTCCTATTTCTACTCTGACTAGCACGTGGCACTTTTTGTGTGGGAACCAAATGGTACAGATTCCCACCATAAAGAAACATAATGAAATGCTGATATTCTCTAGAATTTTGTATGTGTGACCCAATGAACCAGCTCCCCGTCTTCGGGAAACCTGATGACCAGCTGAGGTCCCACAGCATTTTGTGTCTGGTAACCCAAAAAAACAGAGTCCCATCTTTGGAAACCTGATGATCTTCTGAGTTCCACCAATATTCTGAGTGTTGTGCCCAAAAGAACAGTTCCCCCACCAAGAGGAATTTGCTGATCTGCTGATTTCCTCCAGTATTTTGAATTGCTAGGTGTGAGAGCACACAAGCTAAGGATTTTCATTGTATCTCTGATATTCTGCTCATAAGATACTAATAGCAATCATTCCCCAGAGCCTCATCTCACAGACTCTGATCTACGAGGTCCTGGGAAGAAGGGTGGACAGAGATAGGCTTTAGGAGAGAAGAAGATGTGGAAATCAGCAGAGGTTTAGATGGGTGGTTCCCAAGAGTGCCAGTGATGGGGTAATTGAATGTGGGGAAGTGAGGCGAGACTGGAACTGTGCAAAAATCCTAGGGTGGTGGGGCTTTAACAGAAGGAGAGGGATATTGATGGGAAGTGTTGCTAACAGTGGCATCAGTGACACTCACTCGCTCCTGTAACCTGTTCACTGATCACAGTCTGACAGAATTACTTGGTGTCTCATCAAATCCTTGGTAAGGTCAACTGGATAGTGTTAGACCTTTCTTGGACTGAGGGTGTGACCAGCAGAGATTCCAGTCATTAAAACCATTTTATCTGCCACAGAAAACATGAAAATGATGTCTGAAAGAAGCAAGTACTGATCAGAACGATATCCCAATTGTTCCACAGAATCTATCCAAGAGCTAACATCCTAATATTTCCAGACATAATATTATCACTCCAAAAAACAAAGTCAGAACTGTCCCAGAAGGAATATCCTTACTGACTCCAAGATATCGTAAATGCCCAAACAGACTGTCCTATGGGCATAGCCTGTCTGTGAGACACAGAAGACACAGGGATGTCCCTGAATGTCCCATAGAGAATATCCCAGATGCTTAGTCAGTTGCAGGAATTCCTTCGCAGTCACATCCATTGTGAAATGTGACTTGAACTGTGCAGTCTGAATTTGACTTGTTTGTAAGGTAATTTTATCTGCACTTACCTGTTGAATTCAGCAGGGTATCAGAATCAGGAAGAGTAAGAGAGGGAGAGGAGGGGAGAAGAGGGGAGGGGAGGGGAGGGGAGAGGAGGGGAGAGGAGGGGCCACAGTTCCTTATGTTATATAACTCTCTCGTTTTGCATCATTCTCAATCATACACACTCTGTGTGCTCTCTGCCAAGCTGCCGATCAATAAAATGGCACTCAAACCCATTGAAGACTGGTCTGTGGTAAGGAATGTAGCTTTGCAAAGTGTGTCTGTAATCAGTTAATGTGTTTTAATAAGAATGTGATCTGAGGCATTGAATCAAAGGTTCTGGGACATTTCCTTTACAGAGAAGGGCAGTGTTGGACAAGCAGGCAGAATGGGCAGTCCATGGTGGGCGAAATGACAATCTACACACAGGAAGGAAAGAGAGGGGAGGCATGTAATCTCTGTGTAATGCTGATATAGGATAGTCGATCTGCGGGGTCATAGTACAGTAGTGGTCTGAGAGATGTTGTCCTCTTTTGCAGAAAGCTCCATTCACCAAGCGGTTCTCACAACCATTGAAGGAAAACATGATGATCATGGTGTGTGGAACGATACCGACTACTGCCAATCAGTAAGCATCTCTTCACTTTACTGGCTCACAATATGTGGCAATGAGACTAACTTCTCTCTCACTATACCTGCATGTTGTGCTTGTCTGTCTGCGCTCTGTACTGGGTCACCCCTCCTGATTTTATCAGCTCTGTAAGATAACTCGGCAACATCATCAGCTGCATTACTGTCACGTACCGATAAACTGTGAAAAACTTGTCTTGCAAACTGTTCATGCAGAACAAATCATTACACTGAGGTAGAACAAGAGAAAACAATAATGCAGAATAAAGTGTAACAGGTACAGAGAAAGTGCAGTACAGGTGAACAATAACGTGGGAGATCATAATGATGTAGATTCATAATGACTTCATCTTTTTGTACTGGAGGGTAGAAGCTGTTCTCCAGCCCCAGGGATATGTGCTTTCAGGCTTTTGTATCATCTGCCCAGTGGGAGAGAAGAGAGAATGTCTGGGGTAGGTGGGGTATTTGATTATGCTACTTTCTTGATGGAGAGAGAGGGAGACAGAGAGGGAGAGAATGGGGGAGAGGGAGAGAGAGAGAGATAGGCAGACAGACAGAGCAGAAGAGAGATGTAGGGGAGAGAGAGGGAGACAAGGGATTAAAAAAGAGAGAGAGGAAGAGAGCCATATAGGGAGAGCATGACAGAAATAGAGGGAAAGGGGAAAAGGGATAAACACAGAGAGAGACGGAGGTAAAGGGAGAGGGGGGAGAGAAAGGGAGAAAGGGGAGTGGGAGAGAGAGAGGGGGAGAGAGAAAGAGAGTGAGAGCATGAGAGGAAGAAAGTGGGAGAGACGGAGGGGGAGACAGGAGGAGGGAGAGGGGGAGTGAGAGAGAGCGAGAGAGTGAGGGGAGGAGAGGGAAAGAGAGGACAGAGGGGAGAGAAATGGAAAGAGGGAGGGAGAGAGAGAAAAGGGAATGTTTATAGAAGGGAAGGACAATGAGCAATTGGAGCACAATAATAACTCTTCAAGCTCAGGAGTAATTCCTTCAATAACTCTGAACCGACAGTCAACTCTCTAGCTCCAAGGCTGATCAGTGCTCTGGGCTGGGTTGAGTTCTACGGGACTGCTCGGTTACACTGTGGTATTCATATCTCCTTCTTTCTCTCTCACATTCTTCCCTCCCCCACTCTCTCACTCACTCCTCCTTCCATCTCTCCCCTCTCTCTCTCACTCTATCCAACTCTCTCTGTCACCTTCATCTCTACCCCCTCCCTTCTTCTTCCTGCTCTCTCCCTTAAACTTTCCCTTCCACTCTCTCTTCCCCTCCCCTTTCTCCTCCTTCCTCTGCCTCCCCTTCTCCCTTCTCCCTTCCTCTATCACCCTCTCTCTCCCTCTTCTCCTTCCACTCTCCATTCCCCTCCCTCTTTCCCCTTCCCTCTCCTCCCTCCTTCCCCTTCCCTCTCCTCCCTCCAGATTCGTTATTAACTTACAACAAGGAGATGAGAAGGAGACGACAATTCCCTTCCATTTTGGGGCCCGTTTCGATACAAACCCCAGTAAGGTGGTGTACAGTGCCCAGAAGGATGGAAACTGGGCTCCAATGTTGGACACATGCTGTGACTTTGGCAAGAGAGGGGATGATTTCAAGATCTGTTTCTTTACCTGGAGCAACTGTTATCAGGTAAGTCTACACAGCAGAGAAGCTGCCCCCATTGGCATT
The DNA here is from genome assembly GCF_048418815.1 of Hemitrygon akajei. Classification (NCBI taxonomy): domain Eukaryota; kingdom Metazoa; phylum Chordata; class Chondrichthyes; order Myliobatiformes; family Dasyatidae; genus Hemitrygon; species Hemitrygon akajei. The sequence continues at coordinate 189,079,384 of NC_133125.1, read as the reverse complement.
AAACCCCGACGAGGACAAACAGGGACGGAAATCGAGTGAGCCTGACGAAGGCTCAACAGATGGCCAGTAGCTGCTGGAAGATAAATGGGTCGGTATCAGCTTCTGGTGATGGGTGGAAATGTTTTGGAAGATGTGGTGGATGGACTGTCAACGCGAGGCTGTGAAGGGGCTGGGGTGCAGAAGGAAGGGGCAAAGGGGTGAATGAAGAATCCAGCCCTCAATCAAACCTATTCTCATCCCTCTCCCCTACACCACTCCTTCCTCCAACAACTCTCCCTCACCCCCACTCACCTCCCTCTCCCCTACTCTTCTCTCTCTTCCCCACTCACCTCCCTCTTTCCTACACCTCTCTCTTCCCTACTCTCCCCTCTTTCCCCCACTCTCCCCATTATGCCCTCTTTTCCAACTCCCCTCCCTTCCTTCTTCCCCAACTCCTCTCCTTCAACTGTCCTCCCTCTCCCCCTCTCCCATCCTCCTCCACCATGCTCTCTCCCCTACTCACCTCCCTCTTCCCCACTCTCTCCCCTACTCCCCTCTCCCCACTCCCCCTCTCTTCCCCACTCACCTCCCCTACTCCCTCTCTTTTCCACACTCAACTCCCTCTTTTCTACACCCCTCTCTCTCCCCTACTCTCCCCTCTTTCCCCCACACCTCACTTTCCCCCATTCTCCCCATTATGCCCTCTTTTCCAACTCCCCTCCCTTCCTTCTTCCCCAACTCCTCTCCCTCAACTCTCCTCCCTCTCCTCCTCCCCTCCTCCACCACCATGCTGTCAACCCCACTCACCATCTTTGCCCACCCTCTCCCCCCACTCCTCTCCATCTTACCCACTCCCCTGCACCCCCACTCACCTATGTGTCCCTCATTCCCCTCTTTCCCCATACTTCCCTCCATCTTCCCCCACTCTCCTCCCTCTTCACAGTCCATGCCATCTCCCCCACTCCCTCCCCCTCCTGCACTCCTTTCCCTCTCTGCCAGTGCCTCTTCTCCGCCACTCCTCTCTATCTCCCCAATCATTTCCCTCTTCCCCACTCCATCTCCCCAATCACTTCCCTCTTCCCCACTCCCCTCCATCTCCCCCAACTCCACTCCCTCTCCCTCACTGCCCTCCCTCTTCCACTATCCTTCCATCTCCCCTCACTTCCCCGTCCCCTAACCTCCATCTTCTTCACACCCCTCCCTCTCCCCTCACTCACCTCTCACTCCTCCAGTCCCCTCCCCTCCATCTCCTCTCCACCACCCCCACACCCTCCCTCATCACCCTCCCTTCCACTTCACTCCATTCACTTCCACCTCTCCCCATGCAACCTCCCCCACCCCGTCTCTCACCCCTACTTCCCTCCCTCCCTCCATCTAACCCACTCACCTCCACCTCCCCTACTGCTCTCCATCTCCCTCCACTCACCTCCATCCCACCTACTATCCTCCACCTTCCCCATTCCCCTCCATCTCGCCGCACTCCCCAATCATCCTCTCGCACTCCACTCCCTCTCCCTCAACTCTCCACTCTCTTCCCCAACTCCCCTCCCTCTTCTCCCAATCTCTACCATCTCCCCCACTCCTCTCCCTTTCTCCACACTCACCTCCATCAGCCCCATTCTCCTCCCTCACCTCCACTCCCCGCCCTTACCCCCACTCCCCTCCCTCTCTCCACACTCCCCTCTATCTCCACTCACTGCCCTCCCTCTCTCTGCAATCCTCACTCTGTCATCTACACTCGTTTCTCTCTCCATCGCCCTGTCCCCATGCAGTACATCTTCCAACATGGTAGCATGTAATCCCTCCATCTCCAACTTATAACCATATAACAGAAACATATAGCACAGAAACAGGCCATCTTGGCCCTTCTAGTCCATGCCAACACTTACACTCACCTAGTCCCACTGGCCCGCACTCAGCCCATAACCCTCCATTTCTTTCCTGTCCATATACCTATCCAATTTTACTTTAAATGACAATACCGAACCTGCCTCTACCACTTCTATTGGAAGCTCATTCCACACAGCTACCACTCTCTGAGTAAAGAAATTCCCCCTCGTGTTACCCTTAAACTTTTGCCCCTTAACTCTCAACTCATATTCTCTTGTTTGAATCTCCCCTACTCTCAATGGAAAGAGCCTATCCACGTCAACTCGATCTATCCCCTTCATTATTTTAAATACCTCTATCAACACCCTCCTCAACCTTCTACGCTCCAAAGAATAAAGACCTAACTTGTTCAACCTTTCCTTGTAACTTAGGTGCTGAAACCCAGGTAACATTCTAGTAAATCTTCTCTGTACTCTCTCTATTTTGTTGACAACTTTCCTACAATTTGGTGACCAGAACTGTACACAATACTCCAAATTCGGCCTTACCAATGTCTTGTACAATTTTAACATTACATCCCAACTCCTATACTCAATGCTCTGATTTATAAAGGCCAATATACCAAAAGATTTCTTCACCACCCTATCCACATGAGATTCCACCTTCAGGGAACTATGCACCATTATTCCTAGATCACTCTGTTCTACTGCAATCTTCAATGACCTACCATTTACCATGTATGTCCTATTTTGATTATTCCTACCAAAATGTAGCACCTCACACTTATCAGGATTAAACTCCATCTGCCATCGTTCAGCCCACTCTTCTAACTGGCCTAAATCTCTCTGCAAGCTTTGAAAACCTACTTCGTTATCCACAACACCACCTACCATCTGCATACTTACTAATCCAATTTACCACCCCATCATCCAGATCATTAATGTATATGACAAACAACATTGGACCCAGTACAGATCCCTGAGGCACACCACTAGTCACCGGCCTCCAACCTGACAAACAGTTATCCACCACTACTCTCTGACATCTTCCATCCAGCCACTGTTGAATCTTCTGCTTCTACCCCCTCACTCCCCCTGCCTCTCACTCTCCCCCTGATGTTGAGGTTACTGTCACGGGATGTGAGCATTGATCTGGGAGGCTGGTCTCTGCAGGGACGGTGAATATCTGTGCCTCCCTTAGGCCTGTGTGAACGGAAAGCACATCCTCACCTACGATTACACCACCGAGAGGATAGATGGTGTCAACATCTACGGCGATGTCCACATCAGCAGCTTGAGAGTTTATGATCTTCACTGCACATAAAAGGTGATTAGAGCTCTTGGTGATTGGACAGCATGACAGTGGGAGGTGTGGTACTGAAGGTGGGTCATGCTGTGGGAGGGGGTTACACTGTGGGAAAGAGTGGTACTGAGGGGGCCTCACTGCGGGATGGACTGCAACTGAGGGGAGTGGTACAGAGGGGGATCACACAGTGGGGAGGGGTGTTACTGAAGGGTGTCACACTCTGGAGAACTGGTGCTGAGGGGGGGTGGACACACTGTGGGGAGGGGTGTTCCTGAGTGAGGCCTCAGCATGGGAAGGGGTGTTACCGAGTGGTGGAGTAGTACTGATGGGGGGGGGGGTTACACTGAGGGGGAGTGGTACTGAGGGGTGTCTCACTGTATCGAAGGGTGTTCCTGAATGAGATCTCACCGTGGGGAGGGTGTTACTGAGGGACGGTCTCACTGTTGGAGATAGTGTTACTGAGGGAGGGTCTCACTTTGGGGACGGTGTTACTGAGGGAGGGTCTCACTTTGGGGAAGGTGTAACTGAGGAAGGGTCTCACTTTGGGGAGGTGTGACTGAGGGAGGGTCTCACTTTGGGGACGGTGTGACTGAGGGAGGGTCTCACTTTGGGGACGGTGTGACTGAGGGAGGGTCTCACGTTAGGGAGGGTGTTACTGAGGGAGGGTCTCACTTTTGGGACGGTGTTACTGAGGGAGGGTCTCACTTTGGGGAGGTGTGACTGAGGGAGGGTCTCACTTTGGGGAGAGTGTTACTGAGGGAGGGTCTCACTTTGGGGAGAGTGTTACTGAGGGAGGGTCACACTTTGGGGAGGGTGTGACTGAGGGAGGGTCTTACTATGGGGAGGGTGTGACTGAGGGAGGGTCTCACTAGGGAGGGTGTGACTGAGGGAGGGTCTCACTGTTGGGAGGGAGTTACTGAGAGAGGGTCTCATTTTGGGGAGTGTGTTACAGGGAGGGGCTCACAGTTCAGAGGGTGTTACTGAGGTAGAGTCTCAATTTGGGAAGGGTGTTACTGAGGGAGGGTCTCACTTTTGGGACGGTGTTACTGAGGGAGGGTCTCACTTTGGGGAAGGTGTAACTGAGGAAGGGTCTCACTTTGGGGAGGTGTGACTGAGGGAGGGTCACACTTTGGGGAGGGTGTGACTGAGGGAGGGTCTTACTATGGGGAGGGTGTGACTGAGGGAGGGTCTCACTAGGGAGGGTGTGACTGAGGGAGGGTCTCACTGTTGGGAGGGAGTTACTGAGAGAGGGTCTCATTTTGGGGAGAGTGTTACTGAGGGAGGGGCTCACAGTTCAGAGGGTGTTACTGAGGTAGAGTCTCAATTTGGGAAGGGTGTTACTGGGGGAGGGTCTCACTTTAGGGAGGGTGTGACAGAGGAAGGGTCTCACTTTGGGGAGGGTCTCACATTGGGGAAAGTGTTACTGAGGGAGGGTCTCACTTTAGGGAGGGTGTTACTGAGGGAGCGTATCACTGTTGGGAGGGTGTTACTGTGGGATGGTCTCACTGGGAAGGGTGTGACTAAGGGAGGGTCTCACTTTGGGGAGGGTGTGACTGAGGGAGGGTCTCACTTTGGGGACGGTGTGACTGAGGGAGGGTCTCACTTTGGGGAGAGTGTTACTGAGGGAGGGTCACACTTTGGGGAGGGTGTGACTGAGGGAGGGTCTCACGTTAGGGAGGGTGTTACTGAGGGAGGGTCTCACTTTTGGGACGGTGTTACTGAGGGAGGGTCTCACTTTGGGGAAGGTGTAACTGAGGAAGGGTCTCACTTTGGGGAGGTGTGACTGAGGGAGGGTCTCACTTTTGGGACGGTGTTACTGAGGGAGGGTCTCACTTTGGGGAAGGTGTGACTGAGGGAGGGTCTTACTATGGGGAGGGTGTGACTGAGGGAGGGTCTCACTAGGGAGGGTGTGACTGAGGGAGGGTCTCACTGTTGGGAGGGAGTTACTGAGAGAGGGTCTCATTTTGGGGAGAGTGTTACTGAGGGAGGGGCTCACAGTTCAGAGGGTGTTACTGAGGTAGAGTCTCAATTTGGGAAGGGTGTTACTGGGGGAGGGTCTCACTTTAGGGAGGGTGTGACAGAGGAAGGGTCTCACTTTGGGGAAAGTGTGACTGAGGGAGGGTCTCACTTTAGGGAGGGTGTTACTGAGGGAGCGTATCACTGTTGGGAGGGTGTTACTGTGGGATGGTCTCACTGGGAAGGGTGTGACTAAGGGAGGGTCTCACTTTGGGGACGGTGTGACTGAGGGAGGGTCTCACTTTGGGGACGGTGTGACTGAGGGAGGGTCACACTTTGGGGAGGGTGTGACTGAGGGAGGGTCTTACTATGGGGAGGGTGTGACTGAGGGAGGGTCTCACGTTAGGGAGGGTGTTACTGAGGGAGGGTCTCACTTTTGGGACGGTGTTACTGAGGGAGGGTCTCACTTTGGGGAAGGTGTAACTGAGGGAGGGTCACACTTTGGGGAAGGTGTAACTGAGGGAGGGTCTCACTTTGGGGAGGTGTGACTGAGGGAGGGTCACACTTTGGGGAGGGTGTGACTGAGGGATGGTCTCACTTTGGGGACGGTGTGACTGAGGGAGGGTCTCACTTTGGGGACGGTGTGACTGAGGGAGGGTCTCACTTTGGGGAGAGTGTTACTGAGGGAGGGTCACACTTTGGGGAGGGTGTGACTGAGGAAGGGTCTCACTTTGGGGAGGTGTGACTGAGGGAGGGTCACACTTTGGGGAGGCTGTGACTGAGGGAGGGTCTTACTATGGGGAGGGTGTGACTGAGGGAGGGTCTCACTAGGGAGGGTGTGACTGAGGGAGGGTCTCACTGTTGGGAGGGAGTTACTGAGAGAGGGTCTCATTTTGGGGAGAGTGTTACTGAGGGAGGGGCTCACAGTTCAGAGGGTGTTACTGAGGTAGAGTCTCAATTTGGGAAGGGTGTTACTGGGGGAGGGTCTCACTTTAGGGAGGGTGTGACAGAGGAAGGGTCTCACTTTGGGGAGGGTCTCACTTTAGGGAGGGTGTTACTGAGGGAGGGTCTCACTTTAGGGAGGGTGTGACAGAGGAAGGGTCTCACTTTGGGGAGGGTCTCACTTTAGGGAGGGTGTTACTGAGGGAGCGTATCACTGTTGGGAGGGTGTTACTGTGGGATGGTCTCACTGGGAAGGGTGTGACTAAGGGAGGGTCTTACTTTGGGGAGGGTGTGACTGAGGGAGGGTCTTACTTTGGGGAGGGAGTTATTGAGGGAGTGTCTCACTTTAGGGAGGGTGTTATTGAGGGAGTGTATCATTGTTGGGAGGGTGTTGCTGAGGGAGGGTCTCACTTTGGGGAGGGAGTTACTGAGGAGGGTCTCACTGTTGGGAGGGTGTTACTGAGGGAGGGTCTCACTTTGGGGAGGGAGTTACTGAGGAGGGTCTCACTGTTGGGAGGGTGTTACTGAGGGAGGGTCTCACTTTGGGGAGGGAGTTACTGAGGAGGGTCTCACTTTGGGGAGGGAGTTACTGAGGAGGGTCTCACTGTTGGGAGGGTGTTACTGAGGGAGTGTATCACTTTAGGAAGGATGTTACTGAGGGAATGTATCATTGTTGGGAGGGTGTTACTGAAGGAGGGTCTCACTGTTGTGAGTGTGTCACTGAGGGAGGGTCTCATTTTGTGGAGGGTGTGACTGAGACGTGTCACGGTGTGAGCCTCTGTTTAGGCAGGTGTTATAGTGGATGCCAGAGAGCTGTTAGAGGGCTGCCCAACAGATGTGAGGAGGATGTCAGACAGGTGTGAAGGGTCTGCCAGAAAGGTATTATGAGGCTGCGTGAACAATGTGAGTGATCTCATACACCTTCTGCTCTACAGGTCTGACTGCAGGGAGTTTCCTTTTGACTCAATGCCCAGCAGCGCTCTTCCATCTTCAGAGTACAGCTGGTTAAGAGTTTTTCAATAAAGCAGTCCTTGATGAACTTCGGTTCGCTGTATTTGTTTTTACAAAACTATAAAAGTTTATTTCCAGCACAACATAGAAACATAGAAAATAGGTGCAGGAGTAGGCCATTCGGCCCTTTGAACCTGCACCACCATTCAGTATGATCATGGCTGATCATCCAACTCAGAACCCTGTACCTGCTTTCTCTCCACAAGGGCCATATCTAACTCCCTCTTAAATATAGCCAATGAACCGGCCTCAACTGTTTCCTGTGGCAGAGAATTCCACAGATTCACCACTCTCTGTGTGAAGAAGTTTTTCCTCATCTCGGTCCTAAAAGGCTTCCCCTTTATCCTTAAACTGTGACCCCTCGTTCTGGACTTCCCCAACATCGGAAAACAATCTTCCTGCATCTAGCCTGTCCAATCCCTTTAGAATTTTATACGTTTCCATAAGATCCTCCCTCAATCTTCTAAATTCTAGTGAGTATAAACCTAGTCGATCCAGTCTTTCTTCATATGAAAGTCCTGCCATCCCAGGAATCAATTTGGTGAACCTTCTTTGTACTCCCTCTATGGCAAGAATGTCTTTCCTCAGATTAGGGAACCAAAACTGCACACAATACTCTCGGTGCGGTCTCACCAAGGCCTTGTACAACTGCAGTAGAACCTCCCTGCTCATGTACTCAAATCCTTTTGCTATGAATGCCAACATACCATTTGCCTTTTTCACCACCTGCTGTACCTGCATGCCCACCTTCAATGACTGGTGTACAATGACACCCAGGTCTCGATGCACCTCCCCTTTTCCTAATCGGCCACCATTCAGATAATAATCTGTTTTCCTGTTCTTGCAACCAAAGTGGATAACCTCACATTTATCCACATTAAATTGCATCTGCCATGAATTTGCCTACTCACCTAACCTATCCAAGTCACCCTGCATCCTCTTAGCATCCTCCTCACAGCTAACACCGTCAACCAGCTTCGTATCATCCGCAAACTTGGAGATGCTGCATTTAATTCCCTCGTCTAAATCATTAATATATATTGTAAACAACTGGGGTCCCAACACTGAGCCTTGCGGTACCCCACTAGTCACTACCTGCCATTCTGAAAAGGTCCCGTTTACTCCCACTCTTTGCTTCCTGTCTGCCAACCAATTCTCTATCCACATCAATACCATACCCCCAATACCGTGTGCTTTAAGTTTGCACACTAATCTCCTGTGTGGGACCTTGTCAAAAGCCTTTTGAAAATCTAAATATACCACATCCACTGGCTCTCCCCTATCCACTCTACTAGTTACATCTTCAAAAATTTCTATAAGATTCATCAGACATGATTTTCCTTTCACAAATCCATGCTGAATTGTCCGATGATTTCACCTTAGTTCCAATCCTCAGGAACTAATCCAGAATCTAAGGAGTTTTGAAAAATTATCACTAATGCATCCACTATTTCTTGGGCTACTTCCTTAAGCACTCTGGGATGCAGACCACCTGGCCCTGGGGATTTATCTGCCTTTAATCCCTTCAATTTACCTAACACCACTTCCCTACTAACATGTATTTCCCTCAGTTCCTCCATCTCACTAGACCCTCGGTCCCGTACTATTTCCAGAAGATTATTTATGTCCTCCTTAGTGAGGACAGAACCAAAGTAGTTATTCAATTGGTCTGCCATATCCTTGTTCCCCATGATCAATTCACCTGTTTCTGACTGTAAGGGACCTACATTTGTCTTGACCAATCTTTTTCTTTTCACATATCTATAAAAGCTTTTACAGTCAGTTTTTATATTCCCTGCCAGCTTTCTCTCATAATCTTTTTTCCCTTTCCTAGTTAAGCCCTTTGTCCTCCTCTGCTGGTCTCTGAATTTCTCTCAGTCCTCAGGTGTGCCGCTTTTTTTTGCTAATTTATATGTTTCTTCTTTGGACTTGATACTATCCCTAATTTCCCTTAAAATACACAAGGTACAGACATTCAATATTTACAAGACAGTATGTATACTCAGATTAAAATATGCTTACTACCGTCTATTCAGACCATAAGACCATAAGACATGGGAGCAGATTTTGGCCATTTGGCCCATCAAGTCTGCTCCACCATTCAATCATGGCTCATCCTTTTTTTTCTCAGCCTCAACCCCATTTTCCAGCCTTCTCCTTATAACTTTTGATACCACGTCCAATCAAGAACCTATCAAGCTCTCCTTTAAATAATGACCTAATGACCTGGCCTCCACAGATGCATGTGGCAACAAATTCCACATATTCACACACTCTGGCTGAAGAAATTTCCCTGCATCTCTGTTTTAAATGGATGCCCCTCTATCCTGAGGCTGTGCCCTCTTGTTCTAGACCACTCCCCTCCTTCCATCATGGGAAGCATCCTGTCCACATCTATTCTGTCTAGGCCTTTCAATATTCTAAAGGTCTTAATGAGACACCCCCCTCATCCTTCTGAATTCCAGCGTGTACAGACCCAGAGCCATCAAACGCTCCTCGTATGACAACCCTTTCATTCCTGGAATCATCCTTGTGAACCTCCTCTGGACACTTTCCAATGCCAGCACATCTTTTCTAAGATGAAGAGCCCAAAACTAGTCACAGTTCTCAAGGTGAGGTCCCTGTGAATTCTAGACCTCTTGATATGAATGTATTTGCCTTCTTCACCAACCTCTAGGGTGTTCTGCACAAGGACTCCCAAGTTCCTTTGTATCTCAGATTTTTGGATTTTCTCCCTATTTAGAAAATAGTTTGCACATTTATTTCCTTTACCAATATGCATGATCATGCATTTTCCAACATTGTATTTCATTTGCCACCTTCTTGCTCATTCTCCTAATCTGTCTAAATCCTTTTGCATCTTACCTGTTTCCTCAACACTACCTGCCCCTCCATCAATCTTCGCATCATCTGGAGACTTGGCAACAAATCCATTGATTTCATCATCTAAATCATTGATATACAGCACAAAAAGAAGAGGTCCCAACACCGACCCCTGTGGAACACCATTAGTCACTGGCGGCCAATCAGACAAGGATCCTTTTATTCCCACTCGCTGCCTCCTATCAATCATCCAATGCTCTAACCGTGTTTGTAACTTTCTTGTAATACCATGGGGTCTTAACTAGGTTAGCACCTTATGTGTGATACTTTGTCAAAGGCCCTTCTGAAGTTCCAAATATACAACATCCACTGCATCCCCTTTATCTATCCTACTTGTAATCTCCTCAAAGAATTCCAACAGATTCTTCAGGCAGGATTTTTCCTTAAGGAAACCATACTGACTTTGTCGTATCTTGTCCTGTGTTACCAAGTACTCCATCACCTCATCCTAACAATTTTCCTAACAACGTCTCAACCACTGAGGTCAAGCTAACTGGTCTATAATTTCCTTTCTGATGCCTTCCACTTTTCTTGAAAGAGTGGAGTGACATTTGCAATTCCAGTCCTCTGGCGCCATGCCAGAGTCTAATTTGACAGATCATTTCTAATGCCACTGCAGTCTCTGACACTACCTCTTCCAGAACCCTAGCATGCAGTTCCTTTGGTCCTGGTGACTTAAATACTTTTAGGTCTTTCAGCTTTTTGAGCACCTTCTCTCTTGTAATAGTAACTGCACCCACTTCTCTTCCCTCACACACTACAACATCAGGCACACTGCTAGTGTCTTCCACAGTGAAGACTGACGCAAAATACTCATTTAGTTCATCAGCCATCTCCTTGTCCCCCGTTATTATTTCTCCTGCCTCATTTTCTAATGGTCCTATATCTATTCCCATATCTCTTTTATTTTTATCATACTGAAAAAGCTTTTACTATCTACTTTGATATTATTTGCTAGTTGCTTTCATATTTCATCTTTTCCCTTCTAATGATTCTTTTAGTTGCTCTCTGCAGGTTTTTACAACTTCCCAATCTTCTAAATTCCCACTGATTTTTGCATTGTTGTATGCCCTCTCTTTTGATTTTACATTAGCTTTGACTTCTCTTGTCAGCCATTGTTGTACTATTTTGCCATTTGAGTATTTCTTCATTTTTGGAATACACGTGTCCTGCACGTGTCCTTCATTTTTCCCAGAAACACTCACCATTGCTGCTCTGCTGACATCCCTGCCAGCAGCTCCTTCCAATTTACTTTGGCCAACTCCTCTCTCATACCATTGTAATTTCCCTTGCTCCACTGAAATACTGCTACATCAGTCTTTACTTTCTCCCTATCAAATTTCAAGTTGAACACAATCATATTGTGATCACTGATATCTAAGGGTTCTTTTACCTTAAGTTCCTTAATCACCTCTGGTTCATTACATAACACTCAATCCAGTACACTCAGGAATCTGTTGTATGGGACTGCCCGATGCAACACCTTCCACCCCAGGTCCCCAATGTACAAGGGAGGTATCCAGCATAAAGGGACCTCAACTAGGGACCTCCTCCACTGTCAGATGGTAACACGGACTGTCAACATAGAACATAGAACAGTACAGCACAGTACAGGCCCTTCAGCCCACAATGTTGTGCCTACCCTTAAACCCTACCTCCCATATATCCCCCCCACCTTAAATTCCTCCATATACCTGTCTAGTAGTCTCTTAAATTTCACTAGTGTGTCTGCCTCCACCACTGACTCAGGCAGTGCATTCCACGCACCAACCACTCTCTGAGTAAAAAACCTTCCTCTAATATCCCCCTTGAACTTTCCACCTCTTACCTTAAAGCCATGTCCTCTTGTATTGAGCAGTGGTACCCTGGGGAAAAGGCGATGGCTGTCAACTCCATCTATTCCTCTTAATATCTTGTATACCTCTATCATGTCTCCTCTCATCCTCCTTCTTTCCAAAGAGTAAAGCCCTAGCTCCCTTAATCTCTGATCATAATCCATACTCTCTAAACCAGGCAGCATCCTGGTAAATCTCCTCTGTACCCTTTCCAATGTTTCCACATCCTTCCTATACTGAGGCGACCAGAACTGGACACAGTACTCCAAGTGTGACCTAACTAGAGTTTTATAGAGCTGCATCATTACATCGCGTCTCTTAAACCCTTCGACTTATGAAAGCTAACAGCCCATAAGCTTTCTTAACTACCCTATCTACCTGTGAGGTAACTTTCAGGAATATGTGGACATGTACCCCCAGATCCCTCTGCTCCTCCACACTACCAAGTATCCTGCCATTTACTTTGTACTCTGCCTTGGAGTTTGTCCTTCCAAAGTGTACCACCCCACAGTTCTTCGGGTCAAGGCAAGTCCGGTCGGCAGACGAAGGCAAGGAAGTGAAAGTTGTTCTGGAGTAGCCCATACAAGAAACGGTTCGGAGCGTCACGGACTAGCAGGGTGGGAAACCCTGCGAAGCGGCTCGCGTTGTGCGGTACCCTCTCCCGCGTGGTCTCCCGAGGCCTGGGTCCGACCAACACATTGGCGGTGGTGCAGTCGGATCCCATCCACTTCCCCGCGCCCTTCCGACACTCACAGCAGCCAGAGCAGCTTTCCCCAACGGCCAGGAGCACCCTGCCTGGATGAGGCCAGACCCAATACCCTCCACAGTTCCCGGTAGAAGCGGGTAGTTCCCTCAGAGCGGTACGGTTTATGAACGTTGCCTCTGTAGTACAATTTAACTCTTTGCTCTGTCTGCGGTTACACCCAATCATTGTCTTGTCCTTCCTTACATTCATATTTCATACTACATCATCAACTCGTAAGCTGGCTGGCTCATCCTCAGCTCTATCATACTGTTTCCCATCCCATCCAGCGAACTGACGGGATTTGGAGACAAAGATATCTGCCCAGCTGGGACGCCTCCTTCCTGCAATCTTATACTGGAAGGGCAAATCAACAAGTGGCTTCCATGATATGGTGCCACCTGATTACTTTAATCCCGCCCACTTCTTTTGTCTTTCGGGCCCAGAAGAGACTGGGGCGGGCAATAGGAGGCATTGGGTCTCTCTTGCGTGCGTACCAGCTGGCGGTCTCCGTCTCAGTTTCCTGCCCTGCACAGTGACCGCCCTCCGAGATGGCATGAGGTGGCGACGCATTTTTTTCCGCCTGGGACACTGCCTGTACGCGATTCCAGCGGGCAGCATCAGCCGTGCCGCTTGCTTTTACCGAGAGCTGTCGATGTTATGGGGTCTAGTATCATCCAGACAAGATGCTCAAGGTGGTCTAGCTGCGAGAGGTGCTGTTCCCATCATGTCACAGGAGCTGTGGAGGGAGCTCGGGGAAGTAGAGCGGCCACCTGATGGCCGGAACTCAGCCCTCGGGATACCAGGCGGGAGAGCCGTCGCCCACCGTGACGCTCCAAAGCTCCTGCACGCCTTTCACTTCCTTGCGTTCGTCTGCCGACCCGACCCGATCTATTTTGCCACCTGGTAGCGGGGGAGGTCCCAACTGGAAATCTCTTTATACACCGGTCCTTCCCCTGTGCACTGGGGGCCTGGGGTGGGATGTTGAACCGAGCCCGGTGGGTCCTGAGGTTCCCGAAATACGGCAAGAGCCTGGGGAGGGAATGTAGTGCCGGAGGCCGAGGAGATCAGCATAACTCCGACCTAAAAGGGTGGAGGGAAGTGTTCCGAGTCTGGCGATCAGGGGGAGGAGGATGTACACCCGGTGAAAGGCCGTATATCCTCTCAGAGCTGGAGGATAGCCCTGTTGAACAGCCCTGGGCTGGCACCTCCTGAACTTGCGACCTCCGGGCTGGGAAGCGGCTCCACAGTAGAGGCGCCGTGTGGGGACCTGGACTTGCATTCGGAGCGGTAACCCCAAGGCTCGTCCGTGGTTACAAGGTCACCAGTGGGATTGGTTTCCCAGACTTTTGCCTCAGCTGAGGCCAGGTGCCCTTCCGAGGATCATGTAGTCCAGGAGCGGAGCCGGAGTAACCCGGACAGTCAGCCAGGCTGCAGGAGTGTGCCCCAGTGGGACAGGAGCCAGCCAGCTTGTGTCCGGGATGTGGAAGGTCCTCTAGATCCACAGGTGGAGGGGTTTCCTTCTGTTATTGGTCCCGGGGATAGGGTAGAGCCCTCTTTTGAAGCCGAAATGGCAGCGTGCTCGACCCCAGGACTGAGTCACAGTCCGTCTCTCTGGAGCAGATCCAGCAGTTCATGCGGGATTACTGGAGGAAACCTTTCAAAGTCCACTTGGCCACTGATCGTTGGCTGGGTCTGAAAAGGGTCGTTCAGTCGATCCGTACGATCCTCCAAAACAAAGGAAGGGAGCTGAGGTGACCGGTGAGGAGAGGCCCCAGTTTAAGAGACTCCTGGAGTCCCTGGGCGAAGGAGAGCTCTGCTGCTTTTTCCAGGGTCTCAGTGATGTGTCGCGCCCCTTAACATCAGTGATGGTGGGGGTGGAGGGGTTGGGCTCGCCGCAGATCCCATGATCTCTCTGTCCTCTGGGACAGAAGATATGCAGTGAGCTTCCTGCGCAAACCCGCACCGTTCCAGGAGACGAAACCACCTGACTCCTGGAATGGCGAGGCTGGAGGGTCCACATCAGCCTTCTCAACTCCACTTCCATCGGGGTGGCCTTCTTGTAGATAGTGAAGGTTCGGGAGCTCGCCTCGCCGTGCACTTGCAGATATGTACGCCCCTGAGCTCGGCCCGATGCAGTCGGTGTCTCCATTGCTGGGGTCCATAACTCGGTGCGAGTGTGTTATCATGGTGGGAGACGGATTTCAACTGCACCCTCGAGAAACGGGACCGCACACTGCTCCTCGGTAAGGATGTGCCCTCGGACGGTCGATGTCTGGCGGAGCCTTCGCCCTGACTTCTGTGCTTTCTCAAGGATGTACAGAGGGTGGGGGCTCGCAGATCGACTGGCTGGGTGGAGCTGTCCGCACTTAAACAGCCGACTGCTGGAGGACGGCCATTTCCGGATTCGTTCCGGCAGTCCTGGCAGGAGGAGCGGGGGAGTTTCCTCTCTCTCTGCGGCTCTGGTGGGATGTCGGCAAGACTCACATCCGACTGTTCTGCCAGGAATATGCACGCGGCGGATTTCCGGACCGATCGGCTCAAGAGGGAGCTGATCAACTTGGAGTCGCGGCTGGGGCTGTCAGGGTCCGGTCCGATCCTGAATCCGCGTTCCGGGTCTCGATTCGGTCCGAGTGCTCCGGACTCCGGATCTTGCAGCTGTCCCTCCCGGCCCCTTTGAGCCTGTTAAGATCATCCTGGATCAAGGAGGCACACCTGTGGCCATTTCGGCTGCAGGTGTTTATAAGGGGCCGTGGGACGGAGACTGGGCGGGTGGTCGTTTTGTTCTGCATCCTGTTAGCTCCGAAGCTGGTTTAACCAGCTCTATCCCTGGTTCGTCTTCTCCTGGTCTGTTCCGAAGTCGGTTTAATCTATTCTATACCTGGTTCGTTTGCTCCGTATTCTGCTTTTTGCCTGTTCTGCAACCGGCTCTCTATTCCGCTCTCAACCCATTCTGTACCTGTTTTACCCGGTTCCTTATGCCTTTCCTGCTCCTCTCGGGTGCGCTGGCCCCGGTGTTCCGTCTTATTCGTCTTGCCCGCGCTTTCGGTTGCCTTTACCAATGTTACCTGGTGGATTACGGTAGTTCTGCTGCTCACCCTGAACCCAGCTTCCTCCTGATAACTTGCCTCCGTCGGGCGAGTCCGGCCGGACTGCCGCTGCCCGGCGGGGGTTCTACCTTTTCCACCTATTGCTCCCTAAAGGTTGTGCCCCGCACCTGTTCAGGTGTCCGCGACTGGCCCAGGCCTCTGTGTTCCCGCCTGGGAGGTGGCCCTGTCATGAGGAATCTGCCTGCCTGCCTCGTCTGAATTCGGGGACCCTCATTCCTGCCTGCCTGCCTCGTCGGAACTCTTGGATCCAGCCCCGCCTGCATTAACCCTTAAATGCCATGGCATCCCCATCCTGTCCTCCCCCTAGTACTTCAGTGTCTGCGTCCTGCATTTGGGTCCAGAAACAGGAGGCGCTGAGGCACCTACGCGAGGACGCGGGTCCCCACGCCGCGCACTTGTACTCTTTCGAGAAGGGGAGGGTTAACCGCAAGCGGCTCGTGGAGTTGCTGGCAGACGATGGCTCCTCCGACACTGATCCGGCAAGGATTGTTGCCGAAGTTCATTCCTTTTTGAGGCTCTCTTCTCGCCGGACCCGTGCAGTGAGGATGGGAGAACTTGCCGAGGGTCAGCCCTGGGGGAGCTGAGCTGCTTGATGCGCTGCTGTCTTTGGTGGAGGAGACCAGTGCCCTAAACCAGCTTCAGGGAGGCAAGTCCCCGGGGCTAGTTGGGTTGACCATTGAATTTTTCTGGGGCTGATTATGCAGGGGTACTGGGGGAGAGTATGGCGACGGCCCTGCTGCCAAAGAAGGGGGATCTCCGTTGCATGCGGAATTTGCACCCAGTATCCCTCCTCAGCGCGGAGTACAATATATTTACCCGGGCAATGGCCAATCGTTTGTGCTCCGTGCTGGCGCAGGTGGTTCACGCTGACAAGTCCAACACGGTCCCGGGCGATCGATCCAGGACAATGTCCACCTTGTCCAGGATCTGATCTCCCTGTGGTTGGTCTGTCGGTCGCCTTCCTCTCCGTCGACCAAGAGAAGGCGTTTTACTGGGAGAATCAGAATCCAACTCGTGTTTATTATCACTGGCATGTGACATGAAATTTGTTAACTTAGCAGCAGCAGTTCAATGCAAAATGTAATCTAGCGAAGAAAAAAATAACTAAAATAAAACAATAATAATAACTAAAATAAAACAATAATAAATAAACAAGTATTATCAATTACGTTTATTGAATAGATTTTTTAAAATGTGTAAAAACAGAAATACTATATATTTAAAAAAAAAAGTGAGGTTCAATGTCATTTTAGCAAACGGATGGCGGGGGGAAGAAGCTGTTCCTGAATCACTGAGTGTGTGCCTTCAGGCCTCTGTATCTACTACCTGATGGTAACAGTGAGAAAAGGGTATGCCTGGGTGCTGGAGGTCCTTAATAGTGGACGCTGCCTTTCTGAGACACCACTCCCTGAAGATCTACTGGGTACTTTGTAGGCTAGTACGCAAGATGGAGCTGACTAGATTTACAACATTCTGCAGCTTCTTTCAGTCCTGTGCAGTAGCCCCTTCCCCCATACCAGACAGTGATGCAGACTGTCAGATTGCTCTCCACGGTACAGCTATAGAAGTTTTTGAGTGTATTTGTTGACCTGTCAAATCTCTCCAAACTCCTAATAAAGTATAACTGCTGTCTTGCTTTCTTTATAACTACAACTGGCAGAATATCATATTAATGGTAAGACTCTTGGCAGTGTGGAGGATCAGAGGGATCTTGAGGTCCGAGTCCACAGGACACCCAAAGCTGCTGTGTAGGTTGACTCTGTGGTTAAGAAAGCATACGGTGTATTGGCCTTCATCAATCATGGGATTGAGTTTAGGAGCCAAGAGGTAATGTTGCAGCTATATAGAACCCTGGTGAGACCCCACTTGGAGTACTGTACTCAGTTCTCGTCACCTCACTATAGGAAGGTTGTAAAAACCATAGAAAGGGTGCAGAGGAGATTTACAAGGATGTTGCCTGGATTGGGGAGCATGCCTTATGAGAATAGGTTGAATGAATCCGGCCTTTTTTCCTTGGAGCGATAGAGGATGAGAGGTGACCTGATAGAGGTGTAGAAGATGATGAGAGGCATTGATCATGTGGATAGTTAGAGCTATTTTTCCCAGGGCTGGAATGGCTAGCACGAGAGGGCATAGTTTTGAGGTGCTTGGAAGTAGGTACAGAGGAGGTGTCGGGGTAAGTTTTTATACGGAGAGAGTGGCGACTGCGTGGAATGGGCTGCTGGCGATGGTTGTGGAGGCAGAAATGATGGTCTTTTAAGAGAATCCTGGACAGGTACATGGAGCTCAGAAAAATAGAGGGCAATGGGTAACCCTAGGTAATTTCTAAGGTAAAGACATGTTCAGTACAGCTTTGTGGGTCAAAAGGCCTGTATTGTGCTGTAGGTTTTCTATCTTTCTACCTCGATACATTGGGACCAGGTTAGATCCTCAGAGATCTTGACACCAAAGAACTATGACTGTTGACTTTTTGAAGCAAGTAGGAACTTCTGCCTGTAGTAGTGAGAGGTTGAAAATGTCCTTGAATACTCCTGCTAGTTGGTTGGTATTGGTTTTCAGAGGCTTACCAGGTACTCCATTGGGACCTACTGCCTTGTGAGGGTTCATTCTCTTTAAAGACAGCCTACCATCAGCCTCTGAGATGGAGATTACAGGATCACCAGGTGCAATGGGATCTTCACAGCTGTAGATGTGCTCCCCCTTTCAAAGAGGGCATAGAAGGCATTGAGTTCATCTGGATGTGAAGCATCACTACCATTCATGCTATTGGGTTTCGCATTGTAGGAAGTAAAATCTTGCAGACCCTGCCAGAGTTGCTGTGCATCTGATATAGCCTCCAACCTCATTCAAAATTGTCTCATGCCCTTGAAATAGCCCTCTGCAAATCATACCTGGTTTTCTAGTACAGACCTGGGTTGCCAGACCTGAATGCCACAGGGACCAATGGGATGGGTAGGAAGAGTGAGGAGGTCCTGAAAGGTGAGTTTATAGAGCTAGGTGCCAAGTTAAAGGACAGGACCTCCAGGATAGCAATCTCAGGATTGCTACCAATGCCACGTGCAAGTGGGTTTAGAAATAGTAAGATAGTGCAGATCAACACATGGCTGAAGACATGGTGCAGGAGGGAGGGCTTCAGATTTATAGATAATTCGGCAGTTTTCCAGGGAAGGTGGGACCTGTTCCAGCGGGATGGTTTACATCTGAACTGGAGGGGAACAAATACTCTTGCAGGTAGGTTTGCTAGAGAGGCTCCAGTGGATTTAAACTAGATACGAGGGGGGAGGGGAACCAGAGTGTAAGAACAGATGTATAGGAGAAGGAAGAAAAAGAAGACAGCAAAGTTCTTTGTACTGTTAGAGATAAACAGAGAAGAAGAAGTGGAGAATTTCTTAAATGCATTTACTTTAATGCTAGGAGCATTGTAAGAAAGGTGGATGAGCTTAGAGCATGGATTGATATCTGGAAATATGATGTTGTAGCTATTAGTGAAACATGGTTGCAGGAGGGGTGTGATTGGCAACTAAATATTCCTAGATTTCGTTGCTTCAGGTGTGATAGAATTGGAGGGACAAGAGGGGGAGGTGATGTATTGCTTGTCAGAGAAAATATTACAATGGTGCTCTGGCAGGATAGATTAGAGGGCTCGTCTAGGGAGACTATTTGGGTGGAATTGAGGAATGGGCAAGGTGTAGTAACACTTATAGGGGTGTATTATAGACCACCTAATGGGGAGCAAGAATTGGAGGAGCATATTTGCAAGGAGATAGCAGATATTTGTAGTAAGCACAGGGTTGTGATTGTGGGAGATTTTAATTTTCCACACATAGACTGGGAAGTCCATTCTGTAAAAGGGCTGGATGGTTCGGAGTTTGTAAAATGTGTGCAGGGTAGTTTTTTGCAGCAATACATAGAGGAACCAACTAGAGAAGGGGCAGTGTTGGATCTCCTGTTAGGGAATGAGATAGGTAATGTGTTGGGGAGCACTTTGGGCCCAGTGATCACAATACCATTAGCTTCAATATAATTAAGAAGGATAGGAATGGACCCAGGGTTGAGATTTTTGATTGGAGAAAGGCTAACTTTGAAGAGATGTGAAAGGATCTAGGAGTGGATTGGGACAATTTGTTTTATGGGAAGGATGTAATACAGAAATGGCGGTCATTTAAAGGCGAAGTTTTGACAGTACAGAACCTTTATGTTCCTGTTCGGTTGAAAGGAAAGGTTAAAAGTTTGAGAGAGCCATGGTTTTCAAGGGATATTGGGAACTTGGTTAGGAAAAAGAGAGAGATCTACAATAAATATAGGCAGGATGGAGTAAGTGAGGTGCTCAAGGAATATAAAGAATGTAAAAAAAATCTTAAGAAAGAAATTCAAAAAGCTAAAAGAAGATATGAGGTTGCTTTGGCAAGTAAGGTGAAAATACATTCGAAGGGTTTCTGCAGTTATATTAATAGCAAAAGGATAGTGAGGGATAAAATTGGTCCCTTAGAGAATCAGAGTGGACAGCAATGGGCGGAGCCAAAAGAGATGGGGGAGATTTTGAACAATTTCTTTTCTTCAGTATTCACTAAGGAGAAGGATATTGAACTGTGTAAGGTAAGCGATGTCACAAGGGGACTTGGAGACTGGACCCAAATGCAGGACCCAGGCACTGAAGTACTAGGGACAGGATAGGAACAGCTAAAGGATAGAACAAGATGGGGAGACCATGGCATGCACAGGTGATCCTGGGGTTCAGAGAGTTCGTGGCCAAGGCAGAACCTTGGCTAGGCTAAAGGACAGGTCTATGGGATAAGGAATGCTGGGAGGATAGCCCCCTGGGCAGGCCACATAACTTCTGGGCAGGGCCCAGCCTCCCAGGTAGGAACACATGGGCCTGGGCAGGTCACAGGGCACCTGAGCAGGATGCAGGCACAACCCATCAGAAGAGAGGGGTAGGAAAGGGTCAGAGTCCCCTGCCAGGCAACAGCAGTCCAGTCTACTTACCCAACAGAGGCAAGGGATCAGAAGGGAGCTCAGTCCAGGGTGACTACAAGAACAGATTTACAGAACTAGATGATTAACAGTGGGCACACCAAGCCAGGGTCAAAACAGAATAGACAGGCAGAACAGCAGGACCAAGACAAACAGGA
Organism: Hemitrygon akajei; assembly: GCF_048418815.1. NCBI lineage: Eukaryota > Metazoa > Chordata > Chondrichthyes > Myliobatiformes > Dasyatidae > Hemitrygon > Hemitrygon akajei. The sequence continues at coordinate 189,058,659 of NC_133125.1, read as the reverse complement.
CAACCCCCAACTAGACTCAGTCCCAGAGTCCCTTATATACACCTGCCTGCCGATAGGTCTCAGGTGCACCTCCTTAAGCCAAAATGATCCTATTTGGGTTTAAGGGTGAAAGGAGGGACAGCTACAAGACCCGGTGTCCGGAGTTGCGGACCGGATCAAAACCCAGAATGTGGTCTCTGGACCGGACCATAACAAGGGAAACAAGTAGGGAAGTTATGGAAACTATGATGATTAAAGAGGAGGAAGTAGGGTTTTTAAGGAATATAAAAGTGGATAAATCTCCTGATCCTGACAGGATATTCCCTCGGACCTTGAGGGAAGTTATTGCAGAAATAGTAGGGGCTCTGACAGAAATATTTCAAATGTCATTAGAAACGGGGATGGTGCTGGAGGATTGGCGTATTGCTCATGTGGTTCCATTGTTTAAAAAGGGTTCTAAGAATAAACCTAGCAATTATAGGCCTGTCAGTTTGACATCAGTGGTGGGTAAATTAATGGAAAGTATTCTTAGAAATGGTATGTATAATTATCTGGATAGACAGGGTCTGATTAGGAATAGTCAGCATAGATTTGTACGTGAAAGGTCATGTTTGACTAATCTTATTGAATTTTTTGAAGAGGTTACGAGGAAAGTTGATGAAGGTAAAGCAGTGGATGTTGTCTATATGGACTTCAGTAAGGCCTTTGACAAGTTTCCACACAGAAGGTTAGTTAGGAAGATTCAATATTAGGTATTAATACTGAAGTAGTCAAATGGATTCAACAGTGGCTGGATGGGAGATGCCAGAGGGTAGTGGTGGATAACTGTTTGTCAGGTTGGAGGCCAGTGACTAGTGGTGTGCCTCAGGGATCTGTACTGGGTCCAACGTTGCTTGTCATATACATTAATGATCTGCATGATGGGGTGGTAAATTGGATTAGTAAGTATACAGATGATACTAAGATAGGTGGTGTTGTGGATAATGATGTAGGTTTTCAAAGCTTGCAGAGAGATTTAGGCCAGTTAGAAGAGTGGGCTGAGCGATGGCAGATGGAGTTTAATGCTGATAAGTGTGAGGTGCTACATTTTGGTAGGAATAATCCAAATAGGACGTACATGGTAAATGGTAGGGCATTGAGGAATGCAGTAGAACAGAGTGATCTAGGAATAATGGCGCATAGTTCCCTGAAAGTGGAATCTCATGTGGATATCATGGTGAAGAAAGCTTTTGGTATGCTGGCCTTTATAAATCAGAGCATTGAGTGTAGGAGTTGGGATGTAATGTTAAAATTGTACAAGGCATTGGTAAGGCCGAATTTGGAGTATTGTGTACAGTTCTGGTCATCGAATTATGGGAAAGATGTCAACAAAATAGAGAGAGTACAGAGAGGATTTACTAGAATGTTACCTGGGTTTCAGCACCTAAGTTACAGCGAATGGTTGAACAAGTTAGGCCTTTATTCTTTGGAGCATAGAAGATTGAGGGGGGACTTGATAGAGGTATTTAAAATTATGAAGGGGATAGATAGAGTTGACGTGGATAGGCTTTTTCCATTCAGAGTAGGGGAGATTCAAACAAGAGGACATGAGTTGAGAGTTGGGGGCAAAAGTTTAGGGGTAACACGAGGGGGAATTTCTTTACTCAGAGAGTGGTAGCTGTGTGAAACGAGCTTCCAGTAGACGTGGTAGAGGCAGGTTCAGTATTGTCATTTAAAGTAAAATTGGATAGGTATATGGACAGGAAAGGAATGGAGTGTTATGGGCTGAGTGCGGGTCAGTGGGATTAGATGTGAGTAAGCATTCGGCATGGACTAGAAGGGCCGAGATGGCCTGTTTCTGTGCTGTAATTGTTATATGGTTATATCTAGCCTTCAGCAGACGACGTACCTCTTGGTTCATCCAGGGCTTTTTGTTTGGGAATGTACAGCAAATCTATATGGGCACACACTCATCCACACAGGTTTTAATAAAGTCTGTAATAACTGCAGCATACTCATCCAGATTCAAAGATGAATCCCTGAATACAATCCAGTCCACCGATTCAAAGCAGTCCTGTAGGCGCTCCTGTGGTTCCCTTGTCCATACCTTCTTGGGCCTCACTACTGGTGCTGCGGTCTTCAATCTCTGCCTACACTCAGGGAGTAGAAGTACAGCCAGATGATCAGACTTCCCGAAGTGAGGGTGTGGAATAACACAGTAGGCATTCTTCATGGTGGTGTAGCAATGGTCTAGTTCAGGGTTCGGCAACCATTTTCCCTCTGTGGGCCGATCGCGTATTAATAAGCGGACGGTGGGCCAGATAAATTCCATAAGAAACTTGAAATATGGGATTTATCCATTTAAATACATCTAGTCATGTTTTGCCCCAAATTAATGAATGATGCATGCTAGAAAATCATTTGTTCTTAACCAAGGATGCCAATTAGTAATCAAAGAACTTATTTTCAATGCAATTTATTTCAATCAAGGCATCCTTTGAATCTATTAAAAGGACACAAAGTATCTGTAAACATAAAATGTAAGTGCTGCCAAACAATGATACCATCTTTTTTGCATGGTCCATTAAATTAGGATACTTCCCTCTTGGATGAATATATTTTCTATAGAAGTCAAGCACTGACATATATTCAGAATGAAATATCAATCTCAATATGTCGTCACACTGCATCTTAATCAATTCCATTTGAAAAATTTCTTTTTGTAATTTATTTTTTTATTGAAGTTCATCAAACAAACATTTCCATAAGATGTATTTTAGACATTGTACATATATATCATATAATCATATATATCACAAAATGTCCACTAAGTATTTATCTGGGGTATACACTTATAGAAAAGAATGGGAAAAAAAACAAGCAAAAGGTAAGAACTTTGTACAAGTAAGGAGTGATCTTTTTTTTACACCAGATTCATTGATTTGTGAGAATAAAATCAGGCCTATGAGGCTTTATGTAGTTAAACCATTTTTCCCAGTATGAATCAAATTGTTCCAGTTTATGATTAACAGATGCTGTTATCTTCTCCATTTTGTAAATGTCCATTGTAATTTCCATCCATGTATTTAAAGTTGGGCTCTCCTGTGATAACTATTTCCTAGTAAGAGTCTTTTTACCAGCCACCAACAGTATATTCATTAAATAATTATCTCTTTCCAACCATTCTCGAGGTATATATCCAAAATATATGGTCTTACTCTCCAAGGGTATTTCACATTTAAAGATGTCTTGTAGGGCATTGTGTATCCCCCTTCAATAGTTTTTGATAACAGGGCAGTCCCAAAAAATATGCTAATGATTTGCCTTTTGATTTCCACAATTTCTCCAGCAAACAGGAAGGTTACTATCATAATGGGATTTCTGAGAGAGTGTAATAAAACATCTTATCAAAGTTTTTCCATCCAAACTCCATCCATTTCTGTGAACTGGTACACTTCCATTGATATCTCCATATTGTTGTCCATTCTTGCTCAGATATAATTATCCCTCCTTCCTTCTCCCATTTTGTTTTAATGTATGAAGTCGAATGTGTTTTAAGATTTGACAATCCCTTATACATGCTTCAAATGATTCTACCACCATTATTTGAATTATATGCTTTTCTAAAGAGCTCTATCAAGCATGTGCCTTGGTTACATTTTTAAGCGTCTTATTAACATATTGTCGCATCTGTAAATACCGATAAAAATCTTGTTTCTCTAATAAGTGTTTCTCTTTTAGCATTTCAAAACTGAACAGAGTTCCTTCTTTCATTATGTTGCAAAGAACTGTTATTCCTTTAGCTGTCCGGTCCTTAAATCTAGCATCCAATTTATTTGGTGTAAAATCTGAGTCATATGCACACCATTTAAGAATTGCAATATCTCCCTCTAGATTATATTCTTTTATAATAGTTTTCCATATTTTAAGAGTCAATTTCACCCACGGGTTATCAATAGTATTTATGTACCTTTGCAGGTTGTTATCAGCCAAAATTCCTTGTATGGGGAGGGGAAGTACCCGCTCCTCACTGTTTTTCCATTGAGCGTCATATGATGGGTTGCACCAACATATCACAGCTCTCAACTGTGCTGCAAAATAATAATCCCTAAGAGAAGGCAAGCCCCATCCCCCCTTTTCCTTTGCTAATTGCAAAGTTTTGAGATGAACTCTAGGCCTTTTACCCTGCCAAATATACCTTGATAGCATCTTGTTCCATTCATTGAATTGATTTTGATTAATCTCTATTGGTAGGGTCTGAAAGAGATATAACAGTCTGGGCAGTATATTCATTTTAATAGACTCAATCCTTGAACTGAGACTGAAAAAAAGGAATCAGGTTCCATGTTGCCACATCTTCCTTAATTTTTTTATATAAAGGCTGATAATTACATTCTGATAATTTTGCCAAATCTTTTGGCTTAATGATTCCCAAATATTTGAAAGACTTTGTGTGCCATGCCCAGGGGTATCGACTTTCAATTTCTCTTGGTGGGCTATAGTAATATGAAAGTATTTGGGTTTTTATCTATGTTGATCTTGTATCCTGATAATTGACCATATTGTTCAAAGGATTGCATCAATTTAGGTAAGGAGTATGTTGGTTGCCCTAGATAGATCAAAATGTCATCCGCATAACAAGCCAATGTATGCTCTGTCCCTTTAATAGTAATTCCCCTGCTATCTTCATTTTGTCTGATGCATTGAGCTAATGGTTCCAGATATAACGCGAAGAGTAGTGGTGACCATGCACAACCCTGTCTCGTGCCCCTTTCTAGGGTAAGACTATTTGATAAATATCCATTGATTTTAATCCTAGCAGTAGGATTGTCATATAGTGTCTGTATAATTTTAATATTTGTGTCTTGGAAACCAAATCTATGTAAAACACTGTATAGAAAATTCCAATTAACCGAATCAAATGCTTTTTCAGCGTCCACGTTTATCACTATTGCTTTGATTTTATTTTTTTGTATATGATCCATAATGTGAAGTGTCCTTTGTATATTGTCTTGAGTCTGGCATTGTCTTATAAAATCTGTCTGATCGTTACGTATCAGTATGTGTAGAAACTCCTCTAATCGTTTGGCCATGATGGAGGTAAATAACCTATAATCTACATTAAGAATGGATATTGGTCTAAATGATCCATATTCCATTTTATCCTTGCCTTCTTTCGGTATAGCTGAGATTATCGCTTCCTTCTAACTGGGTGGCATTTGTGCCCTTTTTAGAGCCAAAGTTCAGTGTGGGGAATAAAACAAGAATTAACTCATTTTTAAATTCTTTGTACCACTCTGCCGTATATCCATCTGATCCTGGTGACTTGCTTAATTTAAGCCTACTAATTGCAGCTTTTAATTCAACTTCAGTTATGTCAGCAGTCATCATTCTATTTTGTTCTTTGCTGAAAGTGGGTATCTCTAGAGAATTCAAGAAGGTGTCAATTTGGGTCATGCTTCCCCTGGAATTTTGGAATATAGAGTTTTGTAAAACACTTCAAAAGCTTCTTGAATTTCACTTAGCTTATTTTTTATTATTTTCGTTCTTGGTTCCCTAATTCTATGAATTGTATTTTCTGCTATCTTTGTTTTTCAGTTTCCACATCAGTATTTTCATAGATTTCGATCTGCTTTCATAATGTCTCTGTTTTAGAAACATTAAGTTTTTCCTGATTTCTTGCGTAGCCAAATTATTTATTTCATTCCTAATTCTTTTAATTTCCCCTAATGTATCCTGTGCCAAATTCAATTTCTGTTTCTTCTCTAGTTCCTTCAGCCTATTTTGTAATTCCTCTAATGTTTTATTCCTTACTTTTTTCTTAAATGAAGATATCGCTATAATTTTCCCTCTTAAGACCGCCTTCAGAGTATCCCATAAAATGGGAGGTGAAACCTCTCCATTATCATTAAATTCTAAGTAGAGACCAATTTCCTTTTTAATTTGTTCCTTAAAGTACGGATCATTGAGTAGACTTGAATTTAGTTTCCAAATAGTATTCTTTGGTTATAGGTCAAAATCAACAGATAAATATATAGGTGCATGGTCACTGACATCTATTGTCTCAATTCCACAGGTGTTTATTTTGTCTTTGTTTTTTCCAAATGTTATGAAATAGTCTATTCTTGTATATACAGAATGGGGGGCAGAATAATGAGTGTAATCCCTTCTGTCAGGGAAAAGGTCCCTCCATATATCAATTAAACCAACATCCTCAAAAACTTTCTTATGTAAAGATTTTGTTTCATATGTTTTTCTATTGGAAGAGTCTAAGTTTGGTTGTAATTGTAAATTTAAGTCTCCCCCACATATCAGGAGACTTTCTGTTTCCATTACCATAATATCAGTAATTTTCTGAAAGAAACCAATATCACTTCCCGGAGGTGCATATATATTCAATAGAGTAACTGAATTGTTGTCTATATTCCCCCTTACCAGAATATAACTGAAAAACACAAAATGCTGGCAGAACTCAGCAGGCCAGACAGCATCTATGGGAGGAGGTAATAACAACGTTTTGGGCCGAAACCTTTCATCAGGAGGGAATATAACTGCCTTCTTTATCTCCCATTTTGAATATTTTTTCAAAACTTATCTTACTGAGATAAGAATAGCAACTCCTCTCTTATGTCCTGATTTATATGAGGAGAAAAACAGATTAGTGAAGCCCATTCTCTTTAGTTTTTTTATGCTCAATATCACTTAAATGAGTTTTCTGGAAATATACTACATGGGCTTGTTCTTTTTTTCATTTTGGATAAAATTCTCTTACGTTTGATTGGATTTAATAGCCCATTTACATTAAAAGAAATGAATTTTACCTTGTCCTTAGCCATCTGTATTTATCTATCAATGTATCATTGAAATTAGAATAAAACTTAATCGATCTACTCCCTGAACAAATAAGAACCAAGAAACTCAAATAATAAGAAAAATGGCAACGAATGTGTGATTCCAAGGCTGAGGTCTCTAGGAGATGACCCTGCGTTGAGTGAGAGGAAATGTCTAGCTGTGGGGGATAACCTCTCCTACTTGTGAGTTTAGGGCCCCCATTGCAGTATTCATAAAAGTCAGTGAACAAATCCATTACACAGAAAAGATTTCCCTGTGTACTCCTATATAAACACACACACAAATATATATGTATATATATGCATACATATATATACACACACACACATATATATATACACACATATTACACACATACACATAATATATATTCTCATTTTGGTGGGGAAAAAGGAGTAAGTGAGCGAGTAAAGAATAACAACTAAGTAATATAAAATCCACATTATAATAAGTATTTCTCGAGATAAGTATATCACCGTGTACTTTTGCTTCTGTTTAGCTTCTCAACATTTTTAAAGTTAGCCAAACCTTATGGCTCTTCTGAAGTGGGTGAGGACTGTGTTTGAGAAACTCCCGGTTTCTTCCTGATATATTTCTCTCGGCCTCCTCCCGTCTCCTGCCTTCTCGATCCTCGCACTATTTCCCAAGCGGAGCGGGATAATTCCTCAGCCAGGCTTTCCCTGGTTTTGATGACGCTGACGGGCAACGCCCTGGCCTTCGTGTCTGTAGTCGCCTCTTCCACTGTTTGGTACAACAGCGTCCCGTTGTCGCAAAACACTCGACATTTTAGCAGGGTACGGAGTTTGAAATCTAATCTTGTTTCGCTTTAGTACTTGCTTTACTTCATTGTATTCTTTGCGTTTCTGGAGGACCGCGGGGGGTAATCTTGGTCGAAATATATTAATTTATCCTCTAAAACACTCTCTTCTTAACCCAGGGCCCTTCGTATAATCTCCCCCTTGGTGCTGTACCGAAGGTATTTAATTATTACTGAGCGTGGCATTCTATCCTGGATAGGTTTCGGGACTAACGCGTGGTGGGCTCTTTCGACTTCCAGCTCCATAGCCGGGGGAAGATCCAACACGTCCCGCAGTAACTTTCTGACAAACTCCGTCATAGACGGGCCCTCCGCTCCTTCGGGAACATTGTAGATTCTGATATTTTTCTGCCGTGATCTTCCCTCCAGGTCAAACAGTTTTCCTTCTTGGTGATGTATTATTTTTATTGTCTTACTCAGTATCCGTTCCACGTTTTGAACGCGATCTTCCACCTTCTCAATTCGAGTCTCTGCCACCGCTATTTTTTGATTGACGCTGGCGAGCTCTGACTTAATATCACGGAGTTGCTGCTCTATTTCTTTCCTGAACTCCCTTATCCCTTTCAGGATTTCGAAGACATTCGCCGCTTCGACTGAACGAGGCCCGGCGGCCGCCTCTCTAGCACATGGTCGGGTAGGGGAGCCGCTCGCTGCACTCCTCTCGGCCGCAGGCTCCGCAGTGTCGCTTTTTTAATTTCCATTTCTTTTCCCCATTCTTGCCCCTCTTTTCAGTTCAAATATTTTTCGAAAAATATAATATTTGACGGGTTAACGGGGCTTAATACGCGTTTTTCCGGAGGAGCTAGTGACTTAAGCTGCCATTCTCGACGATGATGTCACCAGAAATCCCCCATTTGAAAAATTTCTGATGCAGTGTCCACTTCCACATCAAATGGAGTAGCAAACAGCTTGAACTCATTTGCATGCAAGCGAAAATCAGAAAAACAAGATGAAAACTGTTTTCTCAATTCTTGGACGTTATTCACAAAAATGCCTGGGTATTGTGCTTTATTTTTTTGAGAAGTGGGAAAATGTGCACAATTTCCTTTTTGAAGCTGATACTCCCGCAAAAAGCCCACAATATGACTATACATCTCATGTATCAGCTGATTTTTTCCCTTGAAGTTGTAAATTCAAGTTATTTAAATGAGATGTAATGTCCACAAGAAATGCCAAGTTTGCAAGCCAATCAGGATCACGAAAATGTGAAGCATCCTCATTTTTGCTTTCAAGGAATATTGCCACCTCTTCGTGCAATACAAATAACTCTTTCCAGCATTGACCCTCGGCTAAGCCAGCATACATTGCAGAAATAAACCAGGTCCCCATATCCAACAAAAACTGCTGAAACTGGCGATGAATCAATCCACGAGATAGGATCAGATTCTCTGCCTTCACAACAATGTCCATAACATCCTTTAATTTCAAAGACTTGGCACGTAATGCCTCTTCATGGATAATGCGATGAATTTTAACCAGTTTCTGTGCGATTCCAAGGCTTTCCATTTGTCGTCGCAGCAAAGCGATAATGGTGCCCCATCAGTTGTGATGCCAATTAACGTTCAGGCCCGCGACCGACTGTTGTCCGCTGTTGCGGAATGCCGAGTGAAGATGAACGAGTCCTTAATAACGCCCTTGTGCTTCGGGAGGCGGATGCGCCAGGTGTGCCCCATATCGGGACGGCTGTACTCGATTTGCGCGGAGCCATCCCTGACCCTTCTCTGCAGGAGGTTAACAGGCTTGGTTCCACGCAAACCAATCATGAAGGTCGTCCTGTTGGCTTATGCCGATTACATCCTCATTGTGGTCAGAGGATGCGAGACTGCCAGCAGGTCTTGGGTCACTAGGAGAAGACTGAGGGCCTCTTGGTGGGTCAGTGACAGCTGGACTCTACCGAAGGGGCTGAGGTTATTTGCGTGGAGCTCACATACCTCCTCCACTTGGGAGTCTAATTGAGCTCAACGGAGGAGGCCTGGCCGGCAAACAGCGGGATTTGGAGACCAAGATCTCTGCCCGGATGGGGCGCTGGTCGGGTCTCCTTCGTGCGATCTAGTACGGGGAGAGGGATTCAGTGATCAATCAGCTGGTCGGCTCCCTGGTGTGGTACCGGCTGACTGCATTGGTCCCACCCATCCGCGGAGAGGCTGGTGGCCTTCTTCTGGGCAATAGGAGGCATTGGGTCTCTACAGCCGTCCCGAGTCTTCCGATCGCGGAGGGCGGCCAATCTTTGGTGTGCGGGCGCACCCAGCTGACAGCTCTCCGCTGGGGACCCTGCAGGAGGGCGCACGAATCCCGGCGGACGACGCTAGCTCTGAGGGAACTACTGTTATGTGACCATGGTTTCGTTTACTGTGGGTGTCACTTTAAAACGCCTGGATGAGGTGGGACTATGACGTCAGTATAACAAGCTGTGACAGACCGCTGGGACTTTCAGAAGAGGAAGAAGAAAGAGAGAGAGAGAGAGAGTGGAAACTTTGGACCGCAAGCACTGACCGTTTCGCTGAACACCTACGCTCTGCAGGATCTCCCAGTGGCCACACATTTTAATTCCACGTCCCATTCCCATTCTGATATGTCTGTCCATGGCCTCCTCTACTGTCAAGATGAAGCCACACTCAGGTTGGAGGAACAACAGTTTACATTCCGTCTGGGTAACCTGATGGCATAAACATTGATTTCTCTAACTTCCGTTAATGCCCCTCCTCTCCTTCCTACCCCATCCCTTATTTATTTATTTATTTCTCTTTCCTCTCTCCCCCCCCCCCTTTTTTCTCTCTCTGCCCCTCTCACAATCACTCCTTGCCTGCTCCCCATCTCCCTCTGGTGCTGTCCTCTCCCTTGTTTTTTCCCTAGGCCTCCGGACCCATGATCCTCTCCCTTCTCCCCCTCTGTATCCCTTTTGCCAATCAACTTTCAAGCTCTTGGCTTCATCCCACCCCCTCTTGTCTTCTCCTATCATTTTGGATCTCCCCCTCCCCCTCCCACTTCAAATCTCTTACTATCTTTTCTTTCAGTTAGTCCTGACGAAGGGTCTCGACCAGAAACGTCGACTGTACTTCTCCCTATAGATGCTGCCTGGCCTGATGCATTCCACCAGCATTTTGTGTGTGCTGCTGGTAGTAGCTTTCTGCGACAATGGGTAAGGTCTGATACTTTCCTGTGCTCAAAGGATTGGGTTGATTAACGGCACACAGTGCACATTGTGACTGTCACTTCGTATGATCCACACGTGGATTTTGTTGGAGTACCCTGTGGCGACCACTTTTGTTAACCCCTACATGGATTATGTGGTAACCACTTGTGCTAGGGTATATTCCGTGACTGTCACCTTGTGATATTTCTACGTGAGTTTCGGGACAGCTCAACGGATAAGGTCCTCGGCGACTGATCTTCGTTTTCCCAGCGTGGAACCTGTGATCGCCTCCTCTTCACACAATAATGTGAATTTACAAATTTCTCCCTTCACTTATTCCGTGGATTACTGGACCTTTCCAGTTTACCATCTTAAGACTTAAAGAACTGCTCCTAAGCTTGACAATTTGGGAGCCACACACACATAACACCATTAACTTATGTACATTTTGTTTAATTTTCTATATTTTAAGTAGATTCTAATAAATATAGTGGTTTTAACATTAATACCTGACTCAATATGTGATCTGTTGCTGCTGGTACCTAACACTACGCCGCTTCTACTGGGAACTGTGGGGTCTGGCCTCAACCAGGCAGAGTGCTCTTGCTGCTGTGGCGACTCTCAATCCGCGCAGGACAGTTCCGTTTGCACCACCACTCGATGTGCTCGTCAGACCCAGGCCTTGGGAGGCCAAGTGGGAGAGGTTCCCGCAGAACATGAGCCATCTCGCGTGCCAATCCGTGATGCTCCAAAGCGTTTCTCGTGCAGGCTGCTCCTTCGCTTCCTTGCCTTCGTCTGCCTACCGGACTCGCCTTGACGGTCCGTGTTGCCATCTGTCAGTGGAGGAGGGCAGGGATGATTCATAGAGAAACAGAGAAAACCTACGGCACAATACAGGCCCGTCGGCCCACAATGCTGCACAGAACATGTACTTTAGAAATTACCTAGGCTTACCCATACCCTCTATTTTTCTAAACTCCATGAGCCTGGATTGGGGAGCATGCCTTATAAAAACAGGTTGAGTGAACTCGGCCTTTTCTCCTGGGAGCGAAGAAGGATAAGTGGTGACCTGATAGAGGTGTATAAGATGATTAGAGGCATTGATTGTGCGGTTAGTCAGAGGCTTTTTCCCAGGGCTGAAATGGCTGCCACAAGAGGATACAGTTTTAAGATACTTGGCAATAGGTACAGAGGAGATGTCAGGGGTAAGTTTTTTATGCAGAGAGCAGTGGGGCTGCCGACAACAGTGGTGGAGGAGGATACCATAGGGTCTTTCAAGAGACGTTTGGATAGGTACATGTAACTTAGAAAAGTAGAGGGCTATGTGTAAACCTAGTATTTCTAAGGTAGGGACATGTTCAGCACAACTTTGTGGGCCAAAGGGCCTGTATTGTGCTGTAGGTTTTCTATGTTTCTATGACTCATCCAAGAGGCTCTTAAAAGACCTTATCGTATCCGCTCCACTACATAGAACATAGCATAGTACAGCACAATATAGGCCCTTCGGCCCACAATGTTGTGCCAACCCTTAAACCCTGCTTCCCATATATTTCCCCACCTTAAATTTCTCTATATACCTGTCTTAAATTTCACTAGTGTGTCTGCTTCCACTCAGGCAGTGCATTCCACACACCAACCACTCTCTGAGTAAAAAGCCTTCCTCTAATATCCCCCTTGAACTTCCCTCCCCTTACCTTAAAGCCATGTCCTGGCTGTCCACTCTATCTATCCCAAAATATTCTATATCTTATATACCTCTATCATGTCTCCTCTCATCCTCCTTCTCTCCAAAGAGTAAAGCCCTAGCTCCCTTAATCTCTGATCATAATCCATACTCTCTAAACCAGGCAGCATCCTGGTAAATCTCCTCTGTACCCTTTCCAATGTTTCCACATCCTTCCTATAGTGAGGTGACCAGAACTGGACATGTACCCCCAGATCCCTCTGCTCCTCCACACTACCAAGTATCCTGCCATTTACTTTGTAGTCTGCCTTGGAGTTTGTCCTTCCAAAGTGTACCACTTCACACTTATCCAGGTTGAACTCCATCTGCCATTTCTCAGCCCAGTTCTGCATCCTATCATTGTCTCTCTGCAATCTTCAACAATCCTCTACACTATCCACAACACCACCAACATTTGCGTTGTCTGCAAACTTGCCAATCCACCCTTCTACCCCCACATCCAGGTCATTAATAAAAATCATGAAAAGTTGGGGTCCCAGAACCAATCCTTGTGAGACACCACTAGTCACAACCCTCCAATCAGAATGTACTCCATCCACCACGACCCTCTGCTTTCTGCAGGCAAGTCAATTTTGAATCCACCTGGCCAAACCTCCCTGGATCACATGCCTTCTGACTGTCTGAATAAGCCTGCCATGTGGAACCTTATAGATAGATACTTTATTCATCCCCATGGGGAAATTCAACATTTTTTCCACTGTCCCATACACTTGTTGTAGCAAAACTAATTACTTAACTCAGTAAAAATATGATATGCATCTAAATCACTCTCTCACCAAGCATTAATAATAGCTTTTAAAAAGTTCTTAAGTAGTTTACTTAAATACATTAAATACAATCAACCCCGGCACTTTAACATATCTTACTCCTGGCGGTTGAATTGTAAAGCCTAATGGCATTGGGGAGTATTGACCTCTTCATCCTGTCTGAGGAGCATTGCATCGATAGCAACCTGTCGCTGAAACTGCTTCTCTGTCTCTGGATGGTGCTATGTAGAGGATGTTCAGAGTTATCCATAATTGACCGTAGCCTACTCAGCGCCCTTCGCTCAGCTACTGATGTTATACTCTCCAGTACTTTGCCCACGACAGAGCCCGCCTTCCTTACCAGCTTATTAAGACGTGAGGCGTCCCTCTTCTTAATGCTGCCTCCCCAACACGCCACCACAAAGAAGAGGGCGCTCTCCACAACTGACCTATAGAATATCTTCAGCATCTCACTGCAGACATTGAATGACGCCAACCTTCTAAGGAAGTACAGTCGACTCTGTGCCTTCCTGCACAAGGCATCTGTGTTGGCAGTCCAGTCTAGCTTCTCGTCTAACTGTACTCCCAGATACTTGTAGGTCTTAACCTGCTCCACACATTCTCCATTAATGATCACTGGCTCCATATGAGGCCTAGATCTCCTAAAGTCCACCACCATCTCCTTGGTCTTGGTGATATTGAGACGCAGGTAGTTTGAGTTGCACCATATCACAAAGTCCTGTATCAGTTTCCTATACTCCTCCTCCTGTCCATTCCTGACACACCCCACTATGGCTGTGTCGTCAGCAAACTTCTGCACATGGCAGGACTCCGAGTTATATTGGAAGTCTGATGTGTACAGGGTGAACAGGACCGGAGAGAGCACTGTCCCCTGCGGCGCTCCTGTGCTGCTGACCACCGTGTCAGATCTACAGTCTCCCAACTGCACATACTGAGGTCTATCTGTCAAGTAGTCCACTATCCAATCCACCATGTGAGAGTCTACTCCCATCTCCGTTAGTTTGTGCCTTAAGATCTTGGGCTGGATGGTGTTAAAGGCACTAGAGAAGTCCAGGAATGTAATCCTCACAGCACCACTGACCCCATCTAGGTGAGAGAGGGATTTGTGCAGCAAATACGTGATAACATCCTCCACTCCCACTTTCTCCTTATACGCAAACTGAAGAGGATCCCGGGCATGCCTGGTTTGTGGCCTCAGATTCTGTATTATCAGCCGCTCCATGGTCTTCATCACGTGCGACGTCAAGGCAACAGGTCTGAAGTCATTCAACTCCTTTGGTTGTGGTTTCTTTGGTACCGGGACAATACAGGATGTTTTCCACTGTCTGGGTACTCTTCTCTGCTCCAGGCTCACGTTGAAGATACGCTGTAGTGGTTCTCCCAGCTCAGTCGCACAGGCCCTCAGTAATCGTGGGGAAACTCCATCCGGTCCCGCCGCCTTGCTGGTACAGATCTTCCTCAGTTGACCTTCCACCTGTGCAGCTGTAATCCTGGGCATGGGCAAGGTCTCCTGTGAGTGGCTATTTTCCCGTGAGGGAAGTAAGCCTGGTGTGGAGTTCTGCGGTGAGGATGAGATTGTGCTGTCGAACCTATTGAAGAAGTTGTTCAGCTGGTTCGCTTTCTCCACATCTCCACTTATGTTCGCCCCCCGCTTTGCACCGCATCCGGTGATGATCTTCATCCCATCCCACACCTCCTTCATGCTTTTTTTCTGCAGCTTTTGTTCTAGCTTCCTCCTATACTGCTCCTTTGCCCCCCCTTATCTGTACTCTGAGTTCCTTCTGAACTCTTTTAAGCTCCAACCGATCACCATCTTTAAAGGCTCTCTTCTTCTGGTTTAGGAGGCCTTTGATGTGACTAGTGATCCAGGGCTTATAATTGGGATAGCAGCGAACAGTTCTAACAGGAACAACGGCATCCACACAAAAGTTAATATAGTCCGTTGTGCATTCAGTGACCTCCTCAACGCCCCCACAGAGCCCCCCTTGCAGTACATCCCAGTTAGTGGTACCGAAGCAGTCTCTCAGGGCCTGTTCAGCTTCAGGAGTCCACTTTCTAAAAGAGCGTGTGGTAGTGGGATGCCTCATCACAATTGATTTATATCTGGGCTGTAACAAAACCAGGTTGTGATCAGCTTTCCCCAGTGGAGGCAGTGGGGATGCACTATATGCATCCTCTACGTTTGCATACAGTAGGTCAATAGTCCTATGACCTTACTTATCAAATGCCTTACTAAAATACATGTAGATCACATCCACTGCACTACCCTCATTTATATGCCTGGTCACCTCCTCAAAGAACTCTAACAGGCTTGTTAGACACGATCTGCCCTTCACAAAGCCATTCTGACTGTCCCTGATCAGACCATGATTCTCTGAATGTGTCATGGTCCAGTCCATGAAGTCTGCATTCCAGTTCACAATCTGGTCCGTTGTTATTTATTCCAGGGTTTCTGGTTTTCCCTTGTTCTGATGGATGCTCTAATTGAGGCACCTGATTCTCATTTTGGGCTGGCGACATAAATATCTCCTGGGTTCAGCTTCAGCCAAGATGGCAGTGTGATGCAGTGGCCACTCCAGGAATGAATATTTGTTATCTGTAAGTAGGGGCTATGTACAATGCTGATTTGATAGAGACAGATGTGTGAAGCACAGAGGAACATCTGGTGAAACTTTTGAAATGCCTGTTTTGCTGCAGCTGCTACTGTGCAATTGGAAAAATCTCTGGGAGGAAGGCTCCGAATCCTCGGCTTTGCCTGTTGCTTGGCGGCTGGGGCCAGTGTCGAAGCGCTCAGCAGAGATGGTGCTTGGTGTTGGAGGGTTGATCGGAGGATCGAAGTTTTTGGATGGACTCCGAGTTGGCTGTCGTCGGGGCTCCCAAAGTGCTGTATCGGCAAGCTGCGGTGCTGGAGGTTCATGGCAGGAAGAGTTTTTCTTCCTTCTACTGTCTGCGTGAGATGATGGGCTGTCGGGACTTTTGAGACTTTCTTTTAAACTGTGCCATGGACTGCTCTTTATCAGATTACAGTATTGCTTTGTGCTGTTGAAACTATGTGTTATAATTATGTGGTCTTTGTCAGTTAGTCTTTTATCAATTATGGTATTGTCTGCACTGTTGAAACTAGATGTTAACTATACTTGTATGTAATCTATGTGGTTTTGTGTAGGTCTTGTAGCTTTCGGTTTGTCTGATGGGTTTGTAGTTCCTTTCCGGGGAACGTGCTAAGACGGTAGCGTGATATCGATATGCAGCAGCCTCTCCGGACTATGGATTGGGGATTACCAAACATTATGTGGTTTTTCTTGTGTGGTCTGTTTTGTGCTTTTTCGTGATATCATTCTGGAGAATGTTGTCTCATTTTTTAACTGCATTGTATTTGTGGTTTATAAATGACAATAATCTGAATTTGATGGACTGTCTCATTCCTCCTGAAGGCTTGTCTGTATTGCTGTTAAGTTCTACTGCTGGAACAAAACTGGAACCTTGCTGTGTCTAGATAAAGAACTGTCTGTGTCCATGCCTTTGCTAGGTAGTCCTGGCTGGTTGCTGCTACCTTGTGTTGGGAACTGTCTCTCTGTATTCTGTGTACAAGTCCTGGCCCTATGTCCTGCTCCCTAGGCGGGGTCCTGACACTGTGTTCCATGTCCTGGTGTTCCTGTTCTCTCTGAAGACCAAGGCTTGGCTTTGGTTTCTTGTCCTGTCCATATGCCTCATCCTGTACAGGAGTTCCATGTCTGGTCCTGTAGCCAAGCCTTGAAGAACCCAAGCCATGTCTAGTCCTGTTGCCACATCATGTCCTTGCCTAGTTCTGGGGTCTGAGCCCAAGTCAAGACCCAGGTTCTGGGTCCTTGTCCACTCTCTGGCTCAGATTCCAGGCTCAGGTTCCCAGTTCCTTGTCCTGGGCCCACTTTCCTAGCCAAAGTCTTAGACCAAGTCTGTGATCCTCTCTGTGTCCTGTCTCGTCCCTAACTCTAGTCCAGTCCAGTTCCTAGTACTTCAGTGTCTGTGTCTTGCATTTGGGTCTGCTCCCAGCGCCCATGTTATGACAGGACAGTCCAGCCAAGCATAGACCCAGTGACACAGACACTGTCGTGTTACTCTTGCCATCTTGGGTTCTCTCCTGTTGAATGCCCCCCCCCACCCACCTGTGCCGTCCATAGTCTGGGGAAGCATTCTGGGTAGCCAGGAGGTTCCCATGGGGGGTGGGGGTGCACTGTCATGGTCTAGTCCGTGAAATCCGCATTCTGGTTCATGGTCTGGTTCATTGCTCCTTATTCCAGGTTTTCCGGTTTTCTCTTGTTCTGCTGGGGGCTCTAATTGAGGCACCTGATTCTCATTGTGGCTGGCTACATAAATAGCTCCTTGGTTCAGCTTCATTTGCTGAGAGTTTGGAAGGTGGTGGTGCATGTGGTTTGGAACTTGTTGAGGGAAAGAGAGCGGGGAAGGAGTGGGAATTGCTGGGAGGGGGTTGCCTGGGTCTGGTAATGGCAGACATGGTGAGAGGAGGGGCTGAGGGAAAGTGTGGAGAAGGAGTGGGATAGGGATTTGGGATCAGAGGTAGGCAGCTGGGGAGAAATGGATTATTGTGAAGGGAGAAATAAAGGGAATAAGGAGATAGTGAGGGGATGGATGAATGAAAACTGAGACAAAGGGAATAAGAAATGACAATGGAGAGAGTTCTGAAAGTGAGGAAGATGAACAAGTTCAGAGAGGAGGTGTTGTCATAATTAGGTTTAATGAGAAGGTGCAAGGACACATGAAGAAAATTAACCTGTTTGTGCTAACAACAACTCTGGCAAATTAGATAGGGGAAATAGTATTTGCAAAAGTCCTTAATGATGGCAATCTATTGGTAAGATGTGTGAATGAGGAACAACTTGAGAAAGCACTCAAGCTAAAAGAGATAGGAAAATGCAAGGTGGAATATACAGGGAGGGTGGGAGCACGGAATGGTGGTTGTAAAGGAGTGATCACGGGTGTACCAATGAGTATAAACATTGAGGAGTTGAAGAGGAATATCAAAGGGGGGAAAGTAATTAATGTTCTAAGACTGAAAACAACAAAGGAAGGAATGAAAAAGGAAAGTGAATCAGTATTGATTAAATTTGAAGAAGAAAGAGTGCCAAGGAAAGTGTTCCTGGGTTTCATGAGTTACCCAGTAAGGGTGTATGTGCCAAAGCCATTGAGGTGCTATAATTGTCAAAGGTTTGGACACAGCTAACAACTGTAAAAGGCAGAGGAGATGTGCTAGATGTGGGGTTGATCATGAATATGGAAAGTGCGGAACAGGAGTGCAACCAAAATGCTGTAATTGTGGAGGAGCTCATAATGTGGCATATAGTGGGTGTGAGGTTATGAGACGGGAGAGTAAAATTCAAGAAATAAGAGTGAAAAGAAAGATCACTTGTGCAGAAGCTGTAAGAATATCAAGAGAACAAAATAATGCTCCTAATGACCAGAGAGCAATAAGGATGCAAGAGATGCAGTGAAGAGTAAATGACAGGATTTATGTGGAGAAAAAAGCTCTCGGAACATTCATTGCAGGAGTCATTAATAGTACGGCAGAGGTAAAGTCACAAAGTGACAAAATTCAGCTGGTGGTCAAAGCAGCAGTAAACCATTTAGGGTTAGTAGGACTGACATGGGAAGCAGTGAGGGAGAACCTCACTAATCAGTCAAGCCAGGAAGTGTCATAGGTTGGTTAGTACTCATTATGGTGATTCTTTTGCAGTGGAATGCAAGGAGTTTACTGGCCAATGGCCAGGAATTTAAGGACTTTATTAAGGAAATGGTTGTAAAACCAGATGTAGTGTGTATTCAGGAAACTTGGTTGAAACCAGCTTTAGACTTTGTGGTACATGGGTATACAATGATAAGGAAAGATAGAAATCTAGTGGGAGGAGGAGGTTGTGCTATGTTAATCAAGCAAGGTATACCGTATAGAGTACTGGAAAAAGGAGACGATCAGGAATACATAGTGGTGGAAATATGGGGGAGAGAGGGGAGGGAGTGGGTGGAAATATGGGGGAGAGAGGGGAGGGAGTGGTTATAATTAACTACTACAATCCATGTAAAAGGTTGGATTTGGACAGCCTACTAAGGATACAAGGACAAAATAGACATAAAGTAGTGTGGTGTGCAGGTTTCAATGCTCACAGCACAATATGGGGGGATCCGATTACAGATTCAAATGGAATGGTAATTGAAGATTTGATGGAAGAAAGGGATTTGGTATGTATGAATGATGGTAGAGGAACAAGGATAAACATAACAACAGGAACTGAGTCGGTATTAGATATTACGTTAGTGTCTAATGTCTTGGCTGGCATCAGTAACTGGGGAGTTTGGACTGCTTCAACAGTCGGCAGTGATCACTACCCAGTTTTATGTTCAGTGGGTGAAAGAGTTGAAATAAGACCAGGTGGGGGGAGTCCCAAAGCAGATTGGGGTAAGTTCCAGAAGTTAAGTGAAGAAGCATTGACAAAGATTGACATTTCTGGAGATACAGATGAATTAAACAGTCAGGTGACTTCACCAATTATTATGGCAGCAGAAGGATCTATACCCAGGAGTAAAAATAGGATGAATAGAAAAATAGTGCCATGGTGGTCAGAGGAATGTTGTCAGGCTGTTTTAATAAAAAAAAAAGAAAAAGAGCATTCAGGCTAGTTAAAAGAACCCATAATATGCAGCATTTGATTCAATATAAGAAGGCACAGGCAGTGGTGAGAAGAACAATATATCAAGCTAAAAGGGCAAGTTGGAGGAGTTTTTACAACAAAATAGGAAGAACAACGCCTGTGGGAGAGGTATGGGAATGATTAAGAGGATTGGGAGTATCCAGTAATGGTATCTGAGGAGGAAACAGCAGTCTCCAGCAGGGATAAGGCTGAGATCATGGCCAAGTCATTTGTAAAGATACATAGTTCAGAAAATTTGTCTGGAGAAGGAGAGGGGAAAGAACAATGAGTCAATACCCAGGTGTGTTAAACAGGAGGAAAGAAACAGATGATATAATTGATGATCCATTTACTTTGGCAGAAATGGTGAGAGCAATAAAGAGATCAAGACCAACCTCCCCAGGGAAAGATCTAATATGCTATGTTATGCTAAAAAATCTAGGAGAAGGAGCGCTCTTGAAGTTACTCCATTTTTACAAGAGTGTGGGAGGAGGGAAGATTACCAAGTGCATGGAAGGAAGCAGTAGTAATTCCAATAAGGAAACCTGGCAAGGATCTGTCAAAACCCACTAGCTACAGGCCAATAGCACTAACATCAAATATATGTAAGGTAATGGAAAGGATGATAACTGAAAGGTTAGCATATGATCTTAAAGAGAGGAATGCTGGCAAGTTATCAGAGTGGTTTTAGGAAGGGAAGGAATTCCATGGACTCAGTGATAAGGTTAGAGACTGAAATAAGAAAGGCCCAGGCAAATAAAGAATCAGTAGTTGCAGTGCTTTTTGATATTGAAAAAGCCTATGATATGATGTGGAAGGAAGGATTATTAATTAAACTGCACAAGATGGGGATTGGGGGGAAGAGTTTTTAATTGGATTAAAGATTTTTTGTTTGGTAGAAAAATTCAAGTTCGGATTGGATCAGAATTATCAAAACAGTACATAGAGGGAAATGGCACACCTCAGGGTAGTGTGATTAGCCTGTTACTTTTCATCATATGATCAATGATGTCTTCACAAAGGTACCAGTGGATATAGGTAGGTCACTGTTTGCAGATGATGGGGCCTTGTGGAAAAGAGGCAGGAACACGGAGCATATAATCAGGAAACTACAAGGAGCAATTGATGAAGTGGTAGAGTGGGGTTATGTTTGGGGATGTAGATTTTCAGTGGAAAAAAACTCAAACTGTATTTTTCACTAGGAAAAGAATTGAAGTAGGGAAGAAGTTAAGGATGTATAGGACTGAAGTAGAAAGGGTTGGATCATTTAAATTTCTGGGAGGTATATTTGATTCACGATTAACATGGGCAGACCATATCAGGAAAGTTGAGGAGAAATGTAAAAAAGTAATAAACATGATGACTGGTAGGGAATGGAGAGCAAGTTGTTCAGCATTAAAGAGAATGTATGTGGCTTTAGTAAGATCTGTGTTGGATTATGGAAGTGTAGTATATGGATCAGCAGCTAGGTCTCTTATAAGGAAACTGGATGTGATTCAGGCTCAGGTTTTGAGAGTGTGGAGTGGGGCTTTTAAAACATCACCAGTATCAGCCCTGCAGGTAGAAATGGGAACAATGCCTTTGGAATTAAGAAGGATGCAATTGATGGCAAACTACTGGGTTAATTTGCAGGGACACAATGATTCTCACCCTGCTAAAAGAGTGTTGCAGGAGTCCTGGGAAAATGGGAGTTTTCAGAGGGAAAACTTTAGTTGGGTAAGGAATGATATTGCTAGATCATGTGGAGTGTTTGATCTAAGGATAAGTCCTTCAGTAGTTTATCCGGTTGTAGCTCCATGGAAGCTGGTATGGCTTGATGTAGACTGGCATTTGTTAGAGGTAAAAAGGAAAGGAAAGTATAAAACTGATTTGGTAAGTGCATTTAACTGTTATGTGATGGAAAAGTATAGTGATTATACTCAGGTCTATACAGATGGTGCTAAGGAACCTGAGACAGGAGTGACAGGGTTTGGGGTGGCTATACCAGCAATTGCAATCAGCAGAAGAACATCTGATAAGCTCGTGGTGTATACAGTGGAGATGATGGCAGTGTTGGTTGCGTTGTGTTGGGTGGAGTAAACTAAACTAGTCAAAGTGTTGATATGCTCAGATTCATCTTCAGTTCTAGCAAGTTTAAGGTCTTCTCACTCAAACAGCCGGCAAGATGTACTTCATGAAGTCCTTCAGTCAGTCACAAGAGTTGGAAATCAGGGAGGTCGGGTTAAATTTCTATGGGTTCCAGCTCATGTAGGGGTGAAGGGGAATGAGAGGGTGGATGAGTTGGCAAAGAGGGCAATAAAGAAAGAAAATATAGAAATGCACATTAGTATTAGTAAAGCAGAGGTTAAGTGTGTAATATGGGAAAAAATTAACCAAATGTGGCAAGAAAGATGGGACAGGGAGGGGAAAGGGAGGCATTTATATCAAATACAAAAAAGTGTTGCAGGTACTAGGGTAGGAAGTAGATACAGAAGAGAGGAAATTATGTGGACTAGGTTAAGGCTGGGGCACTGTGCACTAAACCAAACACTGAAATTGATAGGGAAACACCAGACAGGACTGTGTGAGGAATGTCAGGAAGAGGAGTCAGTAGAGCATGTAGTTCTGAGTTGCAGGAAGTATGGGATACAGAGAGAGATGATGAGAATTAATCTAAGGGAATTGGGGGTGCAGGAATTCACATTAAAAGGGTTGCTGGGCATGGGTGAGAACACAGGTCAGGGTATTTTTAGCTTTCTTAAGGGGTACAGGGGTTTTTTATAGGATATGATGGATAAACAGAAAAAGGGTACTAGGATGGGGAGGATAAAGTGTAGGTTAGGGTATGTGTATGTGTGCGATTGAGTGAAGGGATTTAGAATGTGAGTCCATCGCACACTCCGGAGCAGAAGGTGGCGGTAATGCACCATTAAGCTGGGTGCCAACCGCCGTAAAACAAGACGGACAGAGAGAGAGCTTCATTTGCTGGAGTGAGTGTGGCTGAGTGACTGGGCTGTGTTTCTGGTTCTCTTTTTCTCGGATGGCTGAGCGGTGCTTTTGGGCACGGCTGCGGGCTGGGCTCGGGGCTGAGGAATTGCTGGGGTGTTGTGGGGGACATTCTGTGGGAATATTGAGTATAGGTCTGGAATGATATTCGTACGTGGTTCCTTGCAAACTCTGATAGGATGGCAGGGAGGGAGACTGATGGAGACAGCAGCAGCATGGAGTTTGAGTGGGAAGAGAGACTAAGAATAGAAAGGTGATGGGTTGGAAGAGAAAGAAAGGAGGTGAGTCTAGTGTAGATGGATCAGAAAATGAGAGAAGTTGAGGAGAAGGGCCTGAGGGCAAAATTGCTAAATGTAGTGGTAAGATTTGAGGGGGAAGGGGGAGTAAAGAAAATCAATCTGCCTAATCTAACAAAAATCATCAGAGCAAGCAGGGGAAGTGAGCCATGCGAGAATTTTAGGAGATGAAAACCTGCTGATAGGATGTAAAACTAAAGAGCAGATGGAGAAGGCAATGAAGGTGACTAATGTTGGGAAAGTCAAGGTGTCCAGGGTTGTAAGAGTTGGAGCATAAAGGGTCAATGGTTGCAAGGGGGTGATCTCTGGGGTTCCACTCAGTGTTAATATGAAGGAGCTAGTGGAGAACTTAAGGGTGAGGAATAGTTCAGAGAAGAGTGTGAAAAGAATGACAAGGGGAGTAGAGAAAAGGGAAGACTGAAACTGTTCTGGTAGAATTTGAGGATAAGGTGCCTCCAAAGGAGTTATACTTTGGATTTCTGAGATATAATGCAAGAGAATATATACCAAAACCTATGAGGTGTTTCAATTGCCAGGAGTTTGGGCATGTGGCCAAAGTGTGCAAAGGAAAGAGAAGATATGCAAGGTGTGGTGAAGAACATGAATATGGAAAATGTGGAGAAGAAGTAGGACCAAAGTGCTGTAATTGTGGAGGTAACCATAGTGTAGCATACTGGGGATGTGAAGTGGTGAAAAGAGGTGGAGGTGCAGAAGATAAGTATGAAGGAAAAAGTCTCATGCTGAGGCAGTCAAGTTGGCAGGACAGAAGAAAATGAATGAGAGAGGATGTAGTAAAGAGCAAGTGGCGGCTAAAGAAATGCAAGATAAGAAGAATGCATGGATAGAGAAGAAGAAATTGGTGACCTTTATAGCAGGAGTGGGAAATGCAACTTGTGAGATCAAATCTAAAACTGAAAGGATTCAGATTATTGTGAAAGCTGCAGAGCACCATTTGGGTACAATAGGATTAAAATGGGAAGAGGTAAATGATGAACTCGGGGTACAGTCAAGTCAAGGGACACTATGTGTGGGTTGATATTACTAATAATGCTACTTCAATGGAATGCAAGAAGCCTGATTAGTAATGAACAAGATTTCAAGCAGTTTATAGCTAGTAGGAGAGAAAAGCCAGATGTTGTGTGTATCCAGGAGACCTGGTTAAAACCTAATTTAGATTTTGCTTTGTGGTTATGAGGCAGTAAGGTGAGACAGGAGAAAGTGGGGGGGGGGGGAGGAGGAGGATGTGCAACTTGTGTAAAGCAAGGTGTTCCTTATAGAATACTGGGTACAGGAAATGAACAAGAGTATGTGGTAGTAAAAATATGGGCTGAAAGGAAAGAGTTGGGGATTGTGAATTATTATAATCCATGCCAAAGACTAGAGTTAAACAAGCTTGAGGAGATAGAAGGGCAGAATAGTAGTAATGTTGTTTGGTGCGGTGATTTTAATGGACATAATGTATTATGGGGGAGCAACCGAACAGACATCAATGGTCAAGTAATACAGGAGTTACTAGATGAGAAGCATTTAGTGTGCCTAAATGATGGCAGTAGTACTGGAATTGATGTTAATACAGGTAAAGAATCTGTGCTTGATCTTACATTAGTATCAAACTCTATTGCATCAGTATGTGAGTGGTTAGTGTACCAAGAAGGAACTGTAGGGAGTGATCATTACCCAATCTGGTGCAAGATAAATATTTCTGCCTCATTGGTCACAGAGAATATAGGTGGGAAATGGATCCTTGAGAAAGCCGATTGGGAGAAGTTTCTGGGGAAAAAAGTGATAGATATCTGAGTCAGGTCAGTGATGAGATGGACATAGAAACACTTGACAGCATATCAAAACAAGTTATAATATCGGCTGCATTAGAATCCATTCCTAAAAGTAAAGGAGGAACAAAGAGAAATGCCATGGTGGGATGATAATTGTAAGGAAGCAATGA
Organism: Hemitrygon akajei; assembly: GCF_048418815.1. Classification (NCBI taxonomy): domain Eukaryota; kingdom Metazoa; phylum Chordata; class Chondrichthyes; order Myliobatiformes; family Dasyatidae; genus Hemitrygon; species Hemitrygon akajei. The sequence continues at coordinate 189,033,482 of NC_133125.1, read as the reverse complement.
GAAATAGAAATAAGGCTTTTAAATTGGTTAAAAGAACTCATGACTTCCAACATATGATTCAGTACATACAAGCTCAGGCAGTAGTAAGGAGGACAATAAGACATGCTAAAAGGACGCACAAGAAAAAGTATTGTGATTCAATCGGAAACACAACCCAAGTAGGAGAGATGTGGGGATGATAAAAAGGATGGGAAGGGACAGGAGTGAGTGGAGGTACCTAATTCTGGTGGATGGAAATGTGACTGCAGTAACAAATAAGGAAAAGGCAGAGTTGTTGGCAAGTACTTTTGTTATGGTACATAGGTCGGATAATTTGTCTGAGAAGGGAAGAAGAGGTAGAGAGAGAACAAAAGCTGAAATTATGGAGGCTTTATGTAGAAAACTAACCTTAAAGGTATGCAAGATGTCCCTTTCAGCATGGGAGAATTAAGAAAGGCATTAGATAGAACAGGAAAGACTGCACCAGGTAAAGATGAAATATGCTACAGTATGATAAACACCTGAGTGAAGGAAGTCTGGAGAAACTACTGCTTCTGTATAACAAAGTCTGGGATGAAGGGAGAATACCAGGGAGCTGGAAAGAGGTAATAATTATTCCAATAAGGAAATCTGGAAAAGATGCCAGCAGGCCAGGAAATTACAGGCCAATTGCCTTGACATCTCACATGTAAACTTATGGAACGTATAATCCGTATGATCAATGAGAGGTTAGTGTACTTTCTGGAAAGTAGAGGTATGGTGGCTATGTATCAAAGCAGGTTCAGGAAAGGAAGGAATACTATGGATCCAGTGGTGTGACTAGAGAACAAAATAAGAAAAGCACAAGTAAATAAAGAGACAATGGTTGCAGATTTTTTTGATGTTGAGAAAGCTTATGATATGTTATGGAAGGAGGGGCTCCTAATCAAGCTGCATTTAATGGGAATTGGGGGAGGGGCAATGTTCAATTGGGTTAAGGACTTTTTAAATGGGAGAACTATTCAGGTGAAGATAGGATCAGAGCTATCAAGCCAGTATGTTGTAGAAAACAGGGTGCCTCAGGGGAGTGTAGTGAGTCCAACTTTATTCTCCATGTTGATAAATGATATATTCGTAAATATACCAACGGAAGTGGGGAGGTCATTGTTTGCAGATGGATTGAACATATAGTTATGAAAATGCAAGCTGGAATTAATCAAGTTGAAGAGTGGGGACAAAGTGGGGTGTTAAATTTTCAGTGGAGAAGACAAAAACCATGTTCTTTACAAGGAAAAAGCTCAGTGGACTTAATCTGACTCTGTATGGAAGTAACCTGGAGAGAGTTGAAAGTTTTCGGTTTTTGGGAGTGCACTTTGACTTGAGATTAACATAGAGAGAACATGTTAGATATGTAGTTGCTAAATGTAAGAATGTGATAAATATCATGAGGTGTCTTGCTGGTTTGGAATGGGGTGCTGATTTTGCATCACTGAAGTATATTTATGTAGCATTAATAAGATAAAGATTAGTTTATGGAAGTATTGTATACGGGTCAGCAGCAAAATCTGTGTTAGCAGAACTGGATATTGTGCAAGTTCGGGCTCTAAGGGTGTGCTTGGGAGCAGTTAGAACTTCCCCAGTGTGTGCACTCCAAGTTGAAGCAAATGAAATGCCATTGGGGCTGCAACATAAACAGCTGGAGGCCAATTACTGGATTAATTTAAGGGGGCATGGTGATAGCCATCCTACAAAAATGGTGTTGGAGACATGCTGGGAGAAGGAAAGGAAACAAAGAAAGTTTTGGCTGGACAGGAGAGCAAACAGCAAAAGATATGGATGTATATGATAGAGGTTTGTGCAAGTGTGGTATGGCCTGTCAGACCTTTCTGGGTATTAGCAAATCCCTCTGTAGATTTGAATTGCTTATGATTAAATGCAGTAATAAAGTGGCTGATACTCAGTGAATATCATAGGTATAGGGAATGTAAATATAAAGATGTACAGATTTTTACAGATGGATCAAGGAACAGGTGCAACAGGGTCTGCAATTGTTTGTGCCAAGTTATCAAATGGAAATTAGCAAGAGAACACCGGATTGCTTGAGTGTTTATGCAGTTGAAATGTTTGCCATATTGTTAGCACTAGAATGGAGTGAGCAGGTTGATTGTAATAATGTGTTATGTAGCGATTCTGTATCAGCCCTTGCAAGCATTAAGGCGGGTACAGCTAGAGGACACCAGGATCTGCTTTATGAAATCATGTTTGCAAATTCAAGACTGGCTAGACAAGGCAAAAATATCGCATTCATGTGGGTTCCAGCACATTCAGGTATTATGGGAAATAAGACAGCAGATAAGCTGGCAAAAGCAGCAGTCAAAAAAGGATCTGTGGAGGTCAATATTAAACTATCAAAATCAGAGGGGATGAGCATAGAGTGGAGAAGGATAAATCAACAGTGGCAGCAACATTGGTATAGAGCAATAAAAGGAAGACATTTACGTTCAATTCAGAACAGTAAATATGGGAAGGAGTAGGGGAGTAAAGCGGAAGGAGGAAGTAATTATAAGTAGACTGAGAATTGGGCACAGCAACCTTAATGGTACTCTGGCCATCATAAATAAACACCCGACAGGTTTTTGCAATCTATGTCAGGAGACTGGAAGAGTAGACCATGTCCTTATTTCATGCAGGAAATTTGCACAGAAAAGACAACAAACACTACAACAATTATGCAAAATAGGACTGGTAGAGAACAGTGTTAAAGGTTTATTGCAATGTGGGGGAGAGTGATCGAGAGGAAATGATTGTTTAGTTTTTTAAGGGCAATGGGACTGGAAAGACAACTTTAGGCAGTCAAGTGAATGGACAATGAGAGACAGTAAATCCTGAAGATGGCAGTAATGCAACAGTGTGGATGCCAACTGCTGTGAAAACTCAAGGAAGAAGAAGATTCATTTGCTGGACTGTTCCCTTCCCTTTACTCCTGAAGCCTTTGCCTGTATCCCTGTCAAGTTCTACTGCTGGGGCAAGACCGGAGCCTTGCTGTGTCTAGATAAGGAACTGTCTATCATTGTTTGGAACTGTCTGTGTCCACGCCTTCGCGAGGTAGGTCTGGCTGTTTGCCGCTACCTTGTGTTGAGGACCGTCTCTCTGTGTTCTGTGTACGTCCCGGCCCTACATCCTGCTCCCTATGAGGGGTCCTGACTCTTGTGTAGAGTCCGAGCCTCAAGTCCTGTTCTGAAGGAGGGGTCCCGGCTCTGTGTCCCTGTTCTCTCAAGACCAGTGCTGTGTTCCTGTTCTCCATAGTGAGAGGTACAGAAAGGGATTTCTGTGGCAACAGGTGGGATTTAAGAATAGTGTGTTGCCTCCCTGATGCCAGGATCCAGGATGCAATGGAATGATTAGAGGACATCCTCAAGGTTGAAGGTGAACAGCCAGAAGCAGTAGTGCATGTCGGTGCAAATGACATTGGGAAGAAGAGGAAAGAAATTCTGCAGCGTGACTTCAGAACTTGGAAGAAGGCTGAAAAGCAGGACCTCCAGGATGGTTATCTCTGGTTTGCTTCCAGTTCCTCATGTTGGTGAGGGCAGGAACAGGGAGATATGGGATCTCATTGTGTGGCTGAGGAGCTGGTGTGGCAAGCAGGGTTTTAGTTTCTTAGGCCACTGGGATCTGTTTTGGGGTAAGGATGATTTGTACAAAGGAGATGGGTTGCACCTTAACAGGCAGGTTTCACTGCTATATGGGTGTGCTTAAACTATTAAGTGGGGGGGGGTGTGAGGAGATGAACTGGAAATACAAGGATGGAATTAAAGGGAGAGAATAAGAAAAGTTAAGAAAGACAACAGAATTAAAGGGGCAGAAAGCTCAGGAAGGAATTAGTGCAATAGTGCAATAGGAATTGAGGTGAAAGGTGAAGGGAGTACTGGATTAAAAGTATTATATATGAATGCACGAAGTATAAGAAATAAAGTGGATGAGCTTGAGGCTCAGTTGGAAATTGGCGAATATGTTGTTGTAGGAATAACAGAGACATGGCTGCAAGAGGACCAGGGCAGGGAAATGAATATTCAAGGATACATGTCCTATCAAAATGACATACAGGTGGGCAGAGGGGTTGGGGTGGCTCTGTTGGTGAGGAATGAAATTCAGGCCCTTGCGAGGGGTGACATAGAATCCGGAGATGTAGAGTCAGTATGGATAGAACTGAGAAATTGTAAGGGCAAAAAGACCCTAATGGGTGTTATCAACAGGCCCCCAAATAGTAGCCTGGATATGGGGTGCAAGTTGAATCAAGAGTTAAAATTAGCACGTCGCAAAGGTAATGCTACGGTTGTAATGGGGGATTTCAACATGCAGGTAGACTGGGGAAAATCAAGATGGTACTGGACCCCAAGAAAGGGAGTTTCTGGAGTGCCTCCGAGATGGATTCTTAGAGCAGCTTGTACTAGAGCCTACCAGGGAGAAGGCAATTCTGGATCTAGTGTTGTGTAATGAACTGGATTTGATAAGGGAACTTGAGGTAAAGGAGCTTTTAGGAGGTAATGACCATAATATGATAAGTTTTAATCTACAACTTGAGAGGGAGAAGGGAAAATTGGAAGTGTCAGTATTACAGTTGAACAAAGGGGACTATGGAGCCATGAGGGAGGAACTGGCCAAAGTTGACTGGAAGAATGCCCTAGCAGGGATGACAGTGGAACAACAATGGCAGGTATTTCTGGGAATAATTCAGAAGGTGAAGGATCAGTTCATTCCAAAGAGGAAGAAAGATCCTAAGGGGAGTAGGGGACGACCGTGGCTAACTAGGGAAGTCCAGGACAGTTTAAAAATAAGAGAAGTATAACATAGCAAAGATGAGTGGGAAGCCAGAGAATTGGGAGACTTTTAAAGAGCAACAGAATATAACTAAAAAGGCAATACAGGGAGAAAGGATGAGGTATGAAGGTAACATGAGTGAATCTGCAGATGCTGGAAATAGACTGGACACAGACAGAGGACCTAGGGTAACAGAGAAACTGAAGGAAATTCATCTTGGGCAGAAAATGGTGTTGGGTAGACTGATAGGACTGAAGGCTGATAAATCCCCAGGGCCTGATGGTCTGCATCCCAGGGTACTTAAAGAGGTGGCTCTAGAAATCGTGGACACATTGGTAATCATTTTCCAATGTTCTATAGATTCAGGATCAGTTCCTGTGGATTGGAGGGTAGCTAATGTTATACCACTTTTAAGAAAGGAGGGTGAGAGAAAACAGGGAATTATAGACCAGTTAGCCTGACATCAGTGGTGGGGAATATACTGGAGTCAATTATAAAAGATGAAATAGCAGCACATTTGGATAGCAGTAACAGGATTGGTCCGAGTCAGCATGGATTTACAAAGGGGAAATCATGCTTGACTAATCTTCTGGAATTTTTTGAGGATGTAACTATCAAAATGGACAAGGGAGAGCCAGTGGATGTAATGCACCTGGACTTTCAGAAAGCCTTTGATAAGGTCCCACATGGGAAATTAGTGAGCAAAATTAGAGCACATGGTATTGGGGGTAGGGTACTAACATGGATAGAAAATTAGTTGGCAGACAGGAAACAGTAGGGATTAACGGGTCCTTTTCAGAATGGTAGGCAGTGACTCATGGGGTACCACAAGGTTCAGTGCTGGGACCACAGCTATTTACAATATACATTAATGATTTAGATGAAGGGATTAAAAGTAACATTAGCAAATTTGCAGATGAGACAAAGCTGTGTGGCAGTGTGAAATATGAGGATGTTAGGAGACTGCAGGGTGACTTGGATAGGTTGGGTGGGTGGGCAGATGCAGTTTAATGTGGATAGATGTGAAGTTATCCACTTTGGTGGCAAGAACAGGAAGGCAGATTACTATCTGAATGGTGTCAAGTTAGGAAAAGGGGGAAGTACAACGAGATCTATGTGTCCTTGTTCATCAGTCACTGCAAATAAGCATGCAGGTACAGCAGGCAGTGAAGAAAGCTAATGGCATGTTGGCCTTCATAACAAGGAGTTGAGTATAGGAGCAAAGAGATCCCTCTGCAGTTGTACAGGGCCCTGGTGAGACCCCACCTGGAGTATTGTGTTCAGTTTTGGTCTCCAAATATGAGGAAGGACATTCTTGCTATTGAGGGAGTGCAGCGTAGGTTCATGAGATTAATTCCCAGGATGGTGGGACTGTCATATGTTGAAAGATTGGAGCGACTGGGCTTGTATACACTGGAATTTAGAAGGATGAGAGGGGATCTGATTGAAACATACAAGATTATTAAGGGATTGGACACGCTGGAGGCAGGAAGCATGTTCCTGATGTTGGGGAGTCCAGATCCAGAGGCCACAGTTTAAGAATAAGGGATAGGCCGTTTAGAATGGAGTTGAGGAAAAACTTTTTCACCTAGAGAGTTGTTGGTCTATGGAATGCTCTGCCTCAGAAGGCGGTGGAGGTCAATTCTCTGGATGTTCTCAAGAAATAAATAGAGCTCTTAAAGATAGCGGAGTCAAGGGATATGGGGAGAAGGCAGGAATAGGGTACTGACTGGATGATCAGCCATGATCACATTGAATGGTGGTGCTGGCTCAAAGGGTCAAATGACCTACTCCTGCACCTATTGTCTCTCAGGAACAGGGCTCCATGTTCCTGTTCTCTCAGGAACAGGGCTCCATGTTCCTGTTCTCTCAGGAACAGGGCTCCATGTTCCTGTTCTCTCAGGAACAGGGCTCCATGCTCAGGTGTCCTAAGATCGACTCAAGGCTTTGGGTTCTTGTCCTGTCCATTTGCCACGTCCTGTGCAGGAGTTCCATGTCCAGTTCTGTAGCCACGTCATGTCCTTGCCTAGTTCCGGGGTCTGAGCCCAAGTCAAGACCCTGGTTCTGGGTCCTTGTCCAGTCTCTGGCTCAGAGTCCAAGCCCAGGCTCCTAGTTCCCAATTCCTTGTCCTGGTCCTGCTTTCCTAGCCAAAGTACTAGCCCAAGTCTGTGTTCCTGTCCTGTCCCTAACTCTAGTCCAGTCCAGTTCCCAGTACTTCAGTGTCTGGGTCTGCTCCCAGTGCCCGCCTTATGACACCTTATGATCCTATGTCTAAGAATCTTTTCCAACAGCTTTCCCACCACAGACATAAGGCTCACTGGTCTATAATTACCCAGACAATCCCTATTATTGCCTCCCTCCAATCCTCTGGTGCCATTCCCATGGTCAACAAAGATATAAACATCCTAGCCAGAGGCTCAGCAATCTCTTCCCTCTCCTCGTAGAGCAGCCTGGGGAATATTCTGTCAGGCCCCGGGGACTTATCCATCCTAATGTATTTTAACAACTCCAACACCTCCTCTCCGTTAATATCCACATGCTCCAGAACTTCAACCTCACTCATATTGCCCTCATTGTCATCAAGTTTCTTGTCATTGGTGAATGCAGGGTCAACCCACAGAAGGCTGCTGGACCAGACAACATCCCTGGTAGAGTGCTCAGAGGATGTGCAGACCAGCTAGCAGATGTTCTCACTGACATCTTCAACATCTCCCTGAGCAGCGCCACCATTCCAATGTGCTTCAAGGCCGCCACCATCGTCCCCGTGCCGAAGAAGTCTTCAGTGTCCTGTCTCAATGACTACCGTCCTGTTGCACTTACATCCATCATGAAGTGTTTCGAGAGGCTCGTCATGAGGCATATCAAGAACCTGCTGCCCCCTCACTGGACCCCCTGCAGTTTGCATACCGTCCCAACTGCTCAACAGATGACGCCATTGCCACCACCTTCCTCCTGGCCCTAACCCACCTGGACAAAAAAGACATACATTCGGATGGTGTTCATAGACTTCAGTTCAGCATTCAACACAATCATCCCTCAGAAACTGACTGGAAAGCTGAAACTACTGGGCCTGAACACCTCCCTCTGCAACTGGATCCTAGACTTCCTGACTGGGAGACCTCAGTCAGGCTGGATCGGGAGCAGCATCTCCAACACCATCACACTGAGCATGGGGGCTCCCCAGGGCTGCGTGCTCAGTCCACTGCTGTTCACACTGCTGACCCACGACTGTGCTGCAACACACAGCTCGAACCATATCAAGTTCACCGATGACACGACCGTGGTGGGTCTCATCAGCAAGAACGACGAGTCAGCTTACAGAGAGGAGGTGCAGCGGCTAACGGACTGGTGCAGAGCCAACAACCCGTCTCTTAATGTGAACAAAACAAAGATGGTTGACTTCAGGAGGGCATGGAGCAACCACTCCCCACTGAACATCAATGGCTTCTGGGTAGAGATCGTAAAGAGCACCAAATTTCTTGGTGTTTACCTGGTCCCTCAACACCAGCTCCATAACAAAGAAAGCCCAGCAGCATCTCTACTGTCTGCAAAGGCTGAGGAAAGTCCATCTCCCACTCCCCATCCTCATCACATTCTACAGGGGTTGTACTGAGAGCATCCTGAGCAGCTGCATCACTGCCTGGTTTGGAAATTGCACCATCTCAGATCGCAAGACCCTGCAGTGGATAGTGAGGTCAGCTGAGAAGATCATCGCAGTCTCTCTTCCTGCCAGCACGGACATTTACACTACACGATACATCTACAAAGGAAACAGCATTATGAAGGACCCCATGCACCCCTCATACAATCTCTTTTCCCTCCTGCCATCTGTGAAAAGGCTCCGAAGCATTTGGGCTCTCACCACCAAACTATGTAACAGTTTCTTCCCCCAAGCTATCAGACTTCTCAATGCCTAGAGCCTGGACTGACACCTTGCCCTATTGTCCTGTTTATTATTTAGCCTGCACTGTTTTTGTACACTTTATGCAGTCCTGTGTAGGTCTGTAGTCTAGTGTAGCTTTCTCTTTTTTTTTTAATGTAGTTCAGTCTAGTTTTTGTACTGCATTTAACACCATGATCCTGAAAAACGTTGTCTCATTTTTACTGTGTACTATACCAGCAGTTATGGTTGAAATTACAATAAAAGTGACTTGACTTGAATACCAAAGAAGTATTCATTGAGGACCTTGTTCACTTCCACAGCCTCCAGTGTGATGAGATTTGAAGGATGATTCTAAAGTGGACTGTTCCTTTAATGAGAGAGAGAAAGAGCGAACAGCTTGTGTGCTAATTCAGCAGCAGGGAGAGAGAGAGAGTCTGAGTTGCCTTGGAAACTGAAAGGCGGAGCTATATGATGGACAGCTCGTGATCAGCACTTGGAGATATATGCAAGATCAGTTGACTTTTGAGTTGAACACATGATGGCAGAGGCAAGGAGCTTTGTGTACCCACGACAAGGGTGGGGTTTTGCTCACAGTGTGGACAAAGGAGTGACTGGTGTGTTTAACCCTGGCCTGGGTTGATGGCTCACTGTGAAAGATTGGCATTCCACTTCCTGTGGTCACAAGTGGTGACTTTAAATAAGTTTCGGGAGCAGGAGGATGATGTGGAGGATCAGTATTGGGAACCATCCCCCTCTCCCCCAATAGAAACATAGAAAATAGGTGCAGGAGTAGGCCATTCGGCCCTTCGAGCCTGCACCGCCATTCAGTATGATCATGGCTGATCATCCAACTCAGAACCCTCTACCTGCCTTCTCTCCATACCCCCGATCCTTTTAGCCACAAGGGCCATATCCAACTTCCTCTTAAATATAGCCAATGAACTGGCCTCAACTGTTTCCTGTGGCAGAGAATTCCACAGATTCACCACTCTCTGTGTGAAGAAGTTTTTCCTCATCTCAGTCCTAAAAGGCTTCCCCTTTATCCTTAAACTGTGACCCCTCGTTCTGGACTTCCCCAACATCGGAAACAATCTTCCTGCATCTAGCCTGTCCAATCCCTTTAGAATTTTATGTTTCAATAAGATTCCCCCTCAATCTTCTAAATTCTAGTGAGTATAAGCCCAGTCGATCCAGTCTTTCTTCATATGAAAGTCCTGCCATCCCAGGAATCAATCTGGTGAACCTTCTGTGTACTCCCTCAATGGCAAGAATGTCTTTCCTCAGATTAGGGGACCAAAACTGCACACAATACTCTAGGTGCGGTCTCACCAAGGCCTTGTACAACTGCAGTAGAACCTCCCTGCTCCTGTACTCAAATCCTTTTGCTATGAATGCCAACATAAAATTCCAGAACTGAACTGATTACTTACCATCCCACCGTAAGACTGTATCACCTGAGCTGGGGGAGCTTGGGAACCTTATTTACAGTCATATATACACACACATATACTCTGCTATCCTGTTTACCTTGTTTTATATTACTTTATCCATGTAGTTACTAATAAAATAGAGTTTATGATGAAAGGCTCAAACTCCATGTGTGTCCATTTCTGCTGGCAGCAGGTTCTGTCCTTCAACTTTGCACCTAACTTCCTGAACTCTCTTTGCAGGACTTCCTCCTTCTTCCTATCCACGTCATTGGTCCCTACATGGACCACCACATCTGGCTGCTCACCCTCCCTCTTGAGAATACGGAGAACTCGATCCGAGATATAGCGGACCCTGGCACCAGGGAGGCAACAGACCATCTGGGATTCTTGATCTCTTCCACAGAACCTCTTATCTGTCCCCCCAACTATCAAATCCCTGATCATACTGCTCTCCTCTTTCCCTCCTTCCCTTCTGAGCTGAGGGTCCAGTCTCAGTGCCAGAGATGCAACCACTGCAACTTGTCCCTGGTAGGTCGTCCCCACCAACAGTATCCAAAACGGTATACTTATTGTTGATGGGAACGGCCACAGGGGTGCTCTGCTCTTCCTGTCTATTCCCCTTTCCTCTCCTGACAGTCACCCAGTTACCTGCCTAGTGACTTTTAGGGGTGACTATCTCCCTGAAACTTCTGTCTATTTCTGCCTCTGCCTCACGGATGATCCGAAGTTCATCCAGCTCCAGCTCCAGTTCCCTAACTTGGTTTGCAGGAGCTGCAGCTGGATGCACCTTTTACTTGACCAGGTTAATTTCACATTACCAGATAAAGTACAGCCTCTCTTCTTGTAGGCTTGTCTACATACTGTATCAAGAAACCTTCCTGAACACACCTAACAAACTCCACCCTGTCAAAACCCCTTGCTCTAGGAAGATACCAATCAATATTGGGAAAAATAAAATCTTGCACCATGACAACCCTGTTATTGTTACACCTTTTCATAATGTTTCCCTATCTGCTCCTCGACATCTCTGTTACTATTGGGTGGTCCATTAAAAAAAAAGTTACTGATCCCTTCCTGTTTCTCACTTCAACCCACAGAGACTCAAGAGACAATCCCTCCATGACTTCCTCCTGTTCTGCAGCCGTGATACTATGGCTCCCCACCTCTTTTGCCTCCCTCCCTATCCTTTCTGAAACATCAAAAGCCTGGCACACCAAGTAACCATTACTGACCCTGAGCCATCCAAGTCTCTGTAATGACCACAACATCATAGCTCCAAGTTATGATCCACGCTCTAAGCTCATCCGCTTTGTTCATGATGCTTCTGGCATTAAAATAGACACATCTCAAACCATTGGTCTAAGCGTATCACTTCTCTATCACTTGCCTATCCTCCCTCTCACTGCCTTTAATCTTTCTCTAATTGTGAGCCAACCTCCCCTTCCTCTGTCTCTTCCGTTCAGTTCCCACCCCACAGCAATTCTTGTTTAAACTCCTTCCAATAGCCTTGGCAAACCTCCCCACCAGGATATTGGTCCCCCTCAGATTCAAGTGCAACCCATCCTTTTTGTACAGGTCGTGCCTGCCCCAAAAGAACTCCCAATGATCGAGAAATCTGAATCTCTGCCCCCTGCTCCAATCCCTCAGCCACGCATTAATCCTCCACCTCAATCTATTCCTATTTTCACTGTCGTGTGGCACAGGCAGTAATCCCAAGATTACTTCATTTGAGGTCATGCTTCTTAACTTCCTTTCTAACTTCCTATAGTCTGCTTTCAGGACCTCGTCCCTTTTCCTACCTATGTTGTTGGTACCAATATATACCACGACGTCTGGCTGTTCACCTTCCCACTTTAGGATATCATGGACACGATCGGAAACATCCCAGACCCTGGCACCTGGGAGGCAAACTACCATCCGTGTTTCTTTCCTGTGTCCACAGAATTGCCTGTCTGACCCCTAACTATCGAGTCCCCTATCACTACTGCCTTCCTCTTCCTTTCCCTACCCTTCTGAGCCACAGGGCCGGACTCTGTGCCAGAGGCACGGCCACTGTTGCTTCCCCCAGGTAGACTGTCTCCCCCCCCCCCCCCAACAGTACTCAAACAGGAGTACTTATTGTCAAGGGGTACAGCCATAAGGGTACTCTCTAGTATCTGACTCTTCCCCTTCCTTCTCTTTACTGTTACCCTCTTATCTGTCTCACAAGGCCCCTGTGTGACTACCTGCCTATAACTCCTCTCCATCACCTCCTCACTTTCCTTGACCAGACGAAGGTCATCAAGCTGCATCTCCAGTTCCCTAACCCTGGTCCCTGAGGAGCTGCAGCTCGATGCACCGGGTGCAGATATGACCATCCGGGAGGCTGGGAGTCTCCTGGTCATCCCACATCAGACACCCAGTACAGAACACGGGCCTCACAAACACACTTCCTATTCCTCACAAGCAGCTTACCTCACCTTGACCCTTTATCACCACAGCCCTGTTGAGCAAAATCCCTCCTACTGTCTGTCTCTACTCCAGCGCTCACGCTATAAAGCTGTCTCCTTTTAAATTCCTCTTGCCGGTCTAACTCGCTGACATCCACGCGCTTGCACAGTCGTGCCTCGATCAAACCGCTGAGAGGGAAAAACCTATCTTCTGTACGTTGGGGACCTGAGGTGGAAGGTGTTGCATTGGGCAGTACTGTACAATAGGTTTAGACCATAAGAGATGGGAGCAGAATTAGGCCATTTGGCCCATTGAGTCTGCTTCACCATTTACCCTTGGCTGATCTTTTTATCTCCTCAGTTGCTGGTTTTCCCCCCGTAACCTTTGTCATGTCTAATCAAGAACTATCAATCTCTGCCATAAATACACCCAACAACCCGGCCTGCATAGCTGCATGTGCAACAAATTCTACAAATTCACCACCCTCTGGCTGAAGAAATTTCTCTGCATCTCTATTTTGAACTGGTGTCCCTCTATCCTGAGGCTGTGCCCTCTTATCCTAGACTCTCCCACCATGGGAAACATCCTTTTCACATCTACTCTGTCCAGGCCTTTCAATATTTGAAAGGTTTCAATGAGATCCCCGTCCTTCTAAATTCCAGCAAATACAGACCCAGAGCCATCAAACTCTCCTCATATGATAACCTTTTCATTCCTGGAATCATCCTTGTGAGCCTCCTCTGGATGCTCTCCAATGCCAGCATGTCTCTTCTAAGGGGAGAAGACCAAAACTGTTGACAATACTCAAGGTGAGGCCTCACCAATGCCTATAAAGCCTCAGCATCACATCCTTGCTCTTGTATTCTAGAACTCTTGAATAGGTTTTTGAGCAGGTTCACCGACTCCCCGTCCACCTGTCCATTCTGTGGGTGGGGGGGGGGGGGGAGAGAGTCAGTGTACCAGACATAAATGGTTTGTGAGAGGTTGTAATAATAAATGGTAGTAACCATATTTTAATTTGCATGTACTCACTGTCTTGTAAATACTGAATGTTTGTACCTTGTGTATTTGTGATGTAAATAAACTTTTATAGTTTTGTAAAAAAAAGTGTTTTTTCAGAGCCAGAGGATAGCCCTGTTGTACAGGGGCCTTCTGCTGGGGTGACATCTCCCAAACTTGTATCCTCTGGGCAGGTGAGTACAATGTACGGAGTCTGTGGGGAGGCAGACTGGCCTTGGGTTGAGCCTGCACATTCAGAGCATGTATTTCCTGGGGAAGAAAAATGTCTTATAGAACAGGGGTTGTCTGAGCGTACAGGATCACCAGTGGGATTGGTTTCCCAGAATGTTGCCTCATTTGAGGTCAAACACCCTGCGGAAGAGCGTGTAATCCACGATGGGAAAAGGAGCAACCCAGGGTCACCATCACGAGCAGCTTATCAGAGGGAGTATGTCCCAAGGCATTGGAGACTATCCTTGTGCTGTTTCTGGGGAGGGTGACAAGGGTGTGGAGATGGGTACGGCCAAGCAAGATTAGGCAGTGGGGATGATTTCTGGATCCAGAGGTCACTGGTCCTGAGGATGGGGTAGAGCCTGTGATTGGGTCTCCCATTGGAGTCACAGTGAGGTGGTCACGTTGGGTGCAGACGTTGACTGTTGGAGAGTACCAAGAATGTTGGATGCGGGGAGTGGGAAGAGGACTTTTTGAAGTTGAGATGGCAGACTTCCTCGACCCCAGCAATCAGTCACAGCCTGCCTCTGGAGGAGATCCAGCAGTTTGTGAAAGACTGCTGGAGGAAACCTTTCAAGGCCCAGCTGGCCACTGAGCGATACTCTGCAAGGGGTCATTTAGTTAATCAGCACAACCCTCCAAAAGAAGGGGAAGGAAGCTAAAGTCACCCATAAGGAGAGACACCAGTTTAAGAGATGCCTGGAGTCCCTAGAGCAAGGTTGTTGGGTGATGACAGGGAAGAAGAGCTCTGCTGAGGAGTGTTGATAGGATGAAGTTAAGTGTGGTAATCCTTAATGCCAGTGGTGGTGAGGGGGCAGGGTCTCTTCAGATTCCATCATCTCTCTGTCTTCCGAATGGGAGATATGCAAAATTTGTAGGAAAGCCAGTGCATTCCAGGAGATGAATCCATTGGGGTCCTGAAGTGGTGGGGGGGGGGGGGGGGGGTGGTCCACATGAGCCATCTCAGCTCCAATTCCAGCAGGGTGGCCATTTTGTTGACATCCTCCTTAAGTTCTCTGGCCCTGTGACTTGCAGAGGATGCAAGACTGCCAGAGGTGCAGAACATCAGAGGTGCAGAGGGACTTGGGAGTCCTTGTAAAAAGGTCCCAGAAGTTCAGTTTACATGTTGAATCTGTGGTAAAGAAGGCAAATGCAATATTGGCATTTATTTCAAGGGGAATAAATATAAAAACAAGGAGATAATGCTGAAGCTTTATAATACACTAGTCAGGCTGCACTTGGAGTATTGTCAACAGTTTTCTCAGAAAGGATGTGTTGTCATTGGAGAGAGTCCAGAGGAGGTTCATGAGGATGATTCCAGGAATGGAGGGTTTAGCACACGAGATGCCTTTGGCAGCTTTGGGCCTGTACTCAGTTGAATTTAGTAGAATGTGGGGGCACGGATGGGAATCACATTGAAACCTACCGAATGTTGCGAAGACTAGATAACGTGGATGTGGAGAGGGTGTTGCCTATGATGGGAATATCCAGAAGTGGAGGACACAGCCTCCAAATTGAAGGGTGACCTTTTAGAACAGAAGTAAGGAGGAATTTTTTTAGCCAAAGATTAGTAAATCTATGGGATGTTCTGCCACAGGCTGCAGTGGATGCCAAGCCCATACATATATCCAAAGCAGAAGTTGATAGAGACTTGATTGGTTGGGGCATCAAGGGATATGGTGAGAGGGCAGGTATAGGGTTGAATGGGATCTGGGATCAACAATGGCAAAAAGGTGGAGCAGACTAGATGGGCTGAATGGCTTAATTCTCCTCCTTTGTCTTATGGTCTCAGTGTTGAGACACCTGTAGCTCGAAAGGTCCAGAGGCAGCTTTGAGGTTGGGGGTCCTGCTCTCGAAAAGGGGAGGGCATTCACAGACAGCTTACGGAATTGCTGGCAGAGGACGGCTCATCCATATGGATCTGGCTGGAATTACTTCAAAGGTCCATTCCTTCTATGAGGTTTTATTCTTGACAGATCTGTCTTGTGAGGACTTGCCAAGGGTTAACTTTGATTGTGCTGAGTGACTGGATGCTCCACTATCTTTGGAGCAGCTGACCACTGCCCTCTACCAGCTACAGACAGGCACGTTCCTGGGACCGGACAGGCTGAGAGTGGAATCCCTCCAGGGAGGGGTGAATTGTTGCTTGCTGCTGCTTACACGCGGGAGGGAGGAGAGCTGGGAAGGACTTTGGGGTTTTAACCTTTAACTGTCGTTCATTCTTTGGGGCACTCCTCTGTTTTTGTGGATGGTTGCAAAGAAAAAGCATTTCAGGAGGTATGTTGAATACATTTCTGACATTAAATTGTACCTTTGAAACATTCTGGTATATTCTGAGGGTTGGTTATACCAGGGTATTGGGGGAAAGCCTGGCTATGGATGAGATGCCCCTCTCTTCGCACAGAGCAGTTGTAGCCTTGCTGCCAAAGAAAGGGGATCTCCATTGAATTGGCACCCAGTATCTTTCTTCAGTGCAGTGTTTAAGATCTTTGCCTAGGCAATGGCCAATCATCTGTGCTTTTTGCTGGCTCAAGTAGTCCACCCTGATAAGTCCTATATGGTTCAAAACGATCCAGCCAGGACAATATCCTCCTTCTCCAGGATCTGACTCGCCTTTCCCGTGAGACTGGCCTGTCAGTCGTCTTTCTCTACCGTGACCAGGAGGTGGCGATTGACAGGGACTCTGCACTTTTTACGGGACTCTGCACTTCCCCTCCCCATCCCATCACTTTCCTCATAACCCTCCCCCACATCCCATCACTCTCTCCATAACCCTCCCCACCCTCCCGCTCTCTCCGCATCCCTATCACTCTCTCCATAACCCTCCCCACATCCCATCACTCTCTCCATAACCCTCCCCATCCCTCCCGCTCTCTCCGCATCCCTATCTCTCTCTCCATAACCTTCCCCACCCCTCCCGCTCTCTCCGCATCCCTATCTCTCTCTCCATAACCCTCCCCATCCCTCCCGCTCTCTCCGCATCCCTATCTCTCTCTCCATAACCTTCCCCACCCCCTCCCGCTCTCTCCGCATCCCTATCTCTCTCTCAATAACCTTCCCCACCCCCCCCCGCTCTCTCCGCATCCCTATCTCTCTCTCCATAACCCTCCCCATCCCTCCCGCTCTCTCCGCATCCCTATCTCTCTCTCAATAACCTTCCCCACCCCTCCCGCTCTCTCCGCATCCCTATCTCTCTCTCCATAACCCTCCCCATCCCTCCCGCTCTCTCCGCATCCCTATCTCTCTCTCCATAACCTTCCCCACCCCTCCCGCTCTCCCCACATCCCTATCACTCTCTCCATAACCCTCCCCACCCCTCCCGCTCTCTCCGCATCCCCATCACTCTCTCCATAACCCTCCCCACCCCTCCCGCTCTCTCCGCATCCCCATCACTCTTTCCATAACCCTCCCCACCCCTCCCGCTCTCTCCGCATCCCCATCACTCTTTCCATAACCCTCCCCACCCCTCCCGCTCTCTCCGCATCCCCATCTCTCTCTCTCCATAACCCTCCCCACCCCTCCCGCTCTCTCCGCATCCCCATCTCTCTCTCCATAACCCTCCCCACCCCTCCCGCTCTCTCCGCATCCCTATCTCTCTCTCTCCATAACCCTCCCCACCCCTCCCGCTCTCTCCGCATCCCTATCACTCTCTCCATAACCCTCCCCACCCCTCCCGCTCTCTCCGCATCCCTATCACTCTCTCCATAACCCTCCCCACCCCTCCCGCTCTCTCCGCATCCCTATCACTCTCTCCATAACCCTCCCCACCCCTCCCGCTCTCCCCGCATCCCTATCACTCTCTCCATAACCCTCCCCACCCCTCCCGCTCTCTCCGCATCCTTATCTCTCTCTCCATAACCCTCCCCACATCCTATCACTCTCTCCATAACCCTCCCCATCCCTCCCGCTCTCTCCGCATTCCTATCACTCTCTCCATAACCCTCCCCATCCCTCCCGCTCTCTCCGCATCCCTATCACTCTCTCCATAACCCTCCCCACCCCTCCCGCTCTCTCCGCATCCCTATCACTCTCTCCATAACCCTCCCCACCCCTCCCGCTCTCTCCGCATCCCCATCTCTCTCTCCATAACCCTCCCCACCCCTCCCGCTCTCTCCGCATCCCCATCACTCTCTCCATAACCCTCCCCATCCCTCCCGCTCTCTCCGCATCCCTATCACTCTCTCCATAACCCTCCCCACCCCTCCCGCTCTCTCCGCATCCCTATCACTCTCTCCATAACCCTCCCCACCCCTCCCGCTCTCTCCGCATCCCTATCACTCTCTCCATAACCCTCCCCACCCCTCCCGCTCTCTCCGCATCCCTATCACTCTCTCCATAACCCTCCCCACCCCTCCCGCTCTCTCCGCATCCCTATCACTCTCTCCATAACCCTCCCCACCCCTCCCGCTCTCTCCGCATCCCTATCACTCTCTCCATAACCCTCCCCACCCCTCCCGCTCTCTCCGCATCCCTATCACTCTCTCCATAACCCTCCCCACCCCTCCCGCTCTCTCCGCATCCCTATCACTCTCTCCATAACCCTCCCCACCCCTCCCGCTCTCTCCGCATCCCTATCACTCTCTCCATAACCCTCCCCACCCCTCCCGCTCTCTCCGCATCCCTATCACTCTCTCCATAACCCTCCCCACCCCTCCCGCTCTCCCCGCATCCCTATCTCTCTCTCCATAACCCTCCCCACCCCTCCCGCTCTCTCCGCATCCCTATCACTCTCTCCATAACCCTCCCCACCCCCTCCCGCTCTCTCCGCATCCCTATCACTCTCTCCCCTCCCGCTCTCTCCGCATCCCCATCACTCTCTCCATAACCCTCCCCACCCCTCCCGCTCTCTCCGCATCCCTATCACTCTCTCCATAACCCTCCCCACCCCTCCCGCTCTCTCCGCATCCCTATCACTCTCTCCATAACCCTCCCCACCCCTCCCGCTCTCTCCGCATCCCTATCACTCTCTCCATAACCCTCCCCACCCCTCCCGCTCTCTCCGCATCCCCATCACTCTCTCCATAACCCTCCCCACCCCTCCCGCTCTCTCCGCATCCCCATCTCTCTCTCCATAACCCTCCCCACCCCTCCCGCTCTCTCCGCATCCCCATCACTCTCTCCATAACCCTCCCCACCCCTCCCGCTCTCTCCGCATCCCCATCACTCTCTCCATAACCCTCCCCACCCCTCCCGCTCTCTCCGCATCCCCATCACTCTCTCCATAACCCTCCCCACCCCTCCCGCTCTCTCCGTATCCCTATCTCTCTCTCCATAACCCTCCCCACCCCTCCCGCTCTCTCCGCATCCCTATCTCTCTCTCCATAACCCTCCCCACCCCTCCCGCTCTCTCCGCATCCCTATCACTCTCTCCCCTCCCCATCCCGCGTTCGTGCCCTTGCTCTCTCCGCCAATCAGCACTGTTCTGCTCGCTCACGTGACACTGTCCTGGCAGCGACCTGAAGGAAAACGGTGCAGAGCAGGTCCGGGTCCGGATCCCCAGACAGGGAGAGGGGGGGAGCGGGACCGGATCCCCAGACAGGGAGAGGGGGGGAGCGGGACCGGATCCCCGTACAGGGAGAGGGGGGGGAGCGGGACCGGATCCCCAGACAGGGAGAGGGGGGGAGCGGGACCGGATCCCCAGACAGGGAGAGGGGGGGAGCGGGACCGGGTCCCCGTACAGGGAGAGGGGGGGGGAGCGGGACCGGGTCCCCGTACAGGGAGAGGGGGGGGAGCGGGACCGGATCCCCAGACAGGGAGAGGGGGGGGAGCGGGACCGGATCCCCAGACAGGGAGAGGGGGGGAGCGGGACCGGGTCCCCGTACAGGGAGAGGGGGGGGAGCGGGACCGGATCCCCAGACAGGGAGAGGGGGGGAGCGGGACCGGATCCCCAGACAGGGAGAGGGGGGGGAGCGGGACCGGATCCCCGTACAGGGAGAGGGGGGGGAGCGGGACCGGATCCCCAGACAGGGAGAGGGGGGGGAGCGGGACCGGATCCCCAGACAGGGGGGGGGGGGAGCGGGACCGGATCCCCGTACAGGGAGAGGGGGGGAGCGGGACCAGATCCCCAGACAGGGAGGGGGGGGGGGGAGCGGGACCGGATCCCTGTACAGGGAGAGGAGGGGAGCGGGACCGGATCCCCGTACAGGGAGAGGGGGGGGAGCGGGACCGGATCCCCAGACAGGGGGGGGGGGGGGAGCGGGACCGGATCCCCAGACGGGGGGGGGGGAGCGGGACCGGATCCCCGTACAGGGGGGGGGGGGAGCGGGACCGGATCCCCGTACAGGGAGAGGGACCGGATCCCCGTACAGGGAGGGGGGGGGGGAGCGGGACCGGATCCCCAGACAGGGAGGGGGAGGAGCGGGACCGGATCCCCGGGCTGGTGTGGGAGCAGAATCCGGATCCCTGGGCACTAGGAGGAAGTGAGGGCCGGATCCCTGGGCGGTGGGGGTGGGAGTAGCAGAATCCGGATCCCTGGGCGGTGGGGGTGGGAGTAGCAGAATCCGGATCCCTGGGCACTAGGAGGAAGTGAGGGTCGAATCCCTGGGCAAGTGGAGGGACCGGGGGCCAGATCCCAGGCTCCTCTGGGAGCTGGTACTGGATCAAGGAGGCAAGGGGCCACTAACTGTAAGGAAACGGGGTTCAAGGATCCAGTAGGGCAGTGGAAGCTGTCAAGATCAGTGGGCGGTGGGGGTGAAGGGGAACTGGGTAAGGTCCTGGGACCAGATTCCATCGGGTGTGGAGCGGAGCAGAGGGAAGAAGGTGAGGTCCAGATCTTAGGGGGAGCGGCAGGCTCCTTGAACAGGACCCTGGGTTGAGGGTCGAGTGTGGAACCAAAGTGATGGGAGTGTTGTTGAGCCTTCCCCTGGGGCTGGAGGATGAGGAGGAGAAAAAGCAAGAATTTGTAGTGTATCCCAAAGTCCGAATAAGACCTGGTGCTGTTCCTGGACCGAATGCAAGACCTGGCGTGTTGATTGGACTCGGATCTGGATGTGGACGGGGAGTAATACTTGGTGCTGGAGTTATGGGAAGAGATGGATCAGGATCTAGAGGCAGAGCAGAAGGCAGGTCCAGAGGAGGAACAGTACGTCGTGGGCGAAGACCCTACAGCAGGCGGGTGTTTAGGAACCGCACATCGTACCTAAACCTGAGTGAGGAGCAGTGTGTGCAGCGGCTGGGGTTCAGCAGAGAGGCAGTAACTGAACTGTGTCTCCTTGTTCAGGCACAGCTTCAACCCCGGACCAGGGCCTGGACTGCTCTCCCCGTGGCTGTCAAAGTCACAGTGGCTCTTAATTTCTACACCACTGGCTCATTCCAAGCTGCCACCGGCATCATCAATGATATCACCCAATTTGCCATTCACTGCTGCATCAGAGATGTTACAGAGGTGCTTTATGATAAGAGGAACCAGTTCATTTCCTTCCCCATGGAGAGGGAGAGCCAGGAGCAGCGAGAACTGGGCTTCCGTAAGATTGCAGGGTTCCCAGGTGTGCAAGGCGTCCTGGGCTGTGTCCATGTGGCACTCAGAGCTCCCTATGACAACCCAGGTGTCTATATCAATGCAAAAGGATTCCACTCCCTCAAGGTCCAGCTAGTGTGTGACCACAGACATCGGGTGATGCACGTGTGCTCGCGTTTTCCTGGCGGCACCTGCCACTCGTTCATCCTGCAGGAATCCTCTGTGCCTCCGCTCTTTGGGCCTGAATGTCAAGTGTCAGGTTGGCTGTTGGGGAGCTCTGATTATCCCTTAACCCCATGGCTCATGACCCCAATTAGGAACCCCAGGAGTTCCAGCGAGCACCAGTACAATTGTCGCCATGCCTGTAGCCACGGATCCATCAGGCGGACCATTGCAATGCTCAAACACAGGTTTCGTTGCTTGTCAAGATCAGGAGGAAGTCTACAGTATAGCCCTGATCGTGTCTCTAAGTTCATCGTTGTCTGCTGTATGCTCCATAACTTTGCTCTGGAAAGAGGGCAGGAGTTGAGGACACCTGAGGGGTTACAAGAGGAGGAGTGGGAGGGAGAAGAGTGTGAGTGGGAGGAGGAAGAAGAGGAGGGAGAAAAGTCACCAAACCTCATCACTGCCATAGCTCTGCGACAATGCATAATCCAGGGATTCAGTTGAAAGAGAATGTGTGCAGAGACAACCCCAGACAGTTGAATAACAAAGGCCATGTGTGCAGAAGTGACACCAGGCAGTGCAGTTATATCCATGAATGAACACTCTTCATGGGACCCTGAAGTGGGCAGAGCTGGAGATATCCTGACTGATGTCATTGGTTTTAGCTTAAATACAAGTGACCTGAGGACGATTCCTGGGAAATAGCAGATGTTGTAGGATGTTTCTGACGTGTGACCAGGAACTACAGTTGCATTAGAGTCAACTAACTGAGAAAATGTTTTGTGATTTAGTTTCAATGCTGCAGGTTCTTGTACATCTAACAATTAACCCATCTGCATAAACTTGTTGGTTTATATTCCATCAACACTTAAAATGTGATTGTTTGATAATGTGCTTGAGTGATCCACAACTTTCTGAAGGGGGTAGACAGAAGATGCTGAGAATGTGGACCATGGTCAGCCACTAATATTGAGAATACTCAGATAAATATTTTGAATCTTGTAATGTCGGCAAAATTCTCAATAAACTCTGGTTTACTTGACAATATCGTGAAGTGTTGCCTCTTGGTCAGTCAAATGCAAAGAGGGAGTTCACTGTTAAAAGCAAGATCCTGAACAGTGTTGCTGAGCAGAATGATCCAAGTTCCTTGCTCCCTGAAAGTGACTACACAGGTTGATAGTGTGGTTAAGAAGGCATGCCACATGTTTACCTTTACTAGTCATCGTATTGAGTTCAGAACACAGGAAGTTATGTTGCAGTTTTATAAAACTAGCTAGGCTGAGTCTGGAGTATTGCAAACACTTCTGGTCAAACCTTTCTAGGAAGGATGTGGGGGCTTTGAAGGGATACAGAAAAGGTTTACCAGAATGAGTCCTGACGAACCTTTGTGTGTCTTACTAGAATGCCATCTGGATTATGTGTGAAGACAAGAGGTTAGACAAAGTTGGGTTGTTTTCTCTGGAACAGCGGAGGCTGCGGGAAGATCTGATTAAGATTATGAGAGGCATAGATAGAGTAGGCAGAGTATATTTTTCCCGAATGTTTAAGCCAGTGAGCATGCATTGAAGGTGAGAGTGGGATCATTTCAAAAGAGATGTGAGGGACAGTTTTTTTAAACACAAGGAGTGATGGATGCTGGAATGCACTTTCTGGGGTGTTAGCAGAGAGAGAAACAGACTTTTAAAAGATGTTTAGATAAGCACTCGAATGTGAGCAAATGGAATAATATAGACATTGTGTAGGCAGAGGGGATTAGTTTATTTAGCCATTTAGTTGTAGGCCAAAGAACATATTCCCGTGTGGAGGGAGTACTGTTCTATGTTCTATTACTTATAAGTCAGTATTAGTCTGAAATACATCACCTTTTAAGGATACTGCTGAGTGTTTTGTAGATATGACTGGTTATCAACAGCCCTTTAGATGCCAGGTCTTAATTTAACTCCTAGTTGAATGCAAAGACCTTCAGATTCTGCCGCCAGAAAGTTCTAGCAGTCTCAGACCATGAGATATTTAAGGCAAGAATGGATCAGTAATTCATCCTCAACATTGATGGATTCTGACCTGAGGAATGTTTCCCCGTGATTTAGAAACACGGAAAACCTACAGCACAATACAGGCCCTTCAGCCCACAAAGTTGTGTGAACATGTCCCCACCTCAGAAATTACTAGGCTTACCTATAGCCCTCTATTTTACTAAGCTCCATGTACTTATCTAAAAGCCTCTTAAAAGACCCTATCGTATCCGGCTCCACCACTGTTGCCAGCAGCCCATTCCACACACTCACCGCTCTCAGTAAAAAACTTGCCCCGATATCTCTGTACCTACTCCCCTGCACCTTAAACCTGTGTCCTCTTGTGGCAACCATTTCAGCCCTGAGAAAAAGCCTCTGACTATCCACATGCTCAATGCCTCTCATCATCTCATACACCTCTATTAGGTCACCTCTCATCCTCCGTCGCTCCAAGGGGAAAAGGCCGAGTTCACTCAACCTATTCTCATAAGGCATGCTCTGCAATCCAGGCAACATCCTTGTAAATCTCCTCTACACCCGCACTAGGCTTCCACATCCTTCCTGTAGTGAGGTGACCAGAACTGAGCACAGTACTTCAAGTGGGGTCTGACCAGAGACCTATACAGCTGCAACATTACCTCTTGGCTCCTAAATTCAATTCCACTATTGATGAAGGCCAATACACCATACGCCTTCTTAACCACAGAGTCAGCCTGTGCAGCTGCTTTGAATGTCTTATAGACTCAGACCCCAAGATCCCTCTGATCCTCCACACTGCCAAGAGTTTCACCATTAATACTATATTCCGCCATCATATTTGACCTACCAGAATGAACCACTTCGCACTTATATGTGCGTTGAACTCCATCTGCCACTTCTCAGCCCATTTTTGCATCCTATCAATGTCCCGCTGTGACCTCTGACAGCCTCTACAATATTCACAACACCTCCAATCTTTGTGTCATCAGCAAAATTACTAACCCATCCCTCCACTTCTTCATCCAGGTCATTTATAAAAATCAAGATGAATAAGGGTCCCAGAACAGATCCTTGAGGCACTCCACTGGTGACCGACCTCCATGCAGAACGTAACCCGTCTACAACCACCAAGCCTTCTCATGGCCCCTTCTGGCTCTCCTAATTTCCTTCTTAAGCTCCTTCCTAGTAGCCTTATAATCTTCTAGATCTCTAACATTACCTAGCTCTCTGAACCTTTTGTAAGCTTTTCTTATTGACTAGATTTATTACAGCCTTTGTACACCACGGTTCCTGTACCCTACCATAACTTTCCTGTCTCATTGGAATGTGCCTATACAGAACTCTACACAAATACCCCCGAATATTTGCCACATTTCTTCCGTACTTCTCCCTGAGAACATCTGTTTCCAATTTAAGCCTCCAATTTCCTACCTGGTAGCCTCATAATTCCCCTTACTCCAGTTAAACACTTTTCTAACTTGTCTGTTCCTTTCTTTCTCTAATGCTATGGTAAAGGAGATAGAATTATGATCACTATCTCCAAAATGCTTTACAACTGAGAGATCTGACACCTGACCAGGTTCATTTCCCAATACCAAATCAAGTACAGCCTCTCCTCTTGTAGGCTTGTCTACATAATGTGTCAAGAAACCTTCCTGAACTCACCTAACAAACTCCACCCCATCTAAACCCCTTGCTCTAGAGAGATGCCAATCGATATTTGGGAAATTAAAATCTCCCATCACGACAACTCTGTTATGATTACACCTTTCCAGGATCTGTTTCCCTATCTGTTTCTCAATTTCCCTGTTACTATTGGGCGGCCTATAAAAAAAACACCCAGTAAAGTTATGGACCCCTTCCTGTTCCTACCCTCCCCCTACAGAGACTCCATAGGCAATCCCTTCATGGCGTCCACCTTTTCTGCAGCCGTGACACTATCTCTGATCAACAATGCTACGCCCCCACCTCTTTTGCCTCCCTTTCTGTCTTTCTGAAACATTTAAAACCCGACACTTGAAGTAACCATTCCTGTCCCTGAGCCATCGAAGTCTCTGTAATGGCCACCACATCATATCTCCAAGTACTGATCCACGCTCTAAGCTCATCTGCTTTGTTCACAACACCCCTTGCATTAAAATAAATACACCTCAAGCCTTTGGTTTGAGCGCATCCCTTCTCTATCATCTGCCTATCCTCCCTCTCGCACTGTCTACAAGCTTTCTCTATTTGTGAGCTAACCTCCTCTTCCCTAGTCTCTTCTGTTCGGTTCCCACCCCCAACAATTCTAGTTTAAACTCTCCCCAGTAGCCTTAGCAAACCTCCCCACCAGGATATTGGTCCCCCGGGATTCAAGGGCAACCCGTCCATTTTGTACAGGTCTCACCTGTCCCAAAAGTGGTCCCAATGATTCAGAAATCTGAATCACTGTTCCCTCCTCCAATCCCTCAGCCATGCATTTATCCTCCACCTCATTCTATTCCTATTCTCACTGTCGCGTGGCACAGGCAGTAATCCCAAGATTACTACCTTTGTGGTCCTTCTTCTCAACTTCCTTCCTAACTCCTTGTGGTCTGTTTTCAGGACGTCTTCCCTTTTCCTACCTATGTCATTGGTACCAATATGTACTACGACCTCTGGCTGTTCTCCCTCCCACTGCAGGATATCTTGGACGTGATCAGAAACATCCCAGACCCTGGCACCTGGGAGGCAAACTGCCATCTGAGTTTTTTTTCTGCATCCACAGAATCGCCTGTCTGACTCCCTGACTATAGAGTCCCCTATCACGACTGCCTTCTTCTTCCCTTCCCTACCCTTGTGAACCACAGGGCCAAACTCTGTGCCAGAGGCACAGCCACTGCCTCTTCTCCCAACTAGGCTGCCCCCCCAACAGTACTCAAACAGGAGTACTTATTGTCAAGGGGTACAGCCACAGGGTTACTCTCTAGTATCTGACTCTTCCCCTTCCCCTTCCTGACTGTGACCTGCTTTTCTGTTGCAATCTTCAGTATTGAAGATGAGTGTGGATGAACAAAGGGAATTTGGGGTTCAAATCCATACATCCCACAAGGTTGCTGCACAGGTTGATAGAGTATTTAAGAAGGTCTATGGGATGCTAGGCTTCATTAACGGGCATTGAGTTCAAGAGTAGAGAGGTCATTATGCAATTCTACATATCTCTGGTGAGACCGCACTTAGAGTATTGTATTCAATTCTGGTCACCTCATTATAGGAAGGATCTGGAAGCTATGGAGAGGGTGCAGAGGAGACTTACCAGGATGTTGCCTGGTTTGAAAAACAAGTCATATGAAGCAAGGTTAGCAGAGCTGGGACTTTTCTCTTTGGAGCGTAGAAGAATGAGAGGGGACTTGATAGAGGTCTACAAGATTATGAGAGGCATAGATAGGGTGGATAGTCAGTACCTGTTTCCCAGGGCACAAATAGCAAACACCAGAGGGCATATGTACAAAATTAAGGGAGGGAAGTTTAGGGGAGACATCAGGGGTAAGTTTTTTACACAGAGGGTTGCTGGAATAGTCACATCAATACTACATGGTGTCAGAAGAAATCGTGGAGGAAAAAAAAGGAAGAGAAAGATGACACAGTTACAGCCACCACCAAGATTAAGCCTACAAGGTGTAGTATTGATGTGACTCGGACACCGCTGTAGATCGAACAACAACTTTTATTCAACAGACTTCCATTTTTTTCTTACTTACGTCCTGACGTCATACGCACTCTGACCTACGAATACTCACACAATACATTACATCCCCCTTCTCAAGATTTTTTTCACAACCTGTGAATTACCTCTCGGTATGCCTTTCTTACATTGCAACAGCCATGACATAAACTAAAAAAGACATCTTCTTATACTGTATTCTACATTGTACCTTACAATACTAACAGCAGTGTATTTTCTTTTTACTAACATAGACTAATAGACCTTTTATTTCACACCTTGAAACTTATAACATGTGTGACTTTGCCTCAAACTGTGAGACTGTAGGTAGATCTAGTCTCTGTATCTAGCTGGAAGTTTGACGTCTCCCAGACCATGTGTAACACAACTGTAACTGTGCTTGTCCTTCATCAGTGTCAGTCTCTCGAGTAACCTGTGTGTCTTTGTGGTCTGCATCACTCTTGGTGTTGTTTGTTTCCATCGCTGTATATGTGGAAATGTCCTGCGTATCTGTACGTGGAAACACCCTCTCACCTGTCTTCAGCAGATGCTTCCTGTTCCTCCTGTAGACTCTTCCATCCGTCGTGTGCACTATGAAGGATCTTGGTTGCTGATGTCTGTTCACAACCACAGCTGGTTGCCAAGTGTCTCCTCTCTGTATTCTGACATTTTCACCTGTATGCAGATTTGGCAACTGTCTTGTATGTCTGTCATAGTAGCTCTTTTGTTTTATTTGCTTGTACTTTAGCTTGTCATGTACTTGAGCATTACCTTCAGGAGTCAGTAGAGTTGTGGATGTTGGCAGCTTGGACTTCAGACGACGTCCCATCAACAGTTGTGCAGGAGAGAACCCCACACCCTTAATCGGTGTGTTGCAGTATTCAAGCAGAGCAATGTACGGGTCACTGTTGCTGCTTTGTGCCTTCTTGGTCATGTTCTTGACAGTTTGTACAGTTCTCTCTGCTTGTCCATTAGCATGCCCTGGACTGAAAGTAACATGTTGAAATTCCCAGCTTTCTGAGAACCTTCTGAACTCACTACTGGCATACCATATTCACTATTAGTGATATTCACTAACGACAATATCTGGAATACCATGTCCTGCGAATATCAGCTTCATTGCGGTAATGACAGCTTGACTGGACATGTCACTTAACTTGGTGGTCTCTGGATATTTTGAATAGTAGTTCACACAAAACAGATATTCTGCACCATTGTAGTGAAAGAGATCTGTGCCAAGCTTCTCCCATGGTCTTCCTGGTAGTGGGTGGGGAAGCAGAGGCTCCCTTGGATTGCTGTTTTTGTTTTCATTACAGACAGCACACTGAGACACAATGTCCTCTATCTGAGTTGACATACCTGGCCAATAGAGAATGCCCCTTGCTCTTTCTTTACATTTCACTATCCCGAGGTGTGACTCATGAATTCTGTTGAGCATTTCCTGTCTCATATGGTTTGGTACGATGAGTTTTGCCGTTTTGAACATTAGTCCTGATGCATAACTGATTTCCTCTTTAAATGTCCAGTATTTCTGCATTTCCTTTGAAACATCTTTCTGTTAGCCATCCATTCATTGTAATGTCTCTTAGCATTTGCATTTCAGGACCATCGCTTTCCTGAACATGTTCAACTTCTCTTCAGAGATGGGTAGCTGAGGAGTAACCCAGTTGACCTCCAGCTCTCTTCCTAGCAACTCTTCCTTTTGCTCTTTGAGGTAAACACGGCTCAAAGCATCAGCAATGTACAGTTCTTTTCCTGACTGTGAGAGTGTACCTCTGTAGCCTGAGAAGCATCCTTTGCAGCCTTATAGGAGCTTAGTGGAGTGGCTTTTTGAAGATGCTCTCAAGTGGTTTGTGATCACTCTCAACCTGGATTCTTTGCCATATATATATTGGTGGAACTTCTCACACCCGTAAACTATGGTGAGTAAATTTCTTCTCGATTTGAGCATATTGGTGTTGACAGTCCGTAAGTTCTCGTGATCCATACGTCACAGGCCTCCCATCAGCTCCTATTCCCTCCGAACTGGCATCCACAGACATTGGCACCGGTTTATTGACATCATAGAACTTGAGTGCTGGTGCATTGATAACCAACTGCTTCAATATGTCAAAACTTTTCTTTTGTTCGTCTTCCCAATGCCATTCAGTGTTGCTCTCTAGTAGCTTTCAAAGTGGAACGCTGACTTCTGATAAGTTGGGAATGAATTTGGCAAGATACTGTATCATGCCCATGAACCTCAATAGTTCTTGCTTGGCTTCGGGTGGTGGTAGCTGTACCACAGCCCTGACCTTTTCATTATCTGGTTTTAGCCCATCAGCACTGAGTACGTGACCTATGTATTTGATCTCTGTAGTTCTGATCCTACATTTACTTTTGTTCAGTTTTAGGTTGTATTCACGTGCTCTCTCTCCAGGAGCTTCCTCAGTCTCTAATCATGTTCCTTAATTATCAGCAAATCATCAATGATGTTGACCACCCCGTGGTCATGGTCTTCAATCATTTGTGCCATGGATCTCTGGAATACCTCTGATGCAGAAGAAATCCCAAAGGGTAGACACAGAAAATGATATCTCCCTATGGGCATGTCGAAAGTGCATAATTTGGAACTTTCCTAATCCAGCTTGATCTACTAGAAACCTTGATTTGTGTCTAATACTGAAAAGTGTTTCACATTAGGCATGCGGGAGACAACCTATTCAACTGTGAGCAGTGGATAGTGCTCTCTTTTGATGGCTTGGTTGAGATCTTGTGGATCCATGCAAATCCTCATCTTTTTCTCTGTGACCACTGTCACCATACTATTCACCCAGTCAGTTGGTTCTATTTGTCTCGTTATGACTCCCATCTGTTCCATTCTGTGTAGCTCCTCCACTACTTGATCCCTGAGAGCTACTGGAATCTTTCTCAGGGCATGCACGACTGGTGCAATAGTTGGATCAATCTGGATATGGTGATTCCCTGATAAACATCCTAATCCAGAAAACAAGTCAGCAAAGTCTTTGAGATAGTCATTTTCTTTCTCAACACCATAGATTCACTTCAGCAGGCCTAGCTTTGTGCATGTTGCTTTGCCCAGTATTGCTGGAACATGTTGCTGTACTATCTCAAACTCCATCTTGTGTTTTTGTCCTTTGTACACACAGGTGAGCGCTTTCTTTCCCAATGGCGCCGTCTTGTGGCCGAAATATGCAACAAGCTTGCAGGTGGATTTTCTCAGTCTTCCTCTGATGTCCAGTGAGTTGAATGTTTCTGCTGACATTACATTGCACTTTGCCCCAGTGTCAAGCTTAAATGTCACATTCCTCCTGTTTATTATCAGATCTTGAGTCCAATCATCTTCATCCTCCATCTCTGCATTGTCAATATTCTTGATGCATACCTCCTGTTCCACTTCAACTGTGCCAATGAACATGTCACTGTTGCCCTCAATCTGTTCCACAATATGCATTTTCCTTGCATGCTCCTGTGATTTGCACACCTTTGCAAAGTGATTTCTTTTCTGACATAACTTGCATGTCTGACCAAAGGCTGGACATTTTCTGTATCCATGTTTATAACCACATCTGTTGCAGTTAACTTCCTTTTGATCATCCTGTGGAGCTGGCTTTGTCCTGTTACGTACCCGTGACATGTGACAGTGGTACCCTTGTCACGTGACTGGGGTTAAAGTTATACTGGACTTGAGGTAATGGTCTTGTGATGGTGGAGTGACGTCATTTTCCCGCCAGTAGAGGTCATGTGACAGGTTTTTTAAAAGGAAGACCCACCCTGTCAGGTGGGGCAGTTCGTGGCGGGATTTGCCAAGCTGACTTCATGTCCCTGCGTGATTTAATGTGATGACGCAGTTTAGTTAAAAATGAAGTTTTATATAATGCCTAAAGTTTAAAAAGGTCATTGCCAGTAGTTTCTTTGCTGGTGGAGAGTGAAGAAAAGTTTGGAAGATAAAAATCGAGGAGAATCGATTTTCGAGGTGGATTGGCTTCGACCTTATTTGATCCTCATTCGGAAGGATTTCGTTGACTGTTCTCGTGTTAATCTCCGCTGGGATAGTGGGAGATTGAGAATAGTGTGGAAAGAAGGTCAGTACCTTTAAGCCGTTATATTTCATAAAATTCTTCGTGGGAAAGTTCAACGCCGGGGGAATCGAAGGACATCGACGTGGAAGAGAATTTAAATCGCTTTAAAAAGTCTCTCCTTTTAAAAGGACTGTGAGCTTTTGAACTTTCGGCATACCGCTTTAAAGAACTGTTCTCTTTTGGCATACCACTTTAAAGAACTGTTTTTTTTCAATACTGCTTTAAGAACTGTTTGAACTGCAGTGCTATTAAGAACTGTGAGTCTGCCGCATAGCAGCTGAATTCCAGTTGAGCTAATGTTTGTTTACTTTTGGGGGGTTGGTTTTCAGTGTTTAATAAAAGTGTTATTTGTTATGAAAACCCTTGCCTAACTCATATATATTTATTGTTGCCTGAATACGTAACAGTCCTACTCTTGTCAGTTTTCAGTTTTTATTTTGTGCACTTCAATCGCTTCATTGGGCACTTTAACCTGACTTGACGTGATCCCGTTGGCACGGCAAACATCAATCGCCTTTTCTAAGGTAAGATCCGCCTCTCTCAATAGCCTGCCTCTCACTTGATCATCTCGTATGCCGCATACAATCCTGTCACGTATTAAAGAATCATGCAGTTGTCCGAACTCAGTTTTTTTGCCTTGTTCTTCAAATCTGTTACATAGGCATCTATGATCTCTGTTGGTCCTTGAGCCCTCGTAAAAAACGTGTCGGATGTACGGTAGGTTTTTTTCTTGGTTCGCAGTAATCTTGAAACTTTTTCTTCAACACTTCAATTTTATCTTGCTCATCATCTTGGAAGACAAACGTGTTGCAAACCTTTATTGCCTCTGCTCCAGCCACATGCAGAAACGTAGCACATTGCACTTTCTCCGGCTTTTCAGCTACATTGCTAGTGGTGCAAAACAGCTCAAACTGCTGGATCTGGACCTTCCAGTTCTCAGCAAGATTACCTTGTAGGCTTAAACTTGACGGTGGCTGTAACTGTAACATCTTTTACGTGTCTTCCTTTTTTTTTTCCCATGATTTCTTCTGACACCATGTAGTATTGATGTGACTCGGACTCCGCTGTAGATTGAACAACCACGTTTATTCTTGGTGTCTTGGCCCAAAACTTTGACTGCTCCTTTCAACGGATGCTGCCCGACCTGCTGCGTTCATCCAGCTTGTTTGTACTTGTTGATTTGACCGCAGCATCTGCTGTGTACTTTGTGTTTAGAGCGTAGGGCTTTGGTTCTATGGGCTTAGGCAGTAACGGGAAGAGGCGAGAGTGAGGCACCAACTCTTTTTTTTCCGCTTGGCAAATCGGCCCGGACAGTCGGAGGAACAGCAGGGCTCACGCAGCTAAAAATTTAAAAAGTTTTCATGTGTTTGGCGAGCTAAGTGGGTGAGTAGACTTATTTTTCCTTGTTTCATTCCTTTAGAATTAGGTAGCATGTCTGCAGGGTTACTGCTTTGTTCAGGATGTAGATGTGGGAATCCTGGGAGACCTCCAGCCTCCCTGATGGCCACATCTGCACCAGGTGCACCGAGATGCAGCTCCTCAGGGACCGTGTTAGGGATCTGAAGCTGCAGCTTGATGACCTACTGCTTACTAGGGAAAGTGAAGAGGTGATAGACAGGAGCTACAGAGAGGTAGTCATCCCTAGGCTACTGGGGTCAGTAAACTGGGTGACTGTCAGGAGAGGGAAGGGAAATGCACCCCTGTGGCTGCTCCCTTCAGCAACAAATATATCATTTTGGATGCTGTTGAGGGGGATGACCTGACAGGGGACGGCCACGGTGACCGGGTCTCTGGCACTGAGCCTGGTGCTGTTGGGAAGGAGGGAGAAGAGGAATGCGGTAGTCACAGGGGATTCCATAGTCAGGGGAACAGACAGGAGATTCTGTGAGCCTGGGAGAGATACCCGCATGGTGTGTTGCCTCCCAGGTGCCAGGGTACGGGTTGTCTCAGATCGGATCCAGAATATTCATTTGGAGAAGGAAGTCAGAGGATCAGAATGGGAGTGCGGTGGGAGCCATTTTGATTTTTTCTCCTCATCGGAGTTAAGAGAGTCGGGACTGCGCAGGCCTGTGACATTGGGCAGTGAAGCGGGGAAGATTTAAAAAGGGCAGAAATTCTGAATCGGGTTTCATTTGGAGAAGGAAGTCGGAGGATCAGAACGGGAGTGCAGTGGGAGCCATTTTGATTTTTTTCTCTCCTCATCGGGGGCTAAGAGAGTCGGGACTGCGCAGGCCTGTGACATTGGGCAGTGAAGCGGGGAAGATTTAAAAAGGGCGAGGCAAGGTAGGTTTCGGTTTTTAGTTTTTCCTGTTATTTGAGGAAAGGGGAAGTATGAGTGTGAGGGCAGCTTGTTGTTCTCGGTGTCGGATGTGGGAGGACCTGGAGTCTCCAAGCCTCTCGGACATCCATATCTGCACCAGGTGCGCTGCACTGCAGCTCCTAAGGGACCGGGTTAGGGAACTGGAGATGCAGCTCGATGACCTTTGTCTGGTCAGGGAGAGAGAGGGAGAGTACCCCAGTGGCTGTACCCCTTGACAGTAAGTACACCTGTTTGAGTACTGTTGGGGGGGGGGGGGGGACAGTCTACCTGGGGAAAGCAACAGTGGCCGTGCCTCCGGCACAGAGTCCAGCCCTGTAGCTCAGAAGGGTAGGGAAAGGAAGAGGAAGGCAGTAGTAATAGGGGACTCGACAGTTAGGGGGTCAGATAGGGGGTTCTGTGGACGCAATCAGGAGACCCGGATGGTAGTTTGCCTCCCTGGTGCCTGGGTCCGGAATGTTTCTGATCGTGTCTATGATATCCTGAAGTGGGAGGGTAAGGAGCCAGAGGTTGTGGTACATATAGGTACCATTATAGGACATAAAGGGAAGAGGTCCTGAAAGGAGAATACAGGGAGTTAGGAAGGCAGTTGAGA